>NC_136067.1:1567999325-1568676825 GCF_964261635.1 Lissotriton helveticus
GGGCTACCTAAGGAGCCGGGACCTCTAACCTAGTGGTGCGCGCAAACTGACAATGACGTGTTACTAAGGAGAAGCTGGGGGCTATGACTTCTGCGCTAGAAGCAGAGACTGAAGTCTGGAGAGTCAGAGCGACATGTACCTAAACACTATCTGGTATCTGATGTTTAGAGAACATGTGGATAGAATCCAAAAGTTATCAGGGTAAAGGCTGACAGACTCTAAGACTGGTGCATGCATTATTCTACATGTAGTGCGTGTTGAAGAATATTAAATGACCATTAATACAGTATTTCTCTTACATGGAGACGTAAAGGCTAGACCATGATGGAAACTATTGATGCGATTCAGTAGCTTAGGAATGCAGAGAAGGAGGGCTGGACTGATAACTAAAATCATAACATACTCTTGGCAGACTGGCAGGCAGAGCCAGGCCGAGCCGGGCACTGTGAGGCAGGAAGTAAGTGAAGGGTCAGGGATACAGGTGGGGGCTGTATCGCTCCTCAGGAGGGTTCAGGAGACAGGAGCTGAATCTGAGTCCGGGCCCTTTTGAGGCCTAGAAACGGGGACTTTACAATGAAATAACGTGCACACTGAGAAACGTGGCAACGTAGCTTTACATAGACTCAATACTCGTAGTATTCACGAGAACTGGAAACTGACATACTAGAGATGGACACAACTGTAATTGCGTCTTTAATCAATCATGGGGAATACATATGCATATTAATCATGCACATACAACATAAGATGGGGGACACGTAGGGACACAGAACATGGCAAAATTTACTTTTCCACATTCCCTCCTTGTCACTACGTTTCCATCAGGAAACATCAATATTCATGATACCATCTATCATTTCATACAGTATCATTTGCTCGTCTCGAATTGTCTTGGAACGGGATTTAGGACGGGACTTGGGACTAGGAATACAAGAGGTAGCACAAATGCCGCAAATCGCAGGGCCACATTGTATACAGAGGCAGCAACTGAATATGATCGCTACTGCAATACCTAGAAATGACAATACTTTCCATCCCCAGGCAGAAATAATACTCCAAAACCAACCGGACCATGTCCAGGTGCCTGGATTCTGGTGTAACTGATGGGCAATTTTATGAAGTCTGGTTATAGCTGAATAAACAGACGGCGCGTTATTAGGAATAAAAATGCAGCAACTAGATCCGATGACTCTACATGCTCCTCCTCTATCGGCCAGTATGACGTCAAGAACGAGACGATTCTGGAGCACGACAAATCTCATAGCAGATTGCTCTTCGGTTAAGTTACCTAGAGCAGAGGCAGTCTCATTTACTACTGCTTCAAGGGTTCTGGTTAATCTACGTATTAACTTACTATTCTGGATAGGTCCTATAAAGAAAAAGAATCCTTTATTGAAATCTGTATACTGTTCTAGAGCAGTTTCAGTTTGATCGACAATCGGGGACTCGATCTCCCTTCTATGTCTAATGTGTACTAGATGTGTGTTTCTATGATAATCGGATGGGGCTAGAAAAACTGGTGGCAGTAGGAAGGCAATGTAACAGGTTCCCTCCCAATCGAGGGGCAGACGAACATATGCGGTCTGACCACAAACAAAATATGAATGACGTGAAGCTTTGAAAATAAATTTCCCACTGTCACTATACTTGACAATAGTAGTACAATCACTGTGTCCTACATGTACGGAACCATTATTTCTGACACATAATTCGCCTTTGACTGGTAGTACTGAAATAGCAGGTAAGTCTGGAGTAGGATCAGACTGAACATTCAGGACCATAAAATTCGAAGAATAATTACCCAAATTATAAACTTCATTTTCTAGATCTAACCCTGTTCTGTGGGGAAGACCTTGCTTGTCTGGAAAACATGTACTGTTCAGAAGGGACATATCAGTTGAAGATGACGTTAACATGGACCATGCTCCACATGAACCGTTATGTGAGAACGGATAAGGAAACAGTGGCAGAACTCCCTTCGGTGTCTGGAAAGGGGGGAGTCGACCACACACCCAACAATTAGTGGCATTGCTGGTCTGGTGTGAATAATGCAACATACGGATGAATGAATTGTTGCGCATAGCAAGACGATAAGATAGTTCGTGAGGAGGCAGGTCACTAAACGTGTGCTCTACTGTAGCATTAGAAGACTTATTTACATGAGAAATTGGAAAACATAAATGAAATGCATAACTCGTGCAGGTAACCATTAGGCTGAGAAACAATATAAAACTTAGAAAAACGATACATCGGATTGAGTTTTGACTAACTCTCTCACTATGGGGGTCTATTTCATACATGTCAGATACCTGTCTAACCGTTTCACCTAGGGGAGGACTTAGACAATTAAACTGGCTGACTTATTTTACTAGTCAAGTCAAGTCAAGTCAGGAACACTTTATTCGATTGTTTTAAAATCATAAAAAGATGCTACAGAACCATTTTCAATCATACAGACAAGATTTTTAAAACAAGTTAAAAAGTTAAGAATTGCTATGCACATAGAAAATTCATTAAAAAATCATCTTTACAAACATATTTACAGTAATCACAATCTTGTTGTCCATTGACAGTATTCAAAATATAAATATAGTGCAAACTAGAATGTCTATTACAGAGATGCTAACCGCCTGGGGGTAAAGTGCAAAACATGCAGTTCATGAGTTCATATTTGACACATTTCATGGTTACATAAAACAATGGTAAGTTATTCTATACAAGCAGTTAAATTACATTGAATATCTGACTTTAATCTTGCTTGCTTTGACCGGATTGACATAGTCAGAAAATTGGCTACCCCATACATTACTACTGAAGTTTCCATGAGTTGTAGGTACAATAAAGCTGGTTTAACCTGCACAAAGCCTCTCAGAATTGGTTTAATATATCTTTCCCTCCCATTCTTATAAAAGGGACAGAAAAACAAAAAATGTAGTATATCCTGATCTGAGAAGTAATCACATTTGCAGGGAGCATTTTCGTGAGGCTTACACCATTTTTCATATTCACCTAGCAAAAGATGTGCTTGATTAAAACGAAATTTAGTGAGGACCCACCTATGAAAAGGTTTATTTACTATCGTTAAGTAGGATTGGATAGATAACGAAGCAATCAACATATAGTGGGCCCTAACAGTTGGTTTTTAAATTTCGCTAGCCTCTCTCTCTAAAACCTTTTTCTCTTTAAAGTTTTTCTTTACCCAGTCAATGTCCTCTCTCATAATGCTCTCGGGGTTTGTATACAACTCAGGTCGACCTAAATATTCTACTGTACTTTTAATGTATTTTAGCCACCCGATCTTAGCCACGTTTTCCCTCCCCATACAATCCCTAATAATCACATGGTTTAAAATTAAAGCTGGATTAAGCCATATCCTAATCCATGACAGTAATGGGGCCAGAGTCAAAGAGTCTTCAATGTACCCTATTCCCAGTTCCATATGTACAGGAAAAGCTGGGGTGGATTTTGGAAGGCCCAGTAGGGATCGGAGAAATACATTTTCTTCTCTTTGTATATGGCCCAGATTTTTATAACCCCATATCATGGCCCCATACCTCGCAATGGACAGTGTTTTAGCTTTATAAATTGTTAGAATAGCCTCAGGTGGTTTACCACCCAACCTTTTAGCAAAACCTAGGATGGCGGCAGCGGATCTTTTTACTGCCGCAGCTTTACTTTTGATTTGTGGAGCCCATGTCCCATTCCCATCGATCACCACACCTAGGTAGGTAAAAACTTTTACTTTAGATAACACTGAACCATTACAGGTGAGGGTTTTCATACCATTTTTGCGACTACCTACTGCCATAACGTGGGATTTCTCAATATTAACTGCTAAATCCAAGCTTTGCATAAAAGCCCCAAAAGAATTTAAAAGGCGTTGTAAACCATTAGGGGTTCTTGCCAGCAATACCGTATCATCGGCATATAATAAAACCGGCATTAAGGAGTCACCCATATGTGGTACATCCAAGGAGGCCGTTTCCAGGGTCTTCCCCAGTGAATTAATATAAAGTGAGAAGAGCATTGGTGCCAGGATGCACCCTTGGCGCACCCCCCTTCCTGATTTAAAAAAGGCAGTGCAATTTCCCTCTTGTGACATGCGTATCGTTGCCCTTAAATCACTATGAAGTCGTGCCAGGAAACTCACCAGTGCTTGGTCTAACCCCAGTTCCAAGAGTATTGTCCACAGCTTTGACCTATTTACCAGGTCAAAGGCTGTGGACAAATCCATAAAAGCCAAATACATCATACCCTTTGACGCTACAGTGTATTTACCCAGGGTGAGGAGTAAATTTAGGCACTGATCCTCAGTGCCTCTCCCGGCTCGAAAGCCATACTGGGCTTCACACAAGATGTTATTATTTGTCGCCCAGGTTGAAATTCTCTCCAAAATAACCTTACCCAAAATTTTAAAAGAAGAATCTAACAAAGAAATGGGCCTATAGCATCTAGGGTCTCCCCTTTGGCCCTTCTTGAAAATGGGAATTATAACAGACTGTGACCATGTAGTTGGTGCTTTTTTCCTTTCCAAACTAATCACATTGAAGACATTAGTGAGAACCACTGCCCACATGCCCGAATTTGATTTAAACATATCGGCTGGTACGCCGTCTGGGCCAGGGGCCTTCTTTCCTGCCGTGTCCTCAATTGCCTTCTGCACCTCTTTAATGGTAAAACTGGCCAAAACCTCTTCAATTTGGAGCAATTTTTGATCTTGGGAGTCTACAGCAATATTACTACCATAGATATTTTGGAAATGCTCCAACCAATCTCGTTCCGCAATATTCACTTCTAACGGTGCATTTTCAATCCCGTTAAATAGGGGAGTATTGACGATTTTCCAAAATTTGGCACTGTCCTTCAGGGTGGCTTTTTCATATAGATCTTCCCATGCCCTTCTTTTAATTTCGTTTTTCCTTCTTAAGATATTTGCCTTATAGTTTTGCCTTTTGCTGGCCACTTCCTGTTTATCACGTGGTATCTTATTTAGAGCTTTATATAATTCTCTATGGGATTTGGAGCATTCTTTGTCAAACCATCCCTTAACCCTTTTCTCTATCTTTTTCATGTTACTTTTTAGGTCGTTCGATACTTGGCAACAGATTGTTTCAAAGGACTGGACTATATTCCCTTCAAATCTAGTAGGGTCCATACAGATGTTAATTTCTTTACCCATCTTTAGATTAAGAGAGTAGAGAAAGTCCTCAGGGATGATCTTGCTCCATTTGACCCGTCTCCCCTGGTCCTTAGCAATCAATTCTGTTGATCCCACCATATTCAATTCAATGTTGTCTCCTTTTGTAAATAAAAACAAATTATTATTATCTACTTCTAGTATTACCGGATTATGATCACTGAAAGTCGTCTGTACAGCGTTGTAAAACAATACATTTTGTAACATGCCCGGTGAAATGAAGATATAATCAATTATTGTATTGCTGTCCCTAGCACTATAGGTAGGCACCCGTTCCTTTCTGTCACTGAACTCTGGTTCATGTAAATCATTTTCTAAAAGAAGTTCTTCTAAGGCAAACCCCTTTTCTGAGTGCTCAAAATGTGGTAGTTGTGGCATATCAGTATTGATTGTATCTATAACATGACAGTTCTGTTGACATAGATGAGTATTAAAATCTCCCATTAGGAAAAAATAAACAAAAGTGGTCTGACTCTCCCTGTATCTTTTTAAAAACTCCATCAAGGAGTTGATATTGGCATTTAATGCTATACTTTGTATATTATTATAAAAATTAATGTAAACACATTTATATCTATTAGGCATTGTAACCTCAAGAGCCAAATAGTTTTGGGATGGTGTATCAAGTACCTTCACAGTGCCTTTTACTTTGACGGATATCAAGAACAGCAGACCCCCTTTATTTCGGCCTGAACTTGATGTCTGGGCAGCTAGAAAATAAGAGGTGTATCCGTCTAACCAAAAATCACAGTCCCTATCCCACGTCTCCTGCAGGGCCACCACATCACTTTTTTTTAACAGGTCCAACCATCTTATATCGCTCCTCTTGGAGCGTAAGCCTGCAATATTCCAGCTCATCAGTTGCACTCTACTATCATTTCCAACAATATTTGGCCAAGTATGTTGAGCTGGAGGGAGAGAATCTCCTAATTTAGTTACTGCGTTGCCCTTGTCTGTGGCAGGTGGGCCAGGGAGTTGTGACTGGTTTGTAGCACATCCTGTTGAGGTTAGTCAATCATTTTCCTCTAAATTGGAAAGGGCAGCAAACCTATTTGTTAATATAAGATCATTACTATGTTCACCTCCCTGTTTATCGCTATTTCTTGGCATCAAGCTTGTTTTCTGTGTAGCCCATGTACTCGGGCAGGGGGTGTATCTAGGTAGTGCTCGCAGCAAATCCCTTCCCAGTTGGGGCTTTTGTATTTTAGGTGGAGGATAAAAATAGCCTAGCGGTAGTGCTCTAATCCCATCTTCCGTCACTTCGGAAGCATCCCAAAATAACCGTTGGGGTGTACAGTCATAATATCGAGTCAATTATTTCGACTGGACAGAATATCGAGTAAAAAATATAGAATGGACATAATATCGACTAGACATAATATAGACAACAAAAATATCGACTAGAGAAAATTAATATCGAATAGAATGGACATAATATCGAATCAAAAATATAGAATGGACATAATATCGACTAGACATAATATAGACAACAAAAATATCGAATTTAAGGTAAGTTAATAATAATTTTTATTTTTTGTGTAATATAAGTCTGTAGCGGGTTGTGGGTTTATAGGGGAATAGGGTGGGAAGTAATTTAATTCTAATTAATTAAATATGTTAATTTATTTATTGATATATATTTAGAATTAATTGTTAATTAATTATTAATTGGTAATTAATTAAAATATAATTGGTAATTAATTATAATTGATTAATTGATAAATATTTTAATTTTAGTAATTTATTTTCTGTAGCGGGTTGTGGGTTTATAGGGGAATAGGGTGGGAAGTAATTTAATTATAATTAATTAAATATGTTAATTTATTTATTGATAATAATTTAGAATTAATTGTTAATTAATTATTAATTGGTAATTAATTAAAATATAATTGGTAATTAATTATAATTGATTAATTGATAAATATTTAAATTTTAGTAATTTATTTTCTGTAGCGGGTTGTGGGTTTATAGGGGAATAGGGTGGGAAGTAATTTAATTATAATTAATTAAATATGTTAATTTATTTATTGATATTTTTTAAAAATTAATTGTTAATTAATTATTAATTGGTAATTAATTAAAATATAATTGGTAATTAATTATAATTGATTAATTGATACATATTTTAATTTTAGGGTTCAGGGTCAGTTTTCAGTTTTTGGGTAAAGGGGTATTTTTAGGGTTCAGGGTCAGTTTTCAGTTTTTGGGTAAAGGGGTATTTTTAGGGTTCAGGGTCAGTTTTCAGTTTTTGGGGTAAAGGGGTATTTTTAGGGTTCAGGGTCAGTTTTCAGTTTGTAGGTAAAGGGGTATTTTTAGGGTTCAGGGTCAGTTTTCAGTTTTTGGGTAAAGGGGTATTTTTAGGGTTCAGGGTCAGTTTTCAGTTTTTGGGTAAAGGGGTATTTTTAGGGTTCAGGGTCAGTTTTCAGTTTTTGGGTAAAGGGGTATTTTTAGGGTTCAGGGTCAGTTTTCAGTTTTTGGGGTAAAGGGGTATTTTTAGGGTTCAGGGTCAGTTTTCAGTTTGTAGGTAAAGGGGTATTTTTAGGGTTCAGGGTCAGTTTTCAGTTTTTGGGTAAAGGGGTATTTTTAGGGTTCAGGGTCAGTTTTCAGTTTTTGGGGTAAAGGGGTATTTTTAGGGTTCAGGGTCAGTTTTCAGTTTGTAGGTAAAGGGGTATTTTTAGGGTTCAGGGTCAGTTTTCAGTTTTTGGGTAAAGGGGTATTTTTAGGGTTCAGGGTCAGTTTTCAGTTTTCGGGTAAAGGGGTATTTTTAGGGTTCAGGGTCAGTTTTCAGTTTATGGGTAAAGGGGTATTTTTAGGGTTCAGGGTCAGTTTTGGGTTTTTGGGGTACAGGGGTACTTTGTAAAAATAAAGTAAAATTACATTTAAATTACATTTATTTAATAAAATTAAATTATATTAAATTATATTATAATATTTTTTATTAATTTATATTCAAAAAATTATTATATACTTACCAATACTTATGTTGTAATGGTATGCGTTGTAAAGGTATATGCGTTGTAAAATCTTGCGTTGTAAATGTATGCGTTGTAAAAGTTTTTGCGTTGTAAAAGTTTTGTTGTAATGGTAGGCGTTGTAAAAGTATGCGTTGTAACGTCATACATCCCTGGAGTGGGAATAGTAATTTTAACCTCTACGCTATCCAGCGCTTTCCCTACTGTTGCACCCACTGGAGTGGGAGTAGTAAATTTTACCTCTACGCTATCCAACACTTTTGCTAATGTTGAACTCACTATAGTTGTAACAATAAATTTTAAACATTTTCTAAAATGTTATATATGTTTATTTAATAATATGTTTAAATATATATATATATATATATATATATATATATATATATATATATATATATATATATATATATATATATATATATATATATATATATATATGTGTGTGTGTAATTTTTGGTGATATAATTTTTTTAATTATATAAATTATTTATTAAAATTATATTTTTTTAATAATTATTTCTAAGTTTATATTAAATATATGTATTACTATATTAGTTTTAACTTAATTTTAAGACATTTTAAAAAATCGATATTTTGACAGTCTATATTTTTGTAAGTCGATATTTTGGAGTCGATATTTTGGTACTTACCTGTTTGAAGATAGGGAGTCGATATTTTGTCAATCGATATTTTTGACTCGATATTTGTGTATCTCGATATTTGTGTCGTCGATATTATGTCAGTGATCCAACCGTTGGGCCTCATATGGACTATCAAAGTTAACAATCATACAGTCACCAGTAAATTTTTTAGGCGTATACCCCACCCATTTGACCCTTCTGCTTGTTTGGATATGCTCTGATATATTATTTGGGCCAGTACAGTTTGCATCACACCATATCTTAATATTATTTAATTGAGCAATATCCGACTCACATTCTCCTGTTTTCAGTGGTGGTACGTTCACCAGGATAGCAACAAAAGGTGTTGCTTCCGGGGGAAGGTGTACAGGTGGTTTTATGCGTTGGATTCTAGGCCCTGGAGGATTAGAGGTGTCTATTGCAGGGGCTCTAGATGTAACTACAGCAGGGCGGGGATTGCTCATCTGGTGTACCCTGATTGTACTAGGGACCGTTTGGGAATTTTCATTACCCACAGATACAGATGCTGGGGGCGTGGCAGAAGGCATTGAAGGATGTAACTCTCCTATTTCTTCCATCACCGATTTTGTTTGTATATTTGGGTTGCGAGATAACTGTGGTGCAGTAGATGAGGTGCATGTGCATGGCCTACTGGGACCAGAGGACAAAAATGTATTAATCCTATCACATTTCCCCAGTATGTCTGCTACACAATCCTTTAAGGTTTCGATAATATCATTAGAAATCTGTACTAGTATCCCTTCAATTTTGTCCACAAGTACTCCCTCCATCATGTCTTTCAAAGAAGATTCAATGCCAGTTAACGGATGTCGGGCCTTTTTCCGTAAGTATAATCCTCGTTTATTTGGTCTTTGGATTACACGTTTAATACGTTTATGAACCTGGGGAGTTTGTACATATGTGCTGGTATCTTCTAGTTGTTGAGCATCTTGAAAAGTATTATCTTGCCCCTCATGAGAAATGATATTTGTTAAACCTTGTGCGTCAATGTTAGGCAAGTTTCCAATGACTATAACTGGCTCCAATGGGATGGGAAGACTATTAACCGTGGGGGATAATTGACTGTCCAGAATTATCTGTTCTAGTCCCAACTCGCGTTCTTTGGCTGCAATTTCCTTGGTTAGCTTTCCCACTGCAGTAGTTAAATAGTTCATAATACTTTCTGATGCAATGGCTTTGCGTGGTACTTTGGCTTTGACTGAACCCCCATTAGCAGAAGTCTGTAGTTTTCGCTTACCCATTTTGTGGAGCAAATCACAAGGAGGGGGCCCGTCCCGTCCCTCAACGTCCCTAGACGGCCACAGACGGCCCGCCCTCTGCCCGGGCTCCGCCCGGCGTCGCCCGCGAGACCCCCGCTCTCCTGCAGGGACCTCCGGTCTTTAAGCGCCTCCGTCCGTGTTTGTTGGGCGTGTCACCGCCGAGGATGCTGGGGGCTGTAGTTCCCTGCCACGTGGTGATCGAGCGGCGTGCTGCCCAGGAACCAGCCCAGCGTCTCCCCCAGTGAGTCTGGCAAGTGTGTCTGCCCCAAATTCGCCTGCGAGACCCCCGCTCTCCTGCAGGGACCTCCGGTCTTTAAGCGCCTCCGTCCGTGTTTGTTGGGCGTGTCACCGCCGAGGATGCTGGGGGCTGTAGTTCCCTGCCGCGTGGTGATCGAGCGGCGTGCTGCCCAGGAACCAGCCCAGCGTCTCCCCCAGTGAGTCTGGCAAGTGTGTCTGCCCCAAATTCGCCTGCGAGACTTATTTTACTAGACCGGAGCTTCTTCTTATACTCCTGCTGCGGAGTTTCCTCTAACAGGGGAGGCTTTGAATCAATGTCATTTGCGGGACAGTCCTTAAGAATAGTATCTCGGCAGTCTTTAAAATCTTGACAATCCTTGGAAAAGTTCTTGGAAACAGTTTGTAGTCGGAGTCCGTGAAATTTCTTGACGTGTGACAGATGCACCCACCCCTTCCTGCCTTCCAACTTGACGGCAGTACGGGTGGCCAAAAGGACTAACTTCGGCTCCTTCCAGCGAGGCTCCAGCGGACTTGAACGATCAAAATTTCGGACGAGAACCAAGCTTCCTGGAACAATTTCATGCGGTTTCACCTCGGTATTGTCTGGAAATGCGGCGGCAACCTGTGAACGACAAGAGTGTAGGGCAGACATCAAGGAAGCTAGGTAATCTGTCAGCATATTACTGGAAACATCTGTAATACTTCGGGGTCTGGGTGTACCCCACACATTCGGGGGGCGGCCGAATACGACCTCATAAGGGGACAGACCTGATCTGGAATGTGCGACCATGCGCATATAAAATAAAGCGACTGGCAAGGCAACTAACCAGTCTACACCTTTTTCTTGACAGATTTTGGCAATGCGGATTTTCAAGGTTTGATTATGTCTCTCTACGAGACCGGCTGCTTCTGGATGGCGTACACAATGGAACTTCCACTGGTACCCTAACAAAAGGGAAACGTGCTTCATCAATTCAGATGAGAATGGCTGGCCGTTATCAGAATATACGACCCTTGGGAGTCCATAGCGGGGGAAATATTCACGAACCAACTGCTTGGCAGTGGTCGCGGCTGTGTAATCTGGGACTGGATATGCTTCTGTCCACCTGGACAAAGCGCATACAACTACAAGGACATACTTGAAACCTCGACATCGCTCCATCTGAATATAATCCATCTGGAGGACTTCAAAAGGGTGGTCAGGGGGCTGGAATCCACCTTGTTCCACCGGGACACTTTTACCTGGATTGAACTGGCAACATATCATACAAGTGCGGACTTTCTGCTTGGCTGCAGCTCGTAAATGCTTGTTAAACCAAATGTTCTGAATACTGTCTAACATGGCTTTTTCTCCTAAGTGTGCTGGACTATGTGCGGTATTGATAATGACTTGAACCATTGAGTCGGGGAGAAACCATGTGGCTTTTCCCTTCGTCACCCATCCCTGATCTGTCTGGACCCCTCCTTGTTCGGACCATTTCTTGATTTCTTCGGGAGTAGCGTGTAACTGTATATCTATGACATCTTGTGTAGGGTCCTTAACTGTCATACAAGTAGTCTGTTCTGGAATGGATGTCGGTGTCTTGTTAACTGGTATGTCTGGTGTCTGTGCTGTAAGCTTGGCTGTTCGATCTGCTAGATCATTACCTTGGGAAATAATGTCTGTAACTTTCGTATGTGCTTTGCACTTCATGATAGCGATAGATGTCGGTAAATGTATTGCATCTAACAGAGCTTGAATAAGGAGACCATGCTGAATCTTGGTTCCATGAGAAGTCATGAAACCTCTCTCCTGCCAGAGCACTCCGAAGTCGTGTACAACTCCGAATGCGTAGCGTGAATCTGTGTAAATATTAACTTTCAGGTTCTTGGCGTGTATGCAGGCTTGTGTCAGAGCAACTAGCTCTGCTGCTTGAGCAGACAGGGTGTCAATACGGTGTGTTTCAATAACTTCAGTGTCAGTAGTCACTGCATACGCGGCTACTAGTTCTCCTGTACTCGTTCTCATACATGAACCATCCACATAAAGTGTCAGGTCGGGATCTGGTAATGGAATATCTGTCAGATCTTGTCTTGGCTTAGTCATAATGTTAACTACTTCCACACAATCATGTGTGGCAGGATTCGAAGTAACTGACGGTAACAGTGTAGCAGGATTTAGAACGTTGCAGCGTCTGATTTCTATGTGTGGCTGGAACAGTGTCAGTTCATAACCTGTTAAACGTGCAATTGTGAAGTGCTGAGTCTGTGTTCGGTTTAGAAGAACTTCCACAGAGTGTGGAACTTGTACTGTCAGGGAGTGTCCTAATACTATAGAATCACTTTGTCTGATAGCTAGTGCTGTGGCTGCAACTGACTTGAGGCACGCAGGCAGAGCCTGGGCTACTGGATCTAGTGTGCTGGAAAAATAAGCACAAGGCTTGTATTGTCCTGCTTGATCTTGTGTAAGAACAGATAATGCTGTACCATCACGTTCTGTGACAAAAAGTGTAAAAGGCTTACTGTAGTTCGGTGTAGCTAGAACAGGAGCTTGGCATAAAGCTTTCTTTAACTCATTGAAACTAAGTGTATGTTCAGATGTCCAAGGGAGGACAGTCGATACGGCTGCCTCCTGTGTCGTTAACTGTATCAGTGGTTTGGCTAGAAATGCATACTGAGGAATCCATTGTCTGCAATAAGAAGTAAGGCCGATAAAAGCACGTACCTCCTTCTGTGTCTTGGGCTGTGGAAGACTCGCTATTAACTGGATACGATCGGGTGTCAACTGCCTACCCCACTTGGACAGTAAGTGGCCTAAGTAGATCACTTGCTGGACACAGAATTGAAGCTTTGAAGGAGACACCTTGTGCCCCATCTCGGCTAGGAAATACAGAACTGTAAGTGATGCTTGCTCGCAAGCACGTTCAGAACGGGCTGTGATCAGTAGATCATCGACATACTGGAGCAGGGCAGTGTCAGTTGGCATGTGAATGTTGTCTAGTTGTCTCTTAAGTGCTTGACTGTAAATACTAGGACTTTCTGTGAAACCTTGAGGAGCTCGTGTGAATTTATAGCTCCTTCCATTTAAACAAAAACCGAAAAGGTACTGGCTGTCTGGATGAATTGGAACACTGAAAAATGCATTCTTGAGGTCGATTACAGTAAAAAATATTGCCTCAGAATCAATGGCTGTCAATCGGGATGAGATATCTGGAACAACTGGGTACTGGGGGATAATACATTTATTGAGTTCTCGAAGGTCAATCACTAATCGATATACTGGGGGTGCATTTGGATCAGTACGTTTCATGACTGGAATGATAGGAGAATTACATACATTGGAGTCAGTTTCTACAACTACTCCTTGAGCCATGAGCTCGTCAATAATTTTGGATAAGGCTGCTACAGCCTCAGGTGGCAATCTGTACTGTCTGATTCGTGGCAAGACTATACCTTGCTTGAGAGTCACACGATGGGGTGTGATTTGCATGAAACCAACATCAGTTGGACCTTGCGCCCATAGATGCTGCGGGACATTTGACAATCTCGGATCAAAATCTCGTAATACATAGTGACCCTTGAAGTCACGTAAAAACAAACGTATTCCCTCTGGGGAACAGCAAATAACTGCACCTAATTCTTTCAGTGTCTTAATACCTAACAAATTTTCTGGACATGACTTCGTAAGCAATAGATCAGTAGTTCGGGACAATGGACCTACTTCTAGAGTAACTGGCTTTGAAATCTCGTTTACAATAGGCTTTCCTGAAAATCCAAGGGAAACATTTCTAGAGCCTGAGAGCGGAGCCCCTGGAACCTCGTCGTGACTTATAGTCGTCCTACTTGCCCCTGTATCAATCAAAAACTTTCTGTCTTTCCCTAATACTTGACTATGAACATAGGGACCTTCTTGATCTACAGGAATCTCGATGAGAGGCAAGCCTACCTCCCTCTCTAGGCTGTTTCATGAATACGCTTGATACTCTGGATACTCTGTCTGTGCATACTGGTACATCTGCTGTGTAACATGCTGTGTTGCAGCGATAGGCTGCGGTGCTGTAACTGTCTGTTGTGCATTCTGTGGCTGAGACGTCTGTGAAACTTGTTCTTGTCTAGGCGGACGTGGTCTTTCTTTAGTTTTACCAGTGGCTATATTGTGTTTCAGAACTGCACACTCGTTTATAAAATGACCTGGCTGTTTACAATAATTGCATGTCCCTTTAACGGGAGCTGCAGGATGACTGGCTTGATTCGGACCCCTCTTCTGACTGTCTTGAGGAACAGATTGTGCAACTAGTACTTTCATTTTCGTGTTTTTCATACGTCTTCTCTTGTGTTCTTGTTCTTCTCTGATTCTATTCTGGTGATACTGGAGCATCTGTAACATCTGGGACGGGGTACTAGCTTGCCATGTACTTTCGACTTTCAAAACTCGATTCTTAACTTGTGGACTTGAATTCTCGACTAATTTAGTAACAAAAAGATGAGGGTATGACTCGCTACTCGTCTTCAAACCACTGTTTATTATAAAGCATTTCTCAAATCTGGAATAAAAATCACTAGTGTCTTCGTCTGGTTTCTGTTTACAGGCTGAGATTGCATCCCAGTCTTCCTTTTTAGTGGCTAATAATCCAGGCAAAACTTGTATCAATAGTTCTGGTAATTCTTTACATTTATCTCCAAGACCGGTACCTGGTACTCGTATCTTATCTTCAGCTTCTAGAGCTGTCCAATCGATCTTTTTCTCTCCCACCTCCCAATCTTTTTCCTTGAGTTTTTCATATATGCCCGCAGGCAACAGGACTTTTAACATTTTAATAATATCTGGATACGTGTATTCTCCCATACGGAGCATGTCTTTTAATTCTCGGTGGAACCCTGCTGGATCTTTGTCGTGACAGGGAATTAATTTCTTCATCTCTAAGAGTTCCATCTTGGTAACTGGGGTGTAAACAAATACTCGTTGCATTTCACCATCTGCTGTCCTAACTGGGTGTACTTCTCGTAGCGGATGCTGTCTATCTATGTAAAACGGTTTACTTTCTGGAGGTGAGACATGAACAAAATGCGGGTTCAAAAACATACTATATTTGTGGCGCTGTTCTAGAATGACACTAATTAAATCGGTACCTAAACCTTTCCATCTATACTGGAGTAACTCGTTCAGGACATCATGTAACGGACCTGGATCAGAATGTTGACCCTCATACAGTGTAATGAGGTGCTGGATCATATACATACCCACCAGTCGCTGCTCGGCTGGGGGCAGTTTCAGAAACATTTGTGCCACTATTTCATCTGGAAAAGTGGTAGAATCAGTAATCCATCGGACTGCTGATCGGGCTAGTTCTTGTTCATGCATGGTACTTAACTCACTATAACCGATTCGTGATTTCAGAATTTGATCGGTAGCTTGAAATACTTGTTCTAGAGAGCCTTGTTCTGGTGCTGGGAGATGAAAGACTTTCTTGTGTTCTAGGCGTAAATGTCGGTCTGGAAATCTAGATTTACCTACATACGCTATTCTGGCGGTATTCTCGTCCTCTACCTCTTCAGTAGAAGAGTCATTTTCTTTCTCGCTTCCTAGAGCTTCTTTGCGTTGTTCGTGTAACCTTATTATTTCTTTACGTATTTTCTTGTACATACTCTCTATACTATTGAGTGTCTTGTGCTTACCCTCGGCTATATTATCACTCCACCTTGTCAGAACTTTCATTTCGGTCGGATCTTTAATCGGGGAATCTTGTTCCCGTATTAAACAATTGATCAGAAACTTTAATAGCATAAGCTGGATCTCGGATTTTCTGAGAGACATAACTTCAGCAATACTTTCTGGATCTTGTCCTGTACGAATGAAACGATACATTCTGTCTAGATCTTCTTTCATATTCGGTAGGGTGACCAGATACTCGGACACCTGCCTTATACGTACGGAATATAGAACCATACTATCCTCGCCTGGGACTGGATCATAACAGCATTCAGTAAGAACTCGTCTGATTTCTGCAATAGACTTATATTTGGGCGTACGCTGTAACGCACGTTCATGTAACTCGACTGCTCCTAAACGTCTACTTGGCGGCGGGGTACCAGGAGGACCTCCTCCCGCGGCCCCTATACTGGAATCGTCGACTGATACTCTTCGTGCTGGCAAAGTGACTGATGTGGCGGGAATTTGTACTACGGGCTGGACCGGGGGTACCGTAACAGGTACTGCAACGGGTGCCCCGGTGACTGGAAGACCATGAATTACATTATTTACAGGAGCTGGTGGAACAGGATTTGCATATTCTGGGACTGTGTCGTCCAAATAGGACGAGATAAAAATATCAGCTGCGGTCGGTTTGTGACGTAGCTTGGTCGGAACTAAGGGTGGCGGAAAATTACTGGATGCCTCCGGGGTTGCTTTTGGCAAGCCCTCGGCAAGAAGAGGATACATACCCTTAATGAGGGCATTTCTCTGTCTGTCTGACTGTTCGGTTTTAACTCGTTCACCTATTTCGACTAATTCCCTTTCTTGGGCTCTTTCTAAGGATTCTCTACTTAATTCTGACTTTCTGATTTCGTAGACGGTTCTTTTATGAGATTCTTTGCGCCATAACTCGATGGCATCTTTCTGTGACTGTCTGGCTTTCTTTTTCCATAATACTTCTTCCACTCGCATGATGCACTCGGCATCCCATGTACCCGATACGGGCCATCTGTACTTTTCTTCTAACTGTTTGGTGTACTCCACCCATAAATCTAGATATAATATGGCACTTATGCCATGCTTTTGATACATAAAATGACCTGGACTGTCCCTAGGCGGGACAGGAACTGCTTCTTCTAACATACCTTTTCTAGTTTTTAACTGACGTAGTTTTGAGAGCAGCGGCATGACTGAACTGTAGTCTAGACACAATACAATACACAATGAACACGATAATTACACCGCTTTCATACCACGACATTGAAATACATGAATGACATTTAAAATAACAGTTCTGACAAAATACTACCTGGAATACTGAAAACAGAATACATGAATTTCTCGAGAACAGAACGGACTAGAACAGAAACTAGATGCACTGCTAAAACAGTACGAAACTTACCGGTCTCATAAAGAGACACGTCAGGACCCGCATCCACCTAAGTGGACACTTCGTGTTGGATCTGTGTACCCAAACCCACGGACCAGAGACAAATTAATTGACCCTGTCTATATACTACCCCAGCAACGGTACTCACCGGGCAGCAAAAACGGAAGGCCTCGGACTGGACTGGACTGCTTCGACGCCGGACGGACGAACTTCGGACTTCTGTTACGGGTGGGCCTCCGGATACCTCGGACCTTGAACTCTCGGCTTGGGCTCTGGTCGGGACTCGCCGCGTTCCTCCACCGCCTCGTCTGGATGCTGGACCGCAACCTCCGTCTCCTCCGTGGGCCTGAGGGATACTTGAAGCAGAAATATCTGCACGTGCACGGTATGGTTCCGTCACGGCTGCAGAGGGTCAGGGGGCTTGCGTGGCTTCACCGGCGCGTGGGGAAAGGGCAAGTCCCTATTCGGGCGCCATTATGTGGTAAATAAATAAATAATACCTCTATTTTTGACTGGATATAACAATAACAGATAGCTCAATAAATAAGAGTCAAGATTCGAGGTAGTAGGAGTTTGCAGGTTTAATACAGCATAAAGGACAGGAACAGGACAACCTGCACGGGCAAGATCTGGGATGGCTAGCTAGCAGGGGGGCCCCGACAGCTGTCGGGCAGGATCTGGAATGAGCGCGCTAGCTTTTAATAACAATACACAAATATATATACTAAAACAATTGCATTACAGTACATACAGTAGGCGTAACAGTGGGTGGGGCCTGTAACGGTCGCGAAAGATAAGGGTGAAAGTAGGTGTAACAGGAGGCGTATACATAGACATGTGATGTAAACGTAACAGAATATGTCATAAACGGGGCGGAAACATGGAGGGGGCTACCTAAGGAGCCGGGACCTCTAACCTAGTGGTGCGCGCAAACTGACAATGACGTGTTACTAAGGAGAAGCTGGGGGCTATGACTTCTGCGCTAGAAGCAGAGACTGAAGTCTGGAGAGTCAGAGCGACATGTACCTAAACACTATCTGGTAACTGATGTTTAGAGAACATGTGGATAGAATCCAAAAGTTATCAGGGTAAAGGCTGACAGACTCTAAGACTGGTCCATGCATTATTCTACATGTAGTGCGTGTTGAAGAATATTAAATGACCATTAATACAGTATTTCTCTTACATGGAGACGTAAAGGCTAGACCATGACGGAAACTATTGATGCGATTCAGTAGCTTAGGAATGCAGAGAAGGAGGGCTGGACTGATAACTAAAATCATAACATACTCTTGGCAGACTGGCAGGCAGAGCCAGGCCGAGCCGGGCACTGTGAGGCAGGAAGTAAGTGAAGGGTCAGGGATACAGGTGGGGGCTGTATCGCTCCTCAGGGGGGTTCAGGAGACAGGAGCTGAATCTGAGTCCGGGCCCTTTTGAGGCCTAGAAACGGGGACTTTACAATGAAATAACGTGCACACTGAGAAACGTGGCAACGTAGCTTTACATAGGCTCAATACTCGTAGTATTCACGAGAACTGGAAACTGACATACTAGAGATGGACACAACTGTAATTGCGTCTTTAATCGATCATGGGGAATACATATGCATATTAATCATGCACATACAACATAAGATGGGGGACACGTAGGGACACAGAACATGGCAAAATTTACTTTTCCACAAGTCCACTAAATGATGAACGTCGCAAATTTAGGCTTTCAGAGAGGCTTTGAAGAAACTCTTCCTTCACTTCAAGCCTCATACAGCTAAGGAAAATGAGAAGCTCCTACAACAAATACATTTGCAATGCTTAAACCGACCATTTCAGGGCTCAGCTTGACGGCGCTAAAAATAGACCCAAGAAGCTCTTTGAAATCATCAAGCAACAAACAAACCACTCTTCCAACCATATCTTAGCACCCATGGACTCCCTTCCTTGTGGGGAGGACTTCTCAGCACGCTTATCTGAAAAGACAAGAAAAATTGAACTGGAGCTGCAACCTGCCTCTACAATTTGGAGGCCTATGAACTACACCACATCATCGGATGAAACTATGACATCTTTGGTAGGCTCTGCACTTTCCTTTCACATAGGTTGTGCTCCCAAAAATAACTTTTCTTGGGATTCTTTTCTGCTTCCAGATGATGCAGAGCTGCTCCACTCTATGGCATCCTTAAAATCTTCCAATCATTTCAGCGATCCAATACCTGCTAAGTTCTTTAAAGATCTCAATTCTACCATTCTTCCTCTTTGGTCCCGGATCATACGTGAATCTCTCTTGCAGGGGAGGATCCCTGATTGCCTCACGATGGGTTAAGTCACTCCCATCCCATAGAAGCCTAACACCAATCTAGCTGATCCTAACAACTTCCGGCCTATAACCATCAGCATGATTCTAATAAAATTGCTCGAGAAATACGTCCACACGCAGCTTTGCAACCACATAGAGAAATTTCAACTCCTTGACCTCTACCAGTCGGGTTTCAGAGCAGTGCACAATACTGAAATAGCACTAACTCACATAGTTGATGACGCACTGGGATCCCTTTATCAAAATGTCCCTTGTCTTCTGATACTTCTTGACTTGTCCTCAACATTTGACACCATCAAACATGAAAATTTGATTGCGCTTTTTCAACAGAGGATGGGTCTTTCGGGCCATGTCTTAAATTGGTTTGCCACCTTTTTACATACCTGCACACAATGAATTAAAGTTAATCATTCCCTTGCAACCAGTACCCCAGTCACTATTGGAGTTCCCCAAAGCTCCGCACTTTTATCCACTCTTTTCAACCTTTTTATGGAACCTCTCTCTGATATTCTGAACCGTTCTAACATTTATTACCACATGTATACTGATGACATACAACTGTACTTGAAGATCGCCCCTTCAGAGGATATTAAAACATTAAATGATGCACTTTTACAAACTCAAAAATGGCTAACAGAGATCCATCTTTTGTTAAATACTCTCAAAACAGAATTCCTTCTGATTGCCCCCGCAACCACTCTGCACCTACCCTGGACTGGCTTTACCAATTCACTGCTCCTAAATGCACCCATTATGTTGTTCACTCTGCTAAATCATTAGGTATTACCTTGGATAAATACCTAAATATGCAAGATCACATTAGTGCAACCATTAGGGGAGCCAATCTTCAGCTCAACACCCCTAAGGAAATCAAGCCTTTCATTCCACCCGAGGACATCAGGCCTACAGTACAATCTCTGGTTATCTCTCGACTGGAAAATGGTTTGGTGAGCCTTGCTGGGCTCCATAAAGCTAGTTTGACTCCGCTCAGAACCACTCTGAACGCATCGGCCAGGCTCATCACAGCCTCCAGAAAGCATGACCACATCATGCCTGACCTAATTCAACTAAATTGGCTATCTATAGAAGCTTGGATACGTTTCAGGATAGCTTGATTGACACATAAAACTATTCATCACAACACCACGGTTTACTTTGTTAAAATTACTTGAACTATCTGGCTCGAGTCCGAACTTAAGAAGTTCGACCACCCTACTGTTGAAACCTCCCACATTGAAAATGAGAAGAACTTACAATCGTGCTCTCACTGGTCTTGCTCCAAGACTTTGGATCACTCTTCCTCCTGAGATTAGATCAAACCCATCCACTGCAGCTTTCAAGAAACATGTCAAATGGCTAACCCTAAATGAACATCAACATCATTAACGTGGAAACATTCCCTAGCCTCCTCTCTCTCTGGATTTGATACTTCTTTTATACCATTTGTTTTAATTTTATGCTTGTCTGTGCACTTGTTATCTCATTATATAGACCATCTGAAACTGTACTGGTCCCTCCAGTCTACTGACTCCCCTGCCCCTTGACCTTGATTTTCCCCCCTTTGTTTGTCCCTGTGATTATTTAACTACATTCGCCACTTTGTACAGCGCTCAGATTCCTGTAAGGGATATGTTTTCGTTTATAAAACTTTTCAAATAAAATAAATAAATAAATAAAACCATGGTGGCGTTTGCATTTTTTTTATTTCCTCCATCCAGGATTGATTAATATTTTCCTTCTTTCTCAATGGATTAAAATGTTGTTTTGTCTGAAGTTGCTCTTACAAACACTCTGTTAAAGTTAACTATAACCCCATTCATGGTTAATAAGGCCTTTACAGTTTCTGTTATTTAACCTTTCCTTGTATCTATTGTTTATTTAATCCTTCTTTCATTTTAGCAATCTCTCCTATCCATCTATGTTGTTCAAGCAGTATTTGTATGTGCTAAACTTACTCATGTAGAACTGTTCTCGCCTTTTCCTTTTCATATCCAAATTTCCTCCTCTCATGGTGCCTGTTATTTTCTAGAGGAAAACACAATTTAAGGTCACTCACTTTGTGTTTATATTCTAGCCAATGTTCTGTGAGGGGGCACTTTTCTTGCCGATTCTATTAGCTGATCTATGTTCATTTAATATAATGAGACCTTTCTCACAGTTTCTCCTACATAACCTCTTCACATGGACAGATAGGTAAATTAATTGAATTCTTTGTTCTGCAATTCATCATAGTATTAAAATTATATTTCACAGAGATACACCTGCTACAATTTCTATTAATAATACTTCTCTGTTGTGGTCCTTTAGGTTCTCTATACGTATGGACCAAGCTGTTTCTGAGGGTCCTGTTTCTTCTGCATGCAAACAGTGATTTCTCTAAATGTACTTTGCCTCTTTCATTCAATAGAGGTCAACTTCTGTTAATTCAACTTTTTATTTTATTACTTATGCATGAGAAGTTTGCTACACAGACTATTCTCTGTTGCTTATCTTCTTGTTTCCTGTTTGACTCAAAGAGGATCTCTCTATTGAAGTATTTTGCTCTTTTTTAAGCTTGCCTAATGATTCTTTTTGGATATTCTCTATTCAGTAATTTTCTTTTAAGAGTTTCCACATCGGTTTCAAATTTTGTTATAGTTGTACAATTTTGTCTGAGACAAAGAAATTGACCAAATGGTATGTTGTCCTTCTAACAATATGGATGAATACTGGTATAATAAAGGACTGTATTCCCATCTGACAGTTTAGTGAAAGGTTGTACTTCCAAAAAACCCTCTTTTGTTACTATTTTAATATCTAAAAGGTCACAATGACATTGGCTCATGGTTGAGGTAAAATTCAGAATAGAATCTCCAGAATTTAGCCATTGTGTAAAATTTATATAGATCTTCCTTGTTCCCCTTCCACATAAAAAATACATCATCAATAAAACAGGATCAGTGACATGTATTTTCAAAAAAAAGTGCCATTTAATTAAAAATGTGCTTTTCTTCCCAACATATAGGGGTTGATCCGATTCGGGACAATCCCCTATGAATTGCCGTACGGAGCGTTTTTCCCATACCAATCGTACACCTTCAACGTTCCCGTACGTACGATGAAGTACGATCCGAACCCAAAGCAGATCTCCGTACGAATCGTACCAAACACCGTACGACTTACATATACATACAAACCGCCTTCGGAACACGCAGTACGCGATGTCCGTACGGATCGAAGCAGCTTTTTCCGACCCAGCAAGTACGATTCATTTCGACAGCACTCCGTACAACTCTTTTCCTACGGGAGTTTAAAAAATCCGTAAAAGCAGATTTCGACTCGAACCGCATGCAAAACAGACCCCGTACCCTGGTACGCGAGTAGACCCCATGCTTGCAGGGGTACAGTGCGTAGTGGTACGGTGCCACGGGGTATGATGCATAAGGGTACCTGTACGATGCGTAGGGGTGCGGTGCCACGGCGTACGGTGCGTATGGGTACGTGTATGATGCGTAGGGGTATGGAGCCACTGGGTATGGGGCGTAGGCATACAGAGCATAGGGGTACGGTGTGTACCCCCATGATTGCAGTGGTACGGCGCGTATGTGAATGTGTGGCTCTCCGTATGAATTGCTCATACGGCATTTCCCCTACGAACCGCGTTCTCGTTCCCCGGTCCGGATCGTACTTGTCGGGTCGTACGGCATGTTTACGATTCGAACGGTTCACTTTCAGGGTCCGTATCATAGGGTTTTTCCCTTCATTTTCATATGGTTCACTACGATTCAGACGTATTTTTTTACTACGTATCGTAATACGCGATTCGGACGGATTTGTACGATTCGTACAGAAACGGCTACGAATCGAATCGTCGTACGGATTAGTTTCCCGAATCGGAATTGACCCCATAAACTTGCCAGGCTGGGGGCACATGTGGCCCCCATACTTGTCTCTTTCGTTTGGCAATAGATCTCTCATTTAAAACAAAAAATGTTGTTTCTCAGAATAATATCTACAAATTCAATTATAAGGTGGGCTTGTGCTCTCAAATCGCCACCTTCCCCAGGGATAAGGTTACTCACCATTTTTACTGTTTCTGCTTGAAGAAAATTTGTGTAAAGAGCCTCAAGATCCAGAGAGACTAGCCATTGTGTCTCAGGGTTAAAACGAATGACTTCTACTTTATTGATAATAATTGTAGTATACTTATTATGTGTTTTTTTTTTTAAACTAATGGCTTTGAAAAACATTTATACTTGATACAATCAGTTTCATTGGTGGATCAATTATATTTTTATGTACCTTAGTTAGGCCATATAAAGCGGGAAGGTTCGTTTTAGAGGAAATCATATTCATCCTGACATATTAGGTCAATCCCCCTCGTTAGTTTCAAAAGTCTGGTTATCCTTACCTCCAGAATTTTCCATTCCATAAAGTTCTTTAAAAGATAGGAGTGCATATATTTTGTTGTTGTAATCTGCAGTGTCCGTTACTACTATGCTCCCTCCTTTGTCCCCAGGTTTAAAAATAATGATGTCACAGCCTTCCAATTGTTTTAATGCTTTTCGTATGTCTTCTGATAAATTATTCTCAAACCAAATTTTCTTTGTAAGTATGTCCTCTATCCCTTTTTTTATAAACTTTTCAAAGGTTTCTATTTCTTTTCCTACTATTTGTTTATTCAAGATCCAATTCAACAGGGGTTTCAATCCTGAACAATTTGCTTTACCATAGGCTCTTTACCCTTAAAACATTTATTCTAACTTTTCTGAATAGATCTCTCATATCTCTTTCAATTTCAAATGTATTGAGGGGAGCTGTTGGTGCAAATCCAAGGCCTCTTTCTAAGGAAAGGATTTCCTCTTTATTTAGAATTATGGAGCTTAGATTTATAATAGGTGCCTTATCACTCTTTAATCCCAGTTCTTTTGGCTCCAGGTTCTCTTATATTGAATTCTAGTAGGAGCATTCTGCTGTTGGTATATTGCTCTTTTCCTGTTTCTCCCTTGTGGAATTGGCTTATACCTTTGTGGTTTTTAATCTAAAAAAAACAAGGTGGTCTCCCTGTTAGCCCACTGTGCAGTCTCTGTTTTTCTTTGTTCTAGCCTAGTCCCTTCCTCTGAGTCTGTCCTGGTGTATGATGTGTCTGAAAATGTTACATGCTGTTTTGGGGACCTCCTCTCTGAAGAAATCAATCCCTCTAATAAGATCTTATGAAAGATCAAATGAACAGTGTCTATGCTACCCAAAGCTTGTATGTAAAGGGCCCAAAAGTACAGATATCACTGGCAGCAAATTAAAAACATTATATTAAGAAGTGATCTAAAATGTATCACATATACTACTGGAAGTTGAGTGAATGGAAGCCATAGTATTGCATAAAAGGAGTTAGAGCTCCACAGTCGTGTGAAGTATCCTGGTCAGATGGTTCATGTTAGAAGATTTGAATAGGCATGAAGTTTTAGACATAGTGTGCGAAAAGAAAAGCGAGGACGCCGTGAAATAAGCCAAAGCCTGAAACATGTTAAAAACAGAGCTTAGGTTAAAAAGGGAAACCATGAGGCTGGTCAATATACTTCCAGTTACAAGGAGCATGGAGGAACTACACGGAGAAAGAAACTCAAAGCAGTTTTCCACTGGGAGTCAGAGTGGGCTGTATTGAATATGATGATCAGTGCTCAGATCATAATTATCAAGATTCAAGAGGTCACCAAGTCAAGAGTAGGAATAATGGCAGTAATATTTGTAGAGAAGGCATATTGTGTGGGAATACTGTTTGCAGTAAGGCAAAATGTGGTAATAGAGACTTCCTGAACTTTAAAAAAAATAGCATTTTGTTTCTCCAGGCATTCCTTATCCATTTTAAAAAGGGACACATTGATGGCTCAACTATTGGGGGGTTTTAGGTTTAAACCTATAATAACTGATAAAACCCCACTGAACGAAAAATAGCCCTCACCAGTGAAAACATATAAACGCTGAAAAAACACCTGCACAACCACAAACTAAATACCAATCAAAGAAAGGAAAAAGAGAGTGAAAAAGTCATTTTTTTCTTCCTGAAGAGGTCAATACAATTTAACTTTGTTAAACAAGCTAGCAGTAAGAAAGACTGGCTAACATTATTCTGCTTGAGTTTTGTTGTTTAGGGTTGCCACTAAAATATTGTTTCTTCTTCCTTTTACTTTTACCAGTTTTGTGGCCTTTGGTCTAAAGATGCAGGGTTTAGTTTAATATTTTAGGTGTAGTTTAATTATTGTATAAACTGAAGAGAATCAGGAAATATCAAACTCATATTTGATATTTTGGCTGCATTTGATTATTTCACTCATAGGTAAAATGGCTGGTTTCATAAAAATCTTTCCTAATATGTGTCATCACATTTACCCTCAGAGAATGGGTAAAAAACCTTTAATACATCAGACCATAGTTTCTAGTTGGTCAGTATTGATAGTAGGTGAATTGCCAACACCTCAGGCTTTAAACATTCAATGCAAGGCATAGTGACAAGTATATATATCACCAAGCATCTGGGATAGTGGTGAAAACATAACACCAGACTTTTGGAAAACATGGGACGCAGTGTCACTTGTAATGCTCTGCAAAAAAGGTTCTTTCCAGGTTCAACAAAGATTGGAGTGATATTGTTTGTATTTGCAGTGATTCAGCAATGTATATAAAAAAGTTGTGTGATGACCTGTCAAATTGATACCCGAGCTGAAGTCCTTCCCTGTAGGAGGTCCTTGCCACTTGTTAGATGGTAAGCTGAAAGCATCTTTACAGTCTTCAGAGTTGATGAGGGATGCTATTGACTGTTTAGTCCATTCTGGTGCACTGCTTTCTTATGCACAGGAACTAAAACACAAATATTGATCATTTTGTGCTTTATGTGGCATCAAAGAAAGAGTCATCCCAACTGTGTCCCTTAGCTGATGGTTCTCATCTCAATGGGCTATGAATGCTGAGAGGGCCTTTTCACAGAAGTTTACATGGGAAGGAAAGAGCGAGCGCACATGACCCAAAGACTCACTGAAGAAGTATTGTATGGTGTACTACAATAAGATTCATTTACAAAAATCTATTTGGACCTCATATACACTATATGTACACTATTTATATACCATGTTCTTTCAGTGCAGAAAGCAAGCAATAATAAAAGCAAAACGTTCCATAAACACCAGAAAAACACTTTTTCTGTTGTTTTTAGTGGCGCAAAAATGTGTAACCACTGACAACAACAGTTTTTTAAGATATTGAAAACACTGAAAAAAAACCACCAGAATTTACCAAAAATAGAAACTGAAAACAGTATACGAAGGAAAGTAACTTGGAGACTTAGAACTAAGAGTAAATATTTATGGGTTTGGAGAAATAACAGTCTTGAAAATATGATAATTGCTCCTATGGTGGGACAAAGTAGAATCCAGATGGGCCTCTTAGAATGTGAAGACAGTGACCTTGCTGGTGGTAAATCACACACCACATTTTAAGCTCCACACTAATTTAGCAGGCAATTTTGGGAAAAAGTGCCTATATCATGATGTTTGGAGCTCTTCTAAAAAATGCATGTGGGAACGTCCCTTTTGTCATGGTGACCCACGGAGCAAACTCTGTGTTTTTGAATGAAATCCCAAGTTTTGGGTTTGTTTGTAGGTGTTTTCTCCCTGTGCATGCAGGTTGGGCATGAATAATCAGAGTTAGAACTTCTATAGTAATCATGGTTGGCCTTCTGACATAAACAAGCTAGTGACCCTGTGGATAGATTTATTTGCAGTATTTGTAGATTGCAACACTCATCCCCTAGGGGATATCAAGGCCCAGGCAGTCTGAAAAGAGCCAAGTTTAAACAAAAAAATTTGAAGGTGATGTGGTTATCCGTGAGAAAGATGTGGAGGGGAAGTAAGTACCATTGGGCCATTGCAACACCGGAAAAGTCCTGTACTCACTTTTTTAATGTACATTGTTTTGGCTAATGCTAGATTCTGACATCTCAGATTGCGGGATGATTTTGTAGAATTCTTGTTTGGGGTAGTGTCACTGATCTTTTGATAATGATGGGTTTGAAACAGTTAGTTTAGTGACCCGAACCGGGTTGGGTGGCCAAATCCGACAAGGAGGAAGTCCAAGAGTCCAGTAAGGTTACTGTGGACAGTTACCTGGACACTAGAGCCTTTTTCCATCAAGTTCCTGCCTTTAGGAAATGACTGCCAAGGATGATCATGGAGTGGTACTAATACTGAAGATTCAAGCAGAAAAGATGCTAAATGATGCTCTTGGAGCTGTGCGGTTGACAGGGGCGAAATGCAGGTGATAATTTGGTCCACGGATGGGTTGAAGCAACTTTGACCATGGCAGTTAGGTCCCATGATGTTCTCTCTGTGATAGTAGAAGGCCAGCTGTGGCGGGGCTTCCAATCCCGCAACACCGTGGTTACGGCTAATATCCTTGGTTGACCCAAGTGCCTCTCTTGGGCAATGAATCCAGTCTCTGAAAGCACTCCAAGACTAGCATACACAGGTGGAATTTTTGGCTATCTTGGATTTGTCTCTTGGCCTACCCCGTAGCAACCAGTGGCAATCACTCAGGAGTTCCTACTGACTTGTTGGCTTGAACTTCCACAGCTTTGATGTCCCTGGTGCATTTCTAGGCAGTTCCTGCCGACTGACCCTTGGAGTCACTGCTTCAATCTAGGAGTGGGAATCAAATTCTCCCCTGAACCAGAAGCCTTAGGAACAGTCCAATCTCATTAGCCCAAGGTGCAGCAGATGCAGTCCTTCTGATGGTGCAGCCTCACTTCATGCAACTTCAAAGGCATTAAGTGACTCCTCTCTTGGTCCTCTCTCCAAATCCATAGTGTACTGAAGTTCAGGGTGCTAGGGGTGCGGGAAAGGGCCCTGAGTGGACAATGCAGTCACAAACCAATGTGCTAGTAGGCCCCTTCCTCTTTGATGACAAAATGACAGTGATGTGTGGCATTTGGCAATCCCAAAGTGTAATTTTCTTGCCACCCTCAGTTGTCTAAACTCTTCCTCGACTTCCTTGGTAGCTCACCACAGAGGTGTGGCTACCTCATAGATACACACTCACTGAAAAAACAGTTCAGGGATGGGCTTTCCCTCACTGGCCCTATCTCCAAACTGTCTACAGGAACAAAAAGAAGCCTGCTCGGGTGTGTTGTCATAGGCAGCACTTAAAAGGTGGATTCACTTTAAAACTTGTCTCAGGGGCTAACACCCATTGGAACCTTCCTGACAGAGGTAATGTTAGAAATGGGGTTACTGGTAGGCTAGGATACACATCTAAGCCAGGCAGAACCCACCACCACTCTAGTCAGGGCAAGTAAGTTACACACCAAACATAACGTGTGCTAGCCCCGTGGTAGCTTGACACAGAGCAGTCAGGCTTAAACCCAGAGGCAATGGGCAAAGCGTTTGTGCAAAACTATCTGGCTATTAACATAAATACGCCACAAAAGAGACTGCACACAGTATTATATAAAAAGGAATATATATTGTACATAAAAAAGAGACCTAAGTGACATGAATCGCAAATACTGTGCATACTATGCTAATCCTGAGTGCATACTCATTGTCCTGGCAATGCAAGAAAACAACATGACATGCGTGATAGCATCAGGGCAAACAAACAAATGGATCATCAATGCTGTGCACATTCTAAAACATGAAAACGCAACAGCTTGTTTACAGAAAGTAAACATAAGAGTCACTAAATCTCACCATATAGATGTAGGGAACAGAGCATCTGCACTCTTATTAGGCATTAAACGGAGGGCACAATAGCTCCTACATGCCTATTACAGTGACTATGGGAGTTAAGCAAATTTACTCTATGAACAAGCTGTGACCCCAATCGAGGTTTTACCCTGTATGTTGATAAGCATGAAATTCACCCAAGCTATGTGTGTATAAACAACTGTGAGGTGAGGGGGCATAGCACAGTCACACAAGGATTGCCATGGTCTGGTCAGTGGCACAAAGAAAATGCGGAGTTGCAGCCAGCTGGAAGGAGCACAGCGAATACTTTTGGACCACTCGGGTCTGTTCTTCTGTGATCAGTTGCATTGAAATCCAACATCAGAATCCGAAGGCACTAAGCACTGCCACAAACATTTCAGCTTGATCCATCCAAGACTGATCGGGCCTAAAGAGATAACACAGAGTCATGCACCAAGCCTGCGCTGTCAATTGTTTGTGCCCCCCCCCCCCGGTGGGTGGAAGTCCCAGTCACTGCAGGATTGTGGGACCGAGGTGCACACATTGCACTAATCTGGAGTGGAGGCTCAGGAAGTGCTCCTGGCTTCAGCAAAAGTGGGGCTCTCAGAGGCAAAAGGAAGTCTGGGCGTGAGTGTCAAACCACAAAAGGGATGCGGGCCAACAGCTACTGCCCAGGGTGCCCAGTGCCAGGTAACATGAAGAGTGTGAATCTCCCAAGCAATCACAGAAAGTGGCTATAGAGACAAGATACAACACTTTATATCCATGAAACAGAATTAGTGTGGAAAGACAGGACTTAGCGTAATTCTTCACTGTAAGGAACTCAGGTGACTGGTAGTTGAAGAAGATTGAAAACAAATTCAGTGAGCACAGAGATAAAATGTGTGCACATCACAGTGAACGAGCATAGATGCCAACACACAGCGATATGGACATGAGCAGTGGTGAACACGTAAGTATTTGTGCACATGCTGCACAGAGCTTGAGTAGACACATGAGGGCAGCTCCTCAAGAGGAGAGCTTGCGCGGGTGAACAGTTGCCTTATTCACGTAAATTACATGAAAAAGTAATGTGTAGGACGGATTTGATTTTTCAAATCTGTTGAAATTTTTAAACAAGGTGGACCAAAAGTAAAATATCGCCCAGTATTAGAAAACCATAAAGAGGCTAGTAACCCGGTAGCGGGCAGAATCCAGCTGTCCAAGAGACAGGTAATTGCAGGAAACGCCGCCAAACTGAAATGGCGAAAGTAAATTGTGGGATAAATGATGAATATCTGCCCGCAGAAATCACCAGACAATGAAGTAGTGCTGAATCTCCCTGGGTATACTTAAAAAAGGGGAAACATACTTACTGAACAGCACAGGAGTGTTGAAGTTTCTTCTGCGCAATTGTCGCCAATGTGGAAGTTGTAATACACATATAATCCAATAGATGTGGATCCAAATACAACACATCTTAATTTCACAAGAGAAACTCCAGCCACAAACACAGGAAGCATCCATCTGTTTTGATCAAAACCCATTGGTGTATTGGTTTTGGAAGTGGTGCAAATGGCCAGTGCTCAGCAGATTTGCAATAAACTCTCTGGCTTGCCCAATAGCCAGTGTCTCTACTGAGTTTGTTTTCAGTGCTGCTGGTGCAGTTGTCACAGTGAGAAGGACCAATCTTTCACCCCAAAATGTGGAAATATTAACCATGATCAAATTGATTAACCGTGATCAAAAGATTATACCACCGATTTACTCCATACCTGAAGTATGACAGGTGGCATATGAGGGTGAGTTTGAGGATGAACTACTAGGCCTTGGCCACCAACCATTGAACTCCCTCTCTCTATCACTGATCTGCTTTGATGCCAAAAAAAGATAGAGCTAGTGGAGCATTATCCTTTTTTTTTGTTTGTGTCAAAATGATTAATGCAGCCCCACCATTTTAGACACATGTTATTGCCAGATTAGAGTTGCACAAGTGTGCAATAAAGAAGCCCCTGTAAACCCTTTCCCTCAAGGACATTGGAGATACATCTGTGCCTGTCTCCATCCCGTGTCAGTCTATCCTTTCATACTTTATTCCCCTAGCTAGACTGACCCACATTATTTAATTTACAAATTAAGACTGGCCAATGTATGTTTTCCTGAACAATGGATCGACAATGTACCACAATGATCATGCTTGAATTAGAAGAACAGGTAAATGGCATACATTGCATGCTGAGGGATTGCTGTTTGTGAGTTTGTTGAGTTGATTCATGTGGTGGCAGGCAGTGACAATGGGTGTTTGTTTATCTGTAACTATTACGCTTAATGTGTTTGTGACGATTTATAATGTTAGTGGCCTAAGTAAAGATGGCTGATCATTTTTTTTCCTGAAGGTGATTTTTCTCTTTCCCTTTTAGACATAGCTAGATTTGTTCACCGGGTCCACTACACACTGCTTTTTTTCTGCTTCACACTCCTCAAAGACCTGACCAGTCCCTGGGCAACACAAACACAAATCTAATCTACTCTACACAAATGACTCAATGTTTCTCTTGTTGTGCATCAACAGCATTGTACTACAGGTCGATCTATTGCATTTGAGTTGGGACTCCTTACTCTGGGTCAGGAGTATGGTGGAAGGACTCAGGGCATGACCGATTTAGTGATTACTTTAAAGTGGCCTACCCAACTCTGTGGACTGGTGGTGACAGCAGTGCACTGATTTTACTTGATTTGGAAAATCCAATGTTGCTGGGTGTGTGTGCTCAATGCTGTCTGACTCAGGTTTGAAGCTTTGTGTGGTTGGGGGGGACTGTTGTTGTAGGTAATGGGATGCAATCATGTAGTCATGAATGCTCATCATATTGTGCATGTGCTATTAGGTTACATATTATTGTTATGATTTATGATGATGAATTGATGATCATGACAATTGAGAGTTTGAGCAGCCCAATACCAATAGTTGCTTGCAGACACTTGTGTGTGATTGTTGGTACTTGTAAAAAGGACTGTTCTTCTCTTCTCTATTGCGCTGCCTCTGAGTCTTCTTGGTGCCCTCCTTATGAATTGTACCTTCTGTCCTTCTTGCTTCTACAATATATATATATATATTTTTTACAATCAGCAGGCAGTCTCTTATCCTGCGCCAAACTGAAAAAGCACCATATATAACGCTCATGCTTACCTTACCGGGCTGCATTCGTCAGGCACCTAAGATTGACGGACAGTCCAAGAAGAATGCAGATGCAATGCCCAAGTTGGGAATAGAGTATATATTTTTCTTTTAATAATCATTAGAATTGTGTGTGTTGTTCGCTTAACTCCTAATCCGTAATATATTTGCTATCTTTCAAAGCTAGGTAACAGAACATTTAGATATAATGTAACTTGGGTCTATCTGGGGACAGAAAGACTGATTGGTTTGCATTGCATTTAAGCTGACTGTGCTTATTTCTTTTCCTCCCATAACAGATTTATGATGGTTGGCTGTTCATTGCCCAGATGATTGTTGCCCTTGTGTAGTGTTTGTCTTTGTCATACTTTTCTCCAAAACACCTTTCCCATCTGTTCATCGAACCCTTAACCCTCTTCCCTCAGGCTGTGTGATTTATTTAAGTGAGACCTAATAATTTACACCATTAATTGATCACACACTTGATGGAGCAGATGTGGTGAGAGCACACCAACTCAGTACATGATCTTCAGCTCTAAGACTAGCCCACACTGGCTCCATTTAACCAGCCACACATAAAAACAGTGTTTGATATTTTCACAAGAACTTCATTTGCCTGCATCAACATCAACAGGCACTGTGTTGCATCAAGCTTACTGTTGTCTACTTTAGAGATCGAGGTCACTTCATTTCAAAACTTTTATTAGCTCACCATTGTTCTGATTAATTCACTTTAGCATTGCTTATTATATTTTCTCTATCAGGTTTTCTTTGTTGACTTGTGCACTTGTAGTCTAGTCTGATGACTGTCTCAATTGTTTGTAAAGCTATGATATAATAATATACAACCCATTAACCCAATGTTTTAGTTTTTTTAACTCAATTTAGTTCCCTGTGATGAATAGTCCTTATCCTACTGTTTGAGTTCACCTAGGATGGAGTGGGACCTCGCTTCTGATGCCTTCACTGTTAGTGCGCTAGCATGCTACTACTACCACCACCATGGCACCTTGGGAAACCATGCAGCCCTTGCTTCATCTATTCAGGTGAGAGAACTATGGGACATTTTATTGCTGCGTTATCAATAATGGAAAATCATCCCCCTCCTTAGGAGTCAATCTAGTTGCAGACTGCAGAGAATAGTCGAGTAGTAGAACAAGGATACCATGTAAGTAATTTGTTATACACTATCAGCAGATTTTAAAATCAGGCTGCGACTAAGGCAGCAGTGTGAAGCAAAACACCCCAAGAAAGATTTAAATCATAACGTAAAATTATAAAATATTTATTTTCCTAACAATAAAAACCTAAACCCACAACTGGCCCACTCCTATCCCCAAACGAATTTCCCAGTTCCTAAACATTGTCCTGAAAGAAAGTTGGGTCCAAGTAAGTCTTAAATTGAAATTGTCCATTAAAAAATCCATATGTCCCAACAACCATATTCCCACCCCCACCCCACAAGTCCCACCCACCATGAAAATTAATAAAAAAGAGGCAGAAGAGGACACTATTGATGGGGTAGGACAAGGAGCTTCTTGAGGCACCGCTCTGTGCTTTCCTGCTTGGCTTCCATGTATTCCTGCCTGGCTTCCATGCGTGCCAGCCTCTGCAGGATATAGCACTGACATACATGGTCTGAGGGGGGCAGCAGTGATAGAAGTGTGGCTGGTGGCTGCCAACAGACTGCAGCAAAGGTGCACTGAAGGCACTGGGGTCTGGCTAGGTCCCTGGGCAATTGCAGCTTCTGTTGCCTCCTCCTCCTCTAGCGCCACCAGCAGATGTTACTCTGCCCTAATGGCCTCCAATTTCCTCTGCTGTCCAGTTTTCTCTGCTGTAGCCGGGCTGCTCTTTCCTGTCTGTTTGGAACAGCAGGAGTGGCTATATCAAGAAAGAAAAAATGCTCTTAGCAAAACACATAAAATGATGTAGTGGCACAGTGGCAGTACATTTGCTGGTATCCTCAGTCCATTCCCTCTTGTTGTGCTAAATTAATGGAGGCATGCTAGCTCAGCTGGCTCCCTAGTCATACTTGCACTACTTTGCTACTGTCTGCAGGTGGCGCAGCTGTAATAGACAATTATCTAGTTCCTAGGCCATGCTCTGACTAAGATACCTTTCATTTTTACCCTGACTACAAGGGAGATGAATACTATGAATGATATACGTCACATGACGTACTAGAAAATCAGTCATGCAGACATACTCCTGTCTGTCTTGAGTAGATGGTGGGAAAAGTGATGCAATACAGTACAGGGAAGGGATTAAGGAACAGGATAATGCATTTGGCATGTTCGTCACAAACTATTCCATCCGCAAATTTCAAGGCACTTACTTTTAGTCTCACTTTATTCCCTGGCCTCACCCCCCATCACCACACACTTGGCAGTACGGAAAGCAATTATTAACTTACTCTACTGCAGAGTAAGTTAGAGGGATTAGGCTGGGTGTACAGATGTTTTACTGATCGTCATCATGTACCTAAGCTTTGGCTAGTAGTGATTCACTGTGGTTTGCAAATGTTGAAAGGGAAGAATTTGAACAGACGTTATCCGTTATGGAAGCCATAATAAAATATATCACTTAGCCAGAAAAGTGTGGTGAATGCATAGAATATTTGTTTCAAATTTTTGGGAAGCCTGGGACAGAATTTAGGCAAGAATAAAGGATTTATGCACTTGGAAGTGACTAAGTGGGCACCGAGAGGGAAGCATACCTTGTTTTCGCATTGCCATGAACTTTGAAAATGGCACATTAACTGAAGCAAACGCACATTGCCCAGCCAACAATGCAGTGCCGCTGAATTAAACCATGCAGCTGTTAGGTCACCATGGGTGTCACTGGCGAAATGCCATGGGGCGGAGGGAGGGAGGTGATGATTAATGAGGGGTTGGTAAAGTACAAAATAAATATTTCACTTGAAAACTAGTGTGAGTCAAAGGAGTAGACAGAAATACCACCCCAACCCTTTGAATCAATTCTTTGATAAACCATTCCAAGCAAGTAAAGTAGGTGAGAATAACACCCCTCCAGAGGAGCTCCCTAGTATTGTGTTTCTTCTTCATTCCAAGCATGTATCCATTTATCATTGCATTGTTCTTCTAGCATTCTTATTCTTCACCCTTGGCTTTGCTACTCACTGTTTGAGTTTTATATTCTCTCATCCTCTCTTCAGTATTGAAAACCATCCATCAATATATATTTATCCATTAAACATGGCTCCCAGTTTCAACAAACCTTTCATCAACATACATTTACCCACCCATGCACCCATCCAACCCACCCAGGCAGGCATCCTTTTACCCGTTTACTGTTTCATCTATCCTTCACCCATCCATGCATCCTATCGCCGACCTACATGCATCCTTTTGCCCACGCATCCATCTCTTTCACTTATATTACATTTCACCCATCCTTCTTTCCCTTTTCCATCAACCCATCATAGTTAAACTTCATTATGAACCTTTGTCTGCTAAGTTGCAAATAGAAGAGACCATTAAATACGTAACTCCCACTCTATCTGTTAAATCTGGGTGTTCACAAGTCAACAGTGCACCCTTACAGTGAGTGTATTATTGATTTTCAATAAGCAAACAATATGTCTTACAACCATCTGCCACTGTGGCTGGCTCATCCCCTTGGACTGCTGCCATGTCTGCCATCACTGCTGGCCCTAGCACTGGTGGCCGGTGCAGCTATAAAAAAACGTTATACATTTTTTAGATGCCAGATACGACTCCCCCTATTATTTTTTGCTTAAAGCAAAATACAACTACAGTATATCACTATAATTCAGTTATAGTATAGTCTATCAAAAATATCAGGTTGGCCATTTTGTTGCTGACAATCTTTGAAAAGCCAGGTAGTGAAGAAAAACAATAACATTTTGTAATGGTGTGGTAGAGCTATTGATGAATCTGAGTTTTTGAAAATGAATAAAAAGCTGGACATATGGTCTTGGTTGGCAAATGCAACGGGGCTGTTCTCCTCATACATCCTTCCAGCCATGGTGCACGGTCATCATCATTTGCTGGTATACCATAATAATACATACACACCATTGGGGGGGTCTAACATGACCATGACCACTCTCTCATTTTACTGTTTGAGCATGAGCAAGAAAAAGAAAGCCTTCTCATCTCAACAAACAGGCATAGAATGACTTACTTGGGCATGCAATCTTCACAGCAGAGTAGTACTATGTGACCAATGGGTTCTCTGAGTCTTAAAGTACCCCCACCAGTCCACGAGATATATAAGGGAGAGGTAAAGATTGCTGACATAGCAGAAGAAAGAAAACTACAGACAGACTACAGAGACTGTTTGCGGTAAAGTACAGAAACTTAAAATAATGAAAATAAGTAAATCGGAAAATGTAGGGATAACAAGAATTTAGGAAGCAGAAAGATCGAAGAGGATTTGGAAAAGAATTAGGAGACGGGCAGAAATAATAAAAAATTTGGATGTTGGGGAAGCACTTATTAATCTATATAAAAGAAGGACTTACTGGGGCCAACATAGCCTTCAGTCCTGAAACTTTGGGAGGTACCTTGAGCTCCCTCACCTGCCTGATCAGCCCTCTTCTTGCCCATGAAAGCGGATGCAAGATATAAAGAAAGAAAAGACAAATGATTGGTGGTAAATAATCTCTCCAAAAATATTTTTGGGCAGGACCTGACCTGACCTGGTCAGACCAGGTCGCTCCTCCCGCTGCCGCGTGGCCCACCCCGAGTGAGCCCAGCCTTGTCCTGCTGCCGCCGCCGCTGCCTAGCTGTGTTCTGCCCCTGTGTGGATTGACCCCCTGCCCCTGCCCGTTCTGCTGTGCCTGCCAGGTTCTAAATATTTGTTCGTTGTTCGTTTTTATTCTCCTGATCTGATTGTCGCTCCCTCTGCCATCTGTGCTCTCCTGCCCCTCCGCCTGTTGCTGCCCGTTCTTCTGTGCCTGCGAACGTTTTCTTAAAGTTTTTTTGTCACGCTTCTTGTTAATTGTGCCGTTGTCGCCCCTTCTGCCGCCTTACTGCCAGCTATCCCCCGGCCCCACCCCGCTCCCTGCCGCTGCTCCCCCGCGGCCCCACCCATGCTCCTTCCAGCATCACCTCACCGCTTCCCCCCTCTCGCCACCCCGCTCCCGCCTCCCAGCTGCTCCTCCCTCCCACTAAGAGTACTTAAGGTAGGCTCGCGGGGTGAGGAGCTGTGACCTGACCTGACCTGGTCAGACCCGGTCGCTCCTCCCGTCGCCGCGTGGCCCACCCCGAGTGAGCCCGGCCTTGTCCTGCTGCCGCCGCCGCTGCCTAGCTGTGTTTTGCCCCTGTGTGGATTGACCCCCTGCCCCTGCCCGTTCTGCTGTGCCTGCCAGCTTCTAAGTATTTGTTCGTTATTCATTTTTATTCTCCTGATCTGATTGTCGCTCCCTCTGCCGTCTGTGCTCCCCTGCCCCTCTGCCTGTTGCTGCCCGTTCTTCTGTGCCTGCGAACGTTTTCTTAAAATTCTCGCCACCCAGCTCCCGCCTCCCAGCCTCTCCTCCCTCGCCCCTCCCCCAACCCACTCTCCATTTATGGCAGAGTGCATGCGTACGCGCAGCGTTGACTCGCAGCGGGCGCGCCGATTGCATGCCGAAGGCGCGCCAAAGGTAAGCCCGTCTGCGCCCGTCCGCGCCTGGACTGCGCCCAGCGCCAGACCCCCTGGCCCCCGAAGATGCCGGCCCACCCACCGGACCTACGACTGCGCCACCCTCAATGCACTCAACACCGGCTGAATCCCCGGCTGTCACCGAGCCACCCCAGGACGCACCCACAGACCCTTCACCTGCCAATCCTGCAAGTTCACCTGCATCCAGACCTGCACCGCACCCGCCAAGACGAACACCAGCAGCAAGCACCTACAGTGCATCCTGCTCAACACCCGCTCCGTCCACAGACACGCCGTGGAACTCTGGAACCTCCTCGACACCGCATCTCCAGACGTCGCCTTCCTCACGGAAACCTGGATGAACGACTCCTCAGCACCCGACATCGCCATCGCCATCCCGGACGGATACAAGATCACCCGGAGGGACCGCGTCAACCAGACTGGAGGAGGCATCGCCATCGTCCACAAGAACACCATCCGCATCACGACCAACTCCGACGATACCCTCACAACCGCCGAACAACTGCATTTCCAGATACACACCGACCCCAAGACCACCCTCAGAGGCACCCTCATCTACAGACCCCCGGGACCACGCACACAATTCAGCGAAGACATCGCCGACTTCATCAGTCCACACGCCCTCCCCTCCGCTGACTACATCCTCCTCAGGGACCTCAACTTCCACCTGGAGAACAACAACGACCGCAACACCACAACCCTGCTGGACAACCTCGCCAACCTCGTACTCAAGCAACTGGTGAACACCCCACCCACTACGCCGGCCACACGCTTGACCCCGTCTTCTCCTCCAGCAAGGACATCTGCTTCAGCCACGCCACCGGACTCCACTGGACAGACCACAGCTGCGTCCACTTCAGCTTCAGAAGGACCACGCACCACCACCACCCGCAACATGTCTCCCGCAGAAGCTGGAACAAGATCACAGCCGCCAGCTCAGCGAACCCCCAACCAAGCCGCCAACAACCTCACAAGGTGGATCAGCAACTGCGCAGACGACCTCGCTCCACTGAAGACCCCCCCGTCAGACCCGGCACCAAGAAAGCATCCTAGTTTACCGACGAACTCAAGAGCTCCAAGAAGAACTGCCGGGCCCTCGAGAAAGCCTGGCACAGAGACCCAACTACACACAACATGACAACCCTCAAGCTCGCCACTCGAAAACATCACCAGCTGATCCACACCACCAAGAAAACCGCATTCAAGGAACGACTAGAAAACAACGCCAACAACAGCAAAGAACTCTTCACCATCGTCAAAGAGCTCTCGAACCCTAGCGCCGGAAACAACGACATCACCCCATCACAAGAACTCTGCAACTCGCTCGCCTCGTTCTTCCACAGCAAGATCACAGACATCCACAACAGCTTCAGCACACAACCGACGCACCCCATGAACGCACCAACGCCCCCCACCGCCACCCTCCGCGCCTGGACACCGGTCAACACTGACGACATCATCCGCACGATGAACTCCATCCACTCTGGATCACCAACTGAGCCCTATCCTCACCACGTCTTCAACAAGGCCGACGCCGTCATCGCACCCCATCTCCGGGACATTATCAACGCCTCCTTCGATACCGCCACCTTCCCAGAGAGCTGGAAACATGCCGAACTCAGCGTCCTACTGACAAAACCATCAGCGGACCCCACCGACCTCAAGAACTACCGCCCCATCTCGCTCCTTCCCTATCCTGCCAAAGTCATCGAGAAGACAGTCAACAGACAGCTGGCAGCCTTCCTCGAGACAAATGGATCCCTCGACCACTCACAGTCCGGCCTCCGGGCCAACCACAGCACCGAGACCGCCCTCATCGCAGCCACCGACGACATCCAAGCCCTGCTCGACAACGGGGAAACAGCGGCCCTCATCCTCCTGGATCTCTCCGCAGCATTCGACACTGTCTGCCACCGCACCCTAGTACAGCGCCTACTTAACATTGGAATCCAGGAGAAAGCACTAGAGTGGATCACCTCCTTCCTGGCCGGAAGAACCCAGAGAGTCCGCCTCCCCCCGTTCAGATCAGAGGCCACCGAAGTCATCTGCGGCGTACCACAAGGATCATCACTCAGCCCCACGCTGTTCAACATCTACATGAGCCCCCTCGCGGCCATCGCACGTCATCACAACCTCAACATCATATCCTACGCCAACGACACTCAGCTGATCCTCTCCCTCACCAATGACCCAGCCACCGCCAGAACAACCTACACGAAGGGATGAAAGACGTAGCCGAGTGGATGACGAACAGCCGCCTGAAACTGAACTCAGATAAGACGAAAGTCCTCATCCTGGGATCATCACCCTCTGCCTGGGACGACTCCTGGTGGCCCCCTGCCCTCGGCAGCGCACCCAAACCAACGGACCACGCACGAAACCTGGGCTTCATCCTGGACACCTCCCTCTCGATGACCAGACAAGTCAACGCCGTCTCCTCGTCATGCTTCAACATCCTACGCATGCTCCGGAAGATCTTCCGGTGGATCCCCACCGAAACCAGGAAGACGGTCACCCAGGCCCTCGTCACCAGCCGACTGGACTACGGGAACACCCTTTACGCTAGAACAACAGCCAAACTCCAGAAAAAACTCCAGCGCATTCAGAACGCCTCAGCACGACTCATCATGGACGTCCCCCGACACAGCCACATCCCCGGACACCTGAGAGACCTGCACTGGCTCCCCATCAGTAAGAGAATCACGTTCCAACTCCTCACCCACGCACACAAAGCTCTCCACAACCAAGGCCCCAGATACCTCAACGACCGCCTGACCTTCTACACTCCCACCCGCCAACTACGATCGACCAGCCTCGCCCTCGCTGCCATTCCCCGCATCCGACGAGCCACAACGGGAGAAAGATCCTTCTCCTACCTGGCTGCCAAGACGTGAAACTCCCTCCCCATCCACCTCCGCCTGACCCAAGACCACCTCGCCTTCAGGAAGCAACTCAAGACCTGGCTGTTCGAACAGTAGAGGAACCCCCCCCAAGCGGCTTGAGACCCTCCGGGTGAGTAGCGCGCTATATAAATGCTTGATTGATTGATTGATTGATTGAAAAGGCAATCGCAAAAACATTGAATGTTTATAATCAGATCGACTAGTAGTATCATGACCATCCTATTGCAAATGTTCTAAACCTACCTAACACTATTCCAAATTTACTAAACTGCAACAAATGAGGTTTCCTTCTTATCTCATTTGTTATCTCGCAACCACCTTTGACTGGCCAATACACTAAGTCTGCATTTTTCAATGCATACATGGATGAATGCATACACATCACTGGGAAATTGCTTCACACTATAGGAGATACTAAAAAAACAAGGCTCAAAGAATTGAAAGAACATTCTAAATCACTAATACTAACTACCACTGCATTACTTTTTAAATCATCAGCCCAAGCGAGCTCCAACAAGTACGATTAGGTAGTGCCGAGCACCTGTCTAGAATAATGATGACATAATATTTGCAAACTTAACTTACCTGTGTGTCAGCATGCATGCTTGCTATTTTGGAAAACAACTTAGCAGGACCACGGATGCATCAGATGTTGATGGGTGCGATGGACCCTAGAGCAGCAGCACACAGCCATGCTCACCCTCCCCCCTGCTGCTGATGCTCCTGTAGCCTGTGTCCACTAACAGGCCTGCAGCCTGCTGCCAGGGTGGAGGGGAGGTGGCGCTGGGCATAAAATACCAGTGCTGCCACCACCACCACCTCTGTAAATAGGGCGCGGGGCTACACACCTTCGCTGCACCGCCTACCACAAGGAAGGTGGGTGGTGGTGCTTTTGGGTGGCATAGAGCAGCTGCTGCTCTTTTCTGCTATGGCTCTGGGGGGAAGAGAGAAAAAAGAAACAGGAAAAAGAAGAAAAGAAGTTAAAAAGTAAAGACAAAAGGTAAAATAATAATAATGAGGGGAAAATAAGTTGTTATAAAGGAAGGATTAAACAGATTAGGAGCAGATAAAAAAAATAGGCCCCAACACCATAAGCAGATTGAAAAAAACAAGATGGCCATGCCCATGATAACTCTGTGGTGCAGTTCGTGTGAGATGCCCGCGCAAGAACACACTTAGCGTTGACGTATAACGTAAATGTCACACTATCAGGCATGAACCACAATCAACTGAAATTAAACCCCGGAAAAACCGAGCTTCTCCTTCCGGGGTATAGTTTAGTACACTGGGGTCCCCAGTTCTGGCCCATCGAGTTGGGCCCCCCTCCCGTCCCTGTCAGCTCGGTGAAGAGTCTAGGAGTGATCATTGACAGCAAGCTCTCTCTTAAGGCTCAAGTAGGGGCGGTGATTTCCGCATGCATGTTCCAGCTTCGTAAAATCCGTAAAATAGTCCACCTACTGCCGCATGCGGCACTGGACCAGGTTGTCATCTCCCTGGTACTATCCCGCCTCGACTTTTCGAACTCTTTATACCATGGACTCCCACAATCATTGCTCCGCCGTCTTCAAACCGTGCAGAACCAGGCGGCCAGACTTATCCACAAAACGCCAAAGTGGCAGTCTGCGAAACGCCTGCTGCGCAAATTGCATTGGCTGCCAGTTGAACAAAGGGGGGGCCTTCAAGATTGGCTGCCTGACTTTTAAGTCTTTTCACTGTTCCAGCCCCGTTTTCCTCAAAACACTGATTAAGCAGCACCGACCAGCGCGGAATCTCCGGTCGGCTCACCTCCACCTGCTGGTCACCCCCAGAATCAAAACAAACAAGTTTGGTGACCGCAGATTTGTCCACCTGGCCCCCAAACTTTGGAATCCTCTTCCCCTGTCCATTAAGTCTAGCTGCTCTCTACTTAATTTTAGGAAGCTCCTTAAAACCTGCCTCTTCACTCAAACCGGTTAGCCTGCCTCTTCACACTCCATGCACTCTATACCCTAGCGCCAGGAAACTTATGGTGTCAGTGCGCTCTATAAATGTCACTTAAGATAAGATAAGATAAGATAAGACAAGGGAAATTCGCCCGAACGCATAGCATGGCAGATTTATTTTCCTACTTCGCGGAGTTCGGCGAAGCCTGACTACGCAAACTCCGGCCAGCCTTTATTGTTATCTATGATATTCCTGTACAGATATTTTTGACAACCCGATATTCTTGACCAATATTTTTCTATCATTATATTTTCTACAAATACCAAAGAGTTCTTACTTATAAGAAGGGATCAGCCTCATTATAGAAAAGAGGGACACCTATGAGAGGTGGAGGGGGGATCGTGACCCAATGTTCAGCAGTGCATTAAAGAAATTGTAAGGTATTTGTTCCTGTAGCCTGCACTGTGAGGTGTTAACTTTTACATGTCTATTAAAGAACTGGCTTGAACAATCAGTTGTTGTGCTTCTGGGAGATTGTTGAGTTCTAGACTTGCATACCCTCAACATTATGCCCGTGAGAAGCCTGTGACTGTTGTCCATTGTTACCACTGAGAGTCAAGTTCTTGTCCAGTTTGGGGAGACATAATAGCGTGGAACCTGGAGCATCAGAGGTAAATGACCCCATGCCCCACAGATTAGGCCAAAAGCCCCCAAACAAGGCCTAAAATGGATGGTCTCTCAGTTGTGCAATCCTGGTTTTATGGACAAAAATGTTCCTGCATTTCCAGAATGTGAAATTGCATTCTGGAGGGCCATAGGAGGGGCCGGATGTATGAAGACATAGAATAGTGATTAACTAATTGTGATTGCCTGTGAATCACGAATAGAAAATCACTAATCGTAATGTATGAAACTCTTCTGAGTTTCTTTAGTAATTCCTTGGGAGTTGAAAATAGATCTACCTTATGCATATTAATGAGGCCGGTCGCTATTCGCACCCCAGTAGGATTCGCTGCAATCACAGGGATAGTGGCTTGCTGGGATTAGCAGACCACTGTGTCTGTGATTGGTTTTAAATAAACACTCTTTTTTTTAATGCATCCCATTTTCCGTAAAGGAAAACAGCATGTGTTGAAAAAGAAAAAGATGAAACGTGGGACCACAGCCTTCTCTTAAAAAGTATATATTCAACCATTCTCAAAGGAGGGGGTCTCTTGCAAATGGGTTACCACCAACTTTGAGTGGGCGGGAAATTATGAATGTTGTCTGACCGCATTTCAGTCACAAAACATTCGTCCATGACACTGAACATCGGTATTAGGAAGGGAAACAATAAACACACCCCTTCCAGATATCAAATTGCAAAATCTAAATTGCGATTCAGTAACGTGTTATCGTATCGAAATTTGGGCTTTGTACAACAGTAAAGCATTTTTGCAGGAGCAATGTCTCGATTCTGAGAATTCTCTAAATCAGTATTTGATTTAAGATCACCATCTTTTACCTGTCCATTAGGCAACGACATTTCCATATTAAGAAGGCTGTTAATTTCCATGAATGTGGATTATATTGAAAACATTACAGGACGACAGGCAGCAAGTGAATAAAAGACGAAACACTCCATTTAACAGCATTCTCCCATTACAGAAAAATTGTTGCCAACATTGTTGTACATAGAATGAGAGCTGCCATGCGCGCTGGTCACTTTCAGGTTACAGCCCTCTGTAATTTGTCAGCCTCTCAAGATCGACAAACCGTACGAAATCCATTCATCTTCAAAACCTGGCAGGAGAAAAGCAAACTTGCTACTGACTTGCCATCGAAATATAATCTGAGCTGCCGCTTGTCGGCCAGGCATCTTTTTTTCTTTGACAGGCCTCATGAGGTTTTAAGATTATTTTGCTCTGCTCTTTCTACAGCTTTACTGCTCCCACAAGAAACTGGTGGGACTGTATGTCATCTGCCTCTCTTCCAGATTCCGTCTCCTGATGATTTATACAGAACGTTTAGAGTGTTCAAGCTGTTACTTTAAAAAAAAAAAGTTAATCTGCGTGAATACATTCCAACCAAATGGGAAACGAAAAGGTGACAGAGGCTGTGACATGTCAAGGAGAAACCCTTTATGATTTGATAGGATCCTGTCCAAGAGCATTTCATAACATTGAGAAGCTGCAACTCCAGCTGTCTACTTGACTTATTCAACCCTTTCTTCCCAGGTGAGTGTTAATTAGAGCAGTGGAAATAGTTTTGCTTCCCAGAAGAATATGACAAATGATGCCCTGTCTGCTAGTTTGCTTGTGTTAACTTAAACTCTTTAGAGAGAACCAGGGCAAATATAATTAGCCACCTGTGTAATATGTTTCAAATCAATCGAGTAGAAAGTGCCCTAGATTTACTCTCAGGAGTGCACGACAACTCGACAGAAGAATGAATATTGAAAATGTATTTGTTGTGAAACATATTGTTTAGTGCAATATGTGCAGTACTGGTGACCAGTATTAAAATACGCTTGAAGTAATCATGTTGGTCATTGGTTCAAGCTCCAGTGCAAAGTACATTTCCTGAAGTAATCAAGCCACTCTTATTTTTGTATTGTTTAATGGCCCGCGGTGCAAAGTGCCTTTCAGCTGCAAGTTTCTCTTTGTGTTCAATTTGGCATCAACATGTGGGCTTTTCCTAATAATCATTATTTACAACAAGGGGTGGTGATGGACAGAGTCTCTGAATTAAGCAGAAAACTCTCACCCAGTCAAGAGATCAGGGCTAGATCCAACACCGTTTTTTAGCTCATTGCACCATCCCAGTTTCAGAACCTGGCTGTATGCAAATTAGTCTGTCCCTGGCCCAGTGCATCATGGGAACAGGGCAGACCAGACTACAAAAGCCAATTCTTACACTGGGAAGGAAACAAGCTTCCGGGGACCGGTTTCTGGCATTTCAGCCGTCTTCGGCCCGGCTTGCTTGAATCCTGATGGTGCAATGAGCAAGGGACTCACATCTGAGTATACCCTTCCACGCTTAGGGTGGACAAAATTATTTACAACAAGGGGTGGTGATGGACAGAGTCTCTGAATTAAGCAGAAAACTCTCACCCAGTCGAGAGATCAGGGCTAGATCCAACACCGTTTTTTAGCTCATTGCACCATCCCAGTTTCAGAACCTGGCTGTATGCAAATTAGTCTGTCCCTGGCCCAGTGCATCATGGGAACAGGGCAGACCAGACTACAAAAGCCAATTCTTACACTGGGAAGGAAACAAGCTTCCGGGGACCGGTTTCTGGCATTTCAGCCGTCTTCGGCCCGGCTTGCTTGAATCCTGATGGTGCAATGAGCAAGGGACTCACATCTGAGTATACCCTTCCACGCTTAGGGTGGACAAAATTATTTACAACAAGGGGTGGTGATGGACAGAGTCTCTGAATTAAGCAGAAAACTCTCACCCAGTCAAGAGATCAGGGCTAGATCCAACACCGTTTTTTAGCTCATTGCACCATCCCAGTTTCAGAACCTGGCTGTATGCAAATTAGTCTGTCCCTGGCCCAGTGCATCATGGGAACAGGGCAGACCAGACTACAAAAGCCAATTCTTACACTGGGAAGGAAACAAGCTTCCGGGGACCGGTTTCTGGCATTTCAGCCGTCTTCGGCCCGGCTTGCTTGAATCCTGATGGTGCAATGAGCAAGGGACTCACATCTGAGTATACCCTTCCACGCTTAGGGTAGTTTGGTTTGGCCTGTTCCCATCATGCACTGGGACAGGAACAGACTAATTTGCATACAGCCAGGTTCTGAAACTGGGATGGTGCAGTGAGCTAAAAAACGGTGTTGGATCTAGCCCTGATCTCTTGACTGGGTGAGAGTATTCTGCTTAATTCAGAGACTCTGTCCCTCACCACCCCTTGTTGTAAATATTTCCTAATAATCATGGCATTGTCCTCACAGATTTCCCCTCGGCCATCGTCAGCCCTAACTCCATAACTCCCAGAATTATTTCTGGTCACAATAGTTCACCATGTGTGAAGAATCGTTGGCATCAACTAGAAACCAAAGACAATAACACGCTCATATTATGCACACAGTAAAGCATCGCATGCATACCAACGGTGAAGGAAGTTACACAGGCAAATCGGAAATTTATTAGGGCACACAAGAAAAATGCCATGCTGCAAACTCTAGAAAAAAAATAATTTCAGTCTAACTCATAGACCCTCATTCACTCCGGGAATGGTGGAGAGGCTTGGCTTCTGATGGATGTCACCCATAACATTTCCATCCTTTACATCTGATACCATATAATGATGATGTGTGGATATTTTAACAGTAATACATATGATGAAAATTAGAAAACAATATGTGTGACAAAAGTCAAACTGGTATTTGGGTGTAAATGGTAATTTATACTCAGCCAGTTTTAATTTATGTTATCGGGTACTTTTGCCCAAAATGCAAAGCTTGTATTTGGAGCAAAATGTATATATCTTTCAGAAAATTCTATGGTGGCAGTTGAAGATTTTGGGGCAGTTGTATCAAGAATCCGTTTTGCGAATCTGTAATAGCGAAATTTTGCGATTCACAGTTGCAGATTCGCAAAATGCGATGTATGTAATAAATCGCAAAATGTTAGCGATTTCTTAAATATCGCTAACAATTCGCAGAATTCCTTGCGATTTCTTAAATTGCGAAATTCGCAAATTAAGAAATCGCAAAAACGGAACATGCAAAGCAGGAGCAGGTTGATGACATCACAACCAGGAAGAGGGAGTGATCACCTGCACCTGCTTGCCTGAGCCACACCCAGTGGCAGTTAGGAGAGTGTTTGGAGGCTGAACTTAACTGCTAGCATTGCAATAGGGTCCCAGAGGACACAGGAGGGCATGGATGCTGAAAATAGGAAAAGAAAACATAAGTTTTCTGAAAAGGAGCAGGAAGTTTTAATAGAGGAGATGGTGTGCAGCCATGAACTGCTTTTTGGAAAAAAAACATTGAAAGTTCCAGAATCCAGAAAGAGGAAGATCTGGCTTGATATACAACAGAAGGTGAGTGCTGTTGGAGACACCACACGTACCATCGAGGAATTAAGAAAAAGATGGTACAATATGCTCCAGAGATCCAAAGAAAGGGTGGCTGCAAGGTTGAAGGAGGCCCAGAAGACTGAAGGTGGTACTTCTACTGCAGAGCAACCAACACCACATGAAGAACTCGTGGAGGCCACTCTCCTGCCTGAGAGTGTCAGTGGAGTGGCTGATATTGACAGCTCTGACCCTACTTCGAGTGATCAAGGTAAGATGCATGTGAGAAAGATAAAATCAGCTAGGTGTTGCATGCACACAGTATAGATAGAGGTACATTGAGCAAAGAAGTTTTAAGTCCAGGTACACTGCTTAACATACGTATACAAATGCATCATGGGAGTTGTAGTCTTATGAAGGATACTAGTTTGTATTTGATAGCAATGAAACACAGGCTCACATTGTGGTTTTGTTTGTAGTCAAAATGACAGTGTCTGGATTGATAGAAGTTCAACACAGAAAACTGTATTTGTTCCAAGATGCAGAACAAAACACAAACTCATATGTCTCACTCTACATCCACAGCACAATCAAGGGCACCAAGGGAGATGAATCCCAAGTCCATGTTGAATCTGGGAATGAAGGGGAAAGTAGTGAGGAACGTGTCTCCACACCAATAGTGCGCAGGAAGCGCCGACATGTGCCCCCTCTGCCTCCTTTGGAGGATGATATAGACATTCATGGGTATGCAAGAGACTCTGGCCAAGACACAGTGGAACCTGGTGAGAACCTAGGCCAACAGCAACCGCAAGCAAGAACATGAACATACGGTGCAGAAAGGTCCAGGAGTAGTAGTGTTCATGTTGGGACACCCACTGTATTCGCAGGTCTGGAGCAGGACATGCTTGATGTGCAGCGCCTGCAACATAAGGCACTGTGGTCAATTAATAGGCAGCTCATAAAATTAAACACCAATCAGCAAAACATGGGTGAGGGCATGATGTCGATGGCAGCTGCAATAGACAAATTATATATGACACTGGAGCGCACAGAGACAGCAAGAAACAGGGCTGCTCATCGTGCTCATGGACGATTGCATAGCTACACAAAGGCTATTAACCGCCTCTGTACAGTGATATCAAACTTTACTAGGTGAAGCATCACCATGCAGAGGGTGATGAGTCATTGCACTCAAAATATTGCTAGACGCCTGGATCAAGTGACCAATGCAGTTGAAATCTTACAAACAGTCAACTCAGGTGCCAACACCCTAATGGTTTTTGCAGAAAGGGAGGACACCTCTAGCAGAAGTAGTAACAATCTGACTCCGACATTGCAAGTCTCTCAGCGCAGAAGTGGCAGACATGGTGCTGGTAGTACACATGTCATGGAGAGCACAGAATCCGAACACCGCCCTGCACCTAGCCGCCACCGTAGAAAGTGAAGTTCTAAAGTGCACTACTTTTTCACATGTTGATTTGTATTTGTATTTGTATTTGTATTTGTATGTGGATTTATAGAGCGCGATTGATGCCCGGGGGCGTCCAAGCGCTAGGGGACCAACAGATGTTTTAACCAGAGGCGGGGTTAGTTACCAAGGAATTACTGTGGGGAGTTGAAAAGAAGTGTCTTGAGCTGTTTCCGGAATGAGGTGAGATTGGAGTTGGCTCTCAGGTAGAGAGGAAGGGCGTTCCACAGCTTGGACGCGTTATGGGCGAAGGTCCTACCACCTGATCTGGCTCTTTTTATTCTGGGTGCAGTGGCCACAAAGGTCTGGTTTGAACGGAGGTTTCTACTTGGATGGTAGTGAGAGATTAGGTCGCGGGTGATTATGGGGCCTGTGTCCCAGAAAGCCTGGTGGGCGATGCACAGGGCTTTGAAGTGAATCCTTTGGCGGACTGGCAGCCAGTATAGACTGGTCAGGCTAGCTCTGACAGATTCCCGGCGTGGGAGCTGGAGCAGTGTCTGGGCTGCACAGTTCTGCACTGTTTGAAGTCTTCGCAGAGTATAGTCTGGTGCAGCGAGGTACAGGACGTTATTAAAATCCAGGCGGGACTGGATCAGGCCCTGGATGGCCACCTGTTTAGCCTCCATGGGTAAAAGATGAAGGACTTTTTTGAGCATCCTAAGAAGGCCGAAACAGATGGACGAAAGTTTGGTAGCTTGTGTATCAAATGACAAGGATCTGTCCAGCCACACCCCAAGACTCCTGATGTTGTCCTTAGGTGCTGGGGGGGGGCAGACAGGGTGGCCACAGGGAATTGAAAGAGCTTGGGTTCGTGGGGCCTAGAAGCATCAGCTCCGTCTTGTCCCCGTTTAGCTTGAGTGATGAGGAGGACATCCAGCTCTTTATCTCCTCAAGGCACTTACAGAGTCCTCCGTTCGTAGGCGTGTTGGCCTCCTGCGCCAGTGAGACCACCAGCTGGGTGTCGTCCGCATAGGAGATGATCTTAACTCCATACGGACAAACAACCTCAGCCAGTGGCCTCATATAAATGTTAAATAGCGCAGGGCTCAACGACGAGCCCTGTGGGACCCCGCACCTCAGTGGTCTGCTGGTGGACACCGATTCACCATCAAATACCTGAAAGGATCTGTCTTTCAGGAAGGACTCGAACCATAGCCATGCCTTGTGCTTGACGCCAACATTAGACAGATGGTTCAGCAAGATGTCATGGCTGACCGTGTCAAAGGCCGCGCTAAGGTCAAGGAGGATCACTGCCACTGATCCTCCTTGGTCCAGGATTTTTCTCGATTCCTCGGTAACCATGAGGAGGGCGGTCTCGGTTCCATGCTTGGGTCGGAAGCCTGTCTGGGTGGGATCTAACAGTTGGTTGGTTTCTAGGAAGGTGACCAGATGGCTATTGATGTATTTCTCCAAGACTTTGCTCAGCCAGGGAATAAGGGAGATTGGCCGATAATTGCTGAAGTCTAATGGGTCTAGGCTGGGTTTCTTCAGCAGGGCTTGAACCATGGCCCGTTTCCATCCAGGTGGGACCGTGCCGGAGGAGATAGAGGCATTCAAGAGGTCCATTATGATGGGCAAGGTGACCTGAGATGCCGACATTATAATGTCTGGAGGAGCTGGGTCATTAGGGGAGCCAGATTTGACCTTCCGGGCTACAGATTCCAGGGACACCAGATCTAGGGGGGGGAAGTGATCCAGCGTAGCAGGAGGCTGTGGGGAGGGGAGTGTCAGGACTGTGTTAGTTGAGGCTGGGACGGGGGCGGCCAAGGGGGGGAAGGAGGCATAGATTTTGTCAACTTTTTGATGGAAAAAGGCTGCTACCTTGTTGCAGTGTTCCGGGGATTTGGTTTCAGGCAAGCTGGGTGGTAGCTTAGTGAGATTTTTTACTATTTGGAAAATCTCCCTTGGTTTTGATTTGGCTAAAATGATTTTGTTAGAGAAATATGCAGCTTGAGTGACTTTAATTTCTTCTTTGTACTCTTTAAGTAGCGCTCGGTATTGGGTTTTTTCCATTGGAGCGATGTCCAGACGCCATTTCCTTTCAGCTTTCCTACATAGGCGTTTCTTTGCCCTAAGGGACTCTGAGTACCAGGGTGCAGTTTTGTAGGAGCGTTTCAGAGTGGTTTTTCTTTTGGGGAGAGTATTGTCAAGGGTTTGGGAGATCCAGTCTTCATATGTCTGGTTAGCTAGGCAAGGATCCTTGTTGTGGAGAGGAGGGTTGCTTGCGAGTTTGGCCATCCATTTATCAACTGGAAGGCGAGACCAGGCTCTGGCTATTCGAACTGTGGGTTTGATGGTTGGGGGTTTGAATGTGGTCCAGGTGAAGGGGATTAGTGAATGGTCAGTCCATGGAAGGGGGATTGGTGGACTTGATGCCAGATCTGCGCAATTGCTGAACACTGGGTCCAGCAAATGGCCCTTGACGTGAGTGGGAGACCTAACGATTTGGGTTAGCTGCAGCGCTGCTAAGTCATCTATCAGCGTGGTTGCCGTGTGATCAGTTGTGGAGTCAAAGTGACAGTTGAGATCACCTAGCAGGGTGAAGTTCGAGGAAGTGCTGACGCGTTCCGCTACAATTGAAGCGAGGAGACTGTGGAATTGCTTGGGAGGGCCTGGGGGGCGGTAAATTAGAGTTCCTGTGAAGCAGATGTTAGGGGAGAGTACGAGGCTGAAGGCTAAGCTCTCGCAGTCAGGAATGGTTTCCGGCATTACTCGACAGAGGAATTGGTTTTTATAGATAATTGCTAAGCCTCCTCCTCTGCTCTCAGGGCGGTCCTGCCGAGTGATTTGGTAGCCGGGAGGGAGGGCTGTGACTACCGCAGGGTCAGAGTCTGTGGCCAGCCATGTTTCTGTCAGGAAGATAATGTCTGGCAGTCGTTCTTCCAGCAGCAGTGCAAACTCTGCCCTGTGTTTGGGCAGGGATCTGCAGTTGAGCAGGAACATGCGGTACTCGTGGGTTTGATTTGGGGCCGGCTTAGGTTTGAGTGTTGATTGACAGGAGGGACAAGTATATGGGATGTTTTCTGCGTGAAACTGGGACTGATAGCAATCTCTGCCGTGGGGTCTTAAGCCCAGGAGGGTTTATGCGCTGTAATGCTTGAGTTTTGTGGCCTGGGATAAAGGGAGCTGGCCCTAGGCATGGTCTCGGCACAGACGAGCACAGATGAGCTTGCCTTATGCGCGCCTTCGGCAAGCAATCGTCGCGCCCGCTGCGCTCGTCCGCTGCGCTTCCGGTATATGCACATATTTTGTAGGGAGGGGACAGGTGGGGCGTGGCCTCGAGTGGGCGTGTCCCAATCAGGGCGAGGGGAATTAGTAGGCGGGAAAAGCGTCGATTTTGCCCTTACCAGCGCTCGTTTTCAGCGGGGAAGGGTGCCTGCACACAGAGGTTAAGTCCCAGGAGGGGTGAGTGAATTAAAATCCAAGTGTCAAAAAATACAATTTTTAAGTTTAAAAACAGTGATTATTCTGTCTCCTACTACTCCCGGCTGTGCCTCAGGAGGGTCCAAGTTATCTACTCTCTTGTAGTTCAGAGCGTTTATATAGCTTGGGATGAGGGGGCGTGGCCTCGAGTGGGCGTGTCCCAATCAGGGCGAGGGGAATTAGTAGGCGGGAAAAGCGGCGATTTGGCCCTTACCAGCGTTCGTTTTCAGCAGGGAAGTGTGCCTGCACACAGAGGTTAAGTCCCAGGAGGGGTGAGTGAATTAAAATCCAAGTGTCAAAAAATAAAAATTTTAAGTTTAAAAACAGTGATTATTCTGTCTCCTACTACTCCCGGCTGTGCCTCAGGAGGGTCCAAGTTATCTACTCGCTTGTAGTTCAGCGCGTTTATATAGCTTGGGATGAGGGGGCGTGGCCTCGAGTGGGCGTGTCCCAATCAGGGCGAGGGGAATTAGTAGTCGGGAAAAGCGGCGATTTCGCCCTTACCAGCGCTCGTTTTCAGCGGGGAAGGGTGCCTGCACACAGAGGTTAAGTCCCAGGAGGGGTGAGTGAATTAAAATCCAAGTGTAAAAAAATACAATTTTTAAGTTTAAAAATAGTGATTACTCTGTCTCCTACTACTCCCGGCTGTGCCTCAGGAGGGTCCAAGTTATCTACTTCCTTGTAGTTCAGCGCGAAAAGAAAAGTTTTGCGAATTACTTTATGGAACAGTGCCATGACTGTGCTGTAACATGTCATGGGTTATTAAACAAATACGGTGTGTGAAGTTTGATTAAACACAGCACCTGTAATACAGATATGTTGTGAGTCTACATTTTTTTATTACCCAAAGTAATTTTGTGTAATCTCAGACCGTCTCTGCCGTCCAGCCGCTGCTCCTACTCCTGCTGTTGCCCTGCCAGGGAAATGTATGCAATCATCATCAGATGTGTCGGAGTCACTCACTTCAATGTCAGTGCCTTTCCTCATTGCCAGGTTGTGTAGCATTGCGCAGCTTGTTACAATCTTACATGTTTCAGGCCTGTACTACAATGCCCCTCCACTTTTGTGTATGCACATGAAACGGCTTTTCAAAATGCCAATTGTGTGTTCTATGATGCTGCGCGTTGACCGGTGTGCCCTGTTGTATCTTCTCTCACTTGCATTTGATGGATTTAAATATGGCGTTAAGGTGAAGTCGCGCACTGCGTAGGCACTGTCACCTGCATGGAAGGAAAGTAAGAGTAAGTGTATGTTCCACTGACAATTTACTAATTTATGGAAGGATGGATGTGTGAGATATATTTACCATGCAGGTATCCCTCTCCAAACTGTCCAGCACTCAGACGTCCATGTATCCCACTATGTCGGAAAATGAAGGAGTCATATGTGCTGCCTGGATATTTGCCCACAATATCATTGATTATGTATTTGGCATTGCACACAATCTGGATGTTCAGGGAATGGTAGCTTTTCTGATTCCTGAAGACATATTCTGTAGCTGCTGGTGGTGTGATGGCAATATGGGTTCCATCGATGCAGCCAATCATATGGGGAAAACGTGCAATTTGGTAAAAATCAAGTTTTGTTTCATGCAATGCCTGTTGGGTGCTTGGAAAGTAAATGTGATGTTATAGCCTGTTCAGCATTGCATCCAAAAAGGCATGAAAAAAGCACAAAAGAGCACTCTGGGACACCTCACCAACCTCTGCTATGACGCTTTGAAAAGACCCTGAAGCCAGAAGGTGCATTGAGCACAATACCTGCACATGGGTAGGAATTGATTGTGTTCTGCCTGTTGGGTGCTCCAAAAAAGGTTTCAGTTCATCTATGAGGTCCAAGATGGTGTGTGGATGCAGCCTGTACTTGTCATAGATGTCCTCTTCAGTCTGCTGAAGCAGCGTGATGCGCAGTCTGAATATTCGCTCCTGTCACTGTCTCCTCTGTGCAAGGGCAGGGATACGCAGCCTCCTGGCTATCAGGTATAGTCCTGCCATTTTGGAAGTTTCTGTTGCATTTTGGGTTACTTTTTATACTTTCAACCTGGTTACACCTGCATGCGCTTGGTGGTAATTGCAATTTCTAAAATTGCGATTTTCACACATTCGCAATTTGCGAATTTTTCATACATGTCATTGCGATTTCTTATTTTGCAATTTCTGGTTTGCGATTTTTGCAAACATGAAACATCGCAAAATAAGAAATCGCTATTATATTCGCAGAAAATATGCTCTCGCAATGTAAGGAATCACAATTTTTGAGATTCCTTATATTGCGATGCGATTTCTTTCACACATACCTTTTCTCTATTTTTTTGTCGCAAACCCTGTTTTTTTGTTATTCGCAGCGTTTGCGACTAAAAAATAGGTTGATACATCTGCCCCTTTATTTTTTCATGAAAAGCATATAACTAGAATCTTAGGTGAAAATCTGCGAATATATGTTGATGTAGGTGAAAATCAGTGAGGTATCATGTAAGATCGTTTGTGAGATCAACCGAAATGCATTTAGTGAATGTAGACACGCACACACACACACTATATAGATGCAGACGATGATATGCTATCTATTTGGTATTTTGAATGTGGGGAGGGGCCATGATTCATAAAAGCTTAAGCCTCAAATGGGTCATGATGCTCCTCTCCGTGGTCTGCCACCTGGCACTGTGTAGGGTATGTGTGCTTGTATTTGACGCTGCATAAAAGTGTCACCAGTAAAATAAGAGTGGTCACACAAATATTGCTCAGGTCTCTGAAATTGATACAGTGACTCCAGGGTGGGTCTGTTGCCCCCTGCGTTGCCCATTAACATTGCGGATGAACCCGGTAGTTGAGGCCCACGCTGCCTGCCCTACAAGTCACCAGTCCAAGCTGCAGACCACCCTCGGCAGGAGCATGTTCAGCGTGCCGGCTCACAACTACCCTGCGCTCCAACTTGCCACCTAGAAGAGGTACTAATATAGCATGGCCTTGATCACACTAGTGACAGCTCCTGAGGCATTCCATGCCTGCAGCTCCAGTGGTATTAGAAAGGGCATCTAACACATCAGAAATAAAAAAGCAACATGGAAACACACCCCTCCACAGCAAAAAAATGGCACTGTAGCTACAATGTACAGTAGGAGATATGAAAAACATGAATCTCTGCAACTCATGAGTGTCAAAGCAACACAAAGAATACAACAGTGATGTGAGGGTTGCACATGATTGCAAAATCAGTCAGGGTATTTACCAATGAACTGAACAATCAAAAACATTTAAGAAACTAGTGTCCACCCTTCAACTGCCACGAAGGGATTCACTTGCGCCATTATAAGATGTGCCACCGAATCGAGCAGCAACCTCTTTCCCAACAGGGGGCAAAAAATAGCTAAAGGAACTAGCACGTAGCGGTATTGAATCAGACAGCAATTAAGAGGTGCATGTCCAAATAATTGAAAGATTCTGATGAGCAGACCTACAATGCTGGATTCTCTAGAAACCTAAGATAGGTCTATATGAGATCTTCATGAGGGTCAGATGACATATGTTGCGTCCAATTGTCCAAGCCTGCCACAGAGGGCAGGAGTTTCCTGCGCATGATGGACTGTAGATGACTCATCCCAAATCTAGCTACCATTTCACAACCTCTCTGCAGTCACACCAAGTCGGCACCTGCCTGAACCTGGCTGCAAGATTATGAAACACCATTCAGACATTAAAGAGGCAATCTTGGAAAACATTATAATGCACTACTTTGACACCAAAGCAAACACGGAGGTAGTTGTAGACACCAGCATGATAGGACTGTAAGCCAATCTCTTGCAATAACTTGAGCGACAGAGCTGGAAGCCTATTGCATTCCCCAGAAAGCCACTCACGGGCTAACAAAAAACATCCCTCGCAAACCACAAACTACTCATGCCACTGTACAAGGGAACTTCACAATTTCTACTCCCCACATTGAAAAACGGGCCCTCCAACTGCAGCACTACCGTTTTGATATCATGTACAGACTGGGGGCTGAAAAATCTGCAAACTATCTCTCTAGACATGCAGCCAGGGATACCGCAGAATATATACACGCAACAAAACATTGCAAAACTGGTTTTGCAGAGTCCCAACCCAAGGGCTCATTCGACAGGCAAAACTGATCTGGCCTTGAGTACAAACTAGTGCATGCAAATGGCAAGGGAAACACTGCTAGAAAACGAGGTGAGAGATGAGGGAAATATGCAAATGCTGATGGAGCTTTTGAAAGTCAGGAAGGAATTGAACAGCTGTAGTTTCTTCACTTGGGTGGGGACGCATCGCCTGCCCCACCTGCTGTGAGCCTCAAAGGAAAAATAAAATAGCAATGAAAAGATTTTGTTGCCATTTTATTTTTCTGGTGTGCACAGTTATCACACTGTAGCAGCCAGCCATCCCTGTGCCCAGAGACATGTAGGGAGTATCCTCTGCTTCCAATCGGCAGCAGAAGACAAGAGCAGTGGCTGGCACGGTGCTCCAAAGTGTGCATGTCACTTTGGCGAACTGTCTTGCGCTGGCCAAGGGGAAATTTGCGAATTTGCGGTATGCGAATTCACGCGAAAGCGAATTTGCGGTCTGCGAAATCCGCAAATTTGTACGAATATGCTGATTTTTTTTTGCGTGCTCGCGGGGCGCTTTGCGTGTTCGTGGGGTTTTATTTAGCACGGCGACAGCGAAGGTACCCATACGGTTGTACATGGGCGCGACCATCTTGTTTTCAGTGTTCACGTTGCGTATTTCCGTTTCCGGGCGCCTGTTGCATGCTCGCGTTGTGCTTTTCCTATGTGCGGGCCGCAATTGCGTGTTCGCGTCCATTTTTGCTTGCTCGCGGGGGGAAAATCACCTGAACTTACCCACGCGGCCGCAATGCGCGCGGCCATCTTGTTTTTCATTCATTGCTATGGTTCTGGGCATGCATTTTCAATCCTCCATTAATCTTTGCAATCCTTTGTTTCTTTGAACTTTTTTTTAACTTTTTTTTACTCTTTACCTATCTCTTTATTTTTGTACATCTATATTTTGTGTTTTTTTCTACTTTTGGTTACTTTAAAAGTACTTTTTTTAACTCTCTTTTCTTTTCTTTACTTTTTCCCTATTTGTTCCTATTTTTTTTCTTCAGCTGTCCAGGACCATGGCAAAGGGAGCCGGGAAGAAGAAGGGGAAGGGTCCCGCACCCCGTACCCGGCTCCCTTGCGGGCGCTTAAGGGGGAGGCAGTAACTGCTTGGGAGGTCTTCAGCGCGGTGGAGGTGGCCGCACTGGTTTCCTTTGTACAGCTCCACCTCCCCAAGACAGTCGCGGCAGGCCCGGTACCTGGTACGGGCTCCTGGAGCGTCGCCAGCTATGGGGGAAGGTGTGCCGGGCCATGTATCGGGAGTCTGGGGTCCGGTGCACCTACAACCAGGCGACGCACTGGTGGTACGACATCCTGGACCGGGAGCAAGACCTGCTCGACATGCTTCGAGTCGAGATCCCGGGCCTTGGTGAGTAGTAGTAGCTAGTATTCAATCACTACTTTGTTTTCTCCTGCTCTGCTTTATGATATTGCAAATATTTGTTTTTTCCGAAGAGCAAGAATGCTGCTGATTACAGTGCAGGTAAATTATGTTTCAAAAGCTTCTGTGATAGCAGCTGCTCGCCTGCTCACTTGCGGTGCTACTATGCTTACTTGTTTTTAATTTTGAGCTCATTTGGCTTGGGTGATTATGTACAAGTGTACTCTACAGAAGTGCGTAATGCTAGACACTAGAGATTACATTGCAGGTAAATTATGTTTCAAAAGCTTCTGTGATTGCAGCTGCTCGCCTGCTCACTGGCGGTGCTACTATGCTTACTTGTTTTCAATTTTGTCCTGAGTGATTATGTATGAGTGTACTTTACAGAACTGCGCAATGATAGACACTAGAGACTCAAGTCCAGTCCTTCCTTTGTACTCCTGCCACTAAGAAGAGATAGTGGTGGTGGATTGATAGTTTGAGTATCTTATGACTGGTTATTTACTATTTAGTGGTAAACTTTTTAGTGGTCCGCAATCATGACGGACTGTGTCTGTCACTTCACGTGCTGTGGAGTGCTGCCTGCCAGTCCTAGTAGAACCTTTTTGTAGTTGGTTTAGTGAGTTACCTAACTTTCCAAGTAGACGGTCCGTGAATCCAGCAATACTAATATCCTAGTAGACCACATCAGATAGGTCAATAAATTTAGTGCAATTGTTGTCTATTTCCCCGAAATAGTTTGTTATTGTTTTTTTTAAATGTTTGATTTGGCTGACAACAATCATCCATGTTTGTGTCTTTCTTTCATGTTGTACATCAGCTCCTCCCAGGGGCAAGAGGACAGAGGAGGAGGTAGTGGCGCTGGCGGAGCAGGAACAGCAAGGCCAGGGCAGGTCCACCAAGGGCTCCTCTGCTGGCCCCAGTAAGTTTTCCTCTTAATATTATTAATTATACTTCCCTATCTTTTACAGCACCTATTTATTCCAAACGTTCCTCATGAATCTATTTTTTTCCTAAATCTTCTCTAATCTTCTAGTAGACTGTTTCTAAATTCTTATCATGACCCTCTGTGCTACTACTAGATTATTATTATTAGTCAGTCTGTGTAGCTAGTTAAGCTTGCACAGTTAGCAAAAGGTGTTAAGCAAAACTCCTATTCAGCAATAGCTCTAGGCACTGAGTGCAGTCCTCCGGGATGTCCATAATGACTATTGACGTCTTCTCAATGTTTATGCTTTGACAATTCCCAACAATAAAATGTCAGTGGCCACCAAGAATAAGATACTAGTTTACATTTTGATTTGATATGCGGACATACTACTACTGTTGCAGGGACTATTCTGCACATACAGAACTATGGACAAGAAAAAGGGCATTGGTGATTATAGGCGGAGTTAGACTTTCTAGTTTCCACTATACCTCAGTAATAACAGACGTTGAACCCCCAATCTCCTTATACTGAGACTAGCTACTGTGTCAGAGTCTGTATTTAGCCCCCGAATGCAGCGATGATCCCCAATGATTATACAACCCATAACATAAGACTACGGAGTCAGAGTCCACTCCCGACCTCTCAGAGTCACGGAATCATGCCTTCAAATTGCAAACCTTTTCGCTCACTCACTCATGACCAAAAAACCACAGAGTTTATGTAAGTTTTAAAGCTTTATTAAAAGTAAAACAACTAGCTCTGTGTGTACTCAGTAGTCAGTACATTACATTTCAATTGTGCATTATATAAAAACATGTATTACAATCAAATTCAGTTATATAAGTTAAACGGTGAAGTCTTTGAAACTGAACAGTGGCTGATTTATTTTACACATTAATTGTGGGAGACCCCTCACCTGGTTGCAACTACAAATACATGCCCTAAATTATGTTTAAATTCAAGAGACCCCACAGAAAGACTTGGTCCATGCACCACTGAATACCCCTGGGCATTATGGATGAAATCAGGGCAGACTGGGTGCAGGCCTATGGCACAAAGCACACTGCCTGGCTTTAAAATGGCCCCTTGACCCCCACCCACATGGCCAGGCTCTGCCTGGACCAGGCCTCACAATGGCCCCCACCCACATGTCAGGCCCCAACACCACCCCAAAAAATAAAAAAACACACAGAAATCACCACAATCCAATGCCATCCATGCCCTAAATGATGTTTAAATTCAAGACACCCCACAGAAAGACTTGGTCCATGCACCACTGAGTATCCCTGGGCATAATGGATGAAAGCAGGGCAGACTGGGTGCAGGCCTATGGCACAAAGCACACTGCCTGGCTTCAAAATGGCCCCTTGACCCCCACCCCATGGCCAGGCCCTGCCTGGACCAGGCCTCAAAATGGCCCCCACCCACATGGCCAGGCCCCAACACCACCCCAAAAAATCGAAAAACACATAAAAATCACCACAATCCAATGCGATCCATGCCCTAAATGATGTTTAAATACAAGACACCCCACAGAAAGACTTGGTCCATGCACCATGAATGAATCAATGAAAGCGGTCTTGTATTGCGCAACTTAGCCCAAAGGCATCAAGGCGCCTAACTGAAGTATAAAATAATGTAGGAGTCAAGTGCCAGATTACAGCTTTGTGGGCCTACTGGCTATTGTGGCTTTACACGCATCCCAAAATTAAAAAAAATCCAAATATAGCTGTGCACTATTCAATTCCATGACATAAATGATATTTAAACTCACAAAAACAGTTGTATCATGCACCCATGACTAACCCTGGGCTTACTGGATACTGTGCCTACCCACAATATATATTTTTTAAAGTTGTGAAAAAGTATAAAAATTGTAGTTGCCGCAACTGCAATGCCCCAAACAAACAACACCAACTTACTTGTAAAATCTCAAATCCAAAAGTAATCCAAAATTGATCCTAACAAAAAGTCCTCAAATACAAACATCCAGCAGTAGACACAAAAAGTAATCCTTCCAGCTCCAGATCCAAATGAAAAGTGACCAGGACATGGACAAAGCACTGGGAGAAGCCTGCTGGACAGGAACAGGAAGTTGGAGACTCTGGGGCACTTCCTTCCTTCCACCCCTCCAAAAATGGACTCCTTGCACAAAAAAGTGCAGCCAAATGTCAATCTGAGGAGTTATTCTGATCCAAATCATCATTTTCAGAAGGTTTATGCTGCCTGCGGTAGATTTCTTGTGCAGAATTGCAATTTTTGCAAGTTCAGGAAAGCGAGTTGTTGAAATCTTCCGCCGGAAGTCAGATGCGCATCGCATCTATGTGTTTGCAATTGTTTACTCCCGCGATGCGTGATCGCGGGCCCTTATGACGTAGTCGCGTTGTCAAACTCTCGCAGTGCAAAATGGCGGGCTGCTATGACGTACTCGCGGTCGAAAAGTCTCGCGCGATCATGCAGCCAGATCCAAAATGGCTCAGCGCATGCAAATCGGGAGGAAAAACAAATCGGCGAACTCAGAATCACGGCAAGTCAACACCACGCGTGCGAGATTGTATTTTTGAAGCGTGACCAAGCAAAAAAATCCGCAAGCTTGCGAATTGCGAATATTTTGACAATTTCGCGCGATTCGCGGACGGCGAATTTGTCAAAAAGTTGCAAATTCCGCGAGCGGAACGGATTTTCAGCCCACACTTAATGCACACTTTGAAACTTCCACCTACCTGTCTTAGACAGCTGGGTGGAGACCAAGCACAGGCCTACAGGGCCTGAAGGAGCAACCTGCTGGCCTGCTCCATTCAGTCATGGTGCTGCTCTCACAGCATGAGAGCAGCACTAGGATTGGTTAAGTGAGTTGGCTAGGCCCATGCTGGAGGGGAGAAGATCGGAAGGAGTGAGGATGTGCCAGCCGCGTAAGTGATTGAATTTTATTTTTATTTTCCTCCTGCCCTCTACTTCCATCCCTCCCCCTCTCCACTCAGATGCCATGACACTGGCAGTGGTGTTTTGCCCAACCCCCCAGTCCCCATAGCTGGCAGCCGCCACTGGAATTGAGCCTCACGGCAGACACAATACTTCTATTAGGAGACAAAATCATCATTCTCAAGAGCCTCCAAAATTGCACTGTTTCACCAAGGGTATCAAGACATGATAAAAGAAAGACAAGGATGAGGAAGAAAGTCTAGTTCCCACTCTTGGGTAAACTCGTGTTGTTCAAAATTAAAGCATGCCTTCTCTGCCAAGCTACAGAAACACATACTTAAAAGACAAGCAGGGAACTTACCGAAATAAATAAACCATCAAACACATGTGTTCAAAACCGATACAGTGACTCCGAATGAGTTTGTGATCCATACCCACAACATTTCCCTAACTCAATAATGTTAAGAAATAGTATGTTGTACTGCACATATGGGTTATGTCATGGCATTGATTCATGCATATTTTTTAACCAAAGGTATTTTCCCAAATTCCGGATGTAAGGGTTATATTCATGCAGTAAAATGTTTAAAGAAGGTGTGTATAGCATGTTATAAAAACAAAAGTTCACTTTAGGAACTACAGTTAAAGTCATGTATGGCTTGAATTGTTTATATCCCCTAAAATATGCTTACAAAAAACATCCTAAATTCAGTGATGATGTCATGTAAGATGTCATGGGTGATATCATATATAAGGCCAGTTCGTTATTTTTTCAATGAACCACAGTTCTTACGATTAATCTCCAATTTACAGCAAACCTTTGCTTCAACATGGTTAGCAGGGGATGGCTGTGGGATCTTGAATTTTGCCTGACTTGTGGCCAAACCACCAAGGCCACCCAACCCCATTACACACGACCTAAAGCCATGAGCAGCAGAGAGTGGCTACAAGTTCTGATCTATGTCCAAGCTGAAAACCCAACCCACCGCAGGCAGAAATCCCCCATTGGGCATAGCTTTCAGCCAGGCTCTTCACTCAACACACTGTGTGGAGCTGACCCCTGCTGTGGCCAACCCCCACAAGCTCTTGATTTTTATTTTTTCCCAAAGATTTTTAGATCCTGCTTTGAGATATGCAAATGATCAGGGGTTCACAGACATGTTTTTGCGTGTTTCTTGGGTCTTTGGACCTGTTTTTGGATTTGTGGAGCCTGCAAATAGGCTAGCATTGGTCCATACAGCCTGCTATGGATTTACTTACTAATGATGCTTGTACCTGGCTTGAGGTCCTAGCTATGATTAATGGATCTTGGGTCCCATGTGGGACAGAAACCAAACCCAGGAACATTATTCACATTCTTTGTATCTTTTATTCATTCAAGAGTATATTTATGGCCTGCCACCAAGACCTATGGGTCAGAGTGTGTTCAGGTTTCCCCTTATGTAGCACTTCATGCTTTTTAGGCCACAGTGATCAAGTGCCCATGTCCTATAATGGTGGCCACAACATTTTTCCTGATGCTTCACTCAACCAATGAGAGGTATTTACTTCCATTGTCCCAATTTTGGGTTTGCCAAACCAAAACGGAAGGTGAGAGAAAAAGCTCCCTTAACCAATCACATTCATGCTTTAAAAAAAAATGTGATTTGGATTTCAGGTTTGGCTACAGTCAATTTTGGTTGTCTGTTGGAGACCTATTGTTTTCAATACATTAAATGAAGTTAGAGCAAACCCCGGGTCAGCACTGTACTAATAATTGTTTGACTATTTTGTCTGCCTGACTTCCTTCCTCCCAGTCAGATGGCTTTCTTCCCTTATCTTGTGTGCGTTTCACTCAGAATCATTTTAGTCTCATACTATTTCGAATGGAATTTGTATCCTTCCACTGCTGATGTGAGACCTTTCTTTGCAGGGCATGTGAGGGCTATAGTTTTTCCCTCCTTCTCTTCCTGCTCTCCTTCATCCACCTTACTCCTCTCATCCCCCTTTCCGACACCCCACCCAGCATCAACTTTTCCCCAAACCAGTAGCTTACGTTTTAGCCACATATGTGCATAAAATATTATTCTCTCGCTACTGTTCCTCTTTTCCTACAAGACAGGGATGAGGAAAGAGACATAGTGGCATTACTGTTTGGTAGCTGGGAGACAGCTACTACCGTAAAGTCCAAATTTAATATGCTCCACGTCTGTCAAATCTGCCTTTAATGATAATATCACAAAACAATCAATGTTGTGATCAATTTAAGTCTTTGAATCAGTTCTACAGAAAATGGCCTGCTCCTGACTTCTTGCTTATCAGATAATTTGCATTTGTTTCAGGGAAGCCAAGTGAAACTGTATTCTTTACTCTATTTCAATGCATAGATCCTCACTATGACTCTGAATTCATCCAAATTGTTTGACCTTTTATCATGAATCAAGTAATGATAGAAACATCTATATTTTGTGCATGTTTTATATCTGTAGTTCTCTCACTATTCTGTCTCCATTGCTTTCGACTCATTGCAAAAAACAAAACAGTCACTAAAAACTATTTCAGAGAATCCTCCTTTTCAAGTCAGACGTTTTAGAGTGTTTCCCAATAATTACACTAAAATACACCTGTAAATCTATTATACTGGAAGGAATGGTATTTGATCATTCCCTGACGACTATACGTTTTGTGGTTTCTTGTTAATGGACTAGGAGTAATGATAGCTCTCATGACAGCAGCCTTAGGATGGATAGGACGACAATAGTTTTAGTTTCACCAACATGGCCTCCTCAGAGCTCAGGAAGGATCCTCCTTTAGTGTGGATGATTTTCTCCCTTTCTGAAATTTCTATGTTGTGTGTAGTGACCATCGTGGCACATGAGGACTCCATTACTTGTGATGTCTACTCAACATCAGCAGCCCATTGCTGCATGGTGATCACACTCTTTAGTATTCTGTTTGGAGCTATATATCCACATACCCTGCAAATTCCTCCAATGCCCATAATTGACAACAAATATTAGGTAAGCATTCTAACTGTTATAACATTGGTAGACATTGTCCTCTAAAATTAGAATCTACCAACAAGAAAATGCCAAAGATCATGATGCACTGATGGCCATTTTGGCATTATCTAATGGCTTTTTGAGCAAGCATGGGCACATTCAATATCTCAGCTTTTACAGCCAATGCTTGTTTGGATAGGCCTGGGTGAGGTTCATGGAGTTCTGCTATGTCAAAGTGACCAAAATACTCTGCCCTGCTAATTGGAGTTTTGCAAGCAGTGGAATGCATCATGTTGTGCCGTTCGTGTGATTTCTAGCACCAGGTGTTGGTCCCGTGCTGTAAAATCAGCGCAAATGGAACCACGTGCAGCTCATGAGGGCATTACTTCTTTCTGCAACTCAAGAAGATGTTCTACTCAAGTCCCAGCTTCCTTAATGTGATTGGAAGATTTCTCAACACCAGCGATAGTGATCACCGCATTGAGAAATCTTGCCGGCAGGTGGTGTGGAATAAGATTTTCTGTGAGTACTTTACAAGTGAAAAGCTAAAATATAAACATTATGAAAAGAAATACAAATTAAGTTGAGAAATTTGGAGTGCTGGAAAACATCCAAAGACTGTTGTGGCTCTCTAAATGGTTTTAAAATCACGTGTAGTAATGGTGGTGGTTCCCTTTAAAAGGGACAATCTATACACATTTTCTCTATGACCCTGTGGAAGCCTTTGTCCGAAATGCGTAGGTCTATTTCTATTTTGTTCTGATAGGTAATTTTCATTTTAATTTCAAATAACTTTATTTCGGTCAACATGACCTCAAAAGTACATTCACAGTACAAACAGTTACTTGTTAAAATTGCAACAAAATCACTTACAATTAGTTTAAAAAAAAAGGAGAATAGAAAGAACAATCATGGGCATACTTGACACACATGTAATAGTGAATAGATTCTACACATCATTTGAAGAGCCTACACATCCAATTAATTTACTGTGGAAGAATAAAAAAAAGCAAAAATTGCAGGAGGAAATTCATGGCAGGACATAATGCTCCACATTCGGAAAGTGCATAGTGTAAATGATTAAATGAATAAATAATTTACATAAAAACTGATACCTAAAAAATAATAAAACATTTTTTTCCTAAAAAGGATGACCTGTATTCATATCATTCAACAATGGTAAGGCCTGACACTGTGGCTCCCCTATGTTACAAGCGGCTTCTGCAGAGAATATTTATATTTGTTAGGTTGGTGAACTAATAAATTACCATTTCTCTGTTGCATAACTAGGGGTCAACAGACAAGCTTACTTTGTTATAATAAAACAAAACCTAATTTTAAAACTAGCAGATAGACTCGGTAGATATTTTACCGAATTTTAATTGATAAAGTGAAATTATTTCATTTCCACCGGGAAACCCATGATCTCTTTTCAGGGTGCTTTTAAAAATTTCCTACGAGTGCACCACATGGAAAATAGAAAGCCTGCCACTGAGTAAACAATCAGGATACTAGTATCATACTTCAGTATCCTGAATCCCTCCGTGCAGCATCTAGTTCCAAGGTTCCTACAGATCTGAACCAGCCATCTTTTTTTTGCCTCGAGGTGGCCAGGACAGCTAAAAAACACATGAAGTACTGACTCTTCAGGGTAATCTCATGCCGGACAGTTTAAAACTTGCATATCCCCCCATTTGTGTGAGAAACAACGAAGGGGCAGGACCCCATACCTGAACTGGAGATAAAGCTTTTTAGCAATAGCCGGTTTGATTTTGTCTAAGGCCGACTCAAAGCCAAACCTATCCTTAATTTCCAGAAAGGCTATGGTTAGACTGCCTATTCGGGAGCAGCTGCGGAGCTGTGCCAGTTTATACATAGCGGGCCTTCAATGATTTCCAGGATAGAGAGGGACAGGCGGACTCGGGATCAACCCAAAGTTCACCCAGCCCCATACTCACTAACAGGTGTTTGATATAAGCAAGCCACGGCAGTTTGGTAGCCCCTCGCAGATTCATTATTTCTGATAGTTCCTCCCTGTATGAAAAATGTTCGGGGGGACCCACATACGACGCCAATATAATTAGGGTTTCAGATTTAATACTTTTGCGATTGCAATGAGACCCAGATCTAATCGGAGCGGGATTAGGGAGTGCTCCGAGGGAGTTTTAGCAACTGCCTGAGAAAATTATTCTCTACCTGAGTTAGGTTCTCGTGGCTTGCCTGGCCCCAAAGTTCAGCACTATATGACGAGCTTGAGCCTTATAAATTTCAATTGCCGGACCTAATGGTTTTTGACAAGACTTGCAGAAGACCTTCATAATACCACCTGATGATTGCGCTAATTTAAATGATGATCTGTTAATTTGGGGCCCCCAATCCATAGTTTCTGTGATTGTAATGCTGAGATAATCGAAAGAGATAACTCTTTCGAGGGGTTTTCCATTTAATGAGGGGTTAGCTCTCATGCTTTTGGGGCTATTAAATGCCATAAATTTAGTTTTCTGTAGATTAATTTCAAGTCCTCTTTGGCTACAGAATACTTCAAATTTATTAAGCACCCTCTGTATCCCCATAGGTGATTTGGATACTAATAAAGTATCATCAGCAAACATAATTGCCGGGATGATACGGGAAGCTAGTTTGGGGACATCAAGGTCTTTTTCGGCTAATAGAAAATCTGTCAAGCCATTGATATAAAGGCTAAAAAGGGTAGGAGCTAGCACGCAGCCCTGGCTAACACCGCGCTTAATTGGAATAGGTGCGGTTAGCTTTCCATCCCTGCCAAACCTAATTTGCGCAGAATTCTCCTCGTGCAGCCACTTAAAAAGGTGAATTAACCCCTTCAGTGCTAATGACAAGGGTAACTCGTCATGGAGTTTCCATTGATTTCAATGGAAAGTCAATGGACCCACTCCCACACCCCTTAGCAGCCAAGTGGTTAAGTATACTGGAACCCCCATCTCGTATAGGACTGCCCACAGGTTTTCCCTAGGCACCAAATCAAAGGCTGACCGAAGGTCAACGAATATTAAATGGAGGCTGGCACCCTCCAGACACACAGTCTTCCATTGTAACATTTGGAGCCTAAGTATTTGGTCTACAGTGGACAGTTTTTCCCTAAACCCGGCCTGTAGGGGGCTTAGAATCTTGTGTTCTTCCATCCAGGTTTGTAACCTTATCAGCAGTACACGCACAAACACTTTTTGTGTAATATCTATCAGGCTGATTGGCCTGTAGTTGTTTGGCCGGATTGCAGAGCCTTTTTTATAGATCGGAATGATTTCTGCCCCAACCCAGCGGGAGGGAATCTTCATGCCCTGCAATATACCATTAAATAGCACCCATAGATATGGAGCCCAGATAGATGGTTCACTGCGAAAAAGATCCCCAGGGATTTTATCTAGGCCGGGTGCTTTGCCTGGGTTTATTTTCGCTAGGGCTTCTCTAATCTCATTTAAGCTTATGCTTATGTTAAGTCTATCGTCAAGGGCTTCTTCGTATTCACTTGGGCTGGGGCAGCTATCAATTCCCATAAAGTATCCTTCAGATTGTTCGGTGTTATGAGATAAGTAAGTAAATAAAAATTAATTACCTGATCTGCACTGTGCCACTTGAGCTAACTATTACTTATGTACCGGCAATCCACTGCTTATGACCTCACATATTACATCACTCATGACATGGTAAGTGACATCACTGGTGACATCGCAAATGACATCACTGATGACACCATCCCAAAAAATGGAGGTGAAAGCATCTCAAGACACCATGTTTTAGGGTTTAAAAGTCATAGATGTGGAAAATATTGTTGTAAAAAATACAGATGCAAAGAAACATTTTATACAAGATTTTGGATTCCCATGACCTGTCATTTCAGAAGAAAGGGTAAACAACTTTTTGTCAGCAGTAACACATACATTAAAACACCAGAAAAACATATACAACCTAATAAGAGCAGAAGCTTCAAGTATATTACTGACTAAATTCCAGTCATTCTGAAAATGTGGAATTGGAACATGGATATATAGTTCATTACAGGGCAACTCGCTTACTATGGCTTGTTACATCACATCATATATTACAAAATCAGTGAAGTCATAGATGAAAGAAATATGGGAAGATATTTCTGCAGAAAACAGACTTAGCAAGAAATTGTACAGCTTTAGCTTAAATATGCTTTTACAATGAGAGATAGGATCCTAATGATGCTCAGATGGGTTAAGCCAGGCCAGTTTGTTCTCAATGTCAAGATGAATTGTTTGGCTAAGTCTAGGCCTAGCCAGTACTAGGCCTGGGTGGACTCAACGAAGTGACCAACAAAAACATGCCACATTATGCGGAGTTCTGCAAGCAGTGGGGTCTTTTATGTCATGCCATTTGCGCTGATTTTTAGCGCCGGGTGTTTGTCCTAGCCAAACGCCACCATGTGCTGCGCAAGAGGGAGCGGATTTTTCTGCAGCTCAAGTAGATGGTCTACTCGATTGGCAGTTTCCTGAAAGCGTACAGAAGGCTACTTAAAGCAAAGAGTAGCAGCTGTCCGCAAACTACCGCGTCGAGAAATAAATTTGGCTTGGTGGTGGTCTGGAGTAAGATTTTTCTTGCTCACGCTTATCAATTTAACACTGTTGAGTGCGAGCGAGGAAAAAACTGTGCTTCGGTATGTTGAGTGGAAAAATCTCGTCACACTGTAAGCATAGTGGAATTTCACGCCTAAGCCTAGCCAGTAAGCAGAACAGAGTGTTGAGACCTTTCCCAGAAATCCAATACTGAGCAGGGTTTGAGCCAGTAAGTACGGATATTTTCAAAACAAATATGATGGATACATACTATCCAAGAAGGAGTCCTCATCTGGAAAACATGTGCCTCCATGAAGTACTTCAACACTACAGATTGTAATAGAAGACATACAAGAAGAAAAAGACACAGTAGTTTAATGCAACGGATGTCTGATCAAACATGCCAAAGGAAATCTTATTAACCATAGAAAACTCTGGACAAGAGAGAATATTTCTATTTAGCACTTCTGCAACTCTTAAAGCCTTGGTGAGCTGAAACAGAATGACTTGGAAACTATGATGGCTACGAAGATTCTTTCAACATATAAAAGTCAGTATTCAGTGTAATTCTTGTCTTTTTGAAAATATGAAATGATATGATTGAACAAGAAGAAGCCATTGCAGCTGAAATATCTAGAGAAAGTTTGCAAAGTTTCCAAAGTTCAGGACCATTGAGGCAAGATCCTCTTGGATAACCAATTATTCAAAATGAAGACGTAGTAGCCAGTAATGAAGTGTAACCTGCAATGGAATAAGGAAGAAAGGATAGTATTGCTTTTGAACCATTAGAAGGACAACTAAACACCGAACAATAACAAATCTGCATAGAAGCAAAAGAGAAAATAGAGCATGGATTTCTCCACGAGAAGAAATAATGTTATGTTATGTTATGTTATCTGAGTGTAAGTAGCGCTCAGCTGCCTCAGCAAAGAGGCGTTCCGGCGCTGCCAACGTCAGAAGGAACAGGGTTAAGAGTCAAAACAGGTAGGAGCAAGGAGGATACAGAAGGACAAGGAGCAACTAGGCAGAGGGAAAATCAAAAGTTTTGATTGCTTTCCTGAAGTCCAACAGGCAATCCATGCTAGGGATCTGGGGAGGCATGGAATCCCATAGCTTGGCTGCCAAGCAGCGAAAGGATCGACCCCCGGTCTTAAAGGCGCTTCACACTGGGGATTCTAACTAGATGCTGTCCCAGGGAGAGCAGCTGGCGAGTTGGGACTATTGGGGTCAGCAGGTTAACTAGGAGGCTGGGTGACGCCAGCTTCAAGACCTTAAAAGATAGCCAGAGAGCCTTGAATTGGATCTACTTGGCCATGGGCAGAAAATGTAATCTCCGGATGGCACCAGTGGAGGGGCAATTACGTGGAAGCCCTAGTAGGGCTCTAGCGGCAGCATTTTGGACACGCTGCAACCACATGACCTCAGCCTGATTAGCCCCCAGAAGGAGCGAGCTAGCATAGTCTAGTCTAGATAGAATGGCTGATTGAACAATCAGTTGGTGCATGGGTGGGTCAAAGAACCTCAGCAGAGGCCTAAGTCCCCGGAGGAAGCCAAAACAGGTACCAGCAACCTTTTTTGTATGCTCTTGAAAACTGGGGGTAGCATCCATCCATACCCCTAGGTTCTTGGAAAGGCCAATGCTCATAGTTTAAACCTATCCTACTCTACATCAGTTGTCAAGCTGGCACAAGAAAAAGCGTTTTAATTAGAGTTTTCACCACTTTTCTACAGAAGACTACAGAATCAAATGTATCCTGTGCAGTAACAGTACCAACTGGATTAGCAGCACACAACATTAAAGAAACTGCTTTGTATTGACTACTAATGCTACCTGTTGAACATGATAATAAACTGGAATACTAGACATTATCTGCTGAAGCTTGTCATGATAAGGTGAGCAAGGTCTGTAACTTAATGTTTGTCTTTGTGCACTTGAAAATGCAACAGATTTTAAAAACAGAGTACAAGAAATGTTTGAAGAAAAGCATGTATTTGTCTTTGGTGATCCACTGCAACTTACTTCTGTGAAAGGTCAACTTGGTTTCAGGACACTTCTACATAATGCAACAAGTAATTATGTGTGAAGTATGGGCAGAGTAAGTATTTGGTTAAACTTAGAATACAAAGAATTAGTGAAGAAACTGTGTCAAACATCTGATGTGAAATATGGAGATATTCTAAAGGACATAAGAATATGAGTTTCCAAAAAAGAAGTTAAACAAGATTTGGAAAGTTGACTAATCAAGAAACTGCTTTCATCTCATAACACACCAGCTCAACTAATGTATACTTTCATTGCAAAAGACAAATCTATAATATGTTTAATGCCTACACTAGAAAAGTGCTCCAACTTTAATGAAAGACTACTCAAATTGGAAAAACAGCATATTTTTGAAATTACAGATATCGATTTATTGGAAAACCAGGGAGTAACAACACTACTAACTGAAAAGCTAAAAGAACATTTGGATTCTTTGGAAAAATCTATATCCAAGACTGCAGGTTTAGAATAGTATTTACTCCTGCGTAAAGATTGTCAAGTTATTTTGTCGCGTAATATGAATGTAGATGAAGGTTTAGTAATTTTATTCATTTTGCAAGCAGGAATCAGATCAAATTATTTGCTGTAAAATTGTATCAGATTGATGACGTAAAGCTGCAATCGTTTTGCATATAAACGTCTTGTAATTCCGAAGACAGCAGTTCCCAATGTCCCTAGCTTAATCTGTAACTGTCCACAAATCACAAAGGTTTAAGTGTACATAGGGCTTTTGTGAACATCAGTAGTACTGTGTTTAAAGAAGGAATGGAATATGTTTCATTGTCTTGAGTAAAAACATTGTCCGGTTTGTACTTGATGGACTTTGATGACAACAAAGTTAGTGGTGATAGAAGTTGTGTAAGTGAGAACAATTGGATAAGAAGTCTATTCGCTCCTCATTTAGGACAATACCCTATTTATGAAAGATTGATAATGTGTTCAATATGGAAGAATACAAAAGACTCAACTGATGTCCACGAAAAGAAAGGAAAGCAAAAGAAGGTAGATGGCATTAAAAAGAAGAAAGTGTAAACTGAGGGAGATATAGTACGACTACAGTTGGAAAACAGTTCAAGTATCAAGTGCTATGCAAATGTAGTGTTTCATTTACCACATCTTGTTAATAAAATTTAGCAAAAACTTGATAATAGGTTCTGTTCTGCACTGTATCATATACTCCAATGTTTAGTCAGTGACAGAAGTTTAATACATTCTGCTTCAGGTATTTGAGATCTTTTGGATACATGCAGCGTATTAGTAATATTTCGTCTGAATGTTCAACAAGGCACACAGGAATGTATAGTGATCATGCTTGCAGTTTTAGAAGAAGAAGAAGTGGATATTGATGAGTTATTTGGACTAAGTTACAAATGGGACCATGACTGCGAAGATTTCTCATTTACATCTGCTACTGAAATAAATGCTGAGCGACTCACTCTTATACCTAACACTAGCAGATTTTAGAACAGTGCCTTTAGACAGATTGATTAAAGCAGCAAAACAAAATATGACCTGTCCAAATTGTAGATCAGAGGTTATGTCTACATCACAAATGCAAATAGGTGGAATATACCTTATATTGATGATGCAATGATGTAGAGCAGATGGATCTAAATTGGAAACTGAAATCCCAAATTTTAAAGCAGGTCAAATATAAATTTCTGGGACAACTACACTACAATGGCTATCATCTTTCATGAAGGACTTAATATATGTTTTTTTAAAGGTTTATATAGAGCTGGATAGACCCTGAGGTATCAGAGCGCTTTAAAGAAGCAAGAGCAAGGCAAATATCAATGGAACAATGGATACATGCAAAATACAATCAAGGACATGCAATAACAACACCCATTCAGGAGAAAGGCAAACAACCTTAGGTTCAAAGTTCACATACAGTTAAAAAGTAAGGGAGGTGTGACAGATGAACACATAATTAAATATAACAAAGAAACATTTGTAGGGGTATGAGGGATGGAGTAACTGAAAAGAGGTCAACACAATTAACAAAATTAGGGGACAAAAAAGTACTCATTTGGTACAGCAAGTGTTAATAGGACACAATATATTACAGGAATGTAGCTAGAACAGAAAAATAAAAGAAACCACGGAGAGCAAGGCAGCTGTAAACAATAAGGAGATCAGAGGGAAAGCGAAAGGCCAGCAGAACAGCAGAGGGGTCACCTGAACAGGTGTCCTACAGATATCAGGTTCTGAAAGAATCATGGGCTCCAATATTTATTGAGGAGATTGCATTTCAGGTCTCTTTTGAAGCTGGGGTAGAAGGGGTTGCAACAAAGGTCCATGAAGGGTATTCCAGATGCTAGGCGCATTTCCTGAGAAGGAGCAAGTCTGTGTAGATTTCTTTTTTAATGACGGGGAATGAGGAGAAGAGCATTAGAGCTTCTCATCAGTCTGGCACATCCCGCTCTTGTGAGTTTATTTGTTAAGAAGTCTGGGGATTGAGAGTGTAGTGCTTTGTGGGTGATGCTGGCGGTCTTGTAGATGCATCTTCCTTCAATGGAGAGCCAGTTAAGGGACTTGAGGGCAGGCGTGATGTGATCAAACTGTTTGCTGTCTGTTATAAGCCGGGCAGCAATGTTGAGCATGGATCTGAAGGGGGCGAGGTGAGCTTTAGGGGCTCCAGTGAGTATAACATAACCGTAGTTGAGTTTAGAGGATCTAGCGATTGCACAACCCATTTAAAGTCATCTTGAGGGATGAAGGGTTTGATTTTTTGAGGTGGTTAAGTGTGTAAAGTGCTCCTTTGACTGAGTTATTGATATGGGCCTTCAGTGCCAAATTTATATCCAGAATGAAACCTAAGGATTTAGCCTTGGTGGATAGGGTGAGCGGACAGTTTAAGGTTTTGATATCAGCGAACCAGCCTTGGATAGGGATGTGGTTACTTCTGGGGTAGAATAGAATGAACAATTGGAATGAGAATAGAATGATTTCTGTTTTGTTGGGGCTCAAATTTAGATGGTTGGAGTAAAACTCAGAGTGTAGTTTAGATGAAGGATGTTGCTGTGTGATTTGATTTTGTAGTAAAGTTGGGTGTCGTCAGCGTAAAAGGTGATAATTGATCCCGGCTAGTTTTAAAATGATAGAAAGTGGTTCCATGAAGAGGTTGAAGAGAGAGGTGGAGAGAATTGAGCCCAAGGGGACACCCAGAGAGACAGGAGCAGGATTGGAGAGGCAGGAGTTGATTTCAATGTGTTGTGTGCCTTGTTGGAGGTAGGCAGTGAACCAGTTTGGGACAGTGCCAATCAGGCCAGAACGAGTCTTGAGAGGTTCCAGTAAGGATGAATAATTGACTGTATGAAAAGCAGCTGAGAGGTCCAGTAGGATAAGAAGGCAAGCCTCTCCATTCTCGAAGGAAAAATGAATGTCATCAGCAATGTTAAGCTTGGAGGTTTCTGTACTGCCGCCTTTCCTGAATCCGGATTAGCAGGAGTCAAGTAAGTTGTATTTGCCTATGTGTCCGTTGAGTTGTTGTAAGACACATTTCTCCATGGTTTTAGCTAGGAATGGGAGGTTAGAGATGGGACAGAGGTTGTTGGAATCATTAGGGTTTGCCTTGTGGTTTTTAAAAATGTGAGAAATGTGCCCAAGTTAAAGAGAGTCAGGGACGCACCCATAGGTGAAGGAGGTGTTAATAATGTTTGTCTAACATGGGTGATGATGTGGTTTAGGGTGTGTACTAGATCAGCCGGGAGGGGGTCTTTGGTATGGGAGGTCAGCTTTAATTTCTCCTCTGGAAGTCCCTAAGAAATCACGGGGTATAGGGGAAATCCTCTTGCAGATAATAAGAGGGCACGAAGATAACTTTGCAAGAGGTAGATGGGGCCCAATGGGTGAACTTACTGATCCTATTCAGGTAAAAAGGGGTGTTAGGCAGGGAAGTGTGTTGGCCCCCACTTTATTTTCATTATATGTTAACAACATCCCAGAATATCTTTTGGGTTGTGAACACGATTCTCCTGAGCTAGGGGGGGGTACCTGTACAGGCACTCCTATTTGATGATGATAAGAATTAAATTTCCCAAACCCCCTAAAGGCCTGCCAAATTTAATAAATATTTTTGGGATATATTGCGAGGCAAAGGGCCTAGAATTAAACTCTAGTAAAACTAAATATATGGCAGTTAATCCACACAAAACTTTAAAAAAAAATGTAACTATCAACAACCAGAAGATAGAATATGTGCACAATTTCAATTACTTAGGTATTGCTTTAGACACTAACATGACTTTGAGACCACAGTTAGAAAAAGGCAAAACTATATTACTCCAAAATACTCTCCCAATAACAAGAACATTTGAGAGTAGCCTGTCTAAAGCAGTTTCACCTGCTCTTGAGGTATATAGATACAAAGCGCAATCCGCATCATTATATGGGTCAGAGCTGTGGGGCCCCAGGACGAATGATATGTTCAAGGTGGGTGAAAATAAGTCTCTGAGGAAACTTTTAAGCCTTCCGATTCGTACACTGCTAACCCCAAATGTAATGGACCTACATTTTCACCGTACAGACGACCAGGCAAACCTAAGGCCATTATTGTTTTGGGTCCGCCCTGTGGTCTACAGATGAACTTATTAATTATAGAGAGGGGCTAGAGGAAATTTTAAGGCTCAAAAGAGGTACTGGTTTGACTTGGCTGAAGCATGTACATGACTGTTTTTTTAAATTGGGACTTACGCAGAACCCTTCTGGCCTGAACATGTCTTCAAAAAATCTTTTAAAGCAAACTTTTTGGTCCTTTATACAAGATTCTCCATCCTACTCTTCTAATGTAGGATTGTTGACAACACAGTTCCTCCTAATGAAAACAATTTGGAAGTTTGAGCTATTCCTAGATGAGATACAACCACAGTTGGCTAAATCTCTATATTTAAAATTTCGGTATGGTGTTCTACAGATAAATGCAAACACAGTAAAATGGGTGTCAGGTCAAAGGTAGGTGAATGCATGCATTTTATGTGACACAGGCCTACCAGAAAATGAATTGCATCTTCTGTTTTTCTGCCCAGCCTACAAACAATGTAGGAGGAAATGGATTTAACCCATTTGCCGGTTTCTTGGCATTAGATCTTGCTATATGGCAGAAAGATTACTACGATCGGATATCACACAACCAGTGTTTTTTAGTGTCAGTAGGTACCTGTTCGGTGTAAGCTTAATAGGGAAAAGGGAAGGCTTGAAATTTTAGGTTGTTGCATTCAAAATATAATGAATTTGGCACATGCACTTTATGGTTATAAAATGAACTGTATAATTAGTTATAGACTCGTTTTTATAAGTATTAATGTCAAAACGTCTTTTTACATATTATCCCAGATATATACATTGAACTGTACAGCTGAATTTTGTTTTAGAAGCCTGAAAGGTAATACTCCTCAACCCCATTTTTAAAAAACGAAATTGTTACATTTTTACATATATTTATTTTTTAATGTCAAAGAATGGTCTATTATTCTACGGAGTGTCCAGTGTGTCCGGCAGTATAATGCCTCAAGCTTGTTATGATATGATGTTGATGTTTGTAATGTATTTTTATTAACTGTCAACCTTTTATGGCTTTTAACCAAAATAAAGATCGATTAATTGATTTTGCAATGATAATAAAGACTTGAAGCTCAGTCATGGATTTGAAATTAGTCCAAGTAGGGTTATTTTTCAACTGTGTGTTGAAAAGGATGTCTCCAGTACCAATTGGAGTAGATTGAGTAAAGAAAGGATCAGTAGGATGGGTTGATGTGGAGAAAGGGAGGATAGGATGTTAAGAGAGATTTGCCGACTAGGAAAGGCCATGATTTGGAGGAAGAATTGATCCATTTTGGCAATTTTGGCCGTGAATAAGCTGGCAATTTCATCATATCATTCGGTGGAGGCCATCAGGTCAGGAGGAACAGAAGAGGTTTGTCTTCTGACAATGTTAAAGAGTTCTATGGGCCTATTTTTAGCACACTCAAGTTGGGAATGGGAAGAGATTTTGAGGGGTATCCCACAGTGAAGGTGGGAGGGGGGGACATAGGAGGATCAGTGTAAACTGGCGAGGGAAACCCCACGAAAGAAGGTGGTCAGTGACAGGAGAGGGAAACACCACATTAGGAAGATGGTCAGTGAAATTCGGACAAGGATTTATTAACATCGGAGTGATATGCTTAGGGTCTGCCGTTGGATGAGAGTAAGAGTTGGAAGAGTAATAGTAAGAAGGTGTTCTCATGAAATAAACCTCATTGTACCGATTGGAATGGACTTTGCCGTGGTGCCTGCCACATGGTGATGTGATAAGTAGGGGGCACCACAGGTGCCCCCTAGGGTACATCTCCCTGCCCCAGGGATTAAGGGATTAAGGGGGGCTCACTATAACCCCCAAAACCATTTCTGCCATTCGTTTTGAGGCAGTTTGCTGGTACAAAATGAACAGGGAAAGGTATATCATAATGCCTACCTTGCAGGCAAAGCCGCAATGTGGAGCTATGTTTCTGTTCCGGAAGGTAGTTGGAAAAGGAGCGCCTGTCAGAACCGCCAATGACTGGCTGTTATATACAGATGACAATTTTCTAATTTGGGATGGGCCAAAGGAGAAATTGGATGGCTTTCTTCTGAGGATAGCAGACAAAGATTTGATTCTCAGATTTACCAGCAGAACAGAAACTACCAGCATTTTACTGATTGGATGTCAGAATAGGAATACTGGAGTAGAGTATCCAGACTAGCCTATTCAGGAAAAGCACGGTGGGCAACAGCGTTCTACATGCCCGCAGCCACCATCCCGCCAAACTCAAATGGAGTATCCCCCATGGGAACCTCCTATGGGCAAGGAGAAATTGCAGTACCAACATTGCCTTTAACATGGAGGTAAAGACAATGAAGGGGTGATTCAGGAAGCGGATATCCGTAAAGTGTGATCAAGGCTGAGAAAGAAAAGAGCATGAGTACCAACGGGGACAGTCTCCTTCGACCTAAAAAGAGAGGGGGTGATAAGAAAGAGGTCAGGCTCATCCCTACTTTCAGTAGTGCATCCAAAGCTGTAAGCAAGAAAAGAGGCAAGCACTGGCATCTGGTTAAATTGGACATGGTTATTGGTAACATGGTAAGCCCCAGCCCACTGATAACTTATTATAAGAGTGATATCCTCAGAGACATACTAGTGGACAGCTACTCCAGAAGATAGTAAGGGCTCGGGGGTCCTGCCTAAGAGAATCACCAGGTTTCTCTGAAGACATACCTCTTACCAACAGGGAGAAAAATGAAGATCAAGCAGTTTTTGATTTGCAACAGTGATTTTGTGGTATATGTTTTAGTTTGCACTTGTGCCTTGGGGTATGTAGAGAGCACTATATTCCCAGTCAGGAAAAGGGTTCTGGAGTACTTTTGGGCTATCAAGAACCAAGATGTGATTTATCTGGTGTTGAGGCATTGCAATCAGGCACATGGCCCTAAAAGTGATCTTATCTCCCTTTTCAGTGTTGACAGGATCCCTTTAAATCTGAGAGGAGGTTACCGGGAATAGTCACCAAGGAAACTGGAGTCAGAATACATAGTGTAGCTTAACTGTAAGCATCCAAATGGCCTGAATCAATATGAGGGTCTCCATGTCCACCTGGCATAGCATCCACTACCACAGCCTCTCCTCCAGTGTACTGATTTGTAAGTCTTAGAACTCGATAGGGTCTTTTGTAGTTGTTTTATTATTTTTTCCTTGTATTCTAATTTTTTAATATATATTTTTTCAGTCTGTCTAACCCACAATTGAAGGATTACAATTGAGGCATTTAAAGGTTTTCGCTTGTCCACAATGGGGTGTACAGGTGGATTCGTAGAGAATATGTACACATAGTATAATTTATGGAACACTAGTGTGGACTGATTTCATAAAACTGTATACGGTGAGGGTACTACCTCTTTCTCTTTTTTACGGTACTATTTATTGCACACTTTCTTCTGCACCATCACGTTTTCATCTATTTTTTTCTTTTTTCTTGTGTTAAAGGACTGTGAGTGCCATTATGTATCTTTGGGAGTATAAAACATGGCTAATCAGCTGAATGGAATGTGTCGCGTGACACTGCAATGCAGTATTGGGCATGCCAATACCTTTGCCACAGAAGGCAGCATAGGCAGAGGTAAACCGGTTTCATAAATTTTATTCAAGTGTATAATCTAGCTGCCAACTTTGGCTCATTCAGGGCATAATGTTACTTACTATGGTTGCTTATAAGCTACGAGTTGTATCTTTATTTATAATGCATTTACTCATAGAGGCACAAATTTAAATACATGCACACTTGTGTATCATATTTACTGAAGAGTCAAAAAGCTTGTCTAGCCTGTGCGTGTTTAACACCTGCATACTTTTGAATACATGCACACTGTGTTATGTGTACTGGGATGAATTGCAAACCTCGCCTGTTGTTCAAGGTATTCAGTCAAAATATTGAGTTTTAAATGTCGACTTACACTAATATCGAGTTTAAATATCGTGACACAGAAATATTGGCACACGCTGACAGTTACAGAATAGAGAGCAAGAGAGCATTGATTGCCCCAGCGGAGGGCCAAACAGGAGACAGCGAGTTGGTTTGGATTATAGAATAGCCTTTGCACACATGATGGAAGGCTCACCTTGGCGAGAGAGGTGGTTCCACTTTGTATTTGGGGCGTAGGCAAAGGCACAACCTACCCGGGTCTGTAATTGAAATGACTGGTGAAAATATTGATTTTTGTCCTATTTCCCTTGTCCTGAGGAGGCCAAGAAGAACATCTAAGGCTGAAACGCGTTCGCGTCAACATCTATTAAGGAGGAGTATTTTGTGTGAGGAATGGTTTAATAACGTTGTTGATGACACAACAGAGCTATAGGAAACTAAGTCCTTGTTTTGCCTAAAGTGTCTATCTCGACTACATCCAAGTGTATCACCAAGAATAAATGCAATATACAGTTAATTTGTATCGTTTTTGTATATGATTTTATCACATGTCATTTTGGTTATTATTACGTGTTGTTTTTGACTAGGTGCCATTGTATATGTGTGTCTTTTCCAATTAGATTTTATGTGTGTAAAAGATTAAAAAATTGAAGAGAGGGTAATTGAATGTGCTTGTCTATATTTTGGGGTAAATTGTAGGTGCGGTTATGGGGTTATAGGCTTAAAGGGTGGGAAGTAATTTATTTTTCATTAATTAAGAATTATTTGTTAAATAATATGAATGAATTGACAGTTATTAATGACAGTTGTGTTATTAATTTTAGGTGTGGGTTGTGGGGCTTATACGGGTAAAGGGTGGAAAGTAATGTATTTTTAATTAATTGATAATTTGTTGTTAATTAATATTAAATAATTAATTGACAAGTAATTATGGTAAATTAATTTCAGGTGCGGGTTGTGGGGATTTTAGGGATAAAGGGTGGGACATGATTTAATTTTAATTCATTAATGATTAGTTGATAATTTATATTTATTAATGAATTGATAATTAATTAGTTTAATTATTTAATTATTTTTGTGCGTGTGTTTTGTGTTTATAGGGGTGAAGGGTGGGGAGTAAATAACTTGTAATTTATCAATAGTTGTTAAATATTATTAGTTAATTAATTGAATTTTTTTTAATTGGGTATTTTTTTTTACAGTTTAATTTTAGGTGTGAGTTGTGGGAATTATAGGAGTAAAGAGTGGGCATTTAATACAAGTTTATGTGTTTCAATTTGTTTTTTAATAATATTTTTTAATTGATAATTAATCATGTTAATTATGCAAATACCTTTTTTTATTTTTGATGTGGGTTATGAATTGTGTGGTGTTATATGGTACGAAGTAAATAGACTGTATTCATGAAATAATTATTGTTTTTGTTAGCATTCTTTTCCTTTTTTTGGGGCCCTGGGGACCCCATGCCTCAGGTCCAGACCCCTCTTTAAAAAAAAATACAGAATTGGGCTGCGTGGCCCTCCCGAGGCAAATTTTGGTCCTGGGGTCCCCATCCAGTGGGGCCTGGCCGCTATGTTGGAGACCGTGGGAGGAGGCCCTATGCCCCAGCTCCTCTTGTGGAAAAGCAATCCGGCTTTGCTTCATTGAAGTGAGAGCAGGTTTCCCTGCTCTCACTCCAATTAAGCACAGCAGAGTTTGGTATGGCAGGGCGGGAGCTGCACGACTCCCACCCTGTCATAGCAAACAGCAGTGTCCTGGGGTGGGCACCCCAAGACACTGCATGAACTGGCCCTGGGGGTAGCGGTCCCCAGGGCCATCAATGGCTCCAGGAGGGAAGCCGGGTGGCCCCCTCCCAATTTGTTTGAAGCCCCGGGGGGAGGTGGTGGTCCCCGGGGCATGGAGGGGCTAGTACCCTCCACACACATTTGTTTATTTTTTTTAAACTGAGCCCCATGGAGGTGGCAGTCCCCAGGGCATGTATGGGGACTCAAGCCTCCTCTAAAAAATGTTTTTAATTAAATTAAGAGCCCCGGGGAGGTGGTGGTCCCCAGGGCTGCGGGGAGGGCTGCGTGCCCCCGCAACTCATAGATGAAGACCCAGGGAGGTGGCAGTCACCAGGGCAGCTGGAGGCCTGCGGGCTCCCACAACATATTTACTTTAGTGATGTCATTTGAGATGTCATCAGTGATGTCACTGGCCATGTTATGAGTGATGTAATACGTGATGTCATCAGCAGTGCATTGCAGCGTAGCGAATTATAGTTAACTCAACTAACTATAACAGCTGAATTTCGCAAGTTTTGTTCAAGTGAAATGTCCAACTAACTATTTCGTCCCTGGAACAGATGGTATTCTCAGTGAATTTCAAAGGTTTTTTAAATGCTCATTTCTAACTATAACGTCCCTGAAGCCTATGTTTTTTTCTGTGAATTTCAAAGGTTTTTTAAATGTTAATTTCTAACTATAACGTCTCTGAAACCTGTGTTTTTTTCAGTGAATTACAAAAGTTGCTTCGGTGATTGGAGGAGTGCAAGGGTAGTGCCTGGGTGATTGGAGCAGTGCATAGCTAATGCATTGGTGATTACATGAGTGCAGCGGTAATAACTGAGGGATTAGAGGAGTGCATATGTAATGCATAGGTAATTGCATGAGTGTAGGGGTAATGTCTAGCTGATTGCATGAGTGCAGACGTAGTGCATGGGTAATTTTATAAGTGCATGGGTGTTGCCTGGCTAATTGTATGACTACAGGGGTAGTGCTGGGGTGATTGGACGAATGCATGGATAGTGCATGGATGATTGGAGGAGTGCATGGGTAATGCCTAGGTGCATCAATGAGTGCATCAGTAGTGCCTGTGTACTGCCTGAGTTCATGGATGAGTTCATGGGTAGTGCTTGATGGAATGGATGAATGCAACAGTAGTGTCTGAGTGATTAAATGAGTGCAAGGGTAGAGCCTGAGTGCATGGATACTGCCAGGGTAAATTAAGGAATGCATGGCTAGTGCATGACTGCATGGATGAGTGCATGGCTAGTGTTTGAAGGAATGGATGTGTGTAATAGTAATACCTGAGTGATTGGAGGACTGCATGGGTACTGCCTGAGTGATTGGATGAGTGCATGGACAGAGCTAGACTACATGGATGATCCTATGAGTAGTGCATGAGTGATTGAAGGACTGCATGGGTAATAGCTAGGTGATTGCATGAGTGCAGGAGTCATGTCTGGGTCATTGGAGGAGTTCATGGGTAATGCTGAAGTTATTGCATGAGGTTAGGGGTTATGTGTAAGTAATTTGAGGAGTGCATGAGTAATGTCTGCCTGACTGCATGAGTGCAGGAGTAATGGCTGGTTGGTTGCATGAGTGTAGTGGTAGTACCTGAGGGATTAGAAAAATGCATAAGTAGTGCCAGGGTTATTTGTTATGTATGTGGCTACTAACTGGATGATTGGAGGAGTGACTGGATAGTACCTGGATGATTGCAGCAGTGCAACGTTACTACCTGGGTTATTCTATGAGTACATAGCTAGTGCCATGGGGATTTCAAGAGTGCAAGAGTAATGGCTGGGTTGGTGCAGGAGTGTAGTGGTAGTTCCTGGGTGATTGCAGAACTGCATAAGTAGTGGCTGGGTGATTGAAAGAGTGCAAGGTTAGTATCTGAGTGATTGGAGCCGTGCGTAGCTAATGCATTGGCGATTCCATGAGTGCAGGAGTAATGTTGGGTGGATTAGGGTAGTGCATAGTTAATGCCTGGGTAATTGCATGAGTGTAGATGTAATGTCTAGCTGATTGCATGAGTCTAGTGGTAGTGCCTAAGTTAGTGTATGACTGCATAGGTATTGCCTGGGTAAGTGTATGAGGACAGGCGTAGTACCTGAGGTAATGGAGGAGTGCAAGGGTAGTGCCTAAGTGATTGAAGGAGTACATGGATAGTGCATGGCTGATTGGAGGAGTGCATGGATGATGCCTTGGTGCATCAAGAAGTGCATCAGTACTGTCTATGTGATTGCATACGTGCATAGGTAGTAACTGAATGATGTTATACGTGCATGGATACTGCCTGAGTGATTAAAGGACTGCTTGGATAATACTTAGATGATTGCATGAGTGCAGGGGTAATGTATGGGTCATTAGAGGAGTGCTTGGGTATAGCTTAAGCGATTCATGAGTGCAAGGGTAATGTGTAGGTAATTGGAGGAGTGCATGAGTAATGTCTTTCTGATTGTATGAGTGCCGGAGTAAAGTCTGGGTGGTTGCATGACTGTAGTAGTACTGCCTGGGTGATTGGAAAAGTGCACCCAGCACAAATTCTGCCCAAAAATAAGACAAATGTTTTTTGGGCCCAGGGGTATTTTTATATGTATAACTTATATTTATATCTTCTTGTAATAATGCTTTTAATACTGTGAATGTTGTTTCATTGTATTGTTACGCTTTATTTTTGTAAAACTTTTTTTACAAAGCAGTTACAAACCCTACACGAACCTATTTGATGTGTGCGCTGATTCAACATGCGCGAACCCTACTTCCCCGCATTTGCGGAGTTGTTCTGGAATCACAACCCCAGCGTAATTTTAAAGTATAAAATATCACTGTAGAATTTATAAATATAAGTTTTAGTTAAAGACTTTCACTAATTTAATTTAGAAAACAATTTATAAACAGTATTTTTTACTTTTCGACATATGCGCATAGGGTGTGCAACTCTTCCCGACATGTATTTCCGGTGTTGCGCAGGGGTCGCGACTCCAGTGTAATTTTCAAAGTGTGAAATATCACTTTACAAAATTAAAATATTAGTTTGTATAAACACTTTCACTAATATACCTTTTAAAATATTTTATAAACACCTATTTATACTTTATAATTATTTATACGAAATGTTACAGGTTGTGCGTGATGGGGTCATGTGACCTGAAACAAAATCTTTTGATTGGTTTAAAACATTGTAATCTGGGCCTAACTCCAAAAAAACACTTAAGTTGGTGCACGCATGAGTGTATCATACGTTAGTATTGTTTCCGTGAGGCGGGCGGTCAATTTACTACAGTGGCATGCTGAAACTACCGTTGGCGGCTTCATGCGGCAGATTGTTAACTTTGTGTGTGATACCGGCTTGTGAATTAAAATCGGCAAGTGCACGAGTGACGAGTTCAAATGAAGTGAAAAAAGTGAAAAGCAAATACATGCATAAAAGTCTAACCTTTGGCAAAAACTTGTTGGTAGCGGTGAGTTTAATAACTTCACCAAAGTGAAGAGCAGGGTCACAAAACTGGCGGGATTACCTGCAGATAAAAGCAGGGTGTTAGACCTGTCTGACCTTTAGCGTAGCCCTTCCTATAATTTATTTATTTTGTCCCCTTTTTGCCCCTCATACCCTTTTCATCTTTTTGTGTCCACTAGATTTTTATGGTGATGGCCTGGGGGATAGATGCTCTTTTACCCTCATGGTTTTTCACCTCAGGCCTAGGTGCCTTTCCTGACAGGAATTAATCCAGATCTACAAAATGGTGGCTACCAACTGCCACAACTGTCACAACTGAGATCTGACCCGTAGAACAGAATAGGGCATTCCAGAACCTTCTGGCCCCTTCTGGACCTTTGAGGGTCAGCCTATATAAGGCGGAATGCTGGGCAGCCATTTTGGAGTGGTTATTGTTGTTGTTGGTGCTTGGTGGAGAAGGAACCCTAAGGTCTGGTTGGAGCATAGACTACTGTAAATAGGGGAAGGGAGATCCTGTCAGGGTTGATAGCCCTTGTTGGTCTGCTGCCCGAGCTGAGAATCTGCCTCCCTTCCAGTCGATCTGGCCCATCTGAGGGAATTATCCATGTGGTAATATTGCCAGTTCAGAGTAGCTGGGAAAACCACAGCAGTAAGCGCATGCATCGGACTTGACCTGGGAGTGTAGGAGGAAGAAAGGAGGCTGAAGTGTTCCCCTACCTTGCTCACCCCACGTCGTCTGTTCTGCCAGGAGAGCCCCCCGTTGCTGTGCGCAGAAGCGGTTCCCTTGCTGAAGGAATCGAGGCCCCCTGTCGAATCGGAGTGTCCGGTGGTTCCCCGGCGTCCTGCTGGTGAGGAGAGGGAATCGGAGAAGCGTCTTGCCGTGTCCGCAGGCCAGGAAGTTAGAGCGGAGGTCCTCCCCGGCTGTGGGCGGTGCCGTGCTAAAGCGGACCAACTTCCGCGCATGCCCCGGGGAGCGAGGCTAGAAGGTAGCGTCTCTTCAGCGGAGCGTCTGCAGTGAGTGTGGTGACAGACAGCCCCCCCCTGCGCGCTCTACGCTGAGGCCAAGTCTCTCCGTCGGGCATGGAGAGGCCCGATTTAATCCCCTGACTGAGCGGAGTCCAAGCGGAGGAGGAGCTGCGGCAGAGGGCTGATAAACGTCTTGCTGCATTCCTAATCTCCGGAGGACTGTAAGTAATCCGAAGCCCCGGCGGCAGGAGGAGGGTGTTACACTCACGCACCCATCAAGTAAGCTGGGCACACAGGGATGTCTGGGGAGAAGTCAACCAGGGTGTCCTCCGAGGCCTCCCCACTGTTGAATCTGAGGGAAGAAGTGAGGGGGGGTCGGGGAAATTCACCGGAACCCCACCCAGCAACAGGGGACAACCCTTGAAAGAGCCAACCCGGGTAATCAGAGGTCTGAGGACTGGAAACCCTGCTTAAAAGACTTTACCTTATCCAGATTCTTCGTGAGTCTCTTTAGGAGCCCTGGGAGCCCCCACTGACCAGATCCCCTCTAGTAATCGGGATACAGGTTTGGGCTTGTGTGGGGAGTGTCCCAACCAGACAAGGCAATAACCCTGGTTTGCAGAGACAGGATCAAGAAGGATTGGGAGGCTACTACTTGGGGAGAGATCATCTTTTATAACCCATGAGATATTGAAAGTAGTGAAACCTTGTTGAATGTATGTAATATGAAACAGTGAGAGGTGCTTGCTAATTACAGAAACTCAAGCTAACTTATATGTATGAAGGAAAGTCTATTAGAACCATAGAAGCTCAACTCAAAGTGATTGTTAACGGTTTGACGAATGAAAGTAAAAGTAGTAATGATTTGTAAGATTCTGTGATGCATTGAAGTCGTATAAAAAGTCAACAAAACCACAAAGTATTATTTTTATAAAACAATTCGTATTTTTACTCAAAGATTGGTGTAGCGTCATTTTTGAGTGGAATTTCATTGAGTTACTGCTGGGTTGTAAGCAACCTTTACACATGTGCCTCAATTAGAGATTGTCTTACTCTAGGCCAGGCTACCCTAAGTGACCTGACAACATTAGGTTCCAACACAGGGTCATTACCATGACATCAAATGCACAGTGTGAAATTAAAAAACGGAGAACCGTCTGTTTCCTTACCATTAGCTACTGTTTGAACGCGAACGTAGGTGTCCGTATTCCTTACGATAACGTTCCATGTCGTGAGACACGGAAAATATTCAGAAAAGTTCCGGTCATGTGATTAATAACAGTGTCGCGAGATGCAGAAAATATTCAGAAAAGTTCCGGTCATGTGATTAATGACAGTGAAAAAACACTGCATTGTATGGCTGCCACTGTCAACGCTAGAAAAGCGAAGGAAAGTGAAACAAATGAAGGACTTAAAATAACCATGTTTGATAAACCCGATGTGCAATACAGTTGTGAGTGACTGAAGCTGATTCTAACAAAAGAAAATCGAGGTGTAAGCCAAATGTAAACTAAAAATGTTGGGTTCATGTACCCTGGTGCACGTGTGACCGGCAATGATGCTGCTAATAAGAACAGATTTGTCAGAATCTCTGTTCTCTGTTGAATCACTGTTCTTATTGGCAGCATCATAGTAGTGCATTGATAGTGCTTAGGTGATTGGAAGAGTGCAAGAGTACTACCTGGCTTATTGTATGACTACATAGGTAGTGCCTGAGTGATTACATGGGTTCAAGAGTAGGGCCTGGGGGATTGGAGGACTGCAAGGTTACTGCCTGATTGGTTATATAAGTGCAAGAATAGTGTCTAGGTGATTGAAGGAGTGCATGGGTAAAGCCTAGATGATTGCATGAATTGAAAGGTAATGTCTGGGTAATTGGAGGAATGCTAGAGTAATGTGTGGGTGATTGTATAAGTTCAGAGGTAATGTCGAGGTGATTGGAGTAGTGCACTGATAGTGTTTAGCTGATTAGAGGAGTGCAAGAATATTGTGTGGGTTATTGTATGACTGCCTAGCTAGTGCCTGAGTGATTGCATGAGTACAAGAGTAGTGCCTTGAAGGAATGGAAGGGTACTTCTTGATTGATTATATAAGTGCAGGAATAGTACTTGGGTGATTGAAGGAGTGCATACGTAATGTCTAGGTGATTCCGTGAGTTGAAAGGTAATGTCTAGGTGATTAGAGGTGTGCTTGAGTAATGTTTGTGTGATTCCATGAGTGTAGGGGTAATGATTGTGTGGTTGCATGAGTGTAGTGATAGAAGCTAGGTAATTAGAGGAGTGCATAAGTAGTGTCTGAGTAATTTTATAAGTACATGAGTACTGCTTGGGTGATTGGAAGAGTACATTGATAGTGCCTGTATGATTGGAGAAGTGCAAAGGTAGTGCATGGGTGAGTATATAAGTGTATGGGTTGTGGCTGGGTGATTCCAGGAGTGCATGGATAATGCCTGGGTGATTGTGTGAGTAGAGAGATAATATGTGGCTCATTGCACAAATGCATAGGTACTAAGTGAATGTTTGAAGAAGTTCATGAGTAATCCTTGGTGAATGCATCTGTGGAGGGATAATGTCTGGGTGATTGGAGGAGTGCATGAATACTGCCTGCATAATTTAAGGAGTGCAAAGGTTGTGCCTTGGTGATTGGAAAAGTACATAGTTACTGCATGGGTTAATGTATTAGTGCAGGGATAATGTCTGGGTGATAATATACACATTATTTCACATTATCATGCCTATTACATTATTTCATCTTATCTTTTTAGTAATGTAGATACAAAACTCTGTGGAACTATTTTACAGTAGTTTTGTTGTATTGTAAATTTAAATAAATCTTTTCAAAATTCACTATTCCCTTCTGTAAAAAAGAAGAAGGAAAACTTTTATTGAATATAATATTATAGATTTAAGATCACAACATAATTTTAGAATTACATAACATTTTCACTTTTCCTTTTTTGCTGTTCTCAAATTCTAGTGAATTTCACCATACACAGTGATTTCAACGTAGATCATCATACAACAGCGGGGAAGAAAACAATCAATAAGATTGAAGAAAAAAAATCAGTGTTGAGGGTTATTTAGAACAAGTACAACTATCAGTTTACATATTTACAGTTTCTAAATTACATTCTTCAACCACATTAAGTATTTTTCAAATGCAATATGAATTAGCACAAACAATAATCGAAAACACAAATTGTTCACATTTTTCCAATAGGCTGAATAATGTTTCCAAATCCATTTGCATTGACAATATCCAAAAAATAGTCATTAATTCGTGTTCACATCTTCCCAATAGGCCAAATGATGTTTTCAATACTTTGGAATCAAAAATATGAGTTATGAATTTGGTAATTCATAAGGCAACCTCCATTTGAATTCCAAATTAGCATCATTGCAGTGTGTCCATACTTTATTACACTTCAAATACACAGTATTGTGTCCAGATGTTGTAGTAGGTCCATCATGGAAATAATAACCACTGCTTTAAAAGTTCTTCCTGAAATTGATACTTGACCTGCCACAATTTCTTTTATTTTGGTTGCCATTTTTGTTCCATTTGCTCTACAACATTGTAGCATTAAAATGACATATTTTCCATATCTGTCTATATGTAATGTTGACAACATATCTGATTTACAACGCGAACATTTCATATTCTAATTAGCTGTTTTTATTAATTTGTTAAAAGACACTGATTTGCAATCTGGTATTGTTAAGTATATGAATCATTCAGTGTCAATTTCAGTAGTAGAAGCAAATGAACACTTTTCACATTCATGATCCCATCCGTAACTTACTCCAAATAATTTTTCAATTTCTGTTCCTTCATCATCCAATACTGCAAGGATAAACATAAGAAATGATTGTACATCTTGTTGTACATGAATGTAAATTTCAATGCTCCAGTACATATATACAAATATGCTGAATGCCAGAAGCAGTATGGATTTTAGTCCATATCAGTTACCAACTTTTGAAAAATATAATGCAATAAAGAACTGACCCTGGGCGTAGTATGCGTAGTGGGGCTACGCGAAGCTACGCAAAGTGGGCGAGAAACTACGCCCACCTATGCACTTCGCATAGCCCCACTACGTGCCTCCCTACTGCCCTCCCCTACATACCTAACCTTTGTAAAGGCTGAAATAAAAGTAAATAAAATGCACTTACCTTGTCAGCTGCGTCCCGGGTCTCCCTCTGCTCGTTCGCACCGCCGTCGCCGCCATCTTGGATAGCAATGCGCATGCGCGGCCGCCCGTACATGCGCATTTCTCGCGAGAAATGTGCATGCGCGGGCGGCCGTGCATGCGCATTGCTATCCAAGATGGCGGTGACGGCGGCGCGAACGAGCAGAGGGAGCCCCGGGGCGCAGCTGACAAGGTAAGTGCATTTTATTTACTTTTATTTCAGCCTCTACAAAAGATAGGTATGTGGGGGAGGGCGGGAGGGAGGCGGGTGGCGGGCAACTTCGCTACGCCCCTGGAGTGGGCGTAGTGTTGCCTGCTACGCCTACTTTGCAAAGGGCGAAGTAGGCAACACTACGCCCACTTTGTGGGCGTAGCGAAGTCCTTCGCCCAGGGTTATAAAGAACAGAATAATTTTCTCAATTTTCTATACTTTCATGATGAAGATCCTCTTGAAAAAAGACAACATTTACAATCACGTTATCATAGCAGTTGATACCTGAACTATTTTCTAACTGCTATCCTACAATGGATCATCAACAGTGTCTATTTTCATTTTCTTTGCAGCTTTATCATTCTTCTGAATTGCTTTCTTTTTTTGATCACGCTAGAATATCCCTCATAATTCCATTCTGAACATACTACATGTTTCTCACATACGGGATATTCACCTAAGTTAGGAGCATAAAGTCTTCTTAACTGATTATACTCTATTACACAATTTCATCAGCACTAATCTTTTTCTCGTCAAAGTCAATCAAATACAAACCAGACAATGTTCTTACTCGAGACTATGCAACATATGAATTGCCCTCTTCAAACACTGTACTTCCAATATTTACTAAAGCACTGTCTACACTTAAACCTTGAGATTTATGAATGGTTACTGCATATGCTTCAGAAAGAGGAAACTGTTTTCTACGAACATGCAAGTCTTTTACAAGCAAAAAATAAACACCACAAAGTCCAATCTGTTTTACCTCTTCAATCTGATCAATTTAATCTTCAAAAATTCAATTGCATCTTTGTTCTGATAATTAACAAAATCAACACCGTTTCCCATTGCTCCATTTACTAAACCTTCTTATACATTCAAATTATGCCATAAAATTCCTCAACAATGTATACACAAATATACAGTTTTTTCTAAACCTGCAGTCTTAGACACCAACTTTTCCAAAGAATCCAATTTTGTCTGTAATTTCTCTAAGACTAGAATAATAACTCCTTTGTGTTCCATTTTATCAATAGCTTCCATTTTCACTATTGGTTGTTTTTCCAATTTCAAACGTTCTTGATTGAATGTAGAACACTCTTGCAGTGTAGGCATTAGGTAAACTATAGACTTCTTTTCTCCAATTTCTCTCTACATTATTTCAACTGGTATGTTTTCTTTTGCAAACATGTTCATTAAAAGCTGACTTTGTAAAGCTTCTTTGCCATGTTTTGTCAAAACACCAATTCTTATATTTTGAAGAATGTTTCCATAATGTTCATCACTTGCTTGTCGCCTATTCTTAATAAGTTCTTTACATTTAGAATGAGACCAAATGTTGACGTTTTCAATACTTCCCAAACTATTCCTAATGTCTTCATGGACAAGTGTTTTAACAACAGGTTGCCCTTTCACAGGAGTAAGTTGTAGTAGATCACCAAATACAATTGCATGTTTTCCTCCAAATAGAACATCATAATCTGTTTTTAAAATCTGTTGCAGTTTTAAAGGTACAAAGGCAAGCAGTATGTTTGAGACCATGCTCACCTCATCAATGATTAGAAGTTTCATTTTCTTCAGTGCTCTTGACACTTCATAAAAGGTTTCTCCAGATAGCTTGTGATATTTAACCCTGGACGTAGTGAGCGTAGTGGGGCTACGCTAAGCTACGCAAATTGGGCGAGAAACTACGCCCAACTGCGCACTTCGCGTAGCCCCACTACGCGCCGCATGCCCCCCTCCCGAACATACCTAATTTTTAAGAAATGGGCGCATAAAATAAATAAAAGACACTTACCTTGCTCGCGGCGTCCGGGGGCTCCCTCTGCTCGTTCATGCCGTTCACGCCGCTGTCTGCTAACCAATGCGCATGCGTGGGTGGCTGCACATGCGCATTTCTCGTGAGGGAGCCCGGGGATGCCAAGGACAAGGTAAGTGTATATATTTATTTTTATGTGCCCATTTCTTAAAAATTAGGTATGTTCGGGAGGGTGGGAGGGAGGCGGGTGGCGGGCAACTTCGCTACACCCAAGGAGTGGGCGTAATGTTGCTTGCTTCGCCTACTTTGCAAAGGGCGAAGTAGGCAACACTACGCCCACTTCGTGGGCGTAGCAAAGTCCTTCGCCCAGGGTTAGTGATATTCCAATTTATTTTCTTGTTCACTGGTAGCATGATTAATTGATGTTAAGTAATCACTTTAATGTTGTGTGCTGCTAATCCAGTTGGAGCTGTTACAACACAAGATTAATGGCATCCAGTAGGTTTGTGTAGATAACTGGTGAAAACTTTAATTAAGAAACTTTCTCCTGTTCCAGCTTGACCACTGATGTACATTTGCATACTTTTAAATGATGTGCATTGGCATTCTTCATTTTTCATGTAGCAAATCATGCTGTATATTTAGTGTCACTTTCTCATATATTTCTTTTTGTTCAATATTTAGTTGTTCTTCTAACTTTCTCAAATCAATAATATCCTGTTGTGCTTGTTGCATTTCTACGTTATTCCTGGCTATTGCTACTTCATTTTCAATAATTGTTTGTCCTAATGGATCTTGATTTAGTGGAGCAGAACTCTGACTATCTTGAGAACTGTCTCTAGCTATTTCAGCTGTAATTTTAGTTTCTTGTTTAGTATCTTCATTTAACAATTGTAGATAAATAGGGAAAATTGTGCATTGAAAGTTATCTTTATATGCATTAAAAGAATCTTCATAGCAGTCGAAATCTCCAAGTAATCCCGCTTCACTACGCCAAGACTTTAGGAGTTGCAGTAGTGCTAAATAGAACAATTCCTTTTTTTCTGGAGTTTCATGACTGAGTTTTCTGTTAGTAATAAGATTTCCTTTGGCATGTTTTACCAAACATCCATCACAACCAATTACTGCACATTTCGATTTCTTGATATTTTCAGTAACATTTCTCTTAAAGCTGTAATGCAGCAGTACTTCATAGAAACATAAGTTTTTCAGATGTGGACTCCTTTTGGGATAGTATGAATCCAGCAAATTAGTTTTAAGAATATCTGTACTTTGTGGTTCATTCAATGCTAAGAATTCAATTTCTTCTACAGATTTCAAAGCTCTATTTCGTGTAGCAGCAATACCTAGACTTATCCAAATGATTCCTCTTGACATTAAATATAAACTCACCGAGCTCAACTGATCCGAAAATTCATAGAATTACATTTCTTGATGTGAGAGCATTTTCAAACTAAAGCTGTACAATTTGTTACTAAGACTCTTCTCTTGTGAAATTTCTTCCCACATTTCCTTCAACTCTGTCTTTTCAGATTTCATTATGTATGACCTAATATAGCGAGCAACAGCAATTGAATTATCTGCAACATACTGGATTTCCATGTTTGCATTCCACATTGTCAAAATCACTGGATTGTAGTCATTAAAATATTTTGAATCTTCAGTTCATCTTATGATTTATGTATTCTTCAGAGATTTCTGTGTTAAAGTATGACTGCTGACATAAAACTATTGACTCATCCTTTTGAAATTACTGGACGTGGGAATCCAAAACGACATTTTGTATACAATTTTCCCTTTGACTTGTGTTTTCGTCAACAATATTTTCCAAAGTTAAAACGTAATATTTGTTTTCTTAATCTCTCGTCTCCTCCATTTTTTGGGAATGGCACAGGTAACATTCTTTTCGATAAAGACAAAACAGTTTTATTAGAATCGATTATAAATTTAGGATGCCTCCTTGATCCATATTAACATGTGTATATGAGGAGCACCTCTGACTTGGTACTCCTTTATCTAAAAGAAATCAGTAACTTCTCCAAGGGGTGGATTATTTTTATTGCAGATAAAAGACATCATAGCTTGAAACCTATGATTAAAATATCTGCACACATTCACAGGCTCCAAAGAACACAATTCTCCAGTTGTCTTCCATTCAATATTCTTGACATTTGAATTTGGTTGTCGAAGAAATTCAAGTAAATCGTTCCAAGCATATTCGGCACAGCTAAGTGTTAAAAAACAAGTTGGGGTACCTACGTTTCTTAACATATATTTAAGTTCGCAACGACGACAATACCAATACCCATTAGTACCACGTTATTATGCCATCAAATTAATTAACTGAGATTCCAAACGATCGTCTCTTTGCTGAACTTTGTCCATAAATTCCTTTGCAGAAACAAGTGTAAAATGTATTCTTGTTTTAATATGTGATGCACTGCATATCATAGTCCAGACACGTCACTTGCAAATAGAAGATGAAACATATATGGAATACACTGTTGAAATCATGGATCTTCTGATACAATCTTGTTGTCCGGTATTCTAAAGCTGGAATCTGTACTTCTCGTTCATCATATCGTCCTCCTTCTCCAGTGGGAAATAGCTATGAAAAACAACAAGCTTCTAAACTTTTTTCCCTTACACTCATGGGAATTCCCTTTGCTTTCTTCATTTGAAATAATTCAATAGTGTTTCCAATCACTTCTTTTGAATATAGAGGAGGTATACTGTAATGTTCATAAATCTCTTCATTCCTGGACTTGTCCACTTTTTCTATTTGAATAGTTGAAATTTCTGTATCTTCTTCTAAACACATCTCCTGTTCTTCCACATTTACAGTCTTATAATAAATATTATTCTGTACAAGATCTAATGTAGCCTTTTGAAGTTTGGTGACATCTACCAACTCTAGCCATATTTTCCGACTCTTTGTTTATACACCATTAACTAGAATAACTACAGGCTCACTTTCCTCTCTCTCTATACCAATAGTTTCAATATTTTTCTTCAATCCTAAAGGTAAGTACACAACTCTTCCTATCAAACCTCTTAGTAAATCTGTTGGAGGCAGCTTACCTGTTTTAGGCTCCATATGAACAATAGCCTGAAACGGGTGCACATATTGAATAAGAATGGACTCATATGTATTTAAATCTGCCAGTTCTGGAGGAATAGCTACCAACTCAAAATTGGTATGTACTGCTCTTGCTGGCATTTTATTTTCTTCAAATTTTTGGTAACAATATTTATAATTACGTTTGTCAGTACCTAACTCAAAACAACCTTCTACCAACAAATAGGCACCAAATTGCTCCAACTTATCATTATTTTCCTTTTCACTTTTTAAATACACATCACCATTCGTAGTTTGACTTCTATTGTGAGTACGTCAACAACAAATACAAACATAGAGGCCTATTAGGATGGCGGACGGACCTGCGTCTGTCCGCCACCCCCGAGGTGAAGGGACCATCCGCAGGGGCAGCGGTGGTCCCTCCGTTGCAATTAGGATGTCACCGCCACCCTGGCGGTCACATCCCATATCTTTAACCTTGCGGCGGGTGCTGCTTGAAGCAGCACCCGCCGCAAGGTTAAAAATGCATGATTTGCATTTGCATGCACAACGCGGCAGGCACCGCGCCGTGCCTGCCGCTTTGTGCATGTAAATGCAGGGGGGTACCATAGGTACCCCCCATGTGCACCCCCACCTCCCCCTTCACCCTGGAGGCCTGCAAGGGGCCCCCAGAAACAAAGTTCCACATGCTTTTCCACGGCGGAAAAGCCGCCGAGGAAAAGCATGTTTCAAAGCACATCATATTTGGCTGACATTGTCCTCCAGACACCACCACCAAATAGCCCTCAACACCCCGCGGATCAGCGGTGGACGGACCTGCCGTCCGCCGCTGTTCCCACCACCATCCCACCGCCATCCTAATCTGGCGGTGGGTGTTTTCTGTGGCCGCGGCGGTGAATCCGCATCCTCGGGGCCGGCGGTGGCTTCCACCCGCCCGGAGGATGCGGATTCACCGCCATCATAATCAACCCCATAGTTTGGTTTTTCACATGAAAGTATCTTAAACTTTGTAATTTCTTCTGCAAAGTTTTCAGTACTAATATCTTCCAGGTGTTCTTCAACACCTACTCTGATACTGAACCATGCAAAAGAGATGTGTTCATTTTACTTAAACATAATGCTGGACTTTTTACATAATACAATCTCCTTACTAACTTTCACATTTCTTAGTGATGTACAGCTAACATTCTTAAATGATGAAAAGTACTTTGACACACTTTTCTAAAAAGACAAGTCAGAGAATGACCCTGCAACTTACTATATTTTATCACTTTACAAGGATCTAGTCCTTGCAACATCTTAATCTTCTGATTAACACTTTTTTGGTATATTCTCATGAGGAAATCTGTAATATATCGATGGATTCCTGTTGAATACTACAAATGGTACAACAATCCCACTTATACACTGGATCTTGAGTATGTCTCCCTTCAACTTCTTCAGCTATTACTTCTTCTATTTTTCTAGAAACCATCTTTTCTTTTTCAATTGGACAACCATCTTTAAATTCTTAACAACGACCACTGATATCAATTGCATGAACTAATACATTTGGTCGAAACTAGCTTTCTTCATTAAAGACATGCGCAGTACTAGAAGTGTGCTTCCATTCACCTGTAAAAGTTTTGCAAAAGATACTTCTATTAACCAGTCTTTTTCTTTTTCTTTTCTCCTTCATAAAGTGCATTGTTTTATTCAATGTTTTCATTCTCTTCAATACCAATATAAACAATTTCTATTTCAATTTAAAAGCAGTATCTACTACACTTTCAATCTGTTGTTTCTTCTTAAATGCCGCAGATCGTTTTTTATACTTTTTACAATCGTTTAATACATTTTTTATTTATTTTATTTATTTTATTTTATGTTCTTCTATAGCGCAGGAATCGACCCCGAAGGGTATCTCCACGCTTAAGATCTTCCAAGATGCCAGATCGGAGTCACAGTCATAGAGAGCACTAGATCTTACACAGCCGGAAACAGATGAATCTTCAGGGATTTCTTGAAGGCATAAATGTTAGTAATTTGCCTTCTTAATACGAGGGACCTGCAGCAATAATTGGTTGCTAGAGCGCAATGAACGGGTCGGAATATACAGCCGGAATAATTCAGCCAGATATTTTGGGCCAGATCCATGAAGACATCTGTGGATTACACAACACACTTTAAACTCAATTCGCTGGCGGATAGGCAGCCAATGGAGTTTATGCAAAAGAGGGCGTGAGGAGGACCTGGGGGGAGCGTCAAGAATTAATCTGGCTGCAGTGTTCTGGACCACCTGCAAACGGCTCAGTTGTTCCTCGTTGGCAGATAGGAGTAGTCCATTGCAGTAATCCAATCTACTGACGACCAGTGTCTGAACCAGCGTTTTCCTGTAGCAGTCATCCAGGAATGGGAACACACGTCTCAGGAGCCCAATGGTCCTGAAACAGGTTCCCGCCACCAGATTCACATGTTCCTTTAGTAATAATGCCTGGTCAAGCCGTACCCCCAGGTTTTTTACTATCTGCTTAGGGAAAGGAGCAGATCCTAGATCCAGGGGCCACCACTCAGGCGACCACAGGAGGAGGGCTTCTCCAAAGAGCATGATCTCCGTCTTGCTCACATTGCATTGTAGGCAATTGGAGGCCCTCCAATCGGATACTGCTCTCATACCGGTGGCAAATGCATGTTTGATTGCCGGTGTCAGGGTATGGAAGGGGAACAAAAGCTGAGTATCGTCAGCATACGATACTGGAGTGAACCCATATTCTCTCACAATATCCGCCAGGGGGGCCACATACACATTGAAAAGTGTGGGGCTTAGGCATGAGCCCTGTGGGACCCCCTTGGTGAGCTCCCTAGAGGTCGATTGATGGGAGCCCAACCTGACGGTTTGTGATCGGCCCGAGAGAAAGCTCTTAAGCCAGGCCAGAGCCGAGCCACCTATACCCTCCTTCCGCAGACGACCGAGAAGAATATCATGTGAAACCGTGTCAAAGGCAGCTGACAAATCCAACAGCACCAAGATCATGGAGCCCCCTCTATCCTGTGCCATCCCGATGGTATTGGTCACGTAGAGGAGGGCCGACTCGGTGCTGTGGTTAGGTCTGAACCCCGATTGAGAATGGTCCAGAGCACCCGCTGCCTCGATAAACTTAGACAGATGGGTATTCACATGTTTCTTGGTCATCTTGCTGATATGAGGAAGTAGGGAGATAGGACGGAGGTTGGAAAGGTCTGACCATGGGAGTGCTGCGTTCTTTCGAATAGGGTTCACTACCTCTCTCTTCCATTCACCTGGCACATGTCCTTCTCTAAGAGAGAGGTTGATCACAGTTTGAATTCCAGGTCGGAGCAGATTCCCTAGAGAGCCCACCATCTTTGCTGGCAGAAGATCTAAAGGAGATCCTGTTTTAATTTGACTGGCCAGGGAGGTAGCATCGGGAAAATTAATCCCTGGAAATGTAGTAAGTAGAATATAAGCACATGCAGATGACGGAGGTGAAATAGGTAATGTCAGGGAGGAACTGGTGGTATTACTCCCAACAATCCCTGACTGCTTGATTTTCTCATAGATAAGTTCTATTTTATTCTCGAAGAATAGCGATATTTCATCACACAGGGCTTGAGAGAAGTCATCTGGACTCTCGCAGGCCACAGGTTTTATGAAGGACTGTAGGATCTTATAGAGTTCTCTGGAGGAGTTGCCTGCTTCAGCCAATTGTGATGCAAGATAGCTCCTCCTGGCCATCTTTAAGTTTTATGATAGGAGGCCAGGGCATCAGTATACTCTTTCTTACTAGCTTCCATGTGTGATTTCCTCCAAGCTTTTTCGAGCTTTCTACACTTCTGTTTCTCCCCTCTAAGTTCTTCAGTATCCCATATCTCCTGTTTGGATACTGGATGCTGTTTGTATAGCTTCAGTGGCGCCAATAGATCCACTGCTTCTAGGAGAGCTTTTTTGTACTTGGTTAAGCCAGACTCAACATTATCTATCTCTGTGAAGATGGGTTCCTTCCAGACCCTCTGTAGTTCATCTGGTGTTATTTTGTGCCATGATCTCCGCAAAATAGCGGGGAGAGGTTTTTGATGTGATATAGCAAGACCGCAGAAAAATAATTCAACCATATGATGGTCAGTCCAGCTCACTTGAGACGTTGACCAATATTTAATTTTAAAGCAATTGGTGAAAATTAGGTCCAAAGTATGTCCACCAATGTGTGTGGGACCCTTATTTTGGATCTCTAACCCTAATATTGTAAGATCTGAGAGTAATAAAGCAGTATCGGGGTGACTAATGAGGTCGGATGAATATTAAAATCTCCAAGGAGAATAAAATCTTCTTCGGCTTTTAAATATGGAGCCAGAAATTCCACAAGGGAAAGTGAGAAGCCCGCACTTGACCCCGGGGGACCATACACTAACGCCCCCTTCCAGTGAGTTCTGGGGGTGGGATCGATCTTGAAGACCATAATTTCCATCATGGAACAACTTCTTTGTTCTAAGAGAGAGATCTTCAAACCCTCTTCTCTATATACTATAGCAATACCCCCCCAGTTTTAACAGGACGATCTAATTTAAGGACCTTGTATCCCTTCGGAACCCCTAGCGTAATGGCTGGAACTGTGTGGGGCTTTAACCCAGTTTCTGTGAGGAAACAAATGTCTGGTTTGACAGTATTAACCAGATCCCAGAATTCAAGATGGTGCTTTGGTAGGGAGCGAATGTTTAAAAGAAATCTCTTTGAACTGTTCACTGGCGGTGTTTCCTCAATATTAAGGCTCGTAGAAGAATTAGGTGTGGATGTTTGAGAACAGGGCCTAGTAGGTAACTTGTTTTCCTCGGCAATACCCCCAGTATCCGAATTAGTAAAAGATGCCTGAAAGCAACAGTGTAGACATGAGAATGAACCTTCGGGGCAAATAAGAGAACGCACAACACAGCCTACCAAAGGTTTTGGCTGTAGATCTTTAAGCGCCTGGGAAGAGTACCGAAAACCATGTCTCATTATTGTATCTGAGTCCTTAGAAACAGAGCCCATGGCCCCCGGTACCGGTCGGTCGCGGATGGGCGCAGACGGGCTCGCCTTTGGCGAGCCTTCGGCGCGCCCGCTGCGCCCTCCCGCTGCGCCTCCAGGGAGAAAGTGCTTTTTTATAGTAGACAGGGTGGGAGGGCCGAGCAAGTAGTCTGCTCGCCCTCTCACTCACCCAAGATGGCGGCGAATTTCGTCACAGCAGCGTGAATCGGTTGCTGTGGCCCCTGCTGCGAAGCGCCGGTCTAAACCGGAGGTAGGGGTGCTCAGGGGGTAATTACCGGTAAAGTGATACAATAAAATTAATTAAAATACAATTTTGCAAATTTTTACAAAGTTTTCCTTTCCCTGCATTAAAAACAGCCCTATTCCCGGCTCAAGCCTCAGGAACCAGACAATTAGCCTGTTACAAAACATAGGTATGTCCTTAAATTGTATTTGTCTTGTTGTCACATGTGCTTCTTTTCCATTGTGTTTCTTTATTTTTACTCCTTCGTTCAAAAAATGTCTTTCCTCCTTTGGTTCATATTTTGATCGTTCAATCTCTCCACAACTTCATTAATAAATCCACTTTATCCTTTGTATCTTTTTGGTGTTTTTCAACTCCAATCGTTTTAACCTTCATTAAGTACTACTGTTTCCTTTGTTCGCTTTCCTTTTCATGTGTTCTTGCCATCTTTCATTTCTACTCCAAATAAAATATCTTGCTAAAACACAAATAATTGCTTAATTATTATAGTAAATTAATTAGACTTTCAAAATTATTAACATCTCAATTTTAGAAAGAACACCTAAGCCCAAAATTACAATTAGATTTCTATTGCATGTATAACTCATAAGAAGGAAAATGAGCAAAACATCTGCAAAAACACAAGAATAGGTGGTCACGCAGTCAAAAGTAGAAAGGAAAAAAAACTAAAAGATTTATAAACAACAAAATACAATACTCAAACAACACAGCCACTGAAAAATATAAGAAATTAGGAAAGAAGCAACAGATGCACAGAAAGAAGCAAGATGTGCTGAAAGAGGCAAAAGGTAAGAGAAGTACCGAAAGAGGGAACAAGGATGTAGAAAGAGGGAAGAGAGGTGCAGAAACAGAGAAAAGGGCTGCAAAAACAACCAAGATGGGTGCAAAAGAGACAATAGGGGTACGGAAAGAAGCAAATGAAGTACAGAAAGAAGTAAGAGAAGTGCAGAAAGAAGCAACAAACATGCACAATGAGACAACAGTGGTGCAGAAAGAGGCAACAGAGGTTAAGAAGAAGCAAGAGAGGTGTAAAAAAACTAAAAAAGGATACAGAAAGAGGCAAGAGAAGTGCAGTAAGAAATAACAGAAATGGAAAAAAGAGACAAGAGAACTGCAGAAAGACGCAGGAGAATTCCAGAAAAAGGCATCTGGAGTACACAAAGAAACAAGAGGGATGTTGAAAGAGGCACTAGAAATTCAGAAAAAGAATAGAGGGGTGTAGAAAGAGCCAAGATGAATGCAGAAAGAAACAAGTAAGGTACAAATAGAGGCAACAGAGGTTCAAAAAGAGGGAAGAGGGGTGCAGAAAGAGGCAAGAGGGGTGCAGGAAGAAGCAAGAGAGGTGCAGAAAGAAGCACTTTTCGGCTACAGCTTCACTATTCAACAACTACTCAGAGTGTTGAGCCTACCAAATACAAAGCAGCAAGTTTGTCAATATTTCTCTTAAAAGACTCACAATATTCCAGAAAGCATGCCTGCAGGTGTCTGCACCTCATAAAAGTGACATCATATATCAAAGAAGCATGCTTAAAGATTGCTTGTGGGCTGTGCTTGACGAAATAGATGACTAGCTGGGTAGTGCCTGAGAGAATAGCTCACTGCAACACTACTGCCTAGGTGATTGCATGAAAGCAGCAGTACTAAATGGATGATTAGATCAGTACAGGAAACAATATTAAACAAGGCTAACACATGGTTGAAGACATGAGTATATGATTATCACTTGAAAGAATAAAAACATGCATAGGTACTGCCTGAGTGATTGTTTGACAGCAGTGGTAGTAACTGGATGATTGTATGAGTGTATGGGAAGTACCTGAGAGAAATTACATCTGTAACGGTAATGCTACAGACATTCTATTAGGGCATCAGTTGCACCATATTGAGTTGATGAGAGCATCAGTACTGCCTAACTACATTTTTGAGTGGGATAGTAGTGCCTGCATGATTGCACAAAGCTATGGTAAATATCTGAGGGATTACATAACATGTATATTTCTGTGTCTTTTCCTACAGCCATCATATGTAAAAGAAACTTACAGACACATTTATACCAGAGTTTTATACCTCTACCATATCTTCAACATAACACATGAGAGAATACATGCGCACGCAGACACATACCTCAATCATAACACTAAAAAGTCCCTTAAACTTGACAGACTACACTTCTCATTTTAAAGAAACACCTACAATTTTGCAGCATACGTGAAGTGTACACCTCAATAGACCAAAACATGCAAACCTTGTATGAGTGTATGGGAAGTACCTGAGAGAAAATATAAGTATAAGAGTAATGCTTGGACTATTTTATGAGTGCATTAGTAGTACCTGTCTGAGAAGATGAGAGCATGGATAGTGCCTGAGTGAATCTTTGAGTGGAATAGTAGTGCCTGGGTGATTGCACAAATCTATGCTTAATGTCTGTGGGATTACATAGCACGCATGTCTTTTCCTAGTGGCATCATATATAAAAGAAACATACAGATACATATATGCCCGAATTTTTTACCTCTACCATCTATTTAGGCATAACATGTGAGAGAATACATGTGCATACAGACACATACCACAGTCACAAGACTAAAAACTCCTTTAAACTTCACAGACTTCACTTCCCATTTTAAAGAGACAACTAAAATTATGCAGCATGGTTAAAGTGTACATCTCCACAGACCCATACGAGATAACTTAACCACTAATCCTTCTACCAACAACTCTTAAAACTCACTTTTTGACTGCACCTTCACTATTCAGCAACTAACCAGAGACGTGGGCCTAGCCAAAAATAAAGCAGCAGCTTTTTCAACGTGTCTTCCCATATGCCACAGAGCATGCATGCATGTGTCTGTACCTTTTAAAAGTGCCATCATATATGACAGAAACATACAAATAGATAAGTAATGGGTAGTGCCTAAGAGAATGGATAACGGGATGGGTAGTGCCTGAGTGAAAAGTTCAGTGCAAAAGTACTGCCTGCATGATTGCATGAGAGAAGCAGTACTGAATCTGTGATTGGAACAGTGCAGCAAAAATACCTTAAACAAAAGATGAGTGCAAGGCTAATGCATGCATAAAGACCAAGTAGATGAGCAGTGCTTGAAAAAATTAAAAAGTGCATGGGTACTGCCTGAATGATTCTATGACTACAGTGGTAGTAGAAGGATGATTTTATGAGTGTATGAGAATTGCATGAGAGAAAATATGAGTGTAAGAGTAAAGCTTGTACCATTCCATGAGTGGATCTGTAGTACCTGAGTCAGTAGATAAGAACATGGGTAGTGCCTGACTGAATGTTTGAGTGGGATAGTAGTGCCTGCTTGATCCACAAACCTATGCATAAAGTCTGAGGAATTACATGGCATTCATCCCCATGCTTGGCCTAAGCAAATACATAGCAGCAACCTTTTCAATCTATCTTGTTCAAAGTGTCACAATATTCCAGAAAGCATGCATTCATGTGTCTATGTCTTTTAAAAGTGGCATCATAAGTCAAAGCAATATACAAACAGATCGGCAGTGGGTGGTGCTAAGAGAGTTTGGATGACTAGATGGGTAGCAATAGAGTAAAAAGTTCAGTGCAACAGTACTGCCTGGGTGATTTCATGAGAACAGCAGTACCCAATGGGTGATTAGATCAGTGTTATAGAAATACCGTAGAAAAACCATGAGTGCAAAGCTAACATATGGCTGAAAACAGGAGTGTATTAGTATTGCTTGAAAGAATAAAAACATGCATAGGTACTGCCTGAGTGATTGTATCACTGCAGTTGTAGTAACTGGATGATAGTATGATTGTATCAGAAGTACGAGTGTATCAGAAGTACCTGAGACAAAACAATTTAGTGTAAAGCTAATGTTTGGGCTATTCTATGACTGCATCAGTAGTACCTGACTGAGTAGACAGTAACATGGATAGTGCCTGACTGAATCTTTGAGTGTGGAAAGTAGTGTCTTGGTGATTGCATGTATCTGTGGTCAATATCCAAGGGATTATATAGCATGCATGTGTCTGTGCCTTTTCAAAGTAGCATCACATATAAAAGAAACATACAGACACAAATATGCCAGAGTTTTATACCTCTACCATCTGCTTAGGCCTGACACGTTAAAGAATACATATGCACGCAGACACATACCTCACTCTTAAGACTATAAAGTCCCTTAAACTTGACAGACTGCACTTTCTATTTTAAAGAGACACCTACAATTATGCGGCATACTTAAAGTGTACATCTCCACAGACCTATACGGGCTAAACTAACCACTAATACTTCTACCAACAACTCTTAAACCTCACGTTTGGGCTGCAGCTTCACTATTCAACAACAACTCAGAGAGTTGGGCCTAGCCAAATACAAAGACGCAACTTTTTCAATGTGTCTGTTAAAAGTCTCAGTATATTCCAGAGAGCATAGAAGCATGCGTCTGTACCTTTTAAAATTGCCATCATAAATGACAGAAACATACAAATAGATAAGTAGTGAGAAGTGCCTAAGAGAATGGATAACTGGATGGGTAGTACCTGAGTAAAAACTTCATTGCAAAGTACTGCCTGGGTGATTGCATGAGAGCAGCAATATTGAATGGGTGATTAGAACAGTGCAGCACAAATTCCTTAGACAAATCATGAGTGCACGGCTAATGCATGCTGAAGAAAAGAGTATATGAGTACATTTTAAAAAGACACCTACAATTATGCTGCATATTGGAAGTATCCATCTACACAGACCAATATAAGCTAAACTAATCACTAATCCCTCTGGCAAAATGTCAGAAACCTCAGTTTTGGACTGCAGCTTCACTATTCAGTAACTACTGATAGTGTTGCACCTAAACAAATACAAAGCACTAACCTGTTCAATCCATCTGTTAAAACTCTCACAATATTCCATTTGCATGTGTCTGTACTTTTTAAAAGTGGCATCATATATCAAAGAAACATACAAATAGATAGGTAGTGGGTAGAGCCTGAGAGAACGCATGACTAGATGATTGGTGCCTCGGTGAAACGTTCAGTACAAGAGTACTGCCTGGATAATTTCAGAAAGCCAACACTAATCCTTCTGCCATGTAACTATTTACCAACTATTTCAAAACTATTTTTATTACAATAATACAAAGTACAATAGAAAGCTGTACATTTCATAGCATATTCCATACATTATATTTATCTTACAATTTCAACACTTAGATTTTGTTTAAAGTAAAAATATCACTAGAAAACAATAAGGTAGTGCTCAATAATATATAATACCCCTTACAAATCGGATACTTATGTTTGAGGCACTGTTGTAGAATGCCAAATATCAAAAACTCTTAACAGATTTTCTTTTCCACGCAAGAAATATAATGCACCTCTCTCAGAAAGGTGAAACCAGAAATGTCAAACGTTCCCTCTCTTTTTGTACTCAAATTCATGGAAGTATCAAATCACATTGCCTCCATCAATATTCCAAGTTGTAAAAACACAAGTACTTTGGTTAGAAATATTAACCCTTTCTAACTGTCTTGAAATGGTGCCCAAACTGTTTCTGTAATTTTCTGAAGTCGCGACTCCTCCGCTGTGGAGCAGCGACTCCACACTTGTGTTAAAAAACCTATTTTTAATAATACTACTCAAGGAGACAGCATGCATTTAATCAGGCAGAGTGAAGAGCAATTCCATTGTCCCAACTAGTTTCGGCTCAAAGCCTTGTTCACGGGCAGGAGTAACAACAAATGTCTGTGTTCACGCATATTTATGACGTGTGTAGGTCACCTGACTGTTCTTGGACTACTGCACCCAGAATGCACCGAACTGCACAGGTAAGTGATAGGAGAAATTCCATCTGTTGTAGCTGTAAGCACAATGTACTAATCAGCGTCCCGGTGCATTCACTATAAATGGAAATGTGAAACCAAGTGGTGAGCAGACAGGGTTCCAAGTAAAAAGCACAATGCTGAAATAACGTCCTGCTTGATGCTCGTGCTGCCGTCTCCCCAACGAATGAACGGAGAGTCATCTCCAGTCAAATCCCTTTCAGCGCTGCCGTCTGATGTACCAATTGGTGAACCTCAGTGGGCCGGGCGGCAGCGTGTGGGTCAGTCTCCCTCGTAGAAACATCTCACAAGAAAACCTCCGACTGGGGAGCCCATGACCCTGCAGGGCGGCCTCTTCACCCGGGCACGGAGAAGCCCGGTAAATTTTCTAAGCAAGAAACATCACACAAGAGGCCCACTCGAGGAGACAACATGCATTTAATCAGGCAGAGTAAACAGCAATTCCATCGTCCCAACTAGTTTCAGGACCTACACACGTCATAAATATGCGTGAACACAGACATTTGTTGTTACTCCTGCCCGTGAACAAGGCTTTGAGCCGAAACTAGTTGGGACAATGGAATTGCTGTTCACTCTGCATGATTAAATGCATGCTGTCTCCTCAAGTGGGCCTCTTGTGTGATGTTTCTTGCTTAGAAAATTTACCGGGCTTCTCCATTCCCAGGTGAAGAGGCCGCCCTGTAGGGTCATGGGCTCCCCAGTCGGAGGTTTTCTTGTGAGATATTTTAATAATACTAGTATAGATTTTCAGCAACACTCTACTCTTTACATACTACTCTCTTAGAAAACCTTAATGTACTATCTTTTCACTTATATTTAAGTATCTGTTTCACATTTTGAGTCCACAGTTAAGTTTCAACCCTTCCACCATTCTGCTAAATGCCTGTTTCCATAGTAACAGTTCATGGAACATTCAACTGTACTGGCAGGTCACAAGTTCACCGTAGTTTCAAGTTCAGCACACAAGCTTACTAACGCATACAGCAGGTGTGGTTGACTTTTGCAAATTATTACCTTATTGTATCAACTGTACCTTTCAAACATTTTCTAAAAACTAATCACAAACATGATACCTCAGCAAAGTAACATGCATCCTATTTTTGAGGGCACAATCTTGATGAACAGTCAATCACTTATCAACTTTTTAAAAAACAACATGTTATCTACCATGTTAGATACCTCTCATTCTACCAACTGACTACCTGAGTTACAGACATCTTTTGATTACTTCCATAAATCCCTACAAGATGCTGACAGTGTGAATTGTAGGGCACAGCTATGTTTTCTGGTGCAAAAGGTATGCTGAACGCAGAAGTATTGCCAAAACCTAGGTTTGGAAAATGTGGACATTAAATGGATTGCACAGAGAGGGTTAAAGTGGTACCAATTGTTGCCTTTGGTTAAAACCTCTTTGAATCTCCCACCCCCTCACCTCATGATCTTGCACTGTGGTGGCATTGACCTAGGCACATTGACTGGGGTAGGTCTGTAAATGATAATGAAGGACACCATTGTACAATTGATGTTGATTTTGCCTCAAACTGTGTTTGTATACTCTTACATATGCCAAAGACAGAAATGGAACTGGTCAAATTAATTCTGTCTACTGTTTGGGAAGGCTAGGAAGAATGACAGTAAAGCTGATTCTGCATACCTCAGAGATCATTGAATTGGGTCCATCATTTACAACAACCTATATTTCGATATGGATGACACCTACAGATGTAATGAAGTGCACTTCACAGATTAAGGGAACAGAGTCTTCCTCAACAACCTAAAGCTGTGCATCCGCACTTACATGTAGCTTCAACAAAGTCAGAATGAAAACAAGGGCTCTTTTTAGAGCCACCCTATAACCCAACATATAATCTTATTTTTTTTAAACATACAAACTTTTTTAAAATTTTGCCTGGAGTCACGAACCTATTGCGGTTACACGGGGGCCATGCTGAGACCCACATTGGAGTTGTGACTCCATGCATGCAAGAAAAAAAAATGTCCCCCATTCTTATTACTCAAACTCTACCCCGGGGACCCCATCCCCTGAGGCCAACCGATTTGTGGTAAATAAATAAATAATACCTCTATTTTTGACTAGATATAACAATAACAGATAGCTCAATAAATAAGAGTCAAGATTCGGATAGTCGGAGTTTGCAGGTTTAATACAGCATAAAGGACAGGAACAGGACAACCTGCACGGGCAAGATCTGGGATGGCTAGCCAACAGGGGGGCCCCGACAGCTGTCGGGCAGGATCTGGAATGAGCGCGCTAGCTTTTAATAACAGTACACAAGTATATATAGTTAAAACAATTGCATTACAGTACATACAGTAGGCGTAACAGTGGGTGGGGCTTGTAACAGTCGCGAAAGATAAGGGTGAAAGTAGGTGTAACAAGAGGCGTGAACATAGACATGTGATGTAAACGTAACAGAATATGTCTTAAACGGGGCGGAAACATGGAGGGGGCTACCTAAGGAGCCGGGACCTCTAACCTAGTGGTGCGCGTAAACTGTCAATGACGTGTTACTAGGAGAAGCTGGGGGCTATGACTTCTGCGCTAGAAGAAGAGACTGAAGTCTGGAGAGTCAGGGCGACATGTACCTAAACACTATCTAGTATCTGATGTTTGGAGAACATGTTGATAGAATTGATAGAATCCAAAAGTTATCAGGGTAAAGGCTAACAGACTCTAAGACTGGTGCATGCATTATTCTACATGTAGTGCGTGTTGAGGAATATTAAATGACCATTAATACAGTATTTCTCTTAGATGGTGACGTAGAGGCTAGGCCATGACGGAAACTATTGATGTGATTCAGTAGCTTAGGAATGCAGAGAAGGAGGACTGGACTGATAACTGGAATCATAACATACTCTTGGCAGACTGGCAGGCAGAGCCAGGCCGAGCCGGGCACTGTGAGGCAGGAAGTAAGTGAAGGGTCAGGGATACAGGTGGGGGCTGTATCGCTCCTCGAAGAGGGTTCAGGAGACAGGAGCTGAATCTGAGTCCGGGCCCTTTTGAGGCCTAGAAACGGGGACTTTACAATGAAATAACGTGCACACTGTGAAACGTGGCAACGTAGCTTTACATAGGCCTAATACTCGTAGCTTTCACGAGAACTGGAAACCGGCATACTAGAGATGGACACAACTGTAATTGCGTCTTAAATCGATCATGGGGAATACATATGCATATTGATCATGCACACATAACATAAGATGGGGGACACGTAGGGACACAGAACATGGCAAAATTTACTTTTCCACATTCCCTCCTTGTCACTACGTTTCCATCAGGAAACATCAATATTCATGATACCGTCTATCATTTCATACAGTATCATTTGCTCGTTTCGAATTGTCTTGGAACGGGATTTAGGACGGGACTTGGGACTAGGAATACAAGAGGTAGCACAAATGCCGCAAATCGCAGGGCCACATTGTATACAGAGGCAGCAACTGAATATGATCGCTACTGCAATACCTAGAAATGACAATACTTTCCATCCCCAGGCAGAAATTATACTCCAAAACCAACCGGACCATGTCCAGGTGCCTGGATTCTGGTGTAACTGATGGGCAATTTTATGAAGTCTGGTTATAGCTGAATAAACAGACGGCGCGTTATTAGGAATGAAAATGCAGCAACTAGATCCGATGACTCTACATGCTCCTCCTCTATCGGCCAGTATGACGTCAAGAACGAGACGATTTTGGAGCACGACAAATCTCATAGCAGATTGCTCTTCGGTTAAGTTACCTAGAGCAGAGGCAGTCTCATTCACTACTGCTTCAAGGGTTCTTGTTAGTCTACGAATTGACTTACTATTCTGGACAGGTCCTATGAAGAAGAAGAATCCTTTATTGAAATCTGTATACTGTTCTAGAGCAGTTTCAGTTTGATCGACAATCGGGGACTCGATCTCCCTTCTATGTCTAATGTGTACTAGATGTGTGTTTCTATGATAATCAGATGGGGCTAGGAAAACTGGTGGCAGTAGGAAGGCAATGTAACAGGTTCCCTCCCAATCGAGGGGCAGACGAACATATGCGGTCTGACCACAAACAAAATAAGAATGACGTGAAGCTTTGGAAATAGATTTCCCACTGTCACTATACTTGACAATAGTAGTACAATCACTGTGTCCTACATGTATGGAACCATTATTTCTGACACATAATTCGCCTTTGACTGGTAGTACTGAAATAGCAGGTAAGTCTGGAGTAGGATCAGACTGAACATTCAGGACCATAAAATTCGAAGAATAATTACCCAAATTATAAACTTCATTTTCTAGATCTAACCCTGTTCTGTGGGGAAGACCTTGCTTGTCTGGAAAACATGTACTATTCAAAAGGGACATATCATTTGAGGATGACGTTAACATGGACCAGGCTCCACATGAGCCATTATATGAGAACGGATAAGGAAACAGTGGCAGAACTCCCTTCGGTGTCTGGAAAGGGGGGAGTCGACCACACACCCAACAATTAGTGGCATTGCTGGTCTGGTGTGAATAATGTAACATACGGATAAAGGTATTGTTGCGCATAGCAAGACGATAAGATAGTTCGTGAGGAGGCAGATCACTAAACGTGTGCTCTACTGTAGCATTAGAAAACTTATTTACATGAGAAATTGGAAAACATAAATGAAATGCATAACTCGTGCAGGTAACCATTAAGCTTAAAAACAATATAAAACTAAGAAAAACGATACATCGGATTGAGTTTTGACTAACTCTCTCACTATGGGGGTCTATTTCATACATGTCAGATACCTGTCTAACCGTTTCACCTAGGGGAGGACTTAGACAATTAAACTGGCTGACTTATTTTACTAGACCGGTGCTTCTGCTTATACTCCTGCTGCGGAGTTTTCTCTAACAGGGGAGGATTTGAGGCAAAGTCAATTGCGGGACAGTCCTTAAGAATAGTATCTTGGCAGTCTTTAAAATCTTGACAATCCTTGGAAATGTTCTTGGAAACAGTTTTTAGTCGGAGTCCGTGAAATTTCTTGACGTGTGACAGGTGCACCCACCCCTTCCTGCCTTCCAACTTGACGGCAGTACGGGTGGTTAGAAGGACTAACTTCGGCTCCTTCCAGCGAGGCTCCAGCGGACTTGAACGATCAAAATTGCGGACGAGGACCAAGGTGCCGGGAAGGATCTCGTGTGGCTTGACTTCAGTATTGTCGGGAAATGCAGCGGCAACCTGTGAACGACAAGAGTGTAGGGCAGACATCAAGGAAGCTAGGTAATCTGTCAGCATATTACTGGAAACATCTGTAATACTTCGGGGTCTGGGTGTACCCCACACGTTCGGGGGGCGGCCGAATACGACCTCATAAGGGGACAGGCCTGATCTTGAATGTGCGACCATGCGCATTTAGAATAGAGCGACTGGCAGAGCAACTAACCAGTCTACACCTTTTTCTTGACAGATTTTGGCAATGCGGATTTTCAAGGTTTGATTATGTCTCTCTACGAGACCGGCTGCTTCTGGATGGCGTACACAATGGAACTTCCACTGGTACCCTAACAACAGGGAAACGTGCTTCATTAATTCGGATGAGAATGGCTGGCCGTTATCAGAATACACGACCCTAGGGAGTCCATAACGGGGGAAATATTCACGAACCAACTGCTTGGCAGTGGTCGCGGCTGTGTAATCTGGGACTGGATATGCTTCTGTCCACCTGGACAAAGCGCATACAACTACAAGGACATACTTGAAACCTCGACATCGCTCCATCTGAATACTTCAAAAGGGTGGTCAGGGGGCTGGAATCCACCTTGTTCCACCGGGACACTTTTACCTGGATTGAACTGGCAACATATCATACAGGTACGGACTTTCTGCTTGGCTGCAGCTCGTAAGTGCTTGTTAAACCAAATGTTCTGGATACTGTCTAACATGGCTTTTTCTCCTAAGTGTGCTGGACTATGTGCGGTATTGATAATGACTTGAACCATTGAGTCGGGGAGAAACCATGTGGCTCTACCCTTCGTCAACCATCCCTGATCTGTCTGGACCCCTCCTTGTTCGGACCATTTCTTGATTTCTTCGGGAGTAGCATGTAACTGGATATCTATGACATCTTGAGTAGGGTCCTTAACTGTCATACAAGTAGTCTGTTCTAGAGTGGATGTCGGTGTCTTGTTAACTGGTATGTCTGGTGTCTGAGCTGTAAGCTTGGCTGTTCGATCTGCTAGATCATTACCTTGGGAAATAATGTCAGTAACTTTAGTATGTGCTTTGCACTTCATGATAGCGATAGATGTCGGTAAATGTATTGCATCTAACAGAGCTTGAATAAGGAAACCATGCTGAATCTTGGTTCCATGAGAAGTCATGAAACCTCTCTCCTGCCAGAGCACTCCGAAGTCGTGTACAACTCCGAATGCGTAGCGTGAATCTGTGTAAATATTAACTTTCAGGTTCTTAGCGCGTATGCAGGCTTGAGTCAGAGCAACTAGCTCTGCTGCTTGAGCGGACAGGGTGTCAATACGGTGTGTTTCAATAACTTCAGTGTCAGTAGTCACTGCATACGCGGCTACTAGTTCTCCTGTACTCGTTCTCATACATGAACCATCCACATAAAGTGTCAGGTCCGGATCTGGTAATGGAATATCTGTCAGATCTTGTCTTGGCTTAGTCATAGTGTTAACTACTTCCACACAGTCATGTGTGGCAGGATTCGAAGTAACTGACGGTAACAGTGTAGCAGGATTTAGAACGTTGCAGCGTCTGATTTCTATGTGTGGCTGGAACAGTGTCAGTTCATAACCTGTCAAACGTGCAATCGTCAAGTGCTGAGTCTGTGTTCGGTTTAAAAGAACTTCCACAGAGTGTGGAACTTGTACTGTCAGGGAGTGTCCTAATACTATGGAATCACTTTGTCTGATAGCTAGTGCTGTGGCTGCAACTGACTTGAGGCACGCAGGCAGAGCCTGGGCTACTGGATCTAGTGTGCTCGAAAAATAAGCACAGGGCTTGTATTGTCCTGCTTGATCTTGTGTGAGAACAGATAATGCAGTACCATCACGTTCTGTGACAAAAAGTGTGAAAGGCTTACTGTAGTTCGGTGTAGCTAGAACGGGAGCTTGGCATAAAGCTTTCTTTAACTCATTGAAACTAAGTGTATGTTCAGATGTCCAAGGGAGGACAGTCGATACGGCTGCCTCCTGTGTCGTTAACTGTATCAGTGGCTTAGCTAGAAATGCATACTGAGGAATCCATTGTCTGCAATAAGAAGTAAGGCCGATAAAAGCTCGTACCTCCTTCTGTGTCTTGGGCTGTGGAAGACTCGCTATTAACTGGATACGGTCAGGTGTCAACTGCCTACCCCACTTGGACAGTAAGTGGCCTAAGTAGATCACTTGCTGGACACAGAATTGAAGCTTCGAAGGGGACACCTTGTGCCCCATCTCGGCTAGAAAATACAGAACTGTAAGTGATGCTCGCTCGCAAGCACGTTCAGAACGGGCTGTGATCAGTAGATCATCGACATACTGGAGCAGGGCAGTGTCAGCTGGCATGTGAATATTGTCTAGTTGTCTCTTAAGTGCTTGACTGTAAATACTAGGACTTTCTGTGAAACCTTGAGGAGCTCGTGTGAATTTATAGCTCCTTCCATTTAGACAAAAACCGAAAAGGTACTGGCTGTCTGGATGAATGGGGACACTGAAAAATGCGTTCTTGAGGTCTATGACAGTAAAAAATATTGCCTCAGAATCAATGGCTGTCAATAGAGATGAGATATCTGGAACAACAGGATACTGGGGGATAATACATTTATTGAGTTCTCGAAGATCAATCACTAATCGATATACTGGAGGTGCATTTGGATCAGTACGTTTCATGACTGGAATGATAGGAGAATTACATATATTGGAGTCAGTTTCTACAACTACTCCTTGAGCCATGAGCTCGTCAATAATCTTGGATAAGGCTGCTACAGCCTCAGGTGGCAATCTGTACTGTCTGATTCGTGGCAGGACTATACCTTGCGTGAGAGTCACGCGATGGGGTGTGATTTGCATGAAACCAACATCAGTTGGACCTTGCGCCCATAGATGCTGCGGGACATTTGACAATCTCGGATCAAAATCTCGTAATACATAGTGACCCTTGAAGTCACGTAAAAACAAACGTATTCCCTCTGGGGAACAGCAAATAACTGCACCTAATTCTTTCAGTGTCTTAATACCTAACAAATTTTCTGGACATGACTTCGTAAGTAATAGATCAGTAGTTCGGGACAATGGACCTACTTCTAGAGTAACTGGCTTTGATATCTCGTTTACAATAGGCTTTCCTGAAAATCCAAGGGAAACATTTCTAGAGCCTGAGAGCGGAGCCCCTGGAACCTCGTCGTGACTAATAGTCGTCCTACTTGCCCCTGTATCAATCAGAAACTTTCTGTCTTTCCCTAATACTTGACTGTGAACATAGGGACCTTCTTGATCTACAGGAATCTCGATGAGAGGCAAGCCTACCTCCCTCTCTAGGCTGTTTCATGAATACGCTTGATACTCTGGGTACTCGGACTGTGCATACTGGTACATCTGCTGTGTAACATGCTGTGTTGCAGCGATAGGCTGCGGTGCTGGAACTGTCTGTTGTGCATTCTGTGGCTGAGAAGTCTGTGAAACTTGTTCTTGTCTAGGCGGACGTGGTCTTTCTTTAGTTTTACCAGTGGCTATATTGTGTTTCAGAACTGCACACTCGTTTATAAAATGACCTGGCTGTTTACAATAATTGCATGTCCCTTTAACGGGAGCTGCAGGATGACTGGCTTGATTCGGTCCCCTCTTCTGACTGTCTTGAGGAACAGATTGTGCAACTAGTACTTTCATTTTCGTGTCTTTCATACGTCTTCTCTCGTGTTCTTGCTCTTCCCTGATTCTATTCTGGTGATACTGGAGCATCTGTAACATCTGGGACGGGGTACTAGCTTGCCATGTACTTTCGACTTTCAAAACTCTATTCTTAACTTGTGGACTTGAATTCTCGACTAATTTAGTAACAAAAAGATGAGGGTATGACTCGCTACTCGTCTTCAAACCACTGTTTATTATAAAACATTTCTCAAATCTGGAATAAAAATCACTAGTGTCTTCGTCTTGTTTCTGTTTACAGGCTGAGATTGCATCCCGGTCTTCCTTTTTAGTGGCTAATAATCTAGGCAAGACTTGTATCAATAATTCTGGTAATTCTTTGCATTTGTCTCCAAGACCGGTACCTGGTACTCGTATCTTATCTTCAGCTTCTAGAGCTGTCCAATCGATCTTTTTCTCTCCCACCTCCCAATCTTTTTCCTTGAGTTTTTCATATACCCCTGCGGGCAACAAGACTTTTAACATTTTAATAATATCTGGATACGTGTATTCTCCCATACGGAGCATGTCTTTTAATTCTCGGTGGAACCCTGCTGGATCTTTGTCGTGACAGGGAATTAATTTCTTCATCTCTAAGAGTTCCATCTTGGTAACTGGGGTGTAAACAAATACTCATTGCATTTCACCATCTGGTGTCCTAACTGGGTGTACTTCTCGTAACGGATGCTGTCTGTCTATGTAAAACGGTTTACTTTCTGGAGGTGAGACATGAACAAAATGCGGGTTCAGAAACGTCCTATATTTGTGGCGCTGTTCTAGAATGACACTAATTAAATCGGTACCTAAACCTTTCCATCTATACTGGAGTAACTCGTTCAGGATATCATGCAACGGACCTGGATCAGAATGTTGACCCTCATACAGTGTAATGAGGTGTTGGATCATATACATACCCACCAGTCGCTGCTCGGCTGGGGGCAATTTCAGAAACATTTGTGCCACTATTTCGTCTGGAAAAGTGGTAGAATCAGTAATCCATCGGACTGCTGATCGGGCTAGTTCTTGTTCATGCATGGTACTAAGTTCACTATAACCGATTCGTGATTTCAAAATGTGATCGGTAGCTTGAAATACTTGTTCTAGAGAGCCTTGTTCCGGTGCTGGAAGATGAAACACTTTCTTGTGTTCTAGGCGTAAATGTCGGTCTGGAAATCTAGATTTACCTACATACGCTATTCTGGCGGTATTCTCGTCCTCTACCTCTTCAGTAGAAGAGTCATTTTCTTTCTCGCTTACTTGTGCTTCTTTGCGTTGTTCGTGTAACCTTATTATTTCCTTACGAATTTTCTTGTACATACTCTCTATGCTATTGAGTGTCTTGTGCTTACCCTCGGCTATATTATCACTCCACCTTGTCAGAACTTTCATTTCGACCGGATCTTTAGTCGGGGAATCTTGTTCCCGTATTAAACAATTGATCAGAAACTTTAATAGCATAAACTGGATCTCAGCTTTCCTGAGAGACATAACTTCAGCAATACTTTCTGGATCTTGTCCTGTACGAATGAATCGATACATTCTGTCTAGATCTTCTTTCATATTCGGTAGGGTGACCAAATACTCGGACACCTGTCTTATACGTACGGAATATAGAACCATACTATCCTCGCCTGGGACTGGATCATAACAGCATTCAGTAAGAACTCGCCTGATATCTGCAATGGACTGATATTTGGGCGTACGCTGTAACGCACGTTCATGTAACTCGACTGCTCCTAAACGTCTACTTGGCGGCGGGGTACCAGGAGGACCTCCTGCCGCGGCCCCTATACTGGAATCGTCGACTGATACTCTTCGTGTTGGCAGAGTGACTGATGTAGCGGGAATTTGTACTACGGGCTGGACCGGGGGTACCGTAACAGGTACTGCAACAGGTGCCCCGGTGGCTGGAAGACCATGAATGACATTATTTACAGGAGCTGGTGGAACAGGATTTGCATATTCTGGGACTATGTCGTCCAAATAGGACGAGATAAAAATATCAGCTGCGGTCGGTTTGTGACGTAGCTTGGTCGGAACTAAGGGTGGCGGAAAATTACTGGATGCCTCCGGGGTTGCTTTTGGCAAACCCTCGGCAAGAAGAGGATACATACCCTTGATGAGGGCATTCCTCTGTCTGTCTGACTGTTCTGTTTTAACTCGTTCACCTATTTCGATTAGTTCCCTTTCTTGGGCTCTTTCTAAGGATTCTCTACTTAATTCTGACTTTCTGATTTCTTTTTCGGTTCTTTTATGAGATTCTTTGCGCCATAACTCAATGGCATCTTTCTGTGACTGTCTGGCTTTCTTTTTCCATAATGCTTCTTCTACTCGCATGATGCACTCGGCATCCCATGTACCCGATACGGGCCATCTGTACTTTTCTTCTAACTGTTTGGTGTACTCCACCCATAAATCTAGATATAATATGGCACTTATGCCATGCTTTTGATACATAAAATGACCTGGACTGTCCCTAGGCGGGACAGGAACTGCTTCTTCTAACAGACCTTTTCTAGTTTTTAACTGACGTAGTTTGGAAAACAGAGGCATGGCTGAACTGGAGTCTAGACACAATACAATACACAATGAACACGATGAACACGATAATTACACCGCTTTCATACCACGACATTGAAATACATGAATGACATTTAAAATAACAGTTCTGACAAAATACTACCTGGAATATTGAGAACAGAAATACATGAACTTCTCGAGAACAGAACAGACTAGAACAGAAACTAGATGCACTGCTAAAACAGTACGAAACTTACCGGTCTCATAAAGAGACACGTCAGGACCCGCACCCACCTAAGTGGATACTTCGTGTTGGATCTGTGTACCCCAAACCCACGGACCAGAGACAAATTAATTGACCCTGTCTAGATACTACCCCAGCAACGGTACTCACCGGGCAGCAAGAACGGAAGGCCTCGGACTGGACTGGACTGCTATGACGCCGGACGGACGAACTTCGGACTTCTGTTACGGGTGGGCCTCCGGATACCTCGGACCTTGGACTCTCGGCTTGGGCTCTGGTCGGGACTCGCCGCGTTCCTCCACCGCCTCGTCTGGATGCTGGACCGCAACCTCCGTCTCCTCCGTGGGCCTGAGGGATACTTGAAGCAGAAATATCTGCACGTGCACGGTATGGTTCCGTCACGGCTGCAGAGGATCAGGGGGCTTGCGTGGCTTCACCGGCGCGTGGGGAAAGGGCAAGTCCCTGTTCGGGCGCCATTATGTGGTAAATAAATAAATAATACCTCTATTTTTGACTAGATATAACAATAACAGATAGCTCAATAAATAAGAGTCAAGATTCGAGGTAGTCGGAGTTTGCAGGTTTAATACAGCATAAAGGACAGGAACAGGACAACCTGCACGGGCAAGATCTGGGATGGCTAGCCAACAGGGGGGCCCCGACAGCTGTCGGGCAGGATCTGGAATGAGCGCGCTAGCTTTTAATAACAGTACACAAGTATATATAGTTAAAACAATTGCATTACAGTACATACAGTAGGCGTAACAGTGGGTGGGGCTTGTAACAGTCGCGAAAGATAAGGGTGAAAGTAGGTGTAACAAGAGGCGTGAACATAGACATGTGATGTAAACGTAACAGAATATGTCTTAAACGGGGCGGAAACATGGAGGGGGCTACCTAAGGAGCCGGGACCTCTAACCTAGTGGTGCGCGCAAACTGACAATGACGTGTTACTAGGAGAAGCTGGGGGCTATGACTTCTGCGCTAGAAGAAGAGACTGAAGTCTGGAGAGTCAGGGCGACATGTACCTAAACACTATCTAGTATCTGATGTTTGGAGAACATGTTGATAGAATTGATAGAATCCAAAAGTTATCAGGGTAAAGGCTAACAGACTCTAAGACTGGTGCATGCATTATTCTACATGTAGTGCGTGTTGAGGAATATTAAATGACCATTAATACAGTATTTCTCTTAGATGGAGATGTAGAGGCTAGACCATGACGGAAACTATTGATGTGATTCAGTAGCTTAGGAATGCAGAGAAGGAGGACTGGACTGATAACTGGAATCATAACATACTCTTGGCAGACTGGCAGGCAGAGCCAGGCCGAGCCGGGCACTGTGAGGCAGGAAGTAAGTGAAGGGTCAGGGATACAGGTGGGGGCTGTATCGCTCCTCGAAGAGGGTTCAGGAGACAGGAGCTGAATCTGAGTCCGGGCCCTTTTGAGGCCTAGAAACGGGGACTTTACAATGAAATAACGTGCACACTGTGAAACGTGGCAACGTAGCTTTACATAGGCCTAATACTCGTAGCTTTCACGAGAACTGGAAACCGGCATACTAGAGATGGACACAACTGTAATTGCGTCTTAAATCGATCATGGGGAATACATATGCATATTGATCATGCACACATAACATAGGATGGGGGACACGTAGGGACACAGAACATGGCAAAATTTACTTTTCCACAGATTACATAGTAAAACATTTACATTTACCCCCCTTTAAGGGCTTTATTTGCCCAGAGACCCCATCCCCGGGGCATACCCTCATTTTGGCGACCATGGGAGAAGCCCCAATGCCCCGAAGTCCCAGCTGACACCCCGCCTCCTGCGGGAGCCGGCATTGCTGTTAGACAAGGGGAGCTGCTAACATGTAGAAAATACTTTAATCTGTATTACATACTCCCGCTGTACAGGTTGAGAATTTCCCAGAAAAACAAGGTTAAAGACATTGTTACTGAACTAACCAATCCCCTCCCTCCTTGGAGTCGCTGCATTCAATAAGCTGTCAGCTAGCATTTTAAAAACTGTGCCGTCACTAATACATACAATTGCATATACAGGCAGAAGAAGGCAGAATGCCGAAACGCGTCATCGCACGCAAATACATTATTGAAGCAAACCCGTGAGTGCAGGGTGTTTTTGACACAAGAGCCTTCATTTTTTGGGATGGACTACTTCCATTTCTACCATGCACCCGTCAGCAAGAGGGCAGTATCCGCAAAAGGTGGACTTTGGAGCGGTGATAAACATATATATATATTGACTGAAAAAAACATAGAATTCATGCACATTATAGTTAGAAATTAGCATTTAAAAAACCATAGAAATTCACTGAAAAAACCATAGGTTTCAGGGGTGTTATAGTTAATTGGACATTTCACTCGTACAAAACCATAGAAATTCCTCCGTTATAGTTAGTTCTGCTAACTATAATCTGTGCCCCCGCAATGCACTGCTGATGACATCACATATTACATCACTCATGACGTGGTCAGTGACATCACTGAAGCAAATGACATAACTGATGACATCATCCATGTGATAAATTGATGCATCTTCTCACACCCTAATATAACCTTATAACCTACAGATTGACATTCTCAAAACCATTGACACTTCAACAGCAATAACTACATACACACTCACTGATTCTTATGTTTACACACACATCCACTCACTCACCCGTACAGTCACTCATACTTATGGTCACTCAGTATAGGACTATCATATGCACTCATACACTTATAAAAACACTCACACACCACCACTCATCCATAGAGGTACTCACCCACCTAGTCAGTCATGCAAATAATTAATCACACTGCCATTACTCACCTATACAGTTATACACACACCAGCTCAATCACTCATACAAATACTAGCACATTCTTACGCTCTTATACAATCACTGATACAAGCACACAACTTTAGAAACCCAACAGACGACGACGGGAGTACTCTCCCAGAAACTTCTATATAATTACCTTTGAACCAGTTTGGACCTTTGAACTACATGGAGATATTAAATGTACTTATGATGGATGCAGACCTGATCACTTGAAGAGAATACGACTTTAGCTAGTCTTATAAAGTATTGGACCATAGACAGGTCATACCTAGAATGTGGTACCTGACTTCGTGAGGAGTCTCTTATGCCATGAAGAAGTCATTGGGTGATTGTTTCCCGTAACGAAACACGTGTCGGCTTTGCTTTTCTGGCTACACTTTGTACGAATCCAATGAATATTGTATGAAGACTGACCGTGTGATGGAAATCTCACATTTGTGAAGAGAAAATAAAAGGAATTAATAGGAACTGATTTAATGAACTTATGACATGGAAATAATATGATTTGGTTTCTCTTTTCTCTCAAGATTTAATATTTGCTGTGTTGTGCTCGGGGACAATAATTCTTTCCACTCATACAAATACTAGCACATTCCTACGCTCTTATACAATCACTGATACAAGCAGACACTCATCCATACATCCACTCTCAGAATCACACACTCTCACTTATAGCCATTTATATACTCCAACACACATATATACTGCCTTTCACATATGTAGTTACTCACTCATGTACCACTGAGATATACATTCACTCACTACCATACCCATACACACACTCACCCACCCATACAGTCCATCACTGCTGCACTCTTGAAACCATGTGAATCACCCACTCACACATCTATACACAGAGTCACACACACCACCCACATAAACTCTCAGGCACCCATACAGATACTCAGACAATCAATTAATAACACATATAGACACTCATGTAGCTATTCACAAACTTATGTAGCCGGTTACACACCAACAGACAGACAGATACAGAAATTCACACAGTTTAGTCACTAACCTATGCATTCAGTAAGATACGTTTAATCACTCACTTATAGAGTCAGTCACGCACCTGCTAAATCATCCATTCAGACACTTACACACTCACTCATTCTTCAATATGCCTTTCCCTATACATATTACACGTATTTAAACTTTACAGAAACACTGATGTGATGATGTCAACAGTGATATCATTTGAGATGTCATCAGTGATGTCACTGACCATGTCATGAGTGATGTAATATGTAACGTCATCAGCAGTGCGTTGCGGGGTGCGATTTAAAGTTAGCAGAAATAACTATAATGGAGGAATTTCTATGGTTTTGTACGAGTGAAATGTCCAACTAACTATAAAACCCCTGAAACCTATGTTTTTTTTAGTGAATTTCTAAGGTTTTTTTAAATGCTAATTTCTAACTATAACGTGCCTGAAACCTATGGTTTTTTTCAGTGAATTTCAAAGGTTTTTCAAATGCTAGTTTCTAACTATGCCTACAGAGGTAGGACATGTGGAGAAAGAAGAAAAAACGTACAGAAAGAAGCAAAAGAAATGCAGAAAGAAGCAACAGAAGTCCACAAAGACGAAGAAAAGTGCAGGAAGAAGCAAGACATGTGCAGAAAGAACCAACAGAGGAGCAAAAAGAGGCCTTGTTCCAAAATCATCCTGTGCCCACAACTGTTTCAGAGGGGTACTGGTGGTAATTGACTCTGACTAACCAGGCCTAGAGCCAGTGCTATGCTACAAGACTCTTGGAAGACAGTGAAAATACCTACATACACTAGGGAACACTATGCGTTGGGGTACCACTGTGATGAGCATGACCTTCTCTGTAAGGTCCTAGTACATAATAGGGCAAGGGGATTAAAACGACTTCTTAAAACGTGCTATGATGCACATTTGCACAGTGGTGATGGGAGGGGGTCCTGCGGTGATATGTGTGCAAACACGCCCTATGGCCTTTTTAAGTTGGAAGATTAAGTCCCCTTGAATCCTGACGGTCACTGGGGTCCAACAAGCCAACCAGGTACCACCAGTAAGCGCCACAGAGCTGCGTTGCAGATTGGTGTATAAAGGGGCATGGCCTGGCCCACCTCTCTGCAACGCAGCTCTGTGGCGCTTACTGAAGGTAACTGGTGGGGTTGTTGGGCCCCAGGGAGTCTTAGAATTGAAGAGGAATTAATTACCCAACTTAAAATGCACCACATGGCAAAACATTTTTAAAAAGAGTCAGGCCCTGGGGAATGGGGTCCCCAGGGCACCAAAAATACTAAAAGAAGGGGGCCACACAGCCCCCTTCTAAAAATATATATAAATAAAAAGCCGGCATCTCTCTGAGGCGCACCCCCTCCCTGCACCACTCTGCAAACGTGCCCCCTGGTGTGTTCTAAGTTGGGGAATTAAGTCCCCTGGAATACTGAGGGTCCCTGGGGGCCGACTAGCCCCCAAGTACCTCCAGTATGCGCCACACAGCTGGATTGCAAAGAGGTAGTCCGAGGCCATGCCCCTTTATACACCACTCTGCAAATGTACCTCTAGGCACACTGCTGGTGGGGGGCAATGAGGTCCTCTTGTGTCCTGAGGACCACAGGACACAAGTGGACTTCATCCCCTGGGCTGCCGTGCGCCAGGAGGTGCATTAACAGAGTGGTATAAAAAGGGGGCGTGGCCTCAGACCACTCTCAACAATCCCACTGTACGGGGATTACTGGAGGTAAGAGGTAGGTTAGTTGGCCCCTAAGGACCCCCGGCACTAAAGGGGATTTCAACTCCCTTCCAAGAGCACACCAGGGAGCGCGTTTACAGAGTGGTGGGCAAAGGGGGTGTGGCCTGGTATGAGTACTTAGCAATCCTCCTGTGTGGCACTTCCTGGAAATATTAGGAGGGGTAGTTGGCCCCCAAAGATGTCCTCAGGGGCCAACTACCCCTCTTGTTACCTCCAGTAAGTACCACACAGTATGATTGCTTCGCCACGCCCCCCTTCTCCGTCACTCTGCAAACGCACTCCCTGGCGGACTACAGGATCGGGGATAAAGTGCACTTAACTCCTGAGGGACTTTGGGGGCCAATAAGGCCTCCTGGTACCTCCTGTAAGTCCTACGCAGTGGAATTCCTGAGCACTGGTCAGAGGCCCAGCACCCTTTCGCCACCACTCTGCAAACGTAACTACTAGTTAAAGAAGTGTTTGCAAAGTAATAGGCCTCGCATTTTCGAGAGTTAGAGCTACATTTTTTACTAATGTTTTTTAGTGTAGAGTGGATGTACATTGTGTGTAGTGGAATTATGTGGTATATTGTGCAGTGAAACTATATGTTTAGAAAGTATGTGGTATTTAGTATATAGGAATTATGTAGAGTGGGATTATGTGTGATGGAGAGTAATTATGTGGTATGGTAGTATGTGTTGTGAAGTAGTAACCTCAGGTTTAGTTTTCCTCGTTTCCATAGAAGCTCAACTTTGAACTCAGTGAGACAAAAAAAGGACTCACTGAGGAGCACTTGTGAATCTAGTCAGAGTTATGAGCAGGGCCACTGGAATTATGTGACTGTTTGACTGCACCGACTTTCCCCCAATTATACATTTTCTGCATTGGCCACACAATACGCCATCTGCTCCCTAATCTGCAGATATGAACAAAAAAGCCTTGTTTCTAGCTCAAACGGCTCAAATGTTACCAAAAATGCAGTGACAAGTGTTACAGCATGGTGAAAGGCCATTTGCAAACCTAGAATGGTCACCTGTTACTTTCTGCTAAATGTGGGTGTTAAATTGGTACTAATGGTGTGCAAGCCACTCTTGCTTCCATCTGCGCCTCCATTGCCTCTTTTTGCATTTCTATTGCTTCTTTATGCACATTTCTTTCTTTGTCTGCACTGCTCTTGCCTCTTTCTGCAAATCTCTTCTACTTTCTGCACCTCTCCCTCTTTCTGCACGTCTGTTGTCTCTTTGTGCACCTCATTAGCTTATTTCTGTACCTCTCTTGCCTCTTTCTGTGCCCTTCTTCCCTCTTTCTGCACCTCTCTTGCCTTTTTCTGTACCCCTGTTACGTCTTTCTGCACTCTTTGTGCCTCTTTATGCACCTGTGTTTCTTCTATCTGCACTTCTTTTGTTTTTGTCTGCACCTGTCTTGCTTCTTTCTGCATCCTTCTTGCCTCTCTCTCCACCCCTCTTCTCTCTTCTTGCACTTCTGTTGCTTCTTTCTGCACTTATCTTACTTATTTCTGTGCCTCACTTGCCTCTTTCTGTACCTCTTTTGTTTCTTTCTGCAGTTCTCTTGCCTCCTTCTGTACTTCACTTTCTATAACTCCATTGCCTCTTTCTACACCTCGCTTGCTTCTTCCTGCACCCCTTTTGCCTGTTGATTTACCCCCTTCCCTCTTTGTGCAACTCTCTTGCCTCTTTCTACACCTCTCTTCCTTCTTTCTGCACCACTCGTGCCTCTTTCTATACCTCTGTTCCTTCTTTCTTCACCTGTCTAGTCTCTTTCTGCACCCTTTGTGCCTCTTTCAGCATCCCTGTTGCTTCTTTCTGCAGTTCTCTTCTTCTTCCTGCTCCCCTCCACCCCTTTCTGCACCTCTCTTGCCTCTATTGCCACCTCCATTGGTTCTTTCTGTACCTCTTTTGCTCTATTCTTCACTTCACTTGCCTCTTTATATACCCTCTTGCCTCTTTCTGCACCTCTGTTGGTTATTTCGGCACTGCTCTGGCCTCTTCCTGTACCTCTGTTCCAAATTTCTGCATCCCTCTTGCCTTTTTCTGCACCCTTCTTCCCTCTTTCTGCACCTCTCTTGCCTCGGTATGTCCACCTGTGCCCTCTTTCTGCAACCCTTTTGCCTGTTTCTGCAACTCTCTTGCCTCTTTTTGCAGTTCTCCTGCCTCCTTCTGCACCTCACATGTCTCTTTTTGAACCTCTGTTGGTTCTTTTAGACTGCTCTTGTTTCTTTCAGCCCATCTCTTTCAAATCTCTGTACCCCTCTTGCTTCTTTCTGCACCCCTTTTACCTGTTCCTGAACTTCTCTTGCTTCTGTCTGTACTTCTGTTCTCTCTTTCTGTAGCTCGTTTGTCTGTTTCTGTAACTTTCGTCCCTCTTTCTGCAGTTCTCTTGCCTCATTGTGCACCTCTTTTGCTTATTTCTGCACTTCTCTTGCCTGTTTCTGCACCCCTGTTACTTAATTCTGTACGTTCTATGCTTCTTTCTGCACCTGTCTTGCTTCTTTATGTACCCCCGTTGTCTTTTTCTGCACTCGTCTCCCCTCTTTCTGTACCTTTCTTTACTGTTTCTGAAACTCTCTTCCTTCTTTCTGCAGTTTTTATGCCTCCTTGTGCACCTCTGTTGCTAATTTCTGCACTTCTCTTGCCTCTTTCTGCACCACTTTTGTTTCATTCTGCACTTTGCATGCTTCTTTATGTACCTGTCTTGCTTCTTTCTGTACCCCTGTTTCCTTTGTCTGCACTCGTCTTCTGTCTTTCTGTACCTTTCTAGCCTGTTTCTGCATCTCACTTGCCTTTTACTGCACTTTTCTTGCTTCTTTCTACACATCTGGTGCTTCGGGTCATATATCATCTTGCCTCCTTCTGCACTTCTCTTACCTGTTTCTGCACCTCTTTTGCCTCTTTCTGTACCTCTCTTGGCTTTTTTAGCACCTCACTTGCTTCTTTCTACAATTCTCTTGCCTATTTCTAAACCCCTCTTGCTTCATTCTGCACTTTCATGCTTCTTTCTGCACCTGCCTTGCTTCTTTCCGCACACCTGTTGTCTCTTTATGTACCTCTTTTCCTTGTTTCTGCAACTCTCTTGCCTGTTTCTGCAGTTATCTTGCCTCCTTCTGCACCTCTGTTGGTTCTTTCTACACTTCTTTCCCTTCTTCCTGCACCCTGATGCTTCATTCTACACTGGTCATGCTTCTTTCTGCACCTATCTTGCTTCTTTCTGCACCCCTGCTGTCTCTTTCTGGACTCATCTTCCTCTTTCTGTACCTTTCTTGCCTGTTTCTGCATCTGACTCTCCTGCCTTGCTTCTTTCCCCACACCTGTTGTCTCTTTATGTACCTATTTTCCCTGTTTCTGCAACTCTCTTCCTGTTTCTGCAGTTATCTTGCCTCCTTCTGCAACTCTGTTGGTTCTATCTGCACTTCTCTCCCTTCTTTCTGCACCCCTGATGCGTCATTCTGCACTTGTCATGCTTCTTTCTGCACCTATCTTGCTTCTTTCTGCACCCCTGTTGTCTCTTTCTGCCCTCATCTTCCTCTTTCTGTACCTTTTTTGCCTGTTTCTGCATCTCACTTGCCTCTTTCTGCATTTTTCTATCTTCTTTCTACAACTCTGTTCTAAATTTCTGCATCCCTCTTGCCTTTTTCTGCACCATTCTTCCCTCTTTCTCCACATCTTTTGCTCCAGTCTGCCCACCTTTTCCCTCTTCCTGCACCCCTTTTGCCTGTTTCTGCCACTCTCTTGCCTCTTTCTGCAGTACTCTTGCCTCCTTCTGTACCTCTCTTTCCTCTTTTTGTACCTCTGTTGGTTCTTTTGCACTTCTCTTGCTTTTTTCTGCACCTCTCCTGCACATTTCTGTACCCCTCTTGCCTCTTTGTGCAGGGCTTGTGCCTGTTTCTACACCTCTCCTGCCTCTATCTGCACCTCTGTTCCCTCTTTTTCTACCTCTTTTGCCTCTTTATGCACCGCTCTTGGCTTTTCTTGCACCTCACTTGCTTTTTTCTACAATTCTCTTGCCTATTCTGCACCCCTCTTGCTTCATTCTGCACTTTCATGCTTCTTTCTGCACCTGCCTTGCTTCTTTCCACACCCCTGTTGTCTCTTCGTGTACCTATTTTCCCTGTGTCTGCAACTCTCTTGCCTGTTTCCGCAGTTCACTTGCCTCCTTCTGCACCTCTGTTGCTTTTTTCTACACTTCTGTTGTCTCTTTCTGCACCCATGTTGCATCCTTCTGCACTATCCATGCTTCTTTCGCACCTGTCTTGCTTCTTTCTGTACCCCTGTTGTTTCATTTTGCATTTGTCTTCCCTCTTTCTGTACCTTTCTTGCCTGGTTCTGCATCTCACTTGCCTCTTTCTGTACTTTTCCTGCTTCTTCCTAAACCTCTGTTGCATCTCTCTGCAGTTCTCTTGCCTCTTTTTGCACCTCTGTTGCTTCTTCCTGTACTGTTCTTGCTTCTTTGTGCCCCTTTCTTGCCTGTTTCTGTACCCCCCTTTTCTCTTTCTTCATTCCTCTTGCCATTTTATGCATCTCACTCGCCTCTTGCTGCACTTTTCTTGCTTCTTTCTAAACCTCCATTGCTTCTTTCTGCAGTTCTCTTGCCTCTTTTTGCACCTCTATTGCTTCTTTCTGTACTGTTCTTGTTGCTTTGTGCCCCTTTCTTGCCTCTTTCTGTACCCCTATTTTTGCTTTCTTCATCCCTTTTGCCTCTTTGTGCATCTCTTTCACCTGTTTCAGCACCTCTCTTGTCTCTGTCTGCACCTCTGATCCCTCTTTCTGTACCTATTGTGTCTGTTTCTGCCTCTCTGGCCTCTTTCTGCCGTTGTCTTGCCTCCTTCTTCACCTCTGTTGCTTTTTTCTGCAGTACTCTCGCCTCTTTTTGCATCTCTGTTGCTTCTTTCTGCAGTACTCTTGCTTCTTTGTGAACTTTTCTTGCCTCCTCTTTTCTCTTTCTGCACCACTCTTGCCTCTTTTTGCACCCCTGTTCCCTCTTTCTGCATATTTCATTCACATTTCTTGCCTGTTTCTGCACCTCTCTTCCCTCCCTCTCTCTGTACCTCTGTTGCTTTTTTCTGTACTTCTTTTGCTCTTTCTGCACTGTTCACGCCTCTTTCAGCACATCTGTTGCTTCTTTATGCACTTTTCTTCCATCTTTCTGTACCCCTCCTGCCTGTTTATGTGCCTCTCTTGCCTCTTTGTGAACCTCTCCTACCTTTTTCTGCACTCCTCTTGCCTCTTTTTGCACCTCTGTTAGTTCTTTCTACGCTGTTCTAGCTTCTTTCGGCACCTAATTTGCCTCCTTCCGCACTTCTCTTGCTTCTTTCTACAGCTCTGTTACTTCTTTCAGCAATTCTCTTGCCTCTTTCTGCACTTCTCTTAGTTCTTTCTGCACCCCTCCTGCCTCTTTCTGTACCTCTCTATCCTCTTTCTCACTTCTCTTGCCTCTTGCTGCACTTCACTTGCTTCTTTCTGCACTTCACTTGCCTTGTTATGTTTCATATAGATGCCCTAATTTAGGCAAAATCTTTCCCCTACATTAGTTCCCTATTCTCCACAATAACGGGCACAGAGGGCTGAACCTTATCTAGACTGTGGTTTGGGTACAAAAGGAGTGATTTTCCGGAACAATGGCCTCCTACACCATCTTTGATGTGCTCATCCCGTATGATTAATTAGTCATAAGAGTTCTAGGAAACCAGGCAGGGGCCAGAATCCACCTGCATAAACATCTACGTAAACGTCATACGTCATCTTCATTCCCAACATTGGCTAACACACAACACAAGGGACAAAGGGATCCTATACTTTTCTGTATAAATACAGCACCTCTTGCTACTCAAGACCAGGACGAGGCCCCACTCTCTCTCTTTACTAAAGTAATGGGGTTTGACTAAATCCTAGCAGGATTCTTGGCTCTTACACACCTACTCATGTGCTAGGTACACTTAGGTACATCTAGGCAGGCATTGTAGGATTATGCACCTTATTTTATGAATGCATTTTATATTCATGTATATGTTCATGGCTAATGTAAAATGGTAGACCTATACTATTCCTTTGTATTCACTGTACTGCTGATGATATATCTCTGCTACTGTTTAACAGTTGTCGCAACACATATATTTTACGATAGAAGAACAACTGAGCAATAAATTCTTATCGTAAACACACTTGACTGTTACTTCTGAGTAACTATCTGATTCCAAATGAGCAAGCACGAGTGACTGAGCGAAAAGTAGTACATTGTTTCCACGAGTCTGAGGAATCAGGGTTGTTGTGTTCTGAGGTTTCCAAAAACTAATCTCTCTGATAAAAAGGAGATTCTAGTGGCACTGTGAGCTAGCTAATGTAAAACAGGCTAACGTGCGTGGTGGGGGTGCTCAGAATCAGTTTGCCACCAGTACCACAGTGTGTGTTATCCAAAAGCACAGGTCCTGCAGGGGTACTATAGGAACTACACTGCAGCCTCTTTTTCTGCACCTCTGTTGCTTCTTTCTGTAGTTTTCTTGACTCTTTCTGTACCTCTGAGTTAGAGGTAGTTTTAATCCCCCTGCCCAATTGTGTACTAGGGCCTTACAGGGGAGGTCATGCGATTCACAGGGGTACCTCATCCATAGCGTACCTTAGTGTAAGTATGTGTTTTCACTGAATTCTATGTGTTTTTCAGCGTAACACTGGCTCTGGGCCTGGTTAATCAGAGTCATTTACCACCAGTACCTGTCAGCAAAAAGTTGGGGGCACAGGATGGCTTTGCAGCAAGGCCTATTTCTGCACCTCTGTTGGTTCTTTCTGCATATCTCTTGCTTCTTTCTGTACCTTTCTTTGTCTTTCTGGACTTATGTTGCCTCTTTCTTCATTTCTCCTGCTTCTGTCTGCAGCTTTATTCCTCTTTCTGCAAATGTCCTACCTCTTTAGGCATAGTTAGAAATTAGCATTTAAAAAACCTTTGAAATTCACTGAAAAAACCCACAGGTTTCAAGGATGTTATAGTTAGTTGGACATTTCACTAGTACAAAACCAGAGAAATTCGGCCTTTATATTTGTTTGAGCTTAGTTTCACTCACGCCCCCGCAAGGCAATGCTGATGACATCACATATTACATCCCTCATGACATGGTCAGTGACATCACTCATGACATCACGGATGACATCTCAAATGACATAATCCATGTGATCCTCGGATGCACCTTCTAACAGCCTAATATTACCTTTGATACACCCACTCTAAAATACAGACTGCTATTTTCAAAACCATAGACACACCAATTTCCAGTTACTACATACCCACTCACTGATTGCTGGGTCTACACACACATCCACTCACTCTCCCTTAAAGTCACTCATACATGCAGTCACTCATCAATACAGCCACTATCATATGTACTCATGCACCTATACAGACACTCACACTCCACCACTCACCCATAGTTACTTACACAGCTAGTCATGCAAAGAATCAATCACACTACCATTTACTCAGCTATACAGTTATACACATCACCTCACTTATTCACATAGATACTAACAGATACTTACTCTCTTACATAATCACTGACACAAGCACACACTCATCCACACAGCCACTCTCACAATCGCTCACTCTCACATATAGTTGTTTATATACTCCAACACTCACATATACTGCCTTTCACATACGTAGTTACTCACAAGTACCCCTGAGACATCCATTCACTCACCACTACAGCCATACATACACTCACTCACGCATGCGGCCCCTCACAGAAGCACTCTTGAACCCATATACCCAGTGAATCACCCATTCACACATCCATGCAGTGAGTCACACACACCCCATCCCACCTACCCATTCAGGCACCCATACAGATACTCAGACAAGCAATCAATAACCCATATCGACACTCATGAATCTACTCACCAACCCATGCAATTGCTTACATACTAGCAGACTGATACAGACGTTCACACATTTTAGTCACTAACCCATACATTCACTAAGATACATTTAATCACTCACTTATACAGTCAGTCACACACCTACTAAATCATCCATTCAGACTGTCATACACTCACTCATTCTTCAATACACCTTGGCCTGTATATACATAAAATATATTTAAACTTTATAGAAACACACTGTCACTGGATGATGTCATCAGTGATGTCATTTGAGATGTCATGAGTGATGTCACTGACCATGTCATGAGTCATGTAATATGTGATGTCATCAACAGTGCTTTGCAGGGGCGTGAGTTATACTTAGTTCAACTAACTATAATGGCCGAATTTCTCTGGTTTTGTATGACTAACTGTAACGTCCCTGAAACCTGTGTTTTTCAGTGAACATATATATATGTGTAGCTCCTGCACAAAAATAAATATGTGGACTCCTGAATCCTCTTGAGTGCTGCTATCTTTTTCCTGGAGTAACGAAAGGGAAATTTTGAGCGTAATATATATATATATAGAAAAAGCACCCAGAGTTGGAGAACCTCTCACGTCGTGTCATCTTCTTTATTTTACCAGGCAGCATCGCAAATGCGCTTTGTTGAACACAAGCTGGTCTTGCCACAGTTCTCTTCAACGCGTTTCTGGCATCATCTTTCCCTGGTTCACGGGAAGTGGCTTAGGTGGAGAGGCAGCGTCGCAGATATTTAAACTAAATAGCGTGTTCATGTCCCGCCCAAGGGCGTATCCACTCTATGTATTCTGGTACTGGTAGTCTCTCATTAAATCATCCTCTCATATGTATCGCTGCCAATTCTCCTAACATTTTCAAAACTTTGAACAGCTGGTGTTCAACAAAGCGCATTTGCGATGCTGCCTGGCAAAATAAAGAATATGACACGACATGAGAGGTTGTCCAACTGTAGGTGCTTTTTCTATGTGGAATATTGGCGGCCTACCCGGGTCGTGGAGAAACCCCCCTGCTGAAGTGCTGGTCCGACATTGAGATATGTTAGAATAAACAAAGGCAGTGTGTGGGAAAAGTGACATCAATTCTCCAAAGGTGCCCTTCATAAGCATTTCCAGAACTACCCCAGTCAAAGTGTCTAGGTCATTGCACCACACTGAATAATTATGAGGTCCGGGTGTTGGAGATGCAAAAAGGATTTAACCAGTGGCATCAATTGGTGCCACTTTAATCCTCTCTGTCCAATCCATTTAATGTCTACATTTGCCAATACTTCTGTTTTCAGCATACCTTTTGCTCCAGAAAATATAGCTGTGTCCCGCAATCCACACTATAAGCATCTTGAATGAGGTCTGGATGCACACAGAAGATGTCTGTATGTGAAATGGGCAGTTTGAAAACTAAGATTTTTTTTAAATGGTGGATAAGATGACATTTTAAAAAAAGAAGAGCAATGATTGGCTGTTTGAGAACATTATGGACTGAAAAATAGGTTGCATGTTTCTGTGTTTAAAAAGCATGTTTCTTATTGGATAGTAAAAACTGTTTGAAAGGAACATTAGATAGGATGAGCTGATATTTTGAAAAGCCAAGCACACTTGCTGTTTGAATTTGCAACATTCTGTGCTGAACTTGGGACCTGTGTGTTCAGTTTAGTGTTCCATGAACTGTTGCTATGGTAACAGGCATTAAGCAGATTGGGGGTAGGGTTGAAGGTTATGTCAATTGGAAAGGGTTGAAATGTGTAACCAATAGAAATGTGTGTTAGCCTTTGAATTATTGTGGGAAGCAATGTGATTTGATATTTACATGTATATGTGTGCAGAATGAGAGGGAAAGTGTGCCATTTTTTGGTTTTGCTAAGATCAGTACACTACAGACATTGTGTGCATAAGAAAATCTGGAGTGGTATTCATATACTTCTTAATCTAAAAATCAATTTGAAAGGTGAGTTATTCATTTGTGAGCTGTTGCATATGGTGCCTTTGTTTTTTATTAGACTACTGTGTTTCCCCGGCTTAAGTCCAGGGAATTGTCTTGCTTTTGTGGAATCACACTGTGAGTCTGTGTGCACTTGTGAAACCATTGTGACAGAAGCATGTGGTTACTTCATGTATTTGCTGACACATAACTGCTTAAAAACCTATTCTGTTGTCAGGTTTCAGTAATATTAGAACCCAGTCATTGCTTGTGCATTCGCAGAATGAGCAGGGCATTCACACTAGAGTGCAGTTGTGGAATGTGTAGAATGTTTGTAGTCACCTTACCCCTTCCAGACTAGTGAGTTTACCCTGTTAAAGTCCAGGGAATAGTCCTGCTTGTCTAGAATCACACTGTGAGTGTGTGTGCACTTGGGCAACCATTGTGACAGAAGCATGTGTCTACTTCATGTCTTTGCTGACACATAACTGCATAAAAACCTATTGTGTTGTGAAGTTTCATTAATATTAGAACCCATTCATTGCATATGCACTCGCAGAATGAGTCAGGCATTCACACTAGAGTGCAGTAGTGAAATGTGTAGAATGTATGCAGTCTCCTAACCTCTTCCAGACTAGTGAGTCTTTTCTGCAAAAAGTCCAGGGAATAGTCTTGCTTGTCTAGAATCACACTGTGAGTCTGCCTCCACTTGTGGAAACATTGTGACAGAAGCATGTGGTTACTTCATTGTTTTGCTGACAGATAACTGCTTAAAAACCTATCATGTTGTCAAGTTTTAGTAGTATTAGAACCCAGGCATTGCTTATGCATTCGCAGAAAGAGTCAGGCATTCCCACTAGAGTGAAGTAGTGAAATGTGTAGAATGTATGCAGTCTCCTAACCTCTTCCAGACTAGTGAGTCTTTTCTGAAAAAAGTCCAGGTAATAGTCTTGCTTGTCTAGAATCACACTGTGAGTCTGCCTCCACTTGTGGAAACATTGTGACAGAAGCATGTGGTTACTTCATGGTTTTCCTGTAAGATAACTGCTTAAAAACCTATCCTGTTGTCAAGTTTTAGTAGTATTAGAACCCAGGCATTGCATAAGCATTCGCAGAATGAGTCAGGCATTCACACTAGAGTGCAGTAGTGAAATGTGTAGAAGGTATGCAGTCACCTTACCACTTCCAGACTAGTGAAGGACTGGGCTAATTAAGGCCCAGCGGTGCCAGGGGACAACACCTAAAACCTTCGTGGGATACCTGTTCTGGCGCACTAAAGACAGAGACACGGGACACTTCCTTCGGCGTCAAAGAACAGCGTTTATTACTGCAGGGAGGCAAAAGTCACGAGAAGTACAACAGAGTGTAGGTTCTGAGAGTCTGCTTCAAATTGCATATGTGAGTCGCTCTCTTTTATACAAGATTTTGTCATTGCACAACATGTAAACAAAAGGTTACAACTCAGTTCCCACAGTAAACTTCAGAAGGATCGCTTTCATGTATTCAGAACCCCGAAACATAATTACAGTAACATCGCCGATTCCTAACTGTAAAAGCACATCTTCTCACCGTTAGGCACATTCCACTCTAGTTGTAAATGAGCAAGAGAAAAGAGACAAGAACAGCTGCAAGGAAGACAGACATTCGTAAAGAAAAGAACGTGAGGGTAATATCGGAAGCATGATCGTAGGATCAAAGAGCTGGATCCCAGCACGTGCTAGGCTGAAATAATAGACCGGCACGTCAAGATTACCCTCATGCGGGGCCATCTGCCTCTGCAGTGTCATTCCCCCGGTCATAAAGACGTATGAAAGGAATATGCGTCTTCCGTAAGGCTTGGGAACTAAAAGGTCATGAGGCGAACAGTTGCCTGCTCGCTGACTACGTGAGGGCAAGAAACAAAATGGATGCCGTATCTAAAATGGAACCCGAGGGTTTGGATGAAGAAACCCGTAAATAAGGCGAACCCTTCCAAGTAGTGTAACGAAAACGCGTACACTTACTAAGCTCGTTATTTACGGTTCGTAGATACCAAACTTGCCCATAGTCGATCATGCCCAAAACACCGTAACAATTCTCACGGAACCTCAGGCGCTCCTTTTGCCCTCATGTAGGCAAACACTAGTCGAAATCAGAATTGATTTCAATATTCATCAGATCATTCAGGTGTTGCTGGAACATTATCCTATCCATCAATGCCTCTTTGGTAACAGATGGCCTTCTTATACACGTTGTAGCACAAAGGCCACATAAGGCAGGACCACACTGTACACAAAGACAACACGTGAACAGGAACGTCACAACGATCCCTATAATCATCAGAATCTTCCAACCCCAAGTCGACATCAGGCCCCAAAACCATCCTAGAAGCGTCCAATCTCCCTCGTCCACGTGTATGGACTCCGAGATTTTATGCAACTTGGAGATGGCTTGATAGACAGTTGGAGCATTATCTGGTATAAAAATGCAACAACTCGAATGGATGACCTTACACACACCACCTCTATCTGCTAGAACAACGTCTAGAACCATACGGTTCTGTAACGTCATAAGTCTATCCGCTTGAAGCTCTGCTGTCAGGTTACCAAGGGCGCTTGCAGTTATGTTAGCGGTTGACTCTACTACACGAGTTAACTGTCTCAGATTCCTGCTATTGACCATAGGGCCCCAAAACGGTAGGAAACCTTTAAAGAAGTCTCCTGCTTCTTGACCGGCAGTATCTTCTTTACTAATAACGCCTCTCACAACTCTACTCTTGTGATAGTCTGAGGCAACAGTGAAAGTCGGTGGTAGAAGATTCGCGATATAACAGGTGCCTGAGAAATCACGAGGCAACCAAGTATAAGCACGATCATAACACACAAAATAAGTACCCTTGGCAGTCAAAAAGACAGGGGAAGAGAGCATCGGTAGGACATATGTCTCAGTACAAGCACTCTTCCCAAACTGGGCTCTCGGATTTTGACCAAAACCTTGCAGACAGAAGTGACCAAGGTGAGGTACGATCCAAATTGGAGACGAGCTCTTAAGCTGTCTATCACCCACTGATACACTATACTCAGTCTTACTCAGTTCCTTATATGCTCGCACCTCCTCCTCTGGGATAAGCGTTGCATCAAAAATATCTCTATCTAAATCAGCAATGGCTATCGCCAGAGACTTGTGGTACGGGCCAGGACCAAGGTTTACTGAGCGTGGCTCTCGATGGGGGTAGGAATCTAGTGCACTACGGAACATAGTTTGGAATGCTCGAGCGGACCCTTGGGAACTATAAGGAAGGACCAAATACAGAATCCCTCTATCCATGGTATGTGGCATTAACCCGCACACCCAACAATTGGTAATATTTACCACCAGCTGATGCTGATGGAGAAGTTGAACGAAGGAATTGTTTCTAAATTCCGCACGTCTGACTTGTTCATGTTGGGGCAGTAGGTGAAAAGAATGTGGAGAAGCAGTAGAGGCGGAATTTAGATCATGAGAAGGAGGAGTAGGTAAAGTAGAAGGTGACAATGATTTAAAACCAAAATACACTCCACCCACCAGCAGCATAGACACAGTTAGGAACAACATGAAAACCTGTAACAAAAAACATTTTGTACGAAACACCTTATGTAATGCAGATCTTTGCGCCGACATCTTCTCCATTTTCGACAGCTTAGAGAACTCCATCCTCTAACGACCGTCCGCAACGTTCTTGACGCACTTCGTTCTGAGTAGCGATTATCAATTCCCAGGAGTTCCCAGAAATCGACAAAAGAAATCGACCTAGTGTCAATAACCTGCCAAACAGAAAGAAGTACCCGCACGGCCCTACGGCCAACCCAGATGATAGGTTCTAAATACATTGAGCGTTCAATTTAATATAAGTCTCTTAGCTGCCCGAAAAGAAAAAGGTACACAATATAAAATGTCCACAATATTCAAGGCAAATGTGAAATCAAAAAATAATAAAAAATAATTTATTAGTCTTTATTACGTGGACGAAGAAAGTATCGGCTTCTTCCGGGTCGAGTCTGATCTTCAAACAGTGGATTGGATGGCAAAAGAGTGTTCGATTGTTCAGGCAATTGTTCAGAACTTGAATTCTCCAGTGGTAATGACGTAGACAAAGTTCCGGCTGATTCAACAGGGGTGTCTGATTGAACTAAGTTGCTCTCCATGAGCTGAGCATCACTAAATGGTATATAGGACAAAGGGATCTCAGTTTCAGTCGAGGCAACTCCCTTTCTCATCCATGTATCTGCTGACAAAGGAAACTGAACTTTCTTTGTATGGCTCGCATGTACCCAATGTTTACGGCCTACCAGCCGAACCGCAGTTCTCGTTGCCAACAGCACCTGGAACGGTCCCACGAACCTCGGCTCAAGATTGCGTTTTCGCCCAAAGTTTCGTGTAAGGACCCAGTCCCCTGGTTGGAGCCGATGACCAGGACCCTCAGTTTGTGCCGGTAGAGCTTCAAAGACCTGTTGATGAATCAAACTCAATTTAGCAGTCAGATCATAAAGATAGTCAATCAACATTGGATATTCAAGTCTGTCAAATTCTTTAGGCCTCGGAACTCCCCAAATGTTCGCAGGACGGCCGAACACAATCTCATATGGGCTCAGCCCTACTCGAGAGTGTACAGTCGCCCTGGTCGATAAGAGAGCTAGGGGCAAAGCATCAGGCCATGATAAACCAGTCGTTGCCTGGATTTTGGCAAGCTTCAGTTTCAGGGTGCCATTATACCCTTCCACCAAACCTGCCGACTGAGGATGATTAGCGCTATGAAATTTTTGGACTATGCCTAGGCCACGACACACACTCTTCATCACGCTTCCTACAAACTCACTTCCGTTATCTGACCATACAATCCGAGGCATGCCATACCTGGGAAAATACTCTTTGAGCAAAACCTTTGCTGTGGATAGGGCAGTATTATCCTTAAGGGGGTAAGCCTCAATCCATCTGGAGAACGCACACACTACAACCAAAACGTACTTCAAGTTGTTGCATCTCTCCATATGGATGAAGTCCAATTGGATAACTTCGAAAGGGCATGTAGGAGGGGCAAAGTGACCAGGTGGAGTAGGGGTGCCCTTACCGGGATTATGCATCAAACATACCATGCAATTCTTTACCACTCTCTCTGCACACTTAGTAATCCCATCATTCTTCCATACAGGAGACAACAACTTGCATATGCCTTTTGCGCTAATATGTGCTGTACCGTGGGCCATTGTAACAACAGCAAGCACATATGCATCCGGTAACATCCATCTCTATTTCTCTGACAAATCAACCCAACATCCATCCTCATCTAACTTCCCCGTGCCTTCTTTCCACTTAGTCCTTTCCATCTCAGTGGCCTCGTTCTGTATCTCTTTCACACTCTCAACTGTGTCTTCACACATACTAGTCTCCGTTGGCCATCTCACTGAACTCGTAACATACATTCGATTTGTCAGATCTTTAGCTGTCTCCTTAGCAGTTTCATCTGCAAACGCATTACCGCGACCAACATCATCTGTCACTTTCCGATGCGCACTACATTTAATTATGGCCACCTGCTTAGGCAATGTAAGTGCATCTAACAGGTCATTCACAAGCTGTCCATGCTGAATCTTCGTGCCAAGCGACGTAAAGAATCCTCTTTCTTTCCACAATCGACCAAAACTATGTGCCACACCAAAAGCATACTGGCTGTCTGTAAACACATTCACTTGTTTTCCTTTAGACAACACACACGCTCTCGTCAAGGCGATCAACTCAGCCGCTTGAGCTGAATTCTGACTCAATCTCGCAGTTTCCACAACCGTACTCAATGTCACCACAGCATACGCAGTCGTTACTTCACCATTCGACAACTTAAAGCACGAACCATCAACATACAGAGTGCCATCGGGATCTACCAATGGAGTATCTTTCAGGTCAATACGACCTTTCGTCTCTTCTTCAGTTCTCAGATAACAGTCATGTGGTGCTACATCACCTAATTCCGTGTCGATCCGGCAACAATGTTGCTGGATTCAACACATTACACCGTTTTATCCGTATGTGACTTGCCAGTAACGTCAACTCATACCCAGACAACCTTGCGCTTGTCAGATGTTGAGTTTTCGTTCGGTTCAAGAGAGTGTCGACTGCATGCGGGACCATCACCGTTAGCATATTATCCATGACCAGGCCTGCGCACTGTCGAATGGAAGCCGCAGCTGCCGCTGTTGCTCTTAAACAACTCAGCAAGGCTCTAGCTACTGGGTCTAAGGTCGAAGAAAAATATGCGCACGGACGCTGTTTGTCGCCAAATTGTTGCGTCAGGACACTCAACGCACAACCATCCCTCTCGTGAACGTATAGTGTAAACGGCTTACTGTAATCAGGAGTACCTAACACAGGAGCTGAACACAACGCATCACGTAATTCAGAAAAACCTTTCTGACACTCTTCAGTCCAAGGCAAAGGAGTCGGAACATCCTTGCACGTGAGAGCTAACAATGGTTTCGCCAATAGTGAAAAATTTGGGATCCATTGTCTGCAGTATGACGTAATACCTAGAAAGGCATGTACATCTCTCTGAGTTTTTGGCACAGTCATTTGAGCAATCGCTGCAATTCTCTCTGGGGTCAACCTTCTCCCAATAAGTGACCCAAGTAGGTTACCTCTTGACAACAGTATTGCAGCTTAGAAGGTGACACCTTGTGATGCAATTCACATAAATGCCGCAACAACGATACTGTAGCAGTTTTGCAAATAATCTCTGTATCAGCAGCTACTAACAGGTCATCAACGTACTGAATCAAAGCCGCACCTGTCGGTAATACAAATGCATCAAGTTGACTTTTAAGGGCTTGACTGTAAATCGATGGACTTTCACAGTAACCTTGAGGTGCGCGTTTCAATCTAAAACTGCGACCACCTAATGAGAATCCGAATAGATATCTGCTTTCCTCAGCGATCGGAATACTGAAGAAAGCATTCTTGAGGTCGATCACCGTAAACCAGGAAGCAGAAGCTGGAATCAGGGTCAACAAGGCCGTGATGTCAGGCACGACGGGAAACTGTGGAATCACGATTTTTTTCACCTCTCTCAAATCGATTATGAAACGGTACACAGGAGGTTGAGATGGATCAGTTCGTTTTAAAATGGGTAACACAGGACTGTTACACACATTTCCCCGAGTTTCTTCGATAACATCCTTTTGAATCAGGTCATAAACGATCGCTAATAGCGCTCGCTCACCAGAAAGAGAGATACGATACTGAGGTATACGTGGTAATCGTACATTTGGTTTCAGTTGGATCACATAAGGTGGGATGTCACACAGACCCACATCATTGGGACCTGTGGCCCACAGAGACGCAGGAAGAGAACTCAATTCCGGTGGGAATTTATCGATCGACAAATACATAGGAGAGATTACTCTCCGACCTAATGTAAGCTCCACACCATTAGGAGAGCAATACAAAGTCGCAAATAACCGTTTTAACAAATCCAGACCCAAAAGATTCTCACCACAACCAGTAGATAGAATCAATGGTGCCTCCAGCTCACGAGGACCAATTGTAAGGGGCAAAGGGCTAGAAACAGGATTGCTAACCGGGGCGCCAGAGAATCCAATGGAAACATTCGTTAAGCCAGACAAAGGTGCGCCAGGGAGTTTTGAATGCATGATGGAACTTTTTGCTGCACCAGTGTCCAACAGAAAAGGCTCAACCACTCCAGATGTGGCGACTGCGACAAAAGGCCCACTCTGATCAACCGGAACTGATACTACTCCCTCTCTTTGTTGGTGGCCGTCCTAGTAACGGTCGTTTGCCATAATCTCATGTTCAGTGTAATAGTCATCCACATGATACTGTGCTGATCTATCGGACCTCGCATTTGGCTGGTCAAAACAATTATTCGCGTTCGATGAAACATTAGAGCGCTCATTATTTTGAACGAAACCTCGACCTCTACCTCGAGATGCTTGTGGGGGACCACCACGACCTCCTCGTGCCAACACACCATTAAGTCGGTCACGCAAAGCCGGACAATCATATTTTATATGTCCCTCTTTTCTACAATATGCGCACTGATTATACCCAATCGTAGATCTAAAGTCAGAGGAATCAGAACGTGACTGCATTCTGGAGGACTGCGATTGGGGTCTATATTGCTGTTGCGAATCATTTTGATTTGAACGTGGAGGATACGCTTGTTGCAACAAAACCTTTGTTTTGAGCTCTTTCGTTTTCTTGTCTGCACGATCACTTTCTTCCTTTTCCCTATTCTCATAATATTGAGCCGTTGCTAATATCTGTGCGGTGGTTGAAACAGCCCATGCACTTTCTGAATTTTTTAATTTGTTGCTCAGTTCGGGCAACAAGTTTAATACAAATTTGTCAACAAACAACCGCTGACCTCCTTCAGTACTCATGTCCTGACCACTGTGATCAACAAATGCTTCCTCAAATCTAGTAAAGAAATCCAAGACACTCTCGTCTTTCTTTTGCTTACAAGCCGATAATTTATCCCAGTTCACCCTCATTGCTGGCATGAGAGTTTTCATAAGTGTAATTATCTTCTGGGGTAAATCCACAATTAACTGTTCGGGCTTAGCCCCACCAATTTGTCGTCCATCTGCCGCTATTAGTGCAGCCCAGTCACCACCTAACTCATTCGCATGATTCGCTTGGCGAATTTTCGCCCAAATCGGCTGCGGTACGACATTGCTAAATAGCATGTCGATGTCAGCAAGGTTCATAATGGAAGCATCCACCAATTGGGATAACTCCTTATAATAACCTGCCGGATTCTTACGCGGATCAGGCAAAGATTGTTTCACCTGCAAGACTTCTGATCGCTTCCATGGGAGGTGTATCCAAACTCTCTGGAAATGTGGAAGAACCGGAGGAGCAGCAGTAGCATCACCTGGCATCCATACTGGCGGAACCTCTCTCATTGGATACTGACCAGGAGTCGCTTTCCAAGTTTCGGAGTCGTCATCAAACGATACTTGAGGAGGCACTACGGACCTAAAGGCTAACAACCGTTCTAGTGCACGTCGTACCTCTTCACCTACAATCATACCGTTCATAAATTGACTTCGAAGGTCAGTTACGTCGGGCGGTACATTATCCAACTCATCATTATCCCACTCTTCTTTCAAGGAGTTGCACATTTCTTCAAACACAAATCTCTGCGTGGGCTCAATAAACTGGGAAAATGTCTCGAAAACTATGCGTGAAGGGTATCTAGCAGGATATCTAATCCACCTGCGTGCCATAGTTACTAGTGTCTCTCCCTCCCTTCTACCAGGGAGTTGACTTCGTCTCTGGGGAGCTTCAAAAACAGCGGATCGAGAGACCGATCCAGAAAGCAGAGAATAGAGGGTAGCAACAGTGTTAGGGATACGATTACGAACAGAAGGAGAAAGAAGAACAGGAGCAACGACATTAGAAGTAAACGTAGGGACAGTAGGGGTAGCAGAAACAATAGGCTGAGAAGGTATAGTCGAAGGTACAGGAGGAAGAGGAGCAGGTACAGGGACAAGAACAGGACCAACAACAAGCTGACCAGCAGCCGCTGGAACGACAGGAGGAGCTACAGGAGGAACTACAGGAGCCGTAGCACCCGGTGCATAAGGAGGTGGTGATTTCATTAAATACGCTAACAAAGGATCCTCCTTCGTGTCTTCTTCCTTTTCATCAGAACTAGATGGTAAGGCTGGATAGCATTTATCCACCTTCATGTGATGCAATCTAATAGAAGCTTCATTCTCTTTTTCTGCTTTTTCTCGTTCACATTGTTCGGCACGTTGCATCATCGTAATGATACCTTCTCTTTTATTTTTCTTGAACTGTCTGATTTCCTTCTGCTTGGCCTCTTTACGCCATAACCGAAAGGAATCAAACATAGCTGGCCTAGCTTTCTTTTTAAACAACTTAATTTCGAGATTATCTAAAATCTCAGCTTCAAAACTGCCGTGTGGTGGCCAACTAAGGGCACCATCCTTCCTAGTGTAACGAAGCCAACAGTCATTATATACGATAGGGCCCACACCATGTCGACTATAGAGCTCATAGAGCGGAGTTCCAACTGGAGGTATCGGACACGAGGAATCCTTGTTGCAACATTTAAAGAAACCAAGAAAATCACTATGGCTAGGCATCGTGCACACTAACCTAGTATCAAACTTCAAAGGTTACCAAAGTACTAAATCTTCGTGAAAGACAAAACCCTCGGTTTTTGGCAATTGCAACTGTCAAATAACAACTAAGAACCAACAACTAAGAACCACAAATGCAATGGAACCATGCAAACGACTAAGCACCAAGAACAACAACCAAGGACACTGGGAGCGACCCACAAATACTTAACTGAGAGCACAATGGCGTCACCAGGAAGGCCCATCTATCGTCTCGCTGTACGAAAGGACTACGCCAAGCACCGCAAACAGGTCGACAGTCGGGGCATCGGTCCGTCGCAGCCGTCGGAGGCGGGAATCTTCGCGGGAAAAAATCTTCGGCCCACTTATTTCGACAACAGGATCGATGAAGCGGGGTGCACCTTCCCTCGGAGATTTCACACGAAGTTCCTCACAATCGTCAGGTTTTGGACCGGTACCGCCGATGTGGCCCCACGTTGGGCGCCAACTGAAGGACTGGGCTAATTAAGGCCCAGCGGTGCCAGGGGACAACACCTAAAACCTTCGTGGGATACCTGTTCTGGCGCACTAAAGACAGAGACACGGGACACTTCCTTCGGCGTCAAAGAACAGCATTTATTACTGCAGGGAGGCAAAAGTCACGAGAAGTACAACAGAGTGTAGGTTCTGAGAGTCTGCTTCAAATTGCATATGTGAGTCGCTCTCTTTTATACAAGATTTTGTCATTGCACAACATGTAAACAAAAGGTTACAACTCAGTTCCCACAGTAAACTTCAGAAGGATCGCTTTCATGTATTCAGAACCCCGAAACATAATTACAGTAACATCGCCGATTCCTAACTGTAAAAGCACATCTTCTCACCGTTAGGCACATTCCACTCTAGTTGTTAATGAGCAAGAGAAAAGAGACAAGAACAGCTGCAAGGAAGACAGACATTCGTAAAGAAAAGAACGTGAGGGTAATATCGGAAGCATGATCGTAGGATCAAAGAGCTGGATCCCAGCACATGCTAGGCTGAAATATTAGACCGGCACGTCAAGATTACCCTCATGCGGGGCCATCTGCCTCTGCAGTGTCATTCCCCCGGTCATAAAGACGTATGAAAGGAATATGCGTCTTCCGTAAGGCTTGGGAACTAAAAGGTCATGAGGCGAACAGTTGCCTGCTCGCTGACTACGTGAGGGCAAGAAACAAAATGGATGCCGTATCTAAAATGGAACCCGAGGGTTTGGATGAAGAAACCCGTAAATAAGGCGAACCCTTCCAAGTAGTGTAACGAAAACACGTACACTTACTAAGCTCGTTATTTACGGTTCGTAGATACCAAACTTGCCCATAGTCGATCATGCCCAAAACACCGTAACAATTCTCACGGAACCTCACTAGTGACTTTCCCCTGCTAAAGTCCAGGGAATCAACTCGCTTGTCTAGAATCACACTGTGAGTCTGTGTGCCTTTGTGCAACCATTGTGACAAAAGCATGTGGTTACTTCATGTTTTTGCTGACACAATTCTGCTTAAAAACCTATCCTGTTGTCAAGTTTCAGTAGTATTAGAACCCAGTCATTGCTTATGTGTTCACTGAATGAGTCAGGCATTCACATTAGAAGTGCTGTAGTGAAATCTGTAGAATGTATGCAGTCACCGAACCCCTTCTAGACCAGTGAGTCATTTCTGCTAAAGTCCAGGGAATAGACTTGCTTGTCTAAAATCACACTGTGAGTCTTCCTCCACTTGTGGAAACATTGTGACAGAAGCATGTGGTTACTTCATGGTTTTGCTCACAGATAACTGCTTAAAAACCTATCATGTTGACAAGTTTTAGTAGTATTAGAACCCAGGCATTGCTTATGAATTCGCAGAAAGAGTCAGGCATTCACACTAGAGTGCAGTACTAAAATGTGTAGAATGTATGCAGTCACCTACCCCTTCCAGACTAGTGAGTTTCTCCTGCTAAAGTCCAGGGAATAGTCTTGCTGATCTAGAATCACACTCTGAGTCTGTGTGCACTTGTGCAACCATTGTGACAGAAGCATGTGGTTACTTCATGTATTTGCTGACACATAACTACTCAAAAACCTATCCTGTTGTCAAGTTTCATGAGTATTAGAACCCAGTCATTGCTTATGCATTTGCAGAATGAGTCAGGCATTCACACTAGAGTGCAGTTGTGGAATGTGTAGAATGTTTGTAGTCACCTTACCCCTTCCAGACTAGTGAGTTTATCCTGTTAAAGTCCAGGGACTAGTCTTGCTTGTCTAGAATCACACTGTGAGTGTGTGCACTTGGGCAACCATTGTGACAGAAGCACAACAAAGGATCCTCCTTCGTGTCTTCTTCCTTTTCATCAGAACTAGATGGTAAGGCTGGATAGCATTTATCCACCTTCATGTGATGCAATCTAATAGAAGCTTCATTCTCTTTTTCTGCTTTTTCTCGTTCACATTGTTCGGCACGTTGCATCATCGTAATGATACCTTCTCTTTTATTTTTCTTGAACTGTCTGATTTCCTTCTGCTTGGCCTCTTTACGCCATAACCGAAAGGAATCAAACATAGCTGGCCTAGCTTTCTTTTTAAACAACTTAATTTCGAGATTATCTAAAATCTCAGCTTCAAAACTGCCGTGTGGTGGCCAACTAAGGGCACCATCCTTCCTAGTGTAACGAAGCCAACAGTCATTATATACGATAGGGCCCACACCATGTCGACTATAGAGCTCATAGAGCGGAGTTCCAACTGGAGGTATCTGACACGAGGAATCCTTGTTGCAACATTTAAAGAAACCAAGAAAATCACTATGGCTAGGCATCGTGCACACTAACCTAGTATCAAACTTCAAAGGTTACCAAAGTACTAAATCTTCGTGAAAGACAAAACCCTCGGTTTTTGGCAATTGCAACTGTCAAATAACAACTAAGAACCAACAACTAAGAACCACAAATGCAATGGAACCATGCAAACGACTAAGCACCAAGAACAACAACCAAGGACACTGGGAGCGACCCACAAATACTTAACTGAGAGCACAATGGCGTCACCAGGAAGGCCCATCTATCGTCTCGCTGTACGAAAGGACTACGCCAAGCACCGCAAACAGGTCGACAGTCGGGGCATCGGTCCGTCGCAGCCGTCGGAGGCGGGAATCTTCGCGGGAAAAAATCTTCGGCCCACTTATTTCGACAACAGGATCGATGAAGCGGGGTGCACCTTCCCTCGGAGATTTCACACGAAGTTCCTCACAATCGTCAGGCTTTGGACCGGTACCGCCGATGTGGCCCCACGTTGGGCGCCAACTGAAGGACTGGGCTAATTAAGGCCCAGCGGTGCCAGGGGACAACACCTAAAACCTTCGTGGGATACCTGTTCTGGCGCACTAAAGACAGAGACACGGGACACTTCCTTCGGTGTCAAAGAACAGCGTTTATTACTGCAGGGAGGCAAAAGTCACGAGAAGTACAACAGAGTGTAGGTTCTGAGAGTCTGCTTCAAATTGCATATGTGAGTCGCTCTCTTTTATACAAGATTTTGTCATTGCACAACATGTAAACAAAAGGTTACAACTCAGTTCCCACAGTAAACTTCAGAAGGATCGCTTTCATGTATTCAGAACCCCGAAACATAATTACAGTAACATCGCCGATTCCTAACTGTAAAAGCACATCTTCTCACCGTTAGGCACATTCCACTCTAGTTGTTAATGAGCAAGAGAAAAGAGACAAGAACAGCTGCAAGGAAGACAGACATTCGTAAAGAAAAGAACGTGAGGGTAATATCGGAAGCATGATCGTAGGATCAAAGAGCTGGATCCCAGCACATGCTAGGCTGAAATATTAGACCGGCACGTCAAGATTACCCTCATGCGGGGCCATCTGCCTCTGCAGTGTCATTCCCCCGGTCATAAAGACGTATGAAAGGAATATGCGTCTTCCGTAAGGCTTGGGAACTAAAAGGTCATGAGGCGAACAGTTGCCTGCTCGCTGACTACGTGAGGGCAAGAAACAAAATGGATGCCGTATCTAAAATGGAACCCGAGGGTTTGGATGAAGAAACCCGTAAATAAGGCGAACCCTTCCAAGTAGTGTAACGAAAACGCGGACACTTACTAAGCTTGTTATTTACGGTTCGTAGATACCAAACTTGCCCATAGTCGATCATGCCCAAAACACCGTAACAATTCTCACGGAACCTCACTAGTGACTTTCCCCTGCTAAAGTCCAGGGAATCAACTCGCTTGTCTAGAATCACACTGTGAGTCTGTGTGCCTTTGTGCAACCATTGTGACAAAAGCATGTGGTTACTTCATGTTTTTGCTGACACAATACTGCTTAAAAACCTATCCTGTTGTCAAGTTTCAGTAGTATTAGAACCCAGTCATTGCTTATGTGTTCACTGAATGAGTCAGGCATTCACATTAGAAGTGCTGTAGTGAAATCTGTAGAATGTATGCAGTCACCGAACCCCTTCTAGACCAGTGAGTCATTTCTGCTAAAGTCCAGGGAATAGACTTGCTTGTCTAAAATCACACTGTGAGTCTTCCTCCACTTGTGGAAACATTGTGACAGAAGCATGTGGTTACTTCATGGTTTTGCTCACAGATAACTGCTTAAAAACCTATCATGTTGACAAGTTTTAGTAGTATTAGAACCCAGGCATTGCTTATGAATTCGCAGAAAGAGTCAGGCATTCACACTAGAGTGCAGTACTAAAATGTGTAGAATGTATGCAGTCACCTACCCCTTCCAGACTAGTGAGTTTCTCCTGCTAAAGTCCAGGGAATAGTCTTGCTGATCTAGAATCACACTCTGAGTCTGTGTGCACTTGTGCAACCATTGTGACAGAAGCATGTGGTTACTTCATGTATTTGCTGACACATAACTACTCAAAAACCTATCCTGTTGTCAAGTTTCATGAGTATTAGAACCCAGTCATTGCTTATGCATTTGCAGAATGAGTCAGGCATTCACACTAGAGTGCAGTTGTGGAATGTGTAGAATGTTTGTAGTCACCTTACCCCTTCCAGACTAGTGAGTTTATCCTGTTAAAGTCCAGGGACTAGTCTTGCTTGTCTAGAATCACACTGTGAGTGTGTGCACTTGGGCAACCATTGTGACAGAAGCATGTGTCTACTTCATGTCTTTGCTGACACGTAACTGCATAAAAACCTATCCTGTTGTGAAGTTTCAGTAATATTAGAACCCATTCATTGCAAATGCATTCGCAGAATGAGTCAGGCTTCACACTAGAGTGCAGTAGTGAAATGTGTAGAATGTATGCAGTCTCCTAACCTCTTCCAGACTAGTGAGTCTTTTCTGCAAAAAGTCCAGGGAATAGTCTTGCTTGTCTAGAATCAAACTGTGAGTCTGCCTCCACTTGTGGAAACATTGTGACAGAAGCATGTGGTTACTTCATTGTTTTGCTGACAGATAACTGCTTAAAAACCTATCATGTTGTCAAGTTTTAGTAGTATTAGAACCCAGGCATTGCTTATGCATTCGCGGAAAGAGTCAGGCAATCCCACTACAGTGCAGTAGTGAAATGTGTAGAATGTATGCAGTCACCTACCCCTTCCAGACTAGTAAGTTTCTCCTGCTAAAGTCCAGGGAATAGTCCTGCTTGTCTAGAATCACACTGTGAGTCTGTGTCCACTTGTGCAACCATTGTGACAGAAGCATGTGGGTATTTCATGTCTTTGCTGGCATATTACTGCATAAAAACCTATCCTGTTGTCAAGTTTCAGTAAAATTAGAATCCATTCATTGCATAAGCATTCGCAGAAAGAGTCAGGCATTCAAACTAGAGTGCACTTGTGGAATGTGTAGAATGTTTGCAGTCACCTTACCCCTTCCAGACTAGTGAGTTTATCCTGTTAAAGTTCAGGGAATCAACTTGCTTGTCTAGAATCACACTGTGAGTCTGTGTGCCTTTGTGCAACCATTGTGACAGAAGCATGTGTCTACTTCATGTTTTTGCTGACACATTACTGCTTTAAAACCTATTCTGTTGTCAAGTTTCAGTAGTATTAGAACCCAGTCATTGCTTATGTGTTCACTGAATGAGTCAGGCATTCACATTAGAAGTGCTGTAGGGAAATCTGTAGAATGTATGCAGTCACCTAACCCCTTCCAGACCAGTGAGTCTTTTCTGCAAACGTTCAGGGAACAGTCTTGCTTGTCTAGACTCACACTGTGAGTCTGTGTCCACTTGTGCAACCATAGTGACAGAAGCATGTGGTTATTTCATGTCTTTGCTGGCAGATTACTGCTTAAAAACCGATCCTGTTGTCAAGTTTCAGCAGTATTAGAACCCAGTCATTGCTTATGCTTTCGCAGAAAGACTCAGGCATTCACACTAGAGTGCAGTACTGAAATGTGTAGAATGTATGCAGTCTCCTAACCTCTTCCAGACTAGTGAGTCTTTTCTGCTAAAGTCCAGGGAATAGTCTTGCTTGTCTAGAATCACACTGTGAGTCTGCCTCCACTTGTGGAAACATTGTGACAGAAGCATGTGGTTACTTCATTGTTTTGCTGACAGATAACTGCTTAAAAACCTATCATGTTGTCAAGTTTTAGTAGTATTAGAACCCAGGCATTGCTTATGCATTTGCAGAAAGAGTCAGGCATTCACACTAGAGTGCAGTAGTGAAATGTGTAGAATGTATGCAGTCTCCTAACCTCTTCCAGACTAGTGAGTCTTTTCTGAAAAAAGTCTAGGGAATAGTCTTGCTTGTCTAGAATCACACTGTGAGTCTGCCTCCACTTGTGGAAACATTGTGATAGAAGCATCATGGTTTTGCTGACAGATAACTGCTTAAAAACCTATCCTGTTGTCAAGTTTTAGCAGTATTAGAACCCAGGCATTGCTTATGCATTCGCAGAAAGAGTCAGGCATTCAAACTAGAGTGCAGTTGTGGAATGTGTAGAATGTTTGCAGTCACCTTACCCCTTCCAGACTAGTGAGTTTATCCTGTTAAAGTTCAGGGAATAGTCTTGCTTGTCTAGAATCACACTGTGAGTGTGTGTGCACTTGGGCAACCATTGTGACAGAAGCATGTGTCTACTTCATGGCTTTGCTGACACATAACTGCATAAAAACCTATCCTGTTGTGAAGTTTCAGTTATATTAGAACCCATTCATTGCATATGCATTCGCAGAATGAGTCAGGCATTCACACTAGAGTGCAGTAGTGAAATGTGTAGAAGGTATGCAGTCTCCTAACCTCTTCCAGACTAGTGAGTCTTTTCTGAAAAAAGTCTAGGGAATAGTCTTGCTTGTCTAGAATCACACTGTGAGTCTGCCTCCACTTGTGGAAACATTGTGACAGAAGCATGTGGGTACTTCATTGTTTTGCTGACAGATAACTGCTTAAAAACCTATCATGTTGTCAAGTTTTAGTAGTATTAGAACCCAGGCATTGCTTATGCATTCGCAGAAAGAGTCAGGCAATCCCACTACAGTGCAGTAGTGAAATGTGTAGAATGTATGCAGTCACCTACCCCTTCCAGACTAGTGAGTTTCTCCTGCTAAAGTCCAGGGAATAGTCTTGCTTGTCTAGAATCACACGGTGAGTCTGTGTGCACTTGTGCAACCATTGTGACAGAAGCATGTGGTTACTTCATGTCTTTGCTGACACATACCTGCTCAAAAACCTATCCTGTTGTCAAGTTTCATGAGTATTAGAACCCAGTCATTGCTTATGCATTTGCAGAATGAGTCAGGCATTCACACTAGAGTGCAGTTGTGGAATGTGTAGAATGTTTGCAGTCACCTTGCCCCTTCCAGACTAGTGAGTTTATCCTGCTAAAGTCCATGGAATAGTCTTGTTGTCTAGAATCACACTGTGAGTATGTGTGCACTTGGGCAACCATTGTGACAGAAGCATGTGGCTACTTCATGTCTTTGCTGACAGGTAACTGCATAAAAACCTATCCTGTTGTCAAGTTTCAGTAATATTAGAACCCATTCATTGCATAAGTATTCGCAGAATGAGTCAGGCATTCACACTAGAGTGCAGTAGTGAAATGTGTAGAAGGTATGCAGTCACCTTACCACTTCCAGACTAGTGACTTTCCCCTGCTAAAGTCCAGGGAATCGTCTTAATTGTCTAGAATCACACTGTGAGTCTGTGTGCCTTTGTGCAACCATTGTGACAAATGCATGTGGTTACTTCATGTTTTTACTGACACATCACTGCTTGAAAACCTATCCCGTTGTCAAGTTTCAGTAATATTAGAACCCAGCCATTGCTCATGTGTTCACTGAATGAGTCAGGCATTCACATTAGAAGTGCTGCAGTGGAATCTGTAGAATGTATGCAGTCACCTAACCCCTTCCAGAGCAGTGAGTCTTTTCTGCAAAAGTTCAGGGAACAGTCTTGCTCGTCTAGAGTCACACTGTGAGTCTGTGTCCACTTTTGCAACGATAGTGACAGAAGCATGTCGTTACTTCATGTCTTTGCTGACACATAACTGCTTAAAAACCTATCCTGCTGTCAAGTTTCAGTAGTATTAGAACCCAGCCATTCCTTATGCGTTCAAATCTTCAATTCTCGTCAGTATCCATACCCTCCAGCAAACACCCTGTAACTCTCCTTGCACTCCTCTAGTGACCCATTCAGCACCATGTACTAATCCATTCACTGCGCCAAAACTCAACCACTTATAAATTCACCCAGGCACTCTCCTTGCAGTACTCTAATCATTCAGTCAGTACCCAAGTACTCATACAGTGACCCAGGCCTTAACACATAGACTGCTTCAAACCCCTATACACTATGCATGCAGTCCTTTAACCACCTACACCAGTGGTTCCCAAACTTTTTCAACCCGCGGCTCCCTTGACCTATTGGCCATTGGTTATGGCTCCCCATTAGGTTTCTTTTTTTGGCAGTGGGAAGATATAAGCCCAGCCTTGGGAATACTTCCAGTTTTCCTCCTGAAAATATTTTGGAAGAAGGCGATGAGATATTATAATCTTAGATGTAATTCTATTCTACCCACTACGGAGCCCCATGCAGTGTTAACAACTGATTGAAGGGACACAGGGTTCTCAGAGATGTGAACCGTTAATGCACTGTGATGTAGAGCTCTTAAAAGAGGTGTGTCTTTAGCTCATTCCTGAGCAGGGTTTGTGAGGCCCTGATAGATACAGGAATGTTGTTTCAGATCCTGGGTGCATTGATAGAGAATGTCTGTGCCTACTGTCTTGTTTTTTCTTTTTTGCACATTATTGCCTCCTGTCTGATTGTAGCAGGCTGTCCTTGTTCCCTTAGCAGTGTGGTCCTTGAGACGGAGGTTGGTGTCCAGGGTGAATCCAAGTAACTTGGTTTTGTGTAAAAGTTGGGGGTCTGAATTGGTTCCAGTTCATACTGCTTCAGATTTGAACTGAACATCCACTTCTAAATGAGGGGCAGAAATTGCTTGTGGTGTAGAATGCCTGGAGGAGAGGACACTTTCAAGTAATAATACCTTTCCCCAGCAGTGCCCTCTTAGTACTAGGACTGTAGCAGTGACTTCTCTCTGCGGTGTACCTCAGGACATACATGAACACACACTACCTCCTGCCACTTATGATCACCCCTAAGTATTAATCCCCCATGAAGGACTGGAGTTAATGCAAGTATCGTCTTCATTGAAGGCTGAAGATAAACTAGTATTCATATAAACTGTGCCTCTTATTGTACTCACATAAATAAGCTATATAAACATCAGTGCAAAGATGTGCGCGTGGTCAACCATATACCTTGGTGTACAAATTTACTTGCAATAAGATTAGCTATGCATTAGGGTTCTTAGACTAAAAAGAGAAAAGGTGCAGTCTACCAATCATAGTGCCTCGGTGAGGTAAGACCATTTTGTTCAAAATAGACACATTTGTCTTGTTTTACCACTCTTTAAAACCTGTATCCAGCAGGTAACAACCAAAAGCTGACTCTACATATCAGGTTTTCTACCAAGCCCCAACAACTGCACAGGTTAAAAGAAGAGATCGAGGATCAGTCAAAAAGACATGGATAATAGGTTAAACTTCCATGCCTTGAGCCGTATTATATATAATGATGAATGCGTTAAGGAAAAATCTGATTTCTTACAAGGTAACAGCATTGGACTTCACAGCCTCACATTATCTCTTTTGAGCATGTTTGGGAAACATCTAATTATACAAAGACACACTGTGTGCGCCTAAAATTCGAATGGTTGCAGAGTTCACATTGGAAGGCTTACATTAGTGACTCTGTGTGAAATTAAACATTTGAACTGGGCATCAACACCATGTAAGGAATGCGGACTAGACAATGCCAAAGGCCTGGGTGCCACAGGACATTTGTCAAATAAAAGTTTCCTCCATGTTAAACTAGTCATTTTTAAGCCACACCAAAACAAACATATACCTGACCCAAGCCTTTTCAAAGTATAAATCAGATTATGCAGAGGCAAGATGAGTATGAAAGGTGAGGGAGTGAGCGCTGCCACTGGAGGGATCTTCTTAGTAAAAGATAAGGAGATGAAGGCTGGGCCCGAGATCTGAAGGTAAACATTATTGGCAAACAACTGATTGCTTTCCTGTGCCAAGTTTGCATGTGTGTTCGTTTTGCACACCTAAGGGACACCCACTGTGAGCTGGGCTTTGCTTCCGAAGTTTAGAGGAACTTGAAAAGTGACATGTGTGAATGCAGTGCTCATCCTGTTTGCCAGCGCACAAAATGCTGACCTGTTTGAACTTACATTTAAATAAAAGAAGTAAACATATAGGGAACGGTTTGTATCCGTGAGTAACCAAATAAAGTCCATAGACTTACTAGATTGGAAACAGACATACAGCTGTCCAGGATCCCAAAGTGCATCTCCTATACTTAGCAGCCAGATAGCCCTCAAAACTACCAATTCGGGCCTCACCATTCTAAGACATAACATTACAATTACCTTTCCAGGCTATCTTCTGTTTATTTAGAAAACATAGGCCTCTGAAGGAAACATTCCTAGAGACACGTGCAGGCGGATCGGTCCACAGACAGGGTCTGCAGGCACATCGCTGTTTAAGGTGCCAGCAAAGCCGGTGGCTAGCTGCTGAGCCACAGCGAACGCGCCCGGCTTTTTCACAGTAGCGAAAATATCACTGCAAGGCACCTGCGAGGAAGCAAGCCTGCCCTGAGGCGAGCTCCCCACTGCCGAGTTATACTAACAAAACCTGCGTTTTCATAATAAATCATTGGTGCAGTTTGATAAAGTTCAGAATTGAAGTTTTACTAAAGAATGTCGACTCGCTCTCAGAAGTAAACATTTTTTTGCCAATCAAGTCTCACAGCCCACTTTATTACTGCATTGTACTAACCTAAGGACATTTGCATATTTATCTTGGCTCGAGTGCCAGAAGAAAACAAAACAGGTGGTACCCAAACTGTGTGCTTGGTGCACGGCGCCCCTGGCAGGTTTTGATGGCGCACCAGGGTGCTGCGGCGCACAGATTGGGAACCACTGACCTACACACATGTCTTTCACACCTTCAATTCCTTAGTCAGTATCAATACACTCCGGCAAACACCCTGTAACTCCCCTTGTACTCCTCTAGTGACCCATTCAGCACCATGTACTAACCCATTCACTGCGCCAAAACCCAACCACTTATCAATTCACCCAGCACTCTCCTTGCAATACTCTAATCATTCAGTCAGTACCCAAGTACTCATGCAGTGACCCAGGCCTTAGCACATAGACTGCTTCAAACCCCTGTCCACTATGAATGCAGTCCTCTAACCACCTTCACACTTGTCTTTCACATCTTCAATTCTCCAGTCAGTATCCCTACCCTCCAACAAACACCCTGTCACTCCCCATGCACTCCTCTAGTGACCCATTCAGCACCATGTACATAATCCATTCACTGCGCCAAAACCCACCTACTTATACATTCACCCAGGCACTCTCCTTGCAGAACTCTAATCATTCAGTCAGTACCTAAGTACTCATACAATGTCCCAGGCCTTAACACATGCACTGGTACAAACCCCTGTCCATTACGCATGTACTCTTCTAACCACCTACACATTTGTCTATAAGACCTTCAATTGCAATTTCAATTAGTAATTATGAAAGAAAGTGCTTAAATGTTTTATATACAATGTGTTTGTTTAGTAATAGAAAAGTGTTATTTATAGATTTATTTTATTAAAATAAATGTATATATATTTATTTTTTACAGATAAAGTTTATCATCATTAAAATAAACTTATCATGCCTCGACAATAAGCAAACAGAAAAGGACAAAAAAAGGACTATTATTTGAAGAAAACTCAACAACATTTATTGGATGAACAACAACATGTGGGGAAAAAGAATACGTCTTCTGTTAAGAGAACAATACAATTTAATAAAAAACATTCAAAGCCTACAAACAATGCGGACATTGATGAAAGTTCAAAGACTGCGTCAACAACAGAAAAGAATAATAAAAAAAGAAAGATACATAAAAGAAAATCACAATCATAAGACACAATGTATGGTAAAAAAGAGGAAAAGTAGCTATGCAGAAATTAGAAAGAAAATCTTTTACAATAGAATTGTATCTAATGTTTTGAAAGATGTGAAGAAATACAAAAAAGAGCACTATTTAATAAAAAAGAAGAAGGACATAGAAAGTATTGTAGGGAAGGCTTCTGAATTAAAAAGGAAATTATACATTTTAGTTTTAAACAGAATTCGATCACTAGATAAACTAATCCATATCATGAAGGCCAAAAGTAAGAAGAAAAGAGTTATTAACAGAACTAATTTTTGTGATTTTTTTGGGTGAATGGAACCACAGTTCAAGTTCAGAGCCTTTCTTTAATGAAGAGAGTTATTTTCAGACCAATAATTTATTGCATGCAGTTGATACCAGTGGTCGAGCTTATGAGGTTAGAAATGGTTGTCGAATTGAGAAAGAGAAGATGGTTCCCAGAAATGTAGAAGAAGTGTTAGCTGTTGAAGTTCTAGGGAGACATCCTAAAGCCCCAGTGTATTCTTGGGATTGCAGCAGTATTTGTAGTATACGATAGGAACCTATTGATATTTTACGCAATTTCTTACGACAATATAGTAAAAAAAGTGTTAAACAAAAGATTAAGATGTTTAGGAGATGAAACTGAAATGTCAAGGTGTCAAATTGAAAAAGTGGACATGTCCAAAGTGAAGAAATCTATGAACATTATAGTGTACATCCATTTCATGTGAAAGAAGTGATGGGGAATACTATTGAATTATTCCAAATGTAAAAAGCAAAGGGTATGGGAGAAAAGTTTGGAAGCTCATGGTTTTCTGCAGCTGTTTCCAATTGGAGAAGGTGGACGATATCATGAACGATCAGTGCAGATTCCTGCATCTGAATATCGAACAACAAGATTGTATGCAGAAGATCCAAGATTTCGACAATGTATCCCATTTATATTTCATCTTTTGTTTGAGAGTGACTTGTCTGGACTTTCATGTGCAGTCAACCACATAATTAAAATAGGAGTAAATCTTTAAAATGTTTCAGTAAAGGAATGTATGTATAAAGTACATCAGAGAGAAGATAATTTAGAATCTCAGCTGATTCATTTGATGGCATGTCAGCGTGGTACTAATGAATATTGATATCGTCGTCATGGAGAACTTAAATGTATGCTAAGAAACTTAGGAACTCCTACATGGTTTCTTACCCTAAGCTGTGCTGAATACGCTTGGGACGATTTACTTGAATTTCTTCAAAAGGCAAATTCAAATCTAAAAAATATTGAATACAGTACACCTGGAGAATTGTGCTCTTTTGATCCTGTTAATGTATGCAGCTATTTCAATCAGAGGTTTGAAGCTATGATGTCTTTTATTTGCAATAAAAAGAATCCTCCTTTCGGAGAAGTTGTAGATTTCTTTTGGAGAAAAGAGTATCAAGCTAGAGGTGCTCCTCATATACATATGCTGTTGTGGAGTAAGGATGCACCTGAATTTGGAAATGATTCGGATGACACTGTTTTGTCTTTTATTGAAGAATATACGACATGTGCTATACCAAAAAGAACAGATGAAAACATTTTTAGGCAACAAGTGTTACGATTCCAAAGTCATCGATGTGGGAAATACTGTTGACGAAAGAACAAGTCTAAGGAAAAGTTTTATACCATATGTCGTTTTGGATTTCCACGTCCAAAGGAAGAGTAAACAGTTTTATATCAGCTATGAGACATACCATTACTAGACAATCTCACAAAAATACATACAATTTGAGAAGAAGTGAAGTATCAAAATATATCAATGATTATAATCCAGTTATTCTCTCAATGTGGAATGCTAATATGGATATTCAGTATGTTGCGGATAATTCCATTGCTGTTGCCCGGTATGTGACATCTTATTTAACAAAATCTGAACAGACGGAGTTAAAAGAAATGTGGGAATTAATTTCTCACGAGAAAAGTCGTAGTAATTAATTATATAGTTTCAGTTTGAAGATGTTATCCCATCGAGAAATCGGAGCGGATGAATGATCAGATCGGTTATCATCTGCAAGTTAATACTCAAAATCTAGAAGAATCAATTGGGTGAGTCTAGGTCTTGCTGCAACGGGAAATCGAGTACTTAAATGAAAAATCTGTACAAGAAATCGAATATTTAGCAGAAAAAGATCAAGAAAGTACAGATATTGTCAAAACAAACATGTTGGACACATATTATCCAAATAGAAGTCATCATCTTGAGAACATATGTCTCTATAAAGTGCTGCAATATTACACTTTTAAACGGAATACTACGGAAAACATAAATGATGGAAAATATGCAATGATTGGTTCCGAAAGATGTTTGGTGAAACAAAGGAAAGGAAATTTGATTAATCACAGAAAACTGAGTTGTGATACTCCAGACAAAAGGGAATTTTAATATATTTAACACTTTTGTTACTCTTGAAACCCTGACGTACAGATTTGGAATTACTTGGAGATTTTCAGACCTATGAAGATGCCTTCAATGCTTGTAAAAAAACATAGAATGTACAGTTTTTGCAAATTATCTAAAAATGTTGAATGATGAAATTGATCAAGAAGCTACTATTGCAGCTGAGATTGCTAAAGACAGTTCTCAAGACAGTCAAAGTTCTGCTCCACTGAGTCAAGATCCACTAGAACAACCAATTCTTGAAAATGAAGCGGCAATCGTGATGAATGAAGTGGAAGCAGCAATGCATCAAGCTCAAGAAGATATTATGGACTTAGGAAACTTGTAAGAACAACTAAATGTTGAACAGAAAGAAATATATCAGCAAGTGAGACAACAGATTGACCATGGATTTTGTCAGTAAAAGAAAGAATGCACATGCACATCATTTCAAGCTATCCGAATGTATGTCAGTGGTCAAGCTGGAACAGGAAAAAGCTTCTTAATTAAAGTTTTGACCAGTTATCTACAGAAAACAACTGATTCACATTTGTCCTGTGTTGTAACTGCTCCAACTGGGTTGGCAGCACACATCATTAAAGGAATTACATTGCTGTTGTTGTAAAGCTTTTATTCGACACTTTGTCATAAAGCCAACACACAATACATACATACATAAACATAATTAAAAGTTTGTTTACAATTAGCAAAACATTCATAATATACAAAAGTGCAACGAAAGTAGGTCCAGGACCATCATTCCAATTGTTTGTAATTTTAGACTGGTTCATTTACTCATTTACTAATGAAATTTCTACGATCAAGCCATCTTACAAGACCAAATATTAAAAACGGTTTAATGCAATTATAAATAATTAAAAAATGCCAGCAATTAAAACACTTTAAATCCTATATTGTCATTCCAAGTCTCTTTCTAATCAAACAGACACCAAGAAGATACCTGCTCACACCAAATGTTATCAACCTAATGGTTGAAGATCTAAGTAATCTCTCTGCCTCTTTGTACGAACGTGTGCCCAGGTTTTTACAAAGAGGTATGATCCATTTCTTACGTTGCAATTTGTATGACGGGCAAAAAAAGAGTATGTGAGCCTCGTCCTCCCCTTGTTTTAAATCACACAATTTACAGTTTGGATCATTATTTGCTCCTCCCCATCGACAAGTATTCGCATTAATCTGTAAAACCCCATATCTATATTGGAGGAAAACAGTTTTAGCCAAGGGTGGCTCAATTTCATCCATGAAATGTTCAAATATAGGGTAGTCCTTAAATTGCAAGAACTTATGCGTTAATGAGCCAGTAGCACGTTCATATACATGGATATTCACATAATTCCAATAGGCAGATTTTACTTGTTCTTTACAAATATTTAGTGAAGTGATTGACATTGCTGGTGTTTTCCAGAAGTGTGAAAGGCCTATTTTTGAAAGCCAATGGGATACATGTCTCAGCCACTTGATTGAGTTAAAAGAGTCCAGCTCCCTAATTTCCAATAATCCTGCTCTGTAGTCAGCGAGTTCTGGGGTAGACCATAATCTTACCCAATAGATCAATGGCCTCAACCAGCACAAATAGTCCGTACGTTTTAAGCCAATATCAAGATAAACTGGTGCTAGGGGCGTTCTTCCTGGTAGTCTTAATAGACGTCTAAAGAACACATTTTCCACGATGTCAAATGTTTTTTTTGTATGAGGCCCCCAGATCTCGGCCCCATACAGTGCGGCAGATTGTGCTTTGGCTTTAAACACTTCAATCGCAGGAGTTATAGCTTTTGAAGTACTCCCACCGTGAATTTTTAGAATAGGGAGGGAGTTTTGCTTAAATGTTATCCTGCTTTTATCTAATTGGTTTTTCCAGGACATTCTGCTATCTAGCCTGATACCAAGATAATCAAAAAAGTCCACGTACTCAAGTTTAGTATTGTTTAAGGCCAAGTTCTTCTTGAAAGATTTAGGGGGATTAATGGCCATATACTTGGTTTTTAATGAATTAATTTCTAGCCCCTTTAGTTCGCAATAACTATTGAATTTATTTATTACATTTTGCAAGCCTTTTGGTGTTTGGGATATTAAGATGGTGTCATCAGCGAATAACAATGCTGTGACTGCTTCATTACACAATTTAGGGGAATCATGATTACATTCTGCTAGGTAGGTGGGAATATCATTTACAAATAAAGAAAAAAGGGTTGGGGCCAACACGCACCCTTGTCTAACCCCCCTTTTTACCAGTATGGCTTGGGTCAATTCGCCATTTCTTCCCCACCTTACTTTAGCAAAATTATCAGTGTGGAGCTTTATAAGGTTGGCCAACAGTTCGTCTGGGACACCCATCTTCCTCAAAGTTTCCCACAATAAGTAACGGTGGACAAGATCAAACGCTGAGCGTAAATCCACAAATGCAACATATATACTACACTTCTTTATTTGGATATATTTCCAGCAAATACACATGGATCTGTACACCTGGTCAACAGTGCTTGTCTTAGTTCTAAATCCTGCTTGATATTTAGAAAGGATTTCGGATTCCTCTATCCAAGTTAAAAGTCTATTTAAAATATGTCTGGCAAAAATTTTCTGTAAAATGTCAATTAAACGAATTGGCCTGTAATTGCCTGGGTCGTAGCGGTCCCCTTTTTTTATAAATAGTTACTATTTCTGCCCCTTTCCAAGTTTCTGGTATCGGGGTTCCCAAAATGATGGAATTACACAGAAAGTTTATGTAAGGGCACCATACTTAAATATTGTGAGTAAACAAGTCACCAGGTAATTTATCCGGGCCTGGTGCCTTACCAGCCTTAATTGCTTTTATTGCACACAGAGTTTCTTCCATACTAAATTTCGCTGTGTTGGTGCACTGGGGAGAAGATCCAAGATAGTTATACTCAGGAGGTGACCCAGCCAGATCATATAAAATTACAAAATGATCAAACCAGATTTTTTCGTCCAGGAAAAAGTCCCTATTGGAGCTACCTTTTTTATTATTTTTGGCTATCAGGTTCCAAAAGGTACATTGGTCATGCTTCCTAGCAGCATTCAGTAGATCTTCCCAGATTAAATCATCCCATTCCCTTTTAGCATTATACAAGAGCCTTTTATATTCTTGTCTGCATTCTCTAACCCTCTTCTGATCTTTAGATTTCACGGCAATAATTAAATTAGTTTTAGCTAGATGGCACTGTTTATTATACCATGGTGTCTCTAGTTCCAATTGCCTCCTTGTATTACCTTGTTTATTGTTACAAGTTTTGCTCAAGAGGGGGGTTAATGAATCTACTAAGTGGTAATGCATTTTTAGGACATCATCAGATCCCGGCCTTAGATTTTCATATAAGGGAATGATTTCTGAGAAAGTATTATAAATGCCCAAAAGCGTGTCTTCTTTTGCTAGGATATAGGGCCATTTAATTGCTTTCCTGTTGTTAGAAAAAGCGACCTCAGCTACTTCCCTCTCGCATTCAGTCTCGCTATCGATTGTCAAGAATGGATCCGGTAGTAACCCCAATTGCAAGGGAAAATGGTCACTTTCTGGTCTATTCACGACTTTAAAGGCCAACAATAGGTACCAAAGGTTGGTTGAAATCAACATAAAGTCGATCAGAGATTTAGACAATCCTTTACTATATGTATTGTTAGCTGGCTTGTCTGGGTCTAGCCGCCCATTACATGCTCTTAGATCATAGGATACAGTCAGTTCATAAATCTGTATGGCTGCCACTGTGCATTTTACTGGCTTTGCACTATCTAAGGGGGGGATATCGTGTGCTCTATCTGAATTTTCTAATAAGTTTTCGAGCCCCATTATCGGCTCGAATTGGCAATTAAGATCCCCGCCTATGATTATTTTAGAGTCAGGCTCTAGATTACACAAATAGGTGCTAAGTTGTTCTATGACCATTGATTGTTTGTTTTGTGGGTTTGGTCTATTATAAACATTTATCATGTAGACATCACCCAGATCTTTCGTGGCTAATTTAACCCCAAGCAAATCATTAGAAACAATATACAAGGGTGATACAACAACGTCCAAGGATATACTTATCCAAATTATTAAGCCCCCCGAAGGTCTGCCTCTTACTGATGCAATTGCCCCACAATAAAATGCTTTATAGCCAAGTCTATGTACAATGTTAGTTGCCCATGTTTCCTGTAGGAATATAATGTCATGCTCCTCCAAGAAGGAACTCCAATTTCTATCACATAGGTTTCTTGACAACCCTGCGATGTTCCATGACATGATTTTTAGATCTCGTGTAGGCTTTCCTTGTACTAGCTTGACTGGGTGCCTATTGCTTGTATTCAATGTTTCCCCATCGTTGGGTTCCTCCGTAGTCGCTATTCCACGTGCCTGATCCCAGGGTTCTTTGTTTAAAGCTGGTAATATATCTTGAGCCTGAATACTACAAGGATCAGTCAAATCCTTCTCTTGATAGCCATCCAGTTTTCTTCCAGACAGATTTCCTGCCCGCGTTGATTCAGCTGACTCTGTTATAGAGGACAATGCACCAGTACCTATTTTTGGTGATGTACTTGATTCCCACTGTTGCGCACAAACCCTATGAAGAGATGATCCATTAAGTTCATAGCCTTCTATTGTTTGTCAGTGGCCCCACCATGACCAATTTTTGTCCATTTCCATGTTTGGTGGGCGTATTCTGTCAACCGGAGTTAGGGGATCAAAGAATGAGTATCTATTATCCATCAGACCTAGCTGTTGAGGGACTCTGCTAACTTGCTTACATTGCATTGGATAAAAGTAGCTAAGGTCGCAGGTTCCAATTCCTCGGTTATCCGTTCGTGGTTGTTGGCTATACACAAGTTGTGCTACAGAGGGATCTTTAAAGTTAACCAAAATGCAGTCCCCTTCAATATCTTTCTGCCTAGAACCCAGCCAACTAACTCTTCGGACTTGAATTACTTGGCAATTAGCAGTATAGGGTAGAGGTCTGTTTTCCCTTAGCCAGTATAAGGTCTTGTTTTTTAGTTCATCATAGGACTCTCTTTTGTTAGGTTTCAATGGGGGAACTCCAGTAAGTACTACCACGTAAGGTTGGCACCCTGGTGGGAGGTGTGCATTTGGAACCTTCCTTGGCGCTTGAGATCCTATGTTACAGTCAGATGTTTGAATGTTATTAATGTTACCACAAACTGATGTGGGGACTGTGGAACCCATCCCATCCATGGGTTTCATAGAAGTATTATTTGGTATTTGTTTGGATTTACGCGGTACAGGCTTTGGAGGAACAGCCTGTTGTAGACCACCATTGGGCGGTTGTCCTTTGAGGAGCTCCGCTCTTGATCCTCCTAATGCAGCATTAGTCCCAGTTGGATCTGCCACCTTGTCCTTCCTAAATGGGTGAGCTGGTTGCACTGATTTAGGTGACATTGGGCTCTTCTCCATCCTTACAGTGTCTTGTCCTATCTTAGAATGGAGTTTAACCAATGATTTTAGGGCAAAAAAATTGTCCAAGGATGTCTGCTCAAATTTATCCAAACGGTCCGTGAGTCCTTTCAGTCTATCAGTTACTGGTTGCAGTAAGGAGCTCATAATGGATTGGATCCGTTCCATCAACAAGTCTGGTACCGGTAGTTCTTCAAGATTATTTACTTGATCTGTGACCGCAACGGAACCAGCAGAGACATTTGGTAGATCACACTCCGGAGGTTCGCTTCGTTCTCTCCCATTGGTCACAGAGTCAATATCTAGTGGTTTACTATGAACTCCCCCAAGCATGTAGTTTTTACGAATTCTTTTTAGAGCCTTTAGTCTGTAGGCTTTACGTGGGGTAACTAGTCTTTTCCGTTTTACGGCAGCCCTACTTGTTTTCCTGAGGTGGAGATTGTAGCATTTGTTCTGTTGGAGTATCATGTATCATTATTAAGGGCAAGACCGGTGGGACAGGTACCGTGATATTAGTGGAATTTCTTGTTTCAACATTTGCTAGTGTTATGCTTACAGGTGCTGGATCTTACAAGAAGGTCACTATCCGATCTCAGATCAATGACACAAGGTTGCTGGTCGCTAGGGATTAGGGGGGTGGTTGATTCCAATGGAATAATATTTGATGGAGACTTAGCCTGTGCAAGTGACCCCATCGAGGATCGCTTATGCGCAAAGTATTCTCGTGATAGTCTACGTTCAGCTAATATGATTTCTTTCTCTACAACAGAGACCGCCCGAGTAATAAAATTATCCATGGTCCCTAACGTAGAGTTTCCCCCTCTCCGTGAGCATCTACCTGAGCGAGTAGCCATTGGTGAGTGTACAGACATGAAAGTCGAGTAACACAGTTAGCAATGTTATTTAACCCTGCACACTAATCCTCTATTTTACCTTAAATGTTAGAGGGCTGGTCCGTCCCGGCCCCTGCTGGCCCCGGACGGCCACAGACGGCCCGCCCTTTGCCCGGGCTTCGCCCGGCGTCCTGCTTGCGTCCCGCAAGATGTGTTATAGGATGGGCGGTGGTGGGCGGGGCACGCAGGGGGGCGCTGACCGGATGTCACGTGGTCAAGCAGGGACTCCTGGGATAGTGAGTCCCTGCCGCGCTATCCCTGCAGCCTCCACGGATGTTCCACTTTACTCAGCAGCCAGGCAGGGGCAAACAGCGTTGGTGGGTGCTGGGTCCTCCCACGAGCGAAGCGGCTCCCGCGCAGCGGGAGCGGCGAGCAGCTAGCAACCAACAGCGAGGGCAAGAGGGGACAGGCAAACTCCCACGTCCTGCAGTTCACAGCAAGGAAGGGTCACCTTGCATGGTTTACTTATGCTACCTGTAGAGCATGAAAACAAATTGGAATATGACAAGCTATCTGGAGAAGCTTGTTATGAAGTTTCAAGAGTGCTAAATAAAATGAAACTTCTAATTATTGAAGAGGAAAGCATGGCCTCAAACTTAATGCTTGCTTTTGTGCACTTAAGAATGCAGCAAATTCTTAAAACAGAGTACTATGTCTTATTTGGAGGAAAACATGTCATAGTTTTTGGAGATCTACTGCAACTTACTCCCGTAAAAGGACAGAAGACAACAGAAAGTCTTTGGGAAGTGTTGGAAATGTTAACATTAGGTCATATTTTGAATACAAAGAACTCATTACAAATATGCGACAGGCAAATGATGTTGATTATGGAACTATTCTTCATGATAAAAGAATTGAAGTACTGACAGAACATGGCAAACAAGCTTTGCAAAGTCGACTACTTACAAACTTGTTTCCCAATGAAAATATAGTTCCTGAAAAAATATATATGGAAATTGCAGAAAATAAATCTATAATCTATAATTTGCTTAATGCCAACATAGCGTCCGTGTTCTATATTCAATGAACATCTTTTGAAGTTAGAAAATTAACAAATAATAAAAATGGAAGCCATTGATAAAGTAGAGCATGAAGGAAAAATCTATTGTTTTGATGGAAAAATGAAGAACAAAATTGGATTCTTTAGAAAAATCTATATCTAAAACTGCTGGTTTAGAAAATAATTGATATATTTGTGTACATTGTCGGGTAATTTTACAACATAATTTGGATGTGCAAAAATGTTTAGTAAATGGAGCAATGGGTAAAGTTGTTGATTTTGTTAATTATCAAAATAGAGATGGAATTGAACTCAAAATTTATCAAATTGAAGAAGTAAAAAAAATTGGTCATTTCAGTTCAGTTCAGTTCGTTTTTTGCTTGTTAAAGATGTATATGTTCATAGAAAACAGTTTTCTCTTTCTCTGGCATATGCAATGACTATTCATAAATCTCAAGGTTTCAGTGTAGACAGTGCTTTGGTGAACATTGGAAGTACCGTATTTAAAGAGGGTATGGTATATGTTGCTTTGTACCGAGTCATAACTTTATATGGATAATATTTGATTGATTTTGATGAGAAAAAGATTTGTGCAGGTGCAAACTGTGTAAAAGAGCATAATTGGTTAAGAAGAGTGTATACTCCCAATTTAGGTGAATTTCCTGTATTATACAGAATGAAAAAATCAATGTAATGTTGAGATTGCAGGCAAAAAGAAAAAGTACACTATTGAAGAGATTGCTGGGTATTACTTAGAAAATAGTTCAGGTATCAACTGGTATGCTAATGTAGTGGTAAATGTTTTTTTTTCTAGAAAGTTTGCAACAGCAAAGTATGGAGAATCGTGCAAAAAGATTTTGTTCCTTGTTGCATTGTATTTATGAAAAATTGAGAACTGATAAAAGGAAAATACAAAGTGTTTCTGATATTCGTAATCTTTTGGACATATGTTCTGGTTCTACACAATTTACGCAGAATATTCAACAAGATGCTCAGGAATTTCTAATGTATATGCTTGCAGTATTGGAAAAGGAAGGAATAGAAATTGAAACTATTTTTGGCCTTCGTTATAAATGGGAACATGAACATGAATGTGAAAATTGTATGTTTACATGTAGCACTAACATAGATACTGAAATATTTACATATTTGACATTACCACACTGTAAAACAGTGTCTTTCAACAAACTAGTTAACGCAGCAAATCAAAACATGGAGTGAAGCGAATGCAAATCAGAAATGTTATCAGCATTATTTATACAAAGATTTGGACAATATATAATTGTAATGATACAACGTTGTAGAGCTGATGGAAGAAAATTGGAAACTCTAATTAAACATTTTGTAGCAAGTCACTATCTATATCAGGAAGAACTTTTGTAGCAGTAGCAATTATTTTCCATGATGGTCCTTCCAGAACCCACCAACGCTGTTTGCCCCTGCCAGAACTGGATATTACACTGTCTATTTAAAATGCAATAAAGGGTGGACATATTGTAATGATGCTTAATTGGTTTTAAAACAACGTTTGCCTAGCGAATTACCAAATTGCTACCTAATATTTTTAAAGCCAAAGGGGCAGATTTATGTTGGGAATGCGCCACATTTGCGTCACGCAACTGCGGCGTAAACGTGGCGCATCCCTACGACCCATTTACAAAGTGACGCATCTAGGCAGATGCGTCACGTTGTAAAGCCCTGCGCCACTTGTGGGCGTTCCGGCGGAGGTTGGGCGTTCCGGGGCAGGTGCGCCTCGCAAAAGTGGCTGAGTGAAATCTATAAGATTTCACTCAGTCACTTTCAGGCCAATGCTGCGTCAAAACCCTGTGCCTGCTTGAAGCAGGCGTAGGTCTTGACGCAGCATTGTAAAGATGGGGCACCCCCGAGCCTTGCTGGAGCTGCATCGCGCTTGCGACGCAACGCCAGCAATGCGCAACCTTTACGGCACAGATGCGTCACGCATCTGTGCCGTTTTTGCCCCATGGTGCGCCGCATTGTAAATGCGGCGCACCATGGGTGGCGGAGCAGCGGCGCAAAATAACTGGCGCATCCCCAGGTTATCATAAATCTGCCCCCAAGTGTTAAGAACATAATTCGGCCTATTAAGAATATGATAAAAAGTATAAATATAATTACTATTGGGCAATTTCAGCATAAAGGATTTCGGGAATACCATTTGGCCTAGAGGAAAGGTATACATTTAAATTAAGGACTTTTTCTCAGATATTTTCACAGCATATATTTTTAAAGAACATCATTTAAAGTATATGAAAATAATAAAGAATTGTTCATTTAATTATCATTACATGTTCTTTCAAATTGAAGTAAGAAAATTTTCTTAGAAGAAAGCATTTATTATATATGTGATTTGTATTATATGGTATGTTATTGAGGATGTTGTTTTTACGGAATGTTGAGAAATAGTTACGTATTTTGTAAATATTTTTGCACACATTTGTTTTTGTTTAAACAATCTTATTGATTGTTTTTTTTGCCTGCTGTTATGTGATGCGTAACATTGAAATCACTGTTTATAGTAAAATTCAATATATTCTGACAACAGCAAAAGAGGCAAACAAAATATTTTATATAATGTTCAAATTATGTTGTGTTGTAAAAAATATAATATTATATATTATAACTGAATTTTTTCTTTTCTTTCACAGATCCTAATTCTTAAATATGACATTTTCTGAAATTTAAATGTTTAAAACTTTTTCAAATTGACTACTCTCCAGGTAAGATTAACTAAGTATTAAAACGCCCAATGGGCTGTGTTTGCACTGCACACTGGTGAAGAAAGGGGGGAAGGACTGAGCTGATATGTGTGCAAACATGCTCTGTGGGCGTTTTAAGTTGGGAGATAAAGTCCCCCTGAATCCTGAGGGTCCCTGGGGGCCAACTAACCCACCAGATAGGTTCAGAAAGTGCCAGAGAGTTGCATTGCAGAGAGGTGTAAAATGGGGCATGGACTCGAACCACCTCTCTGCAACGCAGCTCTATGATGTTTAATAGAGGGACATGGTCGGCTAGTAGAACCCAGGGACTTTCAGGATTAATTCCTCAACTTAAAACATGCCACAGGGTGTGTTTGCACATATCACATTAGGCCACATCCCCTTCCTTCACCACTGTGTAAACACGCCCTATAACCTTTTTATGGTGGGAGAATAAGTCACCTTGAATCCTAAGGGTTCTAAGAGTCCAACTAGCCCACTACGTATGTCCAGTAAGCACTACAGAACTGCGTTGCAGAGAGATGTAAAAAATGGCACAGCCTAGACCACCTCTCTGCAATACAGTGCAGTGCTGCTTTCTGGAAGCATGTATTCTCTTTACAACAATGATAATATTTAATTAACTAGTCAAGTATCAAAGGAATGGCCTAAACGGAAAAAACGAATACAGCAACAATATTCTGTGCAGTATGTATGCAAACTTCCAATCACTAATATAGAAATGATATACTCTTTTAAATATTCAGTTAGTAACTAATCAATCTAGGAAACCTTCTGTTCGTCACTACCACTTGTCCATTCATTCATGCAGCACTATGTATCAATCCTATCTCTTTGCTAAAACCCAAGTACTTACAGATGTATCTTTCACTCTCTTTGCAGTACTGAAATTACTTATTAGTTATTAGTCATATACTTAAGGATTGGCCTAGTCACTAACCTAGTACAAATGAATTTCTTTATATACTATGTATGCAGACCTGCAAGAAGCTACAAAGTATTAATACTCTCTTCAAAATACTCAAGTTTATATCTATGTAGTTTTGGAATCTCTCTGTCATAGGATCCCATGTGACCTGAAAAAAAAAGATTTGATTGGTTCATAACATTTCCCATTGTAACTATCGAAGGACCACAACTATTTTAATCTCTGCTTACCTTCTGTCACTCTCATGCAATTTTTCTATCAATCAACAGGCAATATGTTTTTATTGTAATAGTCTGCCAATACCTAAGCACTTATGGGGCAGATTTAGAAGCATCCTGTACCAATAATATGTCACTTTTTGTAACACAGTGATGGCGCCAGACTCTCCTTCATATTTACCAGGAGAGGAAAAGCCACTCTGTGTAGCTTTTCTTCTCCTTGTAAATACGATCCCTTCATACACACCACTTTGCATTGAAAGGGCGTTCAATAGGTGTTGCTGTGGGTGTTTCCACACAATACTCATAGAAGAAGACACTTCTCCAGATTTATCAGAAATCATACATTTGGAGATGTGTGTGAATGCTGCAGCATCCTCCAGTTGGTGTAGCAAGGCACAACAAGGAGAATAGGTTTCATTTCTCCTAATGTTTTCTCTTTCTATGTATGCTGCATTGCACAGCATACATTGAAAGAGGAAAATGCCTTTACTGATTGGTTTTATGCAGGAAAGTGTCCCTTCCTGCACAAAAACATTCTCTTCACGACACAGACATGCTTGCAAGTATGCCTGTGTCACTGTATGTCTGCAGTTTGTGCAGCAGTGCAGAGAGAAGCATAGAGTTGCAACATATTTATGTACATTTGTTGCATCCCTTTGCTTTGGAAGTACCACAGCACAGTGCAGCTAAAGACCTTACATTGTCACGCTGCAGCACTTCCTTATAGTTCTGCACTCATACATTCACCATACAATACTAATACATTCTTTCAATCAATTAAGCACTGCATCACAAAATGCGATGCAGTGCACGCATCGAAATTTGTTTTATTTATTTTTATGTTTACTTACCTGTTAAAGTCCATAATCCATACATAAATACCCCCCATCCTGCCCCTCCCCCTCCCCACGTCACCTCTCGGCCGGTACTCCCACTACCGGCCGCGCAGCTGTATATATATATATCATTTTAGACATACATAAATTTCGCAGGAGTGGTGCACCCACCGCGCCCAACACGTATATGACGTCACGCTGAAGCGCGCAAGCATGGCGTACAGTAATGCTCTTGAGTCGCGAATGCACGGGAGCTGGAGTCACGTACTGGTCGCATAGCAATCGCCCACATCTCAGATAATACGCACCCATCTCCATTTATATTAAAAATAAATCATGTAATTTAAAAAATAAAATATGTAAAAATAAACAGCTAAAAAACTGTAGAAAATCAGTATAAAAAATACATATAACTATTATTACATTTGAAATTGATCGTTTAAAAAACCTTTGAAATTCACTGAAAAAAACATAGGTTTCAGACATATTATAGTTAGCAATCAGCATTTAAAAAACCTTAGAAATTCACTGAAAAAACTATAGGTTTCAGGGCTGATATAGTTAGCTGGACATTTCATTTGTACAAAACCATTGAAATTCCTCCGTTATAGTTAGTTCTGCTAACTATAACGCACGCGCACGCAATGCACTGCTGATGATGTCACATATTACATCATTCATGACATGGTCAGTGACATCACTCATGAAATCACTGATGACACACTATAAAGTATAAACTACCATTAACACACCAATACAAGTTCATAAAAACCCACTCAGTGATTCGTAAATCTACAAACACATCTAATCACTTACCTATATATTCAGTCATACATGCTGTCAATGATCAAAAGAACACTATCAAATGCACTTATACACCTATATCGACATTAAACAACTGCACACATCCTACTCACTTATACAGTCAACCTACTCACTTATGCAAACAATTGATCATAATTACATTTACTCAGCTACACACTTATACAAACACCACTTCATTTATTCATGCAGATACTAAGTCATACTTAGTGTATTATAAAATTAGTATTACAAATATATAGTTATCCATACAGTCACTCATACAATCACTGAGTCTTATGTATAGTTATTTATATACAACAACTGTAACATACACTGCCTTTTATTTTTCTACTTCGTTGGACATGTACCACTGACAGATATATTTGCTTATCAACACACCCATAAAGACACTCACTCACCCAAACAACTGTTTCCACATGCACTCTTAACGTCATAAACCAACTGAATCAACTATTCAACCATGTGTGCACAGTCACACAGCCCCCACCCAACCACACACACATTCACTCTCCCATACAAATACTCAGCTAACTAATCAATAACAAATATAGACTTTCATGTAGCTAGTAACCAACTGATGCAGCAGTTTACACAACAGAGAGATACAGAACATTCACACAGTTTAGTCACTAGCCCTTATATGTTGTGTGAGACGCTTTAAATTAGTCACTTAAATAGTCAATCACATTGCTACTAAATTCTCCATCCAGACACTTATACATCCACTCATTCTTCAGTGTAGTATTCTATACATATAATACATATTTAAATATCAAACCAAACCACATTCACTGGATGATGTCATCAGTGATGTCATCAGTGATGTCATTTGAGATGTCATCAGTGATGGCATCAGTGATGTCACTGACCACGTCATGAATGATGTAATATGTAACTTCATCTGCAGTGCATTGCGGGTGTGCAAGTTATAGTTAGTAGAACTTACTATAACGGAGGAATTTCAATGGTTTTGTACGAGTGAAACGTCCAGCTAACTATACCAGCCTTGAAACCTATGGTTTTTTAAGTGATTTCTAAGGTTTTTTTAAATGCTAATTCCTAACTATAACATGTCTGAAACCTATGTTTTTTTTTCAGTGAAAATATATATATATGTTTCCTTCGATTTGCAGCACTTGACCGTTCACCTTCCTATTGACGCCGGTGCCTGCAGTGGTGATGACAATCGCTTATTTTTGCTAAAGTAGTCCGTTCGGAATTATATCCAAAAGAAGACAGCGGCACACCAAAGGACAGAACACAAGTTTATTGTACCCACAAACTGCGTGTTTCGGCAAAGCCTTTTTTCAAGTAGGTGACCTGCGCCCAATTGCCCGTAAAAATAAAGGTCAGCGTTAGTAGACATAAAAGACATAATACAGCCTGAACAAAATACATTTCGGCTGTACTCAAAGATCAATCGCTGAAAAATGAAAAATGCTGATTGAGGCAGGTTTCAGAACTGGTGCGACCTGGCACAGCAGATTAAAACCCAAGTCAGTGTTTAACCCAAATGTCCCACATGACAATATTGAGGCGTTCAATTCTATCATGATTCAGGAAATTAATAAATTGAGGGAACAACATCCCCGAACTCAGTAGGACAATCGTACCAAGTCACAAAGAACCGCCTTAAAAGCTCTAACAGATGATCAAAGCATAATTATAAAACCATCAGACAAAGGCGGAAATGTGAATGCCATGGACTTGGACCAATATAATCTTGAAGCCTATAGACAGCTAAATGATGTTGACTGGTATGTGGAGATAAACTGGGATGTCTATAGGTCTTCTATTAAACAGTACCATGATTTGTTAAAGGGCTGGTGGGAGGGTGGGATGTTGGATAGAGAAGAATATTCATTCTTAAAAACAGACAATCCAAGGGTACCTTGTTTTTATCTGTTACCGAAAATCCACAAACACCCCACTAGACTAGCAGGAAGACCAATAGTCTCCTCCAATGGTGGACTCTTGGAGAATCCATCAATTTTTTGTCGATTTATTTCTGGCACCTTTTGTCATGAGATTACGGTCATACTGCAAGGATAGTGCTACGCCTTATACATGACATTAAATGGACAACTTCCACATGATAGCATCAGATGTGTGCTCACTGTACACCTGCATCAACCAGAAAAAAGGTGTTGATGCTTGCATTTATTTTTTCAGGAAGAGACACATTTCACTATGGAACACACAAAAATACTAGAAACCATGATGCTTTTCTGTCTTAAGGAGAACCTTTTCATTTTTGATAAAACACTCTATCGCCAAAAGACAGGTACAGCGATGACCACTTATTTTGCCCCGAGCCTGACCAATATTTTCTTGGGTTGTTGGGAGGAACAGATTTGTTGGGTGGTAGCCAATGAAAAATACACAAAACACATCCCTATCTGGATCAGGTATATTGACGACCTGCTCTTGATATGGGATGCAACGTTGGATCTGGCACTGGAATTCTTTAAGGTGCTAGGGGACAATCAACTTAACCTGACCTTCCCACACAATATTAGCTCATCCTATTGTGAATTTTTGGATGTGGAGATTAGAGTGGAAAACAAACAGATGGTAACAAGTCTATTCAGAAAAAAAGACTTCTGGAAATACCCTGCTTCACTCAAACAGCAGTCATCCTGTACCCTTACTAAACAGTATCCCCTATGGGGAGTTTCTCTGGGCTTGGAGGAACTGTAGTACAGAAGTGGGTTTTGCTAAAGAGCAAGAAATCATTACAAATAGGTTCAAACAACATGGCTACAAGGACCAAGTCATTGTTGTAGCCAATAGGAAAGCCAAAGAAGTTACACGTAATGAATCACTCTTTTCCCTTAAAAGAAATACCAAAGATGAATTTGGTGTTCCAAGAATGATAACCACTTAAAACACTCGGTCTAATATCATCAGGCGTACTATGAAATGCCATTGGGGGCTATTAGAACCAGATCCTATAATAGGCTCCAGTATTGGGAAATCACCTCTCATAACGTACAAAAAATCAAGGTTCCTTAAGGATCATTTAGTCCTTAGCTACCACAGTAAACCTATAAACAACGCGTGGTTAGGAGTGTCAAAGGGGTTTATAAAATGTAACTCCTATGGGCCTATAAGCACAGTAGCAACAGGAATTGCTATAGTGTAAGTAAAACCAAAAGAAGACCGATTCACAAGCTTCCAACCTGCAATAGTGACTATGTTATTTACATCTTGGAGTGCCTGTGCGGCCTAAGATACGTTGACAGCACACAACTACAACTCAAGACCCGCATTCTACAACATATGAGGGCTGTCACAAACATATATCTCAATTATCCTGTCGCAGACACTTCCAAGAGAAACATCAAAGTAATTCCAAACTGCTTCCATTATATGGCATAGATAGAATCTTGCCACATCCCAGGGGTGGGGACAGAGAGAAACTATTACTGATTACTGAATCCAAATACATAATTGAGCTCAATACAAAAATTCCAAATGGGCTGAATAATGAGGAAGAGCTCGCAACCCACATTGGATATGGGTAGGGTCTAAATAATTGCTTCCTGACGCATTTCCTGTAACTGTAACCAGCTTTGGCTGTTTTAATCACTTACACTTATTTTAATGAGTGACTTAGATGAGTTATAGGTCCTATATATAGACCTACAAGATGTATAACTGGCTATTTGCCAGCACATCCCCATACAGGAATTTCCACTAGGCTTAGTAGAACACTTGGAACCCACCTTCACTCTCACCTGCACATTTCTTCTTTCTTTTCTTATTCACTTTATCATGTTGGCTTTCAGGTCACACAATTAGCTGTGAACTGGCCCACGTCCCACTATGCATGAATAGAGGGACTCAGTAGATGCAATAATGGCATTTGGATGAGTGGTATCATGATCTTATATATGCATCCTTTTGTATTGTTTGGTTAACATGGAAAACGGATTGCATTACATTTTTTGTACATTACCTGAAATTGTAGCTTGGTGCATTTTTACCAACTAATTTTGATAATGCTATGAGCATGTGAATTATAATTTGTGAAAAAATGTAGGTATGGAGTAAGTGTTCTTTGGAGTCTGCTTTGCACCACATGTGATGATGTGCAAAAATTGGTTAATTCATTGAGATGAAATATATAAATCAACTATTATTTATTTTAAATTTTATTTATTACGTTTTATATAGCGCAAACAAGATTCCGAAGGATATCAAAGTGCTTTACAATATGATGGGATGAAGAACATAAATGCAATATCAACATCCAGTAGTAGTATGAAATGTTAATTTTGAATACAGCCGAAATGTATTTTGTTCATGCTGTAGTATGTCTTTTGTGTCTACTAGTGCAGACCTGTATTTTTAGGGGCAGTTGAGCGTAGGTCACCTACTTGAAAAAGGCTTTGCCAAAACGCGTTGTTAAACTTGTGTCTGACCTTTGGTGTGCCGCTGTCTTCTTTTGGATATAATTTCGAACGGACTACTTTAGCAAAAATATATATATATGTGTGTGTGTGTGTTTATATATATATATATATATATGTATATATATTCACTGAAAAAACTATAGGTTTCAGCCACGTTATAGTTAGGAATTAGCATTTAAAAAACCTTTGAAATTCACTGAAAAAAGCATAATTTTCACACATGTTATAGTTAGCTGGACATTTCACTCATACAAAACCATTGAAATTTCCCAGTTATAGTTAGTTCAGCTAACTATAACTCGCGCGCCCGCAATGCACTGCTGATGACGTCACATATTACATCACTCAAGACATGGTCAGTGACATCACTCATGACATCACTGATGACATCTCAAATGACGTCACTGATGACATCATCCTTGTGAAAGAGTGGCAGACCTTCTCCCACCCTAATATAACCTTTGATACACACATTCAAAAATAGAAACTAACATTTTCAAAAAAATGGAGATACCAATACTAACCCTGGGCGAAGCACTACGCTACGCTCGCGGAGTTTGCGAAGTTTTCGCAACTTCGCAGTACGCGAGCCGCACGTAGCACAGTGCGAACATGCATAGTGCAGCGTAGCGTAGTGCAGCAGTCATTTTTTGCTTGTTCGCGGTCCTGAACGTCATGTTCGCGACCGCGAGCAAGCAAAATGACATCCCGGCGCGATTCTCAAGGCGAGGAGGTCAGGTTTCGCATTGTGAGTGGTTGCGCATGCTCGCGACCGCTCTCAATGAGAAACTACCTGTTCGCGTTGAGAAAGCTGCCGTTCGAGTAATAATCTACTCGAGCAGCAGATAAATACAGCTCGCACTGTGCAAGATGCCGTTTTCAATGCTTGCACAGTGCCGGATGCTTGTCCGCACTGTGCAATCATTGAAAACGCATCTTGCACAGTGCGAACATGCTACTACGCAGCTCGCGTAGTGCTACGTGAAGTTCGCGTAGTGCGAAGTGCACTCCGCGTAGCTTCGCGTAGCGCTACTTCGCGAACTACGCCAAGGGTTAACCAATACCAGTTACACCAACGTATTCAGTAATTCCAATATCTACATACACATCCACTCATTCACCAACAGTTCTATATAGTCACTCATACATGTACTCACTCATCATATGTACTCATACACCTATACACCCTGTTACACACCGACACTCATCCATAGAGTTACTCACACACATACTCACACATGCCAACAAAGTATCAAACATCCATTTACTTGCATATACAGCTATAGACACCCCACTACACTTACTTCTACAGAAACGTACACATACTTACTCTCTTAAACAATCACTTATAGAAACACATACTTATTTTTACAGGAACTCTTCCAATCTCTCGCTCTTACATATACTCACTTATATGCATCAATACTCACATATACTAGTTTAAAACATATGTAGTTACTCATAAAGATACTACTGAGACAGCCGTTCACTCACTAACACACCCATACACACACTCATCCATCCATACAGTCCTGTACACAAGCTGTCTTCAAAACACATACAAACAGCGAGTCAGTCCTTCATGCATGTATGCGCTAATACCCCCCACCAAACAATACAAACACTCATACTGATACTCAAAAAACCAACTAATAACCCATATAGACACTCATGTAGCTACTCACCAACCCATGCAGCCAATAATACACAAAGTGAGAGACTGATACAGATATTTACATATTTAAACATTACTTGCTAACCCATGTATTCACTATGATACACTTAGTCAGTCAGTTATGCAATCAATGATGTCACTGACCATGTCATGAGTGATGTAATATGTGACGTCATCAGCAGTGCGTTGCGAGCACGCAAGGTATAGTTAGCTGAACTAACTGTAACGGGGAAATTTCAATGGTTTTGTATGAGTGAAATGTCCAGCTAACTATAACATGTGTGAAACCTATGGTTTTTTCAGTGAATTTCTAAGGTTTTTTAAATGCTAATTCCTAACTATAATGTGGCTGAAACCTATGGTTTTTTCAGTGAATTTCAAAGGTTTTTTTTTAAATACTTATTCCTAACTATAACGTGCCTAAAACCTATGTTTTTTCAGTGAATTTTATATGTTTTGTAAATGCCAATTTCTAAATGTATTAATTGTTACCGGTATATTTATTTTTTTGATACTAATTTACTACATTTTTTATAATAATTATTTTTAGCTATTTTTTTTTTAATTACATTACATATTTTTCATATAAAATAATAAAAACAAAATTAAAAATGTATTTTTTTATTTTATATATTGTTTCAATATATGAAAATTAATTTCTATATATTTTTTGCATTTTTTTGTGGTAAACGTATGGTACACGTACTGTCCTCGCACCCTGCTGCGCAACTGTAATCCTACTGTACGCGTACCCGCGCATACGTCACAGATACTTTTAAGCACTCCATTCCCTAAAGCCTGCCTCACTACATGAGTACATGCTTACTGAGTGAATGATTACATTAATACAAGTAAAGACACTGACTGAATTCTTAATTGGTTCACTTTTACTTTACTGAATGAATTACAAAAAAAGGGAAGTTACTAGAAAAATAAATAAGTAAAAAAAAAATGGGAATGAATATTAATACTCGTATTAAAACAAAGTAACCTATAGAAGTGTTTTTATAAGAAAAATGAGTTTAAATAAAGCATTTTAGAAATCAATCGAAAGTTAAAATGTATGGAAAGAGGCACGTTTACATAAACACGTGACGCACTAAAACAGTGGAAATGAGAACACCTGTCAACTGAAAAACGTGACTTAAAAGTGGGAGGAGCAATAAATTGATCCCATAAACTGTTCAGTAACCAAAAAGTATATAAACCACACCCGTGGGATGATTAGCTTTGTTTCAGAGAATCAATACGGGCGAAGAAACTACGAGCAACATAATGATTCAGGACTTAGAAGCATCTAGACGATATCTTTCATTTCCTCAGAGGGAAGATATTGTTAATGTATATTTAAAAATACATAAACATTATGCTCCCTCCAGAGGAGTTGGATGAATTTCGACGGAGGAAGGAAAGAATATCGAAGAGAGGTAAATTATCCTAATGGGTATATATTTTATATATTTAAGAAAGAAAGCTAAAATATTTAAATGATTATAGAATGTGATATGATTAAGTTTAAATAGAATATAATAACAAGTTCAGTAAAAAACCATTACAAGAAATATAGGTTATTACAGGAATTACTACGTGCAAAGTAATGATTAGAAGTGATGTCATAATCTTCAATTTATGTTTCATTTCCACAGAGGGATCATATTGTTAATGTATATTTTAATTTATATTTGACTTTATAATCCTTCCACGGAAGTGGAAGACTTACAACTGCAATTCTTTTTTTTTTTTAGTATTCAAGTATTTCTTAATGATTGAAAAATATAGTATAACTAGTATAACTTCTACGCTCCCAAACGCTACCTCCGTTCAGCCAACCACGCCCTCGCCGCCGTCCCCCGCATCCGAAGAGCAACTACAGGAGGAAGGTCCTTCTCCTACCTGGCCGCCACGACCTGGAACTCCCTCCCGACCGACCTGCGCCTGACCCAAGACCACCTCTCCTTCAGGAAGAAGCTGAAGACCTGGCTGTTCGAGCAGTAGCGGCACCCCCCCCTCCCCTAAGCGCCTTGAGACCCTACGGGTAAGTAGCGCGCTCTATAAGTGTCATTGATTGATTGATTATAAATAACCTTTCGAGAAAATACTTAGCAATAAAAGAGAATACTCTATAACTTCTATGGGCTAAAAGTATTTATATTGAGTAGTGCTTTTAGTCATTTTCACTCAAGAAGAAGAAGAGGATTATCTTCGCAAGCAATTTTTTTCAACAAAATAATATAATTGTATCTTCAAATATTAATGTGAATATTAATTCTTTCAATTTTTAAAAATGATTATAAAATGTAATAATGACATGAAATGTACATTAAAAAAAAGATGAAGTAGTTTAGGGAGTGTTTGTCGTAGCACTTCAATTCTACTTTAACTGAAAGTAAAAAAAGCCCAAACATTTAAAAAAAATGATGGGGCAACACTTATATAATGTAAACTTAAGAAATGACTGCTTATGATAAGATAAAAGAAATGGGTCCAACGCGTGATACCAATGAATGAAAAATAAAAATTAGCATTTCACCCATATGATGAATATAAAAGACTCAATACAAATATTTTGAAAACTTGTGCATATTTTTAAATACCTTTACAGTCAACAAACTCGTAAGCAGACTATACACTTTAAGTTAAAAGCACCCTACCACAACAAGTTTTTGACACGGATTGTAAAATAAAGTGCGCCACAAAATGGGCTACATACATGGTGAGTGTATCGTAACGTCACATAGAAATACAAAGCCAATCAAAATTAGCATCAGTAAGGTACACGTAACCACACAACAGCCAATCAAATGTTTTTCAAAATCTGCGTAAGGAAAGGGATTGGTCGCTAATACATCTTCTTACAATGCTTCACAACCAAACAAAAAGAGGTGTTGAAAGTATCTTTTTTTTTAAATACGAGCATATCAGATAACCTTGCAAGTACACACAGCCAGAGGCAATTATTAAAGATGACTTGCTTTCGCAAGACCGCAAAATACTTCTTCCAGAATAACTACGCACTTCACAGCCAAACCCCATTTAATGATTATCCAGGCTCTCAAGCCTAAACAAGCCACAAATAATCTCTCATCACTTTCTCTTCTTTTTTAGTGTATTGTGTGAGGCAGACTGCGTGTCCCTATGCCTACAGCCCTCAAAGGCCCTGAAGACAGCCATGCCACAGGGTCAGCTCCTGCGGTGTCCCGGAGCCGCACGGCCCCATCCCAACATTTAAAAGCCCCGGGGGGTGGTGGTAAATTAATCGAAGCTGAATACGTTAGTACAGCCCACTCCGCTTACGCTACCAGGAAAACACAACAACACTACATGGCCCAGATTTCCATTGTAGTGATTTCTCAGTTCCAGGTCTAGTTGTCAGATCGGCACACACACTCCCTCATGGCTGGTATACACCCACACCACACGCATTCAGCACATACGTCACTACACACGTAACCCTACCTATAAGAAAGAGGGGCGGACATGCTGTACGCCATTTTAGAGTTGCTCCCATCGCAAGCGCTGTGATGGCCCGTCCTGGTGGTTCGCACGCTTCATGTAGGCCCAAACTACTGAACAAAGGGGCCCACTACCAAGTGCATGGCCTCTTTGGTCACTGAGTTAGTGGTACCCGAAGCACTGAGCGGGTAAAGAACCTGCGATGATGATGATGGGAGCACGAGTATGTCGTTAGCCATAGAGATATCAAGACTCAGCACCATATGTGAGACTTCTTACCGGCAGAGCGGGACTGCATGATGTAGAAGGTGTCCTATCCAAGAAAAGGTGAGCAGTGAGGCCTGGGCACGCATCGGAGGGAATCGAAGGGCTGTAGCAGACTGGATACAAAAAAGCGATGCAGCAATTTAGAAAAACGCAGTCCTATATAGTGTATCAAATTAAATGTATATATATTTTTTTCCAATAGGAGGAATGTTTTTATAATCGCTCAAACATCCCGAATATAAACTATACAAATAGTTCTTATAAATGTGAGGAGGAACGTGTGTGAAAGGGCGATGTTATCCAACTCCACATTAAGATAGTAACAATTACCAATCATAACATCCTTCTTTTACTATCCTTTAGATGTCGAGCTTCAGGGTGCATTATGTCCCAGCACGTGGTGAAAAAAACACACTGGTGACAGAAAGTTGAGCTGCGAATATTCTGTGCTGTCACTCTGTCACTTCCTCTCTCCTTTGATAAAATAAATTACACACAATGTTAACTTCCTTATTATTTTACAGGTTGTTTTTCACAAATTGGCGTCGCCCCAACACTTCTAAAACTCAATGTTTGAGGATTCTGCGATGAAGCCTGGCCATCTTAACAACTTCTGAGAAAGCTGCTTTGACACGTAGTGCACCCTCTTTGAATCACGCCAATGGCCCAAGGTGAGCAAAGAAGCTTGTTTCTGAAACAATAACAAGTTATCTGTGAAAGGAGAGAGTGGGTATTGTCCAGCACATTCACTATGTAGAAATATACAATTACCACCGAGCAGTGAGAATAGATAGGTTACAACAGTCTGACGAACAGATCTACAAGCTTCTTGCGACACTTTTGTGTCACTTTTAACATGGGAAAAGTAGCGCAAAGAGCTTGTAAATCTGCCTCTGACTTCTCAAGAAAAACACTCACCTCCAGACTCTGCGAGTCAATGAGATGCAACAGTCTAGGTATGCAGGGGCAGGTCTACAAGAAAGTGCCGCAGCATGGCACCATAAGCCCTTTGGCTGCACCACGCTAGGGCACTTTCAGAGCGTAGGAATGCGACATATTTACAAGAATATGTTGCATTCCTGTGCTCTCCCCTCCGCTAATGCACAAACAGTTGCCATGCGCCGGCGCAGGCACCCTTGCACCATGGTACAAGGATGCCTGTGCCAAGGGGAGATTGTTTTTGTGCACGAAGAGGCTCCTTCCTGCACAAAAACAATCACTAAAAGCTTTTTCCTCTTTCAATGCGTGCGTAGAATGCAGCACGCATTAAAAGAGGAAAGAAAACGAGGAGAAATTAAAACATTTGTTCTCGTTGCGTCTTGCTACGCCACCTCTAGGGTGACGTAGTGTCAGAACCTCAGAACAAATTGGTCATGTAGTTTCCACTCTGAGATGGAAACCCAAACTATCCATCAACAGAGACTTTCCTGTTCGCAATGATTGGAGATTGCGAAACAATGTCCAAAATTCCAAGATGGCCGCCGCTTCTAAATACAAGTTAGCGGTCTAGTGTTTCTGCATTTTGCAGGTGTTTGATTAAATGTGAAGCGCGCAAGTCCAGTTGACTGCGCACTTCACCTGAAGAATCCCCGAAGCAAGAAGTATGCTCCAGAGCTCCAGAGAAATGCATTTAGAGCCCAGTTTCAGTTGCGCGTTTAAAGACGCGTTTGAGCTTTCAGAGCTTTTGAGCATTAGAGTGCTCACTGAGTTCGCGGTCCTTAGTTATCTTACCTCACCTGATTGGTTAAGTCTGCGCACAACTCAAGAGGCCTCCACCAGAAGCAGTGTTCGAGGACAACGACCCAAGAAGAAGAGCATTAGCAGAAGAAAGGAGATACGTCTAAGACTTAGATTGCAAGCCTAATGCATTGTGAAAGACTGTAATAACCATAGACTCTGCCATATGTGAACCGTATTTGCCTGAGAGTTTCTCAACCCAAGCACCCTAAGGAAGGAAGAAATAAATAGAAGAAGAGTACACATGAGTAGGATTAGAACATTCAGTAAATAATACATAGGATATCGATAGGCATTTAGGTAGGTTACACATAGGTCCATATAAAATTAGTTGTGTCGAGAATAGAATAGAGAGTACAAGACCAGAAGTGAATTGGAGAATACTCTGACTACAATTTATGAGAGAAGGTAAGAACACAAAAATATAAGGATATTTCGAAAAACTGAGAGCAGATATTTTACTAAATCATTCTTATCTGAAATAGGTTTCCCTCATTACAAGAAGAAAGAAAAGATTGTTCGAACAAGTAAAGAAGAGAAGCAAAGCCTCTGAGTAAATAGGTAAAGAGAACTTAAGTAAAATAGATTTAGGAAGATTAGAGTAGGATATATGTTTAACCTCTTGTTACTGTAATTTAGGCATCTCTGAATACAAAGTCTGCAGGACGGACTACACAAGAGAAGCAGAAGAAAATTACCAGAGCAGTATCTTCATTGTCTATTTATTATTTTATCCACACCCCTTCCCCCCTTGAGGGTCTCCAGGAGTCAAGTTATAAAACAGGCTCTGGGGGATCTTTGAGAGGGCGATGGGAATTATCGACTTCTGCTCCTGGGCAAGTTCCGGCGGTAGGAATTCACGTAGCATTGATACGCATCTCCAGATTCACGATTCCTCGTAAATCTGGACAATGTGTCTTGTTCCATGGGTGTTGCGTGGGAACACCCACGGCAGCACCCATGAAACGCCCCATCACCGCAAAGTGCTACATGTGAAGGGGCCATATTTACAAGGAGAGGAAAAGTCCGGCAGCAGTCCCCTGCGCCACCAGTACTTCACAAAAAGTGACGTACTGGTGGCGCAGGGAGCTTGTAAATCTGCCCTGCAATATTGAGAACTCTCCCCTACGCAGTGGGAGTGTATGTAATATACTACTTTGGAAGAAAAACAGCGCACATACACCTCCTTACAGTGGAAGTTAATAAAATAAATTATCCTGAACATACAAATAAATAAAGCGCAAATATACGTGTGCAGTTATATGTACTATGCTATTACAAAGTCTATATTCTATCTTTCAGATCACTAAACTGGAGGGTGCACTATGAACCAGAACGTGCTTAGACACACAACAGAGGCAAAAGGTGAGCTACGAATATTTTCTCCAGTATTAACAGCTGCACTTATAACTTTCTCTCTCTCACGTTTTAATGTCGTTTTTTCTCTCTTTCTCTTTCTCACTCTCTCTCACATCATTTCTCTTCCTCTTTTAAAGTTATGGACGCTGCTGTCTACTTTAACGTGTAGAACCAAAGCTAAGTTGAAGTTGTGAATTCTGCTGGCCACAGTGCTTACACAAGGTAAGCAAAGCGGCCTAGATATACAAAACCTCTGATTAAATGCATTACAAATAAAAGAGCTTATTTACAAGCCCCTTGCGACACTTTTGCGTCACTTTCAACATGAAAAGAGTAATACAAAATTGGCGCAAGACTCTTGTAAATAAGCCCTAAAGAATATTGTCCTGCATAATGACTTGATCTCTCACCTAATTCTGTCTCATCTCTGAATCATTTTAAAGACCTGTTGATCTGTAATTTAAATCTGATGCAGTAGGCACTTCCATACAGACACCGCTTCAACGCGGGCCTATAACACAAGTGAAATGTACCAGGCACACTGCACACGTAAAATCCTAGTGTTACCTTGACTTGTAATGTTTGACCTCATTTAGTCACATCGATCCAATTTTAAACACTAACTTTCTTTTTTTGTTTTGCAGATTACCTACCATACGTCTATTGGAGTCCACATCACATTTTGTTTATTATATTGTTTTATTAAAGTTATGTTTCTAGTTCTTCATTGTATTGTTCTCTTTAAGTTACGTGTCCAGTTATTTATTGTTGGTTTAATGAAATCTAATTAAAAAAAATATATACATCTTTTTTTTGTGGGGGGGTTGCGGTCCCCAACAGAAATTATATTTAAAATTTGAAGTATAATTCTGAGACTAACTCTTAACCAGATCTGTACCAGAGTCTGTAGCTACAACTAACTGTTCCAATCCAAAAGTTTTAAAAGTACAACGCCATTAGCAACATATTGTGGTGAACTTCTAACCTCTGTGCTCACGTAAGTGTTCCATGAACTGTTACTGTGGTAACAGGCAGAAAGCCGTTTGGGGGTAGGGTTAAAAGGTACTGGCTGTACAAAAACCATTATATTTACCCTGGATCCTCTACAAGACAGAAAGAAAAGAAAAGTAAAACAAAACACTATACCAGATTTACAATGCCCTTGCGCCACTTTTGCGTCCAAGGCCCCAACCCTCTACAAAATTAAAAGTGTGTGGCCTCAATGATGCCCCTCAAGTCCCGGGAACAACCACCCCCCAGAGATTTCTGTATTGTGTGAGGGGGGCTGCGTGGTCCTCCGCCTGGTGCCCTCGAGAGCCCTGGAGACCGCCAAGCCCAGAGCCGGTTCCTGCAGTGTCCCAGGGTGCCTACCCCTGGGACACTGCTGTTTGCTATGAGAGGGCGGAACTCTCCCGGCTCCCGCCCTCCCATAACAAACTTAGTTTCAATTTTGAAAGACAGAGCAGTGAAATCTGTTCTCACTTTCAAAATCCAAACAAGATTGCACTTCCACATGCAAGTTAGCATCTCCCCATGTGTAAAAGCAATGCCGGCTCCCAAAGAACGCGGAAAGCCGGCCGGAACCATGGGGGCATAGTGGCTCCCCTCACGTCCATAACATTTTTTTATAAGACCAGGGGGATACGATCCCCAGGAATATTAGAAAGTTCTGATAGGAGCTATTTTTAACAGAAAAAGTAAAAGTTGCGCTCCCAGCTCAGTGCGGCCCCCTGTTGTGCACTCCCTGGATGCACAACTCATAATCTGTATAGTGTGCAACTCCAGCACCTTTGGTGCACAACTTCTACGCATTTGGGAGCCGGCATTACTTTTCCACAGCAGGAACTACTAACACGCAGCTCCCCATGTAGAAAAGCAATCTGATTTAGATTTTGAAAGAGCACCCCGGGACACTGCAAAATCCGGCCCTCCCACAATATATAAAGCCCCGGGCAGTGGTGGTCCCCGGGGCTTTGAAGAGCGTACCATTTTATCGTAAAAAAAAATAATAGCCCCTATCACTAATTTTAATTATCCCTGGGGACCCCATTCCCCGAGGCTTACATGAAACATTGGGGACCGCAGAGGGAGTCCCAATGCCCCCATGGTCCCAGCCAGCTTCCCGCATCTTTCGGGAGCCGGCATTGCTTTTCCTCAGGGAGAACAACTAATATGCTGCTCGCCCGGAGAAAAAGCAATCTGCTTTCCTATTTGGAAGAGAGAGCAGTTTAACCTGCTCTCTCTTCCTAAAAGGAAAGCAGTTTCCAATGACAGGGTGGCAGCCGCGAGGCTCCCGCCCTGTCATTGCAAACAGCAGTATCCTGGGGCTGTGCACCCCGGGACACTGGAGAAGCCGGCCCTGGGGGGTGGCGATCCCCAGGTCCATCTTGGGCTCCAGGAAGGGGGCGATGCGGACCCCTCCAACACTTTCAAGTAGCCCCGGGGATGGCAGTCCCCAGAGCTGGGGGGACCTCAGAGCCCCCCTCAATTAATATTTTAAAGCCCAGGAGGGTGTCGCTCCCCGGGACTGGGGGGCCTCAGAACCCCCCTTAATTAATATTTTAAAGCCCCGGGGGTGGTGGTTCCCGGGGCTGGGGGGCCTCAGAGCCCCCCTAAATTAATATTTTAAAGCCCCAGAGGGTGGCGCTCCCTGGGGCTTAAGGGACCTCAGAGCCCCCCTAAATTAATGTTTTAAAGGCACAGGGAGTGGTGGTCCCCGGGGCTGGGGGGACCTAAGAGTCCCCCCACACGTATACATTTACATTTACTGCGGGGGCCATGAGCCCCCACCGCACATATATTTTAAAAAAAGCCCCAGGGGTAGCGGTCCCCGGGGCTGGGGGGTCCCTCTGGGCTCCCTATTATAATAAACTACATTGCCCCAGGACTTGTAATAATTTTTTTAGGCCTTAGGGGTCCTTGTGGGACCCCCTGAGCAGGCCTAGGGGGTCAGGGTATTTCTACCCTGCCCCCTTTGCATCCTTTGCGCATTTGTTTTTCAGTTTTCTTGTGCCTCGGTTCTACCAAGACACAAGATGGCTGCCAACACTTCCTGGTTTGGTGTGTTGACAGACAGTTGACAGCCAATTAGCATGCAGCTCGTGCTCATTAAGGTATGCGTATAATCCTCAGACAGTACTAATATCTAGGATTTTACTTTTGATTTTCTCAGGAACTACTGCACGGATTTACACCATTTAACAAAAAAAGCGTAATCTACGAACCATACTTTACCTTTTTGCCAAATTTCGTGTAATTCTGTTCAGCAGTTCGGGCTGTAGCACGTATTAAAGGTCCCTATGGAAAATTGCATGGGGAAACACGTTTTGGGACCCCCTTTTTTCTCAGCCCCCGCTTCACCAATCACCCCCAAACTTGTAGGCAAGTAGCAGAGTAGAGCAGGCCATCTTCTTGGAGAATTCCGCGAAGATTTGTCCATGGGCGCCAAAGTTATTCCAAATAGAATGTTGCGGATTTCCTATGGAACTAAGTCGTAACTATAACTACCTACTGGTGTGACCGCCAGTAGGTAATATATATATATATATATATATATATATATATATATATATATGAAAAAGCAAAGCCCTCAAGCTTAGACAGGGCACACTGTCACTTTCACCCACCATCCGGTTTGCTGCCTTGCTGAAGCACATGAATTGCCTCTCAATCATTCTCCCCCAATCCGACGCGTTTCAAGGCTGCTCACGCCCCTCCTTCATGGATTGTGCGCAGGGAAAAGCAAGAAGCAAACCCTCGTTGTTTTTCCAACCTTTTATTGTTGTGAAAAAAATCCCCCAGTGGGCGTGGCATTTAGGTGAACAGCCAGCTGCATGCTGGTATTTCTAGTCCAAAAACAAGGTGAGTATCTGTTCCTTAAGTAGGTTTGCTTACTCTGCTCATTGCACTTTCAATTAGTTCCTTAAGTAGGAAAGAGAGGGTTTCTTCATGTACATTTTCGCCCGGTGAAAGGACGCTTCATGGAATGGAAGCAGTTACCTTCCGAAGCTTCCTCTGTCTCCTGCTGACTTCAGAGAAAACGAGAACGGTGCTCCTGTCCCACGGCCAAGGGTAGCCGTGTGGAAATGTGAAAAAGCAAAGCCCTCAAGCTTAGACAGGGCACCCTGTCACTTTCACCCACCATCCGGTTTGCTGCCTTGCTGAAGCACATGAATTGCCTCTCAATCATTCTCCCCCAATCCGACGCATTTCAAGGCTGCTCACGCCCCTTCTTCATGGATTGTGCGCAGGGGAAAGCAAGAAGAAAACCCTTGTTGTTTTTCCAACCTTTTATTGTTGTGAAAAAACGCCCTTAGTGGGCGTGGCATTTAGGTGAACAGCCAGCTGCATGCTGGGGGCGTTTTTTCACAACAATAAAAGGTTGGAAAAACAACAAGGGTTTTCTTCTTGCTTTCCCCTGCGCACAATCCATGAAGAAGGGGCGTGAGCAGCCTTGAAACGCGTCGGATTGGGGGAGAATGATTGAGAGGCAATTCATGTGCTTCAGCAAGGCAGCAAACCGGATGGTGGGTGAAAGTGACAGTGTGCCCTATCTAAGCTTGAGGGCTTTGCTTTTTCACATTTCCACACGGCTACCCTTGGCCGTGGGACAGGAGCACCATTCTCGTTTTCTCTGAAGTGAGCAGGAGACAGAGGAAGCTTCGGAAGGTAACTGCTTCCATTCCATGAAGCGTCCTTTCACCGGGCGCAAATGTACATGAAGAGACCCTCTCTTTCCTACTTAAGGAACTAATTGAAAGTGCAATGAGCAGAGTAAAAAAACCTACTTAAGGAACAAATACTCATCTCGTTTTTGGACTAGAAATACCAGCATGCAGCTGGCTGTTCACCTAAATGCCACGCCCACAGGGGGCGTTTTTTCACAACAATAAAAGGTTGGAAAAACAACGAGGGTTTTCTTCTTGCTTTCCCCTGCGCACAATCCATGAAGAAGGGGCGTGAGCAGCCTTGAAACGCGTCGGATTGGGGGAGAATGATTGAGAGGCAATTCATGTGCTTCAGCAAGGCAGCAAACCGGATGGTGGGTGAAAATGACAGTGTGCCCTGTCTAAGCTTGAGGGCTTTGCTTTTTCACATTTCCACACGGCTACCCTTGGCCGTGGGACAGGAGCACCATTCTCGTTTTCTCTGAAGTCAGCAGGAGACAGAGGAAGCTTCGGAAGGTAACTGCTTCCATTCCATGAAGCGTCCTTTCACCGGGCGAAAATGTACATGAAGAGACCCTCTCTTTCCTACTTAAGGAACAAATTGAAAGTGCAATGAGCAGAGTAAGCAAACCTACTTAAGGAACAGATACTCACCTCGTTTTTGGACTAGAAATACCAGCATGCAGCTGGCTGTTCACCTAAATGCCACGCCCACTGGGGGCGTTTTTTCACAACAATAAAAGGTTGGAAAAACAACGAGGGTTTTCTTCTTGCTTTCCCCTGCGCACAATCCATGAAGAAGGGGCGTGAGCAGCCTTGAAACGCGTCTGATTGGGGGAGAATGATTGGGAAGCAATTCATGTGCTTCAGCAAGGCAGCAAACCGGATGGTGGGTGAAAGTGACAGGGTGCCCTGTCTAAGCTTGAGGGCTTTGCTTTTTCACATTTCCACACGGCTACCCTTGGCCGTGGGACAGGAGCACCATTCTCGTTTTCTCTGAAGTCAGCAGGAGACAGAGGAAGCTTCGGAAGGTAACTGCTTCCATTCCATGAAGCTTCCTTTCAAAGGGCGAAAATGTACATGAAGAGACCCTCTCTTTCCTACTTAAGGAACTAATTGAAAGTGCAATGAGCAGAGTAAGCAAACCTACTTAAAGAACAGATACTCACCTCGTTTTTGGACTAGAAATACCAGCATGCAGCTGGCTGTTCACCTGAATGCCACGCCCACTGGGGGTGTTTTTTCACAACAATAAAAGGTTGGAAAAACAACGAGGGTTTTCTTCTTGCTTTCCCCTGCGCACAATCCAAGAAGAAGGGCCGTGAGCAGCCTTGAAACGCGTCGGATTGGGGAGAATGATTGAGAAGCAATTCACGTGCTTCAGCAAGGCAGCAAACTGGATGGTGGGTGAAAGTGACAGTGTGCCCTGTCTAAGCTTGAGGGCTTTGCTTTTTCACATTTCCACACGGCTACCCTTGGCCGTGGGACAGGAGCACCATTCTCGTTTTCTCTGAAGTCAGCAGGAGACAGAGGAAGCTTCGGAAGGTAACTGCTTCCATTCCATGAAGCGTCCTTTCACCGGGCGAAAATGTACATGAAGAGACCCTCTCTTTCCTACTTAAGGAACTAATTGAAAAAGCAATGAGCAGAGTAAGCAAACCTACTTAAGGAGCAGATACTCACCTCGTTTTTGGACTAGAAATACCAGCATGCAGCTGGCTGTTCACCTAAATGCCACGCCCACTGGGGGCGTTTTTTCACAACAATAAAAGGTTGGAAAAACAACGAGGGTTTTCTTCTTGCTTTCCCCTGCGCACAATCCATGAAGAAGGGGCGTGAGCAGCCTTGAAACGCGTCGGATTGGGGGAGAATGATTGAGAGGCAATTCATGTGCTTCAGCAAGGCAGCAAACCCGATGGTGGGTGAAAGTGACAGTGTGCCCTGTCTAAGCTTGAGGGCTTTGCTTTTTCACATTTCCACACGGCTACCCTTGGCCGTGGGACAGGAGCACCATTCTCGTTTTCTCTGAATTCAGCAGGAGACAGAGGAAGCTTTGGAAGGTAACTGCTTCCATTCCTTGAAGCGTCCTTTCACCGGGCGAAAATGTACATGAAGAGACCCTCTCTTTCCTACTTAAGGAACTAATTGAAAGTGCAATGAGCAGAGTAAGCAAACCTACTTAAGGAACAGATACTCACCTCGTTTTTGGACTATAAATACCAGCATGCAGCTGGCTGTTCACCTAAATGCCACGCCCACTGGGGACGTTTTTTCACAACAATAAAATGTTTGGAAAAACAACAGGGGGTTTTCTTCTTGCTTTCCCCTGGGCACAATCCATGAAGAAGGGGCGTGAGCAGGCTTGAAACGCGTCGGATTGGGGGGAGAATGATTGAAAGGCAATTCATGTGCTTCAGCAAGGCAGCAAACCGGATGGTGGGTGAAAGTGACAGTGTGCCCTGTCCAAGCTTGAGGGCTTTGCTTTTTCACATTTCCACACGGCTACCCTTGGCCGTGGGACAGGAGCACCATTCTCGTTTTCTCTGAAGTCAGCAGGAGACAGAGGAAGCTTCGGAAGGTAACTTCTTCCATTCCATGAAGCGTCCTTTCACCGGGCGAAAATGTACATGAAGAGACCCTCTCTTTCCTACTTAAGGAACTAATTGAAAGTGCAATGAGCAGAGTAAGCAAACCTACTTAAGGAACAGATACTCACCTCGTTTTTGGACTAGAAATACCAGCATGCAGCTGGCTGTTCACCTAAATGCCACGCCCACTGGGGGCGTTTTTTCACAACAATAAAAGGTTGAAAAAACAACGAGGGTTTTCTTCTTGCTTTCCCCTGCGCACAATCCATGAAGAAGGGGCGTGAGCAGCCTTCAAACGCGTCGGATTGGGGGAGAATGATTGAGAGGCAATTCATTTGCTTCAGCAAGGCATTAAAACGGATGGTGGACGAAAGTGACAGTGTGCCCTGTCTAAGCTTGAGGGCTTTGCTTTTTCACATTTCCACATGGCTACCCTTGGCCGTGGGACAGAAGCACCATTCTCGTTTTCTCTGAAGTCAGCAGGAGACAGAGGAAGCTTCGGAAGGTAACTGCTTCCATTCCATGAAGCGTCCTTTCACCGGGCGAAAATGTACATGAAGAGACCCTCTCTTTCCTACTTAAGGAACTAATTGAAAGTGCAATGAGCAGAGTAAGCAAACCTACTTAAGGAACAGATACTCACCTTGTTTTTGGACTAGAAATACCAGCATGCAGCTGGCTGTTCAACTAAATGCCACGCCCACTGGGGGCATTTTTTCACAACAATAAAAGGTTGGAAAAACGACGAGGTTTTTCTTCTTGCTTTCCGCTGCGCACAATCCATGAAGAAGGGGCGTGAGCAGCCTTTAAACGCGTCGGATTGGGGGAGAATGATTGAGAGGCAATTCATGTGCTTCAGCAAGGCAGCAAACCGGATGGTGGGTGAAAGTGACAGGGTGCCCTGTCTAAGCTTGAGGGCTTTGCTTTTTCACATTTTCACACGGCTACCCTTGGCCGTGGGACAGGAGCACCATTCTCGTTTTCTCTGAAGTCAGCAGGAGACAGAGGAAGCTTCGGAAGTAACTGCTTCCATTCCATGAAGCGTCCTTTCACCGGGCGAAAATGTACATGAAGAGACCCTCTCTTTCCTACTTAAGGAACTAATTGAAAGTGCAATGAGCAGAGTAAGCAAACCTACTTAAGGAGCAGATACTCACCTCGTTTTTGGACTAGAAATACCAGCATGCAGCTGGCTGTTCACCTAAATGCCACGCCCACTGGGGGCGTTTTTTCACAACAATAAAAGGTTGGAAAAACAACGAGGGTTTTCTTCTTGCTTTCCCCTGCGCACAATCCATGAAGAAGGGGCGTGAGCAGCCTTGAAACGCGTCGGATTGGGGGAGAATTATTGAGAGGCAATTCATGTGCTTCAGCAAGGCAGCAAACCGGATGGTGGGTGAAAGTGACAGTGTGCCCTGTCTAAGCTTGAGGACTTTGCTTTTTCACATTTCCACACGGCTACCCTTGACCGTGGGACAGGAGCACCATTCTCGTTTTCTCTGAAGTCAGCAGGAGACAGAGGAAGCTTCGGAAGGTAACTGCTTCCATTCCATGAAGCGTCCTTTCACCGGGCGAAAATGTACATGAAGAGACCCTCTCTTTCCTACTTAAGGAACTAATTGAAAGTGCAATGAGCAGAGTAAGCAAACCTACTTAAGGAACAGATACTCACCTCATTTTTGGACTAGAAATACCAGCATGCAGCTGGCTGTTCACCTAAATGCCACGCCCACTGGGGGCGTTTTTTCACAACAATAAAAGGTTGGAAAAACAACGAGGGTTTTCTTCTTGCTTTCCCCTGCGCACAATCCATCAAGAAGGGGCGTGAGCAGCCTTGAAACGCGTCGGATTGGGGGAGAATGATTGAGAGGCAATTCATGTGCTTCAGCAAGGCAGCAAACCGGATGGTGGGTGAAAGTGACAGTGTGCCCTGTCTAAGCTTGAGGGCTTTGCTTTTTCACATTTCCACACGGCTACCCTTGGCCGTGGGACAGGAGCACCATTCTCGTTTTCTCTGAATTCAGCAGGAGACAGAGGAAGCTTTGGAAGGTAACTGCTTCCATTCCATGAAGCGTCCTTTCACCGGGCGAAAATGTACATGAAGAGACCCTCTCTTTCCTACTTAAGGAACTAATTGAAAGTGCAATGAGCAGAGTAAGCAAACCTACTTAAGGAACAGATACTCACCTCGTTTTTGGACTAGAAATACCAGCATGCTGCTGGCTGTTCACCTAAATGCCACGCCCACTGGGGGCGTTTTTTCACAACAATAAAAGGTTTGGAAAAACAACAAGGGTTTTCTTCTTGCTTTCCCCTGCGCACAATCCATGAAGAAGGGGCGTGAGCAGCCTTGAAACGCGTCGGATTGGGGGGAGAATGATTGAAAGGCAATTCATGTGCTTCAGCAAGGCAGCAAACCGGATGGTGGGTGAAAGTGACAGTGTGCCCTGTCCAAGCTTGAGGGCTTTGCTTTTTCACATTTCCACACGGCTACCCTTGGCCGTGGGACATGAGCACCATTCTCGTTTTCTCTGAAGTCAGAAGAAGACAGAGGAAGCTTCGGAAGGTAACTGCTTCCATTCCATGAAGCGTCCTTTCACCGGGCGAAAATGTACATGAAGAGACCCTCTCTTTCCTACTTAAGGAACTAATTGAAAGTACAATGAGCAGAGTAAGCAAACCTACTTAAAGAACAGATACTCACCTCGTTTTTGGACTAGAAATACCAGCATGCTGCTGGCTGTTCACCTAAATGCCACGCCCACTGGGGGCGTTTTTTCACAACAATAAAAGGTTTGGAAAAACAACAAGGGTTTTCTTCTTGCTTTCCCCTGCGCACAATCCATGAAGAAGGGGCGTGAGCAGCCTTGAAACGCGTCGGATTGGGGGGAGAATGATTGAAAGGCAATTCATGTGCTTCAGCAAGGCAGCCAACCGGATGGTGGGTGAAAGTGACAGTGTGCCCTGTCCAAGCTTGAGGGCTTTGCTTTTTCACATTTCCACACGGCTACCCTTGGCCGTGGGACATGAGTACCATTCTCGTTTTCTCTGAAGTCAGCAGGAGACAGAGGAAGCTTCGGAAGGTAACTGCTTCCATTCCATGAAGCGTCCTTTCACCGGGCGAAAATGTACATGAAGAGACCCTCTCTTTCCTACTTAAGGAACTAATTGAAAGTGCAATGAGCAGAGTAAGCAAACCTACTTAAGGAACAGATACTCACCTCGTTTTTGGACTAGAAATACCAGCATGCAGCTGGCTGTTCACCTAAATGCCACGCCCACTGGGGGCGTTTTTTCACAACAATAAAAGGTTGGAAAACAACGAGGGTTTTCTTCTTGCTTTCCCCTGCGCACAATTCATGAAGAAGGGGCGTGAGCAGCCTTGAAACGCGTCGGATTGGGGGAGAATGATTGAGAGGCAATTCATGTGCTTCAGCAAGGCATTAAAACGGATGGTGGGTGAAAGTGACAGTGTGCCCTGTCTAAGCTTGAGGGCTTTGCTTTTTCACATTTCCACATGGCTACCCTTGGCCGTGGGACAGAAGCACCATTCTCGTTTTCTCTGAAGTCAGCAGGAGACAGAGGAAGCTTCGGAAGGTAACTGCTTCCATTCCATGAAGCGTCCTTTCACCGGGCGAAAATGTACATGAAGAGACCCTCTCTTTCCTACTTAAGGAACTAATTGAAAGTGCAATGAGCAGAGTAAGCAAACCTACTTAAGGAACAGATACTCACCTTGTTTTTGGACTAGAAATACCAGCATGCAGCTGGCTGTTCAACTAAATGCCACGCCCACTGGGGGCGTTTTTTCACAACAATAAAAGGTTGGAAAAACGACGAGGTTTTTCTTCTTGCTTTCCGCTGCGCACAATCCATGAAGAAGGGGCGTGAGCAGCCTTGAAACGCGTCGGATTGGGGGAGAATGATTGAGAGGCAATTCATGTGCTTCAGCAAGGCAGCAAACCGGATGGTGGGTGAAAGTGACAGTGCGCCCTGTCTAAGCTTGAGGACTTTGCTTTTTCACATTTCCACACGGCTACCCTTGGCCGTGGGACAGGAGCACCATTCTCGTTTTCTCTGAAGTCAGCAGGAGACAGAGGAAGCTTCGGAAGGTAACTGCTTCCATTCCATGAAGCGTCCTTTCACTGGGCGAAAATGTACATGAAGAGACCCTCTCTTTCCTACTTAAGGAACTAATTGAAAGTGCAATGAGCAGAGTAAGCAAACCTACTTAAGGAACAGATACTCACCTTGTTTTTGGACTACAAATACCAGCATGCAGCTGGCTGTTCAACTAAATGCCACGCCCACTGGGGGCGTTTTTTCACAACAATAAAAGGTTGGAAAAACGACAAGGTTTTTCTTCTTGCTTTCCGCTGCGCACAATCCATGAAGAAGGGGCGTGAGCAGCCTTGAAACACGTCGGATTGGGGGAGAATGATTGAGAGGCAATTCATGTGCTTCAGCAAGGCAGCAAACCGGATGGTAGGTGAAAGTGACAGGGTGCCCTGTCTAAGCTTGAGGGCTTTGCTTTTTCACATTTCCACACTGCTACCCTTGGCCGTGGGACAGGAGCACCATTCTCGTTTTCTCTGAAGTCAGCAGGAGACAAAGGAAGCTTCGGAAGGTAACTGCTTCCATTCCATGAAGCGTCCTTTCACCGGGCGAAAATGCACATGAAGAGACCCTCTCTTTCCTACTTAAGGAACTAATTGAAAGTGCAATGAGCAGAGTAAGCAAACCTACTTAAGGAACAGATACTCACCTCATTTTTGGACTAGAAATACCAGCATGCAGCTGGCTGTTCACCTGAATGCCACGCCTACTGGGGGCGTTTTTTCACAACAATAAAAGGTTGGAAAAACAACGAGGGTTTTCTTCTTGCTTTCCCCTGCGCACAATCCATGAAGAAGGGGCGTGAGCAGCCTTGAAACGCGTCGGATTGGGGAGAATGATTGAGAAGCAATTCACGTGCTTCAGCAAGGCAGCAAACCGGATGGTGGGTGAAAGTGACAGTGTGCCCTGTCTAAGCTTGATGACTTTGCTTTTTCACATTTCCACACGGCTACCCTTGGCCGTGGGACAGGAGCACCATTCTCGTTTTCTCTGAAGTCAGCAGGAGACAGAGGAAGCTTCGGAAGGTAACTGCTTCCATTCCATGAAGCGTCCTTTCACCGGGCGAAAATGTACTTGAAGAGACCCTCTCTTTCCTACTTAAGGAACTAATTGAAAGTGCAATGAGCAGAGTAAGCAAACCTACTTAAGGAACAGATACTCACCTCGTTTTTGGACTAGAAATACCAGCATGCAGCTGGCTGTTCACCTAAATGCCACGCCCACTGGGGGCGTTTTTTCACAACAATAAAAGGTTTGAAAAACAACGAGGGTTTTCTTCTTGCTTTCCCCTGCGCACAATCCATGAAGAAGGGGCGTGAGCAGCCTTGAAACGCGTCGGATTGGGGGAGAATGATTGAGAGGCAATTCATGTGCTTCAGCAAGGCAGCAAACCGGATGGTGGGTGAAAGTGACAGTGTGCCCTGTCTAAGCTTGAGGGCTTTGCTTTTTCACATTTCCACACGGCTACCCTTGGCCGTGGGACAGGAGCCCCATTCTCGTTTTCTCTGAAGTCAGCAGGAGACAGAGGAAGCTTCGGAAGGTAACTGCTTCCATTCCATGAAGCGTCCTTTCACCGGGCGAAAATGTACATGAAGAGACCCTCTCTTTCCTACTTAAGGAACTAATTGAAAGTGCAATGAGCAGAGTAAGCAAACCTACTTAAGGAACAGATACTCACCTCGTTTTTGGACTAGAAATACCAGCATGCAGCTGGCTGTTCACCTAAATGCCACGCCCACTGCGGGCGTTTTTTCACAACAATAAAAGGTTGGAAAAACAACAAGGGTTTTCTTATTGCTTTCCCCTGCGCACAATCCATGAAGAAGGGGCGTGAGCAGCCTTGAAACGCGTCGGATTGGGGGAGAATGATTGAGAGGCAATTCATGTGCTTCAGCAAGGCAGCAAACCGGATGGTGGGTGAAAGTGACAGTGTGCCCTGTCTAAGCTTGAGGGCTTTGCTTTTTCACATTTCCACATGGCTACCCTTGGCCGTGGGACAGGAGCACCATTCTCGTTTTCTCTGAAGTCAGCAGGAGACAGAGGAAGCTTTGGAAGGTAACTGCTTCCATTCCATGAAGCGTCCTTTCACCGGGCGAAAATGTACATGAAGAGACCCTCTCTTTCCTACTTAAGGAACTAATTGAAAGTGCAATGAGCAGAGTAAGCAAACCTACTTAAGGAACAGATACTCACCTCGTTTTTGGACTAGAAATACCAGCATGCAGCTGGCTGTTCACCTAAATGCCACGCCCACTGGGGGCGTTTTTTCACAACAATAAAAGGTTGGAAAAACGACGAGGGTTTTCTTCTTGCTTTCCCCTGCGCACAATCCATGAAGAAGGGGCGTGAGCAGCCTTGAAACGCGTCGGATTGGGGGAGAATGATTGAGAGGCCATTCATGTGCTTCAGCAAGGCAGCAAACCGGATGGTGGGTGAAAGTGACAGTGCGCCCTGTCTAAGCTTGAGGACTTTGCTTTTTAACATTTCCACACGGCTACCCTTGGCCGTGGGACAGTAGCACCATTCTCGTTTTCTCTGAAGTCAGCAGGAGACAGAGGAAGCTTCGGAAGGTAACTGCTTCCATTCCATGAAGCGTCCTTTCACCGGGTGAAAATGGACATGAAGAGACCCTCTCTTTCCTACTTAAGGAACTAACTGAAAGTGCAATGAGCAGAGTAAGCAAACCTACTTAAGGAACAGATACTCACCTCGTTTTTGGACTAGAAATACCAGCATGCAGCTGGCTGTTCACCTAAATGCCACGCCCACTGGGGGCGTTTTTTCACAACAATAAAAGGTTGGAAAAACAACGAGGGTTTTCTTCTTGCTTTCCCCTGCGCACAATCCATGAAGAAGGGGCGTGAGCAGCCTTGAAACGCGTCGGATTGGGGGAGAATGATTGAGAGGCAATTCATGTGCTTCAGCAAGGCAGCAAACCGGATGGTGGGTGAAAGTGACAGGGTGCCCTGTCTAAGCTTGAGGGCTTTGCTTTTTCACATTTCCACATGGCTACCCTTGGCCGTGGGACAGGAGCACCATTCTCGTTTTCTCTGAAGTCAGCAGGAGACAGAGGAAGCTTCGGAAGGTAACTGCTTCCATTCCATGAAGCGTCCTTTCACCGGGCGAAAATTTACATGAAGAGACCCTCTCTTTCCTACTTAAGGAACTAATTGAAAGTGCAATGAGCAGAGTAAGCAAACCTACTTAAGGAACAGATACTCACCTCATTTTTGGACTAGAAATACCAGCATGCAGCTGGCTGTTCACCTGAATGCCACACCCACTGGGGCGTTTTTTCACAACAATAAAAGGTTGGAAAAACAACAAGGGTTTTCTTCTTGCTTTCCCCTGCGCACAATCCATGAAGAAGGGGCGTGAGCAGCCTTGAAACGCGTCGGATTGGGGAGAATGATTGAGAAGCAATTCACGTGCTTCAGCAAGGCAGCAAACCGGATGGTGGGTGAAAGTGACAGTGTGCCCTGTCTAAGCTTGAGGGCTTTGCTTTTTCACATTTCCACACGGCTACCCTTGGCCGTGGGACAGGAGCACCATTCTCGTTTTCTCTGATTTCAGCAGGAGACAGAGGAAGCTTTGGAAGGTAACTGCTTCCATTCCATGAAGCGTCCTTTCACCGGGCGAAAATGTACATGAAGAGACCCTCTCTTTCCTACTTAAGGAACTAATTGAAAGTGCAATGAGCAGAGTAAGCAAACCTACTTAAGGAACAGATACTCACCTCGTTTTTGGACTAGAAATACCAGCATGCTGCTGGCTGTTCACCTAAATGCCACTCCCACTGGGGGCGTTTTTTCACAACAATAAAAGGTTTGGAAAAACAACAAGGGTTTTCTTCTTGCTTTCCCCTGCGCACAATCCATGAAGAAGTGGCGTGAGCAGCCTTGAAACGCGTCGGATTGGGGGGAGAATGATTGAAAGGCAATTCATGTGCTTCAGCAAGGCAGCAAACCGGATGGTGGGTGAAAGTGACAGTGTGCCCTGTCCAAGCTTGAGGGCTTTGCTTTTTCACATTTCCACACGGCTACCCTTGGCCGTGGGACAGGAGCACCATTCTCGTTTTCTCTGAAGTCAGCAGGAGACAGAGGAAGCTTCAGAAGGTAACTGCTTCCATTCCATGAAGCGTCCTTTCACCGGGCGAAAATGTACATGAAGAGACCCTCTCTTTCCTACTTAAGGAACTAATTGAAAGTGCAATGAGCAGAGTAAGCAAACCTACTTAAGGAACAGATACTCACCTCGTTTTTGGACTAGAAATACCAGCATGCAGCTGGCTGTTCACCTAAATGCCACGCCCACTGGGGGCGTTTTTTCACAACAATAAAAGGTTGGAAAAACAACGAGGGTTTTCTTCTTGCTTTCCCCTGCGCACAATTCATGAAGAAGGGGCGTGAGCAGCCTTGAAACGCGTCGGATTGGGGGAGAATGATTGAGAGGCAATTCATGTGCTTCAGCAAGGCATTAAAACGGATGGTGGGTGAAAGTGACAGTGTGCCCTGTCTAAGCTTGAGGGCTTTGCTTTTTCACATTTCCACATGGCTACCCTTGGCCGTGGGACAGAAGCACCATTCTCGTTTTCTCTGAAGTCAGCAGGAGACAGAGGAAGCTTCGGAAGGTAACTGCTTCCATTCCATGAAGCGTCCTTTCACCGGGCGAAAATGTACATGAAGAGACCCTCTCTTTCCTACTTAAGGAACTAATTGAAAGTGCAATGAGCAGAGTAAGCAAACCTACTTAAGGAACAGATACTCACCTTGTTTTTGGATTAGAAATACCAGCATGCAGCTGGCTGTTCAACTAAATGCCACACCCACTGGGGGCGTTTTTTCACAACAATAAAAGGTTGGAAAAACGACGAGGTTTTTCTTCTTGCTTTCCGCTGCGCACAATCCATGAAGAAGGGGCGTGAGCAGCCTTGAAACGCGTCGGATTGGGGGAGAATGATTGAGAGGCAATTCATGTGCTTCAGCAAGGCAGCAAACCGGATGGTGGGTGAAAGTGACAGTGCGCCCTGTCTAAGCTTGAGGACTTTGCTTTTTCTCATTTCCACACGGCTACCCTTGGCCGTGGGACAGGAGCACCATTCTCGTTTTCTCTGAAGTCAGCAGGAGACAGAGGAAGCTTCGGAAGGTAACTGCTTCCATTCCATGAAGCGTCCTTTCACCGGGCTAAAATGTACATGAAGAGACCCTCTCTTTCCTACTTAAGGAACTAACTGAAAGTGCAATGAGCAAAGTAAGCAAACCTACTTAAGGAACAGATACTCACCTCGTTTTTGGACTAGAAATACCAGCATGCAGCTGGCTGTTCACCTAAATGCCACGCCCACTGGGGGCGTTTTTTCACAACAATAAAAGGTTGGAAAAACAACGAAGGTTTTCTTCTTGCTTTCCCCTGCGCACAATCCAGGAAGAAGGGGCGTGAGCAGCATTGAAACGCGTCGGATTGGGGGAGAATGATTGAGAGGCAATTCATGTGCTTCAGCAAGGCAGCAAACCGGATGGTGGGTGAAAGTGACAGGGTGCCCTGTCTAAGCTTGAGGGCTTTGCTTTTTCACATTTCCACACGGCTACCCTTGGCCGTGGGACAGGAGCACCATTCTCGTTTTCTCTGAAGTCAGCAGGAGACAAAGGAAGCTTCGGAAGGTAACTGCTTCCATTCCATGAAGCGTCCTTTCACCGGGCGAAAATGTACATGAAGAGACCCTCTCTTTCCTACTTAAGGAACTAATTGAAAGTGCAATGAGCAGAGTAAGCAAACCTACTTAAGGAACAGATACTCACCTTGTTTTTGGATTAGAAATACCAGCATGCAGCTGGCTGTTCAACTAAATGCCACACCCACTGGGGGCGTTTTTTCACAACAATAAAAGGTTGGAAAAACGACGAGGTTTTTCTTCTTGCTTTCCGCTGCGCACAATCCATGAAGAAGGGGCGTGAGCAGCCTTGAAACGCGTCGGATTGGGGGAGAATGATTGAGAGGCAATTCATGTGCTTCAGCAAGGCAGCAAACCGGATGGTGGGTGAAAGTGACAGTGCGCCCTGTCTAAGCTTGAGGACTTTGCTTTTTCTCATTTCCACACGGCTACCCTTGGCCGTGGGACAGGAGCACCATTCTCGTTTTCTCTGAAGTCAGCAGGAGACAGAGGAAGCTTCGGAAGGTAACTGCTTCCATTCCATGAAGCGTCCTTTCACCGGGCTAAAATGTACATGAAGAGACCCTCTCTTTCCTACTTAAGGAACTAACTGAAAGTGCAATGAGCAAAGTAAGCAAACCTACTTAAGGAACAGATACTCACCTCGTTTTTGGACTAGAAATACCAGCATGCAGCTGGCTGTTCACCTAAATGCCACGCCCACTGGGGGCGTTTTTTCACAACAATAAAAGGTTGGAAAAACAACGAAGGTTTTCTTCTTGCTTTCCCCTGCGCACAATCCAGGAAGAAGGGGCGTGAGCAGCATTGAAACGCGTCGGATTGGGGGAGAATGATTGAGAGGCAATTCATGTGCTTCAGCAAGGCAGCAAACCGGATGGTGGGTGAAAGTGACAGGGTGCCCTGTCTAAGCTTGAGGGCTTTGCTTTTTCACATTTCCACACGGCTACCCTTGGCCGTGGGACAGGAGCACCATTCTCGTTTTCTCTGAAGTCAGCAGGAGACAAAGGAAGCTTCGGAAGGTAACTGCTTCCATTCCATGAAGCGTCCTTTCACCGGGCGAAAATGTACATGAAGAGACCCTCTCTTTCTTACTTAAGGAACTAATTGAAAGTGCAATGAGCAGAGTAAGCAAACCTACTTAAGGAACAGATACTCACCTCATTTTTGGACTAGAAATACCAGCATGCAGCTGGCTGTTCACCTGAATGCCACGCCCACTGGGGGCGTTTTTTCACAACAATAAAAGGTTGGAAAAACAACGAGGGTTTTCTTCTTGCTTTCCCCTGCGCACAATCCATGAAGAAGGGGCGTGAGCAGCCTTGAAACGCGTCGGATTGGGGGAGAATGATTGAGAGGCAATTCATGTGCTTCAGCAAGGCATTAAAACGGATGGTGGGTGAAAGTGACAGTGTGCCCTGTCTAAGCTTGAGGGCTTTGCTTTTTCACATTTCCACATGGCTACCCTTGGCCGTGGGACAGAAGCACCATTCTCGTTTTCTCTGAAGTCAGCAGGAGACAGAGGAAGCTTCGGAAGGTAACTGCTTCCATTCCATGAAGCGTCCTTTCACCGGGCGAAAATGTACATGAAGAGACCCTCTCTTTCCTACTTAAGGAACTAATTGAAAGTGCAATGAGCAGAGTAAGCAAACCTACTTAAGGAACAGATACTCACCTTGTTTTTGGACTAGAAATACCAGCATGCAGCTGGCTGTTCAACTAAATGCCACGCCCACTGGGGGCGTTTTTTCACAACAATAAAAGGTTGATAAAACGACGAGGTTTTTCTTCTTGCTTTCCGCTGCGCACAATCCATGAAGAAGGGGCGTGAGCAGCCTTGAAACGCGTCGGATTGGGGGAGAATGATTGAGAGGCAATTCATGTGCTTCAGCAAGGCAGCAAACCGGATGGTGGGTGAAAGTGACAGTGTGCCCTGTCTAAGCTTGAGGGCTTTGCTTTTTCACATTTCCACACGGCTATCCTTGGCCGTGGGACAGGAGCACCATTCTCGTTTTCACTGAAGTCAGCAGGAGACAAAGGAAGCTTCGGAAGGTAACTGCTTCCATTCCATGAAGCGTCCTTTCACCGGGCGAAAATGTACATGAAGAGACCCTCTCTTTCCTACTTAAGGAACTAATTGAAAGTGCAATGAGCAGAGTAAGCACACCTACTTAAGGAACAGATACTCACCTCATTTTTGGACTAGAAATACCAGCATGCAGCTGGCTGTTCACCTGAATGCCACGCCCACTGGGGGCGTTTTTTCACAACAATAAAAGGTTGGAAAAACAACGAGGGTTTTCTTCTTGCTTTCCCCTGCGCACAATCCATGAAGAAGGGGCGTGAGCAGCCTTGAAACGCGTCGGATTGGGGAGAATGATTGAGAAGCAATTCACGTGCTTCAGCAAGGCAGCAAACCGGATGGTGGGTGAAAGTGACAGTGTGCCCTGTCTAAGCTTGAGGGCTTTGCTTTTTCACATTTTCACACGGCTACCCTTGGCCGTGGGACAGGAGCACCATTCTCGTTTTCTCTGAAGTCAGCAGGAGACAGAGGAAGCTTCGGAAGGTAACTGCTTCCATTCCATGAAGCGTCCTTTCACCGGGCGAAAATGTACATGAAGAGACCCTCTCTTTCCTACATAAGGAACTAATTGAAAGTGCAATGAGCAGAGTAAGCAAACCTACTTAAGGAGCAGATACTCACCTCGTTTTTGGACTAGAAATACCAGCATGCAGCTGGCTGTTCACCTGAATGCCACGCACACTGGGGGCGTTTTTTCACAACAATAAAAGGTTGGAAAAACAACGAGGGTTTTCTTCTTCCTTTCCCCTGCGCACAATCCATGAAGAAGGGGCGTGAGCAGCCTTGAAACGCGTCGGATTGGGGGAGAATGATTGAGAGGCAATTCATGTGCTTCAGCAAGGCAGCAAACCGGATGGTGGGTGAAAGTGACAGGGTGCCCTGTCTAAGCTTGAGGGCTTTGCTTTTTCACATTTCCACACGGCTACCCTTGGCCGTGGGACAGGAGCACCATTCTCGTTTTCTCTGAAGTCAGCAGGAGACAAAGGAAGCTTCGGAAGGTAACTGCTTCCATTCCATGAAGCGTCCTTTCACCGGGCGAAAATGTACATGAAGAGACCCTCTCTTTCCTACTTAAGGAACTAATTGAAAGTGCAATGAGCAGAGTAAGCAAACCTACTTAAGGAACAGATACTCACCTCATTTTTGAACTAGAAATACCAGCATGCAGCTGGCTGTTCACCTGAATGCCACGCCCACTGGGGGCGTTTTTTCACAACAATAAAAGGTTGGAAAAACAACAAGGGTTTTCTTCTTGCTTTCCCCTGCGCACAATCCATGAAGAAGGGGCGTGAGCAGCCTTGAAACGCGTCGGATTGGGGAGAATGATTGAGAAGCAATTCACGTGCTTCAGCAAGGCAGCAAACCGGATGGTGGGTGAAAGTGACAGTGTGCCCTGTCTAAGCTTGAGGGCTTTGCTTTTTCACATTTTCACACGGCTACCCTTGGCCGTGGGACAGGAGCACCATTCTCGTTTTCTCTGAAGTCAGCAGGAGACAGAGGAAGCTTCGGAAGGTAACTGCTTCCATTCCATGAAGCGTCCTTTCACCGGGCGAAAATGTACATGAAGAGACCCTCTCTTTCCTACATAAGGAACTAATTGAAAGTGCAATGAGCAGAGTAAGCAAACCTACTTAAGGAGCAGATACTCACCTCGTTTTTGGACTAGAAATACCAGCATGCAGCTGGCTGTTCACCTGAATGCCACGCCCACTGGGGGCGTTTTTTCACAACAATAAAAGGTTGGAAAAACAACGAGGGTTTTCTTCTTGCTTTCCCCTGCGCACAATCCATGAAGAAGGGGCGTGAGCAGCCTTGAAACGCGTCGGATTGGGGGAGAATGATTGAGAGGCAATTCATGTGCTTCAGCAAGGCAGCAAACCGGATGGTGGGTGAAAGTGACAGGGTGCCCTGTCTAAGCTTGAGGGCTTTGCTTTTTCACATTTCCACACGGCTACCCTTGGCCGTGGGACAGGAGCACCATTCTCGTTTTCTCTGAAGTCAGCAGGAGACAAAGGAAGCTTCGGAAGGTAACTGCTTCCATTCCATGAAGCGTCCTTTCACCGGGCGAAAATGTACATGAAGAGACCCTCTCTTTCCTACTTAAGGAACTAATTGAAAGTGCAATGAGCAGAGTAAGCAAACCTACTTAAGGAACAGATACTCACCTCATTTTTGGACTAGAAATACCAGCATGCAGCTGGCTGTTCACCTGAATGCCACGCCCACTGGGGGCGTTTTTTCACAACAATAAAAGGTTGGAAAAACAACGAGGGTTTTCTTCTTGCTTTCCCCTGCGCACAATCCATGAAGAAGGGGCGTGAGCAGCCTTGAAACGCGTCGGATTGGGGGAGAATGATTGAGAGGCAATTCATGTGCTTCAGCAAGGCATTAAAACGGATGGTGGGTGAAAGTGACAGTGTGCCCTGTCTAAGCTTGAGGGCTTTGCTTTTTCACATTTCCACATGGCTACCCTTGGCCGTGGGACAGAAGCACCATTCTCGTTTTCTCTGAAGTCAGCAGGAGACAGAGGAAGCTTCGGAAGGTAACTGCTTCCATTCCATGAAGCGTCCTTTCACCGGGCGAAAATGTACATGAAGAGACCCTCTCTTTCCTACTTAAGGAACTAATTGAAAGTGCAATGAGCAGAGTAAGCAAACCTACTTAAGGAACAGATACTCACCTTGTTTTTGGACTAGAAATACCAGCATGCAGCTGGCTGTTCAACTAAATGCCACGCCCACTGGGGGCGTTTTTTCACAACAATAAAAGGTTGATAAAACGACAAGGTTTTTCTTCTTGCTTTCCGCTGCGCACAATCCATGAAGAAGGGGCGTGAGCAGCCTTGAAACGCGTCGGATTGGGGGAGAATGATTGAGAGGCAATTCATGTGCTTCAGCAAGGCAGCAAACCGGATGGTGGGTGAAAGTGACAGTGTGCCCTGTCTAAGCTTGAGGGCTTTGCTTTTTCACATTTCCACACGGCTACCCTTGGCCGTGGGACAGGAGCACCATTCTCGTTTTCTCTGAAGTCAGCAGGAGACAAAGGAAGCTTCGGAAGGTAACTGCTTCCATTCCATGAAGCGTCCTTTCACCGGGCGAAAATGTACATGAAGAGACCCTCTCTTTCCTACTTAAGGAACTAATTGAAAGTGCAATGAGCAGAGTAAGCACACCTACTTAAGGAACAGATACTCACCTCATTTTTGGACTAGAAATACCAGCATGCAGCTGGCTGTTCACCTGAATGCCACGCCCACTGGGGGCGTTTTTTCACAACAATAAAAGGTTGGAAAAACAACGAGGGTTTTCTTCTTGCTTTCCCCTGCGCACAATCCATGAAGAAGGGGCGTGAGCAGCCTTGAAACGCGTCGGATTGGGGAGAATGATTGAGAAGCAATTCACGTGCTTCAGCAAGGCAGCAAACCGGATGGTGGGTGAAAGTGACAGTGTGCCCTGTCTAAGCTTGAGGGCTTTGCTTTTTCACATTTTCACACGGCTACCCTTGGCCGTGGGACAGGAGCACCATTCTCGTTTTCTCTGAAGTCAGCAGGAGACAGAGGAAGCTTCGGAAGGTAACTGCTTCCATTCCATGAAGCGTCCTTTCACCGGGCGAAAATGTACATGAAGAGACCCTCTCTTTCCTACATAAGGAACTAATTGAAAGTGCAATGAGCAGAGTAAGCAAACCTACTTAAGGAGCAGATACTCACCTCGTTTTTGGACTAGAAATACCAGCATGCAGCTGGCTGTTCACCTAAATGCCACGCCCACTGGGGGCGTTTTTTCACAACAATAAAAGGTTTGAAAAACAACGAGGGTTTTCTTCTTGCTTTCCCCTGCACACAATCCATGAAGAAGGGGCGTGAGCAGCCTTGAAACGCGTCGGATTGGGGGAGAATTATTGAGAGGCAATTCATGTGCTTCAGCAAGGCAGCAAACCGGATGGTGGGTGAAAGTGACAGTGTGCCCTGTCTAAGCTTGATGACTTTGCTTTTTCACATTTCCACACGGCTACCCTTGGCTGTGGGACAGGAGCACCATTCTCGTTTTCTCTGAAGTCAGCAGGAGACAGAGGAAGCTTCGGAAGGTAACTGCTTCCATTCCATGAAGCGTCCTTTCACCGGGCGAAAATGTACATGAAGAGACCCTCTCTTTCCTACTTAAGGAACTAATTGAAAGTGCAATGAGCAGAGTAAGCAAACCTACTTAAGGAACAGATACTCACCTCGTTTTTGGACTAGAAATACCAGCATGCAGCTGGCTGTTCACCTAAATGCCACGCCCACTGGGGGCGTTTTTTCACAACAATAAAAGGTTTGAAAAACAACGAGGGTTTTCTTCTTGCTTTCCCCTGCGCACAATCCATGAAGAAGGGGCGTGAGCAGCCTTGAAACGCGTCGGATTGGGGGAGAATGATTGAGAGGCAATTCATGTGCTTCAGCAAGGCAGCAAACCGGATGGTGGGTGAAAGTGACAGTGTGCCCTGTCTAAGCTTGAGGGCTTCGATTTTTCACATTTCCACACGGCTACCCTTGGCCGTGGGACAGGAGCCCCATTCTCGTTTTCTCTGAAGTCAGCAGGAGACAGAGGAAGCTTCGGAAGGTAACTGCTTCCATTCCATGAAGCGTCCTTTCACCGGGCGAAAATGTACATGAAGAGACCCTCTCTTTCCTACTTAAGGAACTAATTGAAAGTGCAATGAGCAGAGTAAGCAAACCTACTTAAGGAACAGATACTCACCTCGTTTTTGGACTAGAAATACCAGCATGCAGCTGGCTGTTCACCTAAATGCCACGCCCACTGGGGGCGTTTTTTCACAACAATAAAAGGTTGGAAAAACAACGAGGGTTTTCTTATTGCTTTCCCCTGCGCACAATCCATGAAGAAGGGGCGTGAGCAGCCTTGAAACGCGTCGGATTGGGGGAGAATGATTGAGAGGCAATTCATGTGCTTCAGCAAGGCAGCAAACCGGGATGGTGGGTGAAAGTGACAGTGTGCCCTGTCTAAGCTTGAGGGCTTTGCTTTTTCACATTTCCACACGGCTACCCTTGGCCGTGGGACAGGAGCACCATTCTCGTTTTCTCTGAAGTCAGCAGGAGACAGAGGAAGCTTTGGAAGGTAACTGCTTCCATTCCATGAAGCGTCCTTTCACCGGGCGAAAATGTACATGAAGAGACCCTCTCTTTCCTACTTAAGGAATTAATTGAAAGTGCAATGAGCAGAGTAAGCAAACCTACTTAAGGAACAGATACTCACCTCGTTTTTGGACTAGAAATACCAGCATGCAGCTGGCTGTTCACCTAAATGCCACGCCCACTGGGGGCGTTTTTTCACAACAATAAAAGGTTGGAAAAACGACAAGGGTTTTCTTCTTGCTTTCCCCTGCGCACAATTCATGAAGAAGGGGCGTGAGCAGCCTTGAAACGCGTCGGATTGGGGGAGAATGATTGAGAGGCCATTCATGTGCTTCAGCAAGGCAGCAAACCGGATGGTGGGTGAAAGTGACAGTGCGCCCTGTCTAAGCTTGAGGACTTTGCTTTTTCACATTTCCACACGGCTACCCTTGGCCGTGGGACAGGAGCACCATTCTCGTTTTCTCTGAAGTCAGCAGGAGACAAAGGAAGCTTCGGAAGGTAACTGATTCCATTCCATGAAGCGTCCTTTCACCGGGCGAAAATGTACATGAAGAGACCCTCTCTTTCCTACTTAAGGAACTAATTGAAAGTGCAATGAGCAGAGTAAGCAAACCTACTTAAGGAACAGATACTCACCTCATTTTTGGACTAGAAATACCAGCATGCAGCTGGCTGTTCACCTGAATGCCACGCCCACTGGGGGCGTTTTTTCACAACAATAAAAGGTTGGAAAAACAACGAGGGTTTTCTTCTTGCTTTCCCCTGCGCACAATCCATGAAGAAGGGGCGTGAGCAGCCTTGAAATGCGTCGGATTGGGGGAGAATGATTGAGAGGCAATTCATGTGCTTCAGCAAGGCATTAAAACGGATGGTGGGTGAAAGTGACAGTGTGCCCTGTCTAAGCTTGAGGGCTTTGCTTTTTCACATTTCCACATGGCTACCCTTGGCCGTGGGACACAAGCACCATTCTCGTTTTCTCTGAAGTCAGCAGGAGACAGAGGAAGCTTCGGAAGGTAACTGCTTCCATTCCATGAAGCGTCCTTTCACCGGGCGAAAATGTACATGAAGAGACCCTCTCTTTCCTACTTAAGGAACTAATTGAAAGTGCAATGAGCAGAGTAAGCAAACCTACTTAAGGAACAGATACTCACCTTGTTTTTGGACTAGAAATACCAGCATGCAGCTGGCTGTTCAACTAAATGCCACGCCCACTGGGGGCGTTTTTTCACAACAATAAAAGGTTGGAAAAACGACGAGGTTTTTCTTCTTGCTTTCCGCTGCGCACAATCCATGAAGAAGGGGCGTGAGCAGCCTTGAAACGCGTCGGATTGGGGGAGAATGATTGAGAGGCAATTCATGTGCTTCAGCAAGGCAGCAAACCGGATGGTGGGTGAAAGTGACAGTGTGCCCTGTCTAAGCTTGAGGGCTTTGCTTTTTCACATTTCCACACGGCTACCCTTGGCCGTGGGACAGGAGCACCATTCTCGTTTTCTCTGAAGTCAGCAGGAGACAAAGGAAGCTTCGGAAGGTAACTGCTTCCATTCCATGAAGCGTCCTTTCACCGGGCGAAAATGTACATGAAGAGACCCTCTTTCCTACTTAAGGAACTAATTGAAAGTGCAATGAGCAGAGTAAGCACACCTACTTAAGGAACAGATACTCACCTCATTTTTGGACTAGAAATACCAGCATGCAGCTGGCTGTTCACCTGAATGCCACGCCCACTGGGGGCGTTTTTTCACAACAATAAAAGGTTGGAAAAACAACGAGGGTTTTCTTCTTGCTTTCCCCTGCGCACAATCCATGAAGAAGGGGCGTGAGCAGCCTTGAAACGCGTCGGATTGGGGAGAATGATTGAGAAGCAATTCACGTGCTTCAGCAAGGCAGCAAACCGGATGGTGGGTGAAAGTGACAGTGTGCCCTGTCTAAGCTTGAGGGCTTTGCTTTTTCACATTTTCACACGGCTACCCTTGGCCGTGGGACAGGAGCACCATTCTCGTTTTCTCTGAAGTCAGCAGGAGACAGAGGAAGCTTCGGAAGGTAACTGCTTCCATTCCATGAAGCGTCCTTTCACCGGGCGAAAATGTACATGAAGAGACCCTCTCTTTCCTACATAAGGAACTAATTGAAAGTGCAATGAGCAGAGTAAGCAAACCTACTTAAGGAGCAGATACTCACCTCGTTTTTGGACTAGAAATACCAGCATGCAGCTGGCTGTTCACCTAAATGCCACGCCCACTGGGGGCGTTTTTGCACAACAATAAAAGGTTTGAAAAACAACGAGGGTTTTCTTCTTGCTTTCCCCTGCACACAATCCATGAAGAAGGGGCGTGAGCAGCCTTGAAACGCGTCGGATTGGGGGAGAATTATTGAGAGGCAATTCATGTGCTTCAGCAAGGCAGGAAACCGGATGGTGGGTGAAAGTGACAGTGTGCCCTGTCTAAGCTTGATGACTTTGCTTTTTCACAATTCCACACGGCTACCCTTGGCCGTGGGACAGGAGCACCATTCTCGTTTTCTCTGAAGTCAGCAGGAGACAGAGGAAGCTTCGGAAGGTAACTGCTTCCATTCCATGAAGCGTCCTTTCACCGGGCGAAAATGTACATGAAGAGACCCTCTCTTTCCTACTTAAGGAACTAATTGAAAGTGCAATGAGCAGAGTAAGCAAACCTACTTAAGGAACAGATACTCACCTCGTTTTTGGACTAGAAATACCAGCATGCAGCTGGCTGTTCACCTAAATGCCACGCCCACTGGGGGCGTTTTTTCACAACAATACAAGGTTTGAAAAACAACGAGGGTTTTCTTCTTGCTTTCCCCTGCGCACAATCCATGAAGAAGGGGCGTGAGCAGCCTTGAAACGCGTCGGATTGGGGGAGAATGATTGAGAGGCAATTCATGTGCTTCAGCAAGGCAGCAAACCGGATGGTGGGTGAAAGTGACAGTGTGCCCTGTCTAAGCTTGAGGGCTTCGATTTTTCACATTTGCACACGGCTACCCTTGGCCGTGGGACAGGAGCCCCATTCTCGTTTTCTCTGAAGTCAGCAGGAGACAGAGGAAGCTTCGGAAGGTAACTGCTTCCATTCCATGAAGCGTCCTTTCACCGGGCGAAAATGTACATGAAGAGACCCTCTCTTTCCTACTTAAGGAACTAATTGAAAGTGCAATGAGCAGAGTAAGCAAACCTACTTAAGGAACAGATACTCACCTCGTTTTTGGACTAGAAATACCAGCATGCAGCTGGCTGTTCACCTAAATGCCACGCCCACTGGGGGTGTTTTTTCACAACAATAAAAGGTTGGAAAAACAACGAGGGTTTTCTTATTGCTTTCCCCTGCGCACAATCCATGAAGAAGGGGCGTGAGCAGCCTTGAAACGCGTCGGATTGGGGGAGAATGATTGAGAGGCAATTCATGTGCTTCAGCAAGGCAGCAAACCGGATGGTGGGTGAAAGTGACAGTGTGCCCTGTCTAAGCTTGAGGGCTTTGCTTTTTCACATTTCCACACGGCTACCCTTGGCCGTGGGACAGGAGCACCATTCTCGTTTTCTCTGAAGTCAGCAGGAGACAGAGGAAGCTTTGGAAGGTAACTGCTTCCATTCCATGAAGCGTCCTTTCACCGGGCGAAAATGTACATGAAGAGACTCTCTCTTTCCTACTTAAGGAACTAATTGAAAGTGCAATGAGCAGAGTAAGCAAACCTACTTAAGGAACAGATACTCACCTCGTTTTTGGACTAGAAATACCAGCATGCAGCTGGCTGTTCACCTAAATGCCACGCCCACTGGGGGCGTTTTTTCACAAGAATAAAAGGTTTGGAAAAACAACGAGGGTTTTCTTCTTGCTTTCCCCTGCGCACAATCCATGAATAAGGGGCGTGAGCAGCCTTGAAACGCGTCGGATTGGGGGAGAATGATTGAAAGGCAATTCATGTGCTTCAGCAAGGCAGCAAACCGGATGGTGGGTGAAAGTGACAGTGTGCCCTGTCTAAGCTTGAGGGCTTTGCTTTTTCACATTTCCACACGGCTACCCTTGGCCGTGGGACAGGAGCACCATTCTCGTTTTCTCTGAAGTCAGCAGGAGACAGAGGAAGCTTTGGAAGGTAACTGCTTCCATTCCATGAAGCGTCCTTTCACCGGGCGAAAATGTACATGAAGAGACCCTCTCTTTCCTACTTAAGGAACTAATTGAAAGTGCAATGAGCAGAGTAAGCAAACCTACTTAAGGAACAGATACTCACCTCGTTTTTGGACTAGAAATACCAGCATGCAGCTGGCTGTTCACCTAAATGCCACGCCCACTGGGGGCGTTTTTTCACAACAATAAAAGGTTGGAAAAACGACAAGGGTTTTCTTCTTGCTTTCCCCTGCGCACAATCCATGAAGAAGGGGCGTGAGCAGCCTTGAAACGCGTCGGATTGGGGGAGAATGATTGAGAGGCCATTCATGTGCTTCAGCAAGGCAGCAAACCGGATGGTGGGTGAAAGTGACAGTGCGCCCTGTCTAAGCTTGAGGACTTTGCTTTTTCACATTTCCACATGGCTACCCTTGGCCGTGGGACAGGAGCACCATTCTCGTTTTCTCTGAAGTCAGCAGGAGACAAAGGAAGCTTCGGAAGGTAACTGCTTCCATTCCATGAAGCGTCCTTTCACCGGGCGAAAATGTACATGAAGAGACCCTCTCTTTCCTACTTAAGGAACTAATTGAAAGTGCAATGAGCAGAGTAAGCAAACCTACTTAAGGAACAGATACTCACCTCATTTTTGGACTAGAAATACCAGCATGCAGCTGGCTGTTCACCTGAATGCCACGCCCACTGGGGGCGTTTTTTCACAACAATAAAAGGTTGGAAAAACAACGAGGGTTTTCTTCTTGCTTTCCCATGCGCACAATCCATGAAGAAGGGGCGTGAGCAGCCTTGAAACGCGTCGGATTGGGGGAGAATGATTGAGAGGCAATTCATGTGCTTCAGCAAGGCATTAAAACGGATGGTGGGTGAAAGTGACAGTGTGCCCTGTCTAAGCTTGAGGGCTTTGCTTTTTCACATTTCCACATGGCTACCCTTGGCCGTGGGACACAAGCACCATTCTCGTTTTCTCTGAAGTCAGCAGGAGACAGAGGAAGCTTCGGAAGGTAACTGCTTCCATTCCATGAAGCGTCCTTTCACCGGGCGAAAATGTACATGAAGAGACCCTCTCTTTCCTACTTAAGGAACTAATTGAAAGTGCAATGAGCAGAGTAAGCAAACCTACTTAAGGAACAGATACTCACCTTGTTTTTGGACTAGAAATACCAGCATGCAGCTGGCTGTTCAACTAAATGCCACGCCCACTGGGGGCGTTTTTTCACAACAATAAAAGGTTGGAAAAACGACGAGGTTTTTCTTCTTGCTTTCCGCTGCGCACAATCCATGAAGAAGGGGCGTGAGCAGCCTTGAAACGCGTCGGATTGGGGGAGAATGATTGAGAGGCAATTCATGTGCTTCAGCAAGGCAGCAAACCGGATGGTGGGTGAAAGTGACAGTGTGCCCTGTCTAAGCTTGAGGGCTTTGCTTTTTCACATTTCCACACGGCTACCCTTGGCCGTGGGACAGGAGCACCATTCTCGTTTTCTCTGAAGTCAGCAGGAGACAAAGGAAGCTTCGGAAGGTAACTGCTTCCATTCCATGAAGCGTCCTTTCACCGGGCGAAAATGTACATGAAGAGACCCTCTCTTTCCTACTTAAGGAACTAATTGAAAGTGCAATGAGCAGAGTAAGCACACCTACTTAAGGAACAGATACTCACCTCATTTTTGGACTAGAAATACCAGCATGCAGCTGGCTGTTCACCTGAATGCCACGCCCACTGGGGGCGTTTTTTCACAACAATTAAAGGTTGGAAAAACAACGAGGGTTTTCTTCTTGCTTTCCCCTGCGCACAATCCATGAAGAAGGGGCGTGAGCAGCCTTGAAACGCGTCGGATTGGGGAGAATGATTGAGAAGCAATTCACGTGCTTCAGCAAGGCAGCAAACCGGATGGTGGGTGAAAGTGACAGTGTGCCCTGTCTAAGCTTGAGGGCTTTGCTTTTTCACATTTTCACACGGCTACCCTTGGCCGTGGGACAGGAGCACCATTCTCATTTTCTCTGAAGTCAGCAGGAGACAGAGGAAGCTTCGGAAGGTAACTGCTTCCATTCCATGAAGCGTCCTTTCACCGGGCGAAAATGTACATGAAGAGACCCTCTCTTTCCTACATAAGGAACTAATTGAAAGTGCAATGAGCAGAGTAAGCAAACCTACTTAAGGAGCAGATACTCACCTCGTTTTTGGACTAGAAATACCAGCATGCAGCTGTCTGTTCACCTAAATGCCACGCCCACTGGGGGCGTTTTTTCACAACAATAAAAGGTTTGAAAAACAACGAGGGTTTTCTTCTTGCTTTCCCCTGCACACAATCCATGAAGAAGGGGCGTGAGCAGCCTTGAAACGCGTCGGATTGGGGGAGAATTATTGAGAGGCAATTCATGTGCTTCAGCAAGGCAGGAAACCGGATGGTGGGTGAAAGTGACAGTGTGCCCTGTCTAAGCTTGATGACTTTGCTTTTTCACAATTCCACACGGCTACCCTTGGCCGTGGGACAGGAGCACCATTCTCGTTTTCTCTGAAGTCAGCAGGAGACAGAGGAAGCTTCGGAAGGTAACTGCTTCCATTCCATGAAGCGTCCTTTCACCGGGCGAAAATGTACATGAAGAGACCCTCTCTTTCCTACTTAAGGAACTAATTGAAAGTGCAATGAGCAGAGTAAGCAAACCTACTTAAGGAACAGATACTCACCTCGTTTTTGGACTAGAAATACCAGCATGCAGCTGGCTGTTCACCTAAATGCCACGCCCACTGGGGGCGTTTTTTCACAACAATACAAGGTTTGAAAAACAACGAGGGTTTTCTTCTTGCTTTCCCCTGCGCACAATCCATGAAGAAGGGGCGTGAGCAGCCTTGAAACGCGTCGGATTGGGGGAGAATGATTGAGAGGCAATTCATGTGCTTCAGCAAGGCAGCAAACCGGATGGTGGGTGAAAGTGACAGTGTGCCCTGTCTAAGCTTGAGGGCTTCGATTTTTCACATTTGCACACGGCTACCCTTGGCCGTGGGACAGCAGCCCCATTCTCGTTTTCTCTGAAGTCAGCAGGAGACAGAGGAAGCTTCGGAAGGTAACTGCTTCCATTCCATGAAGCGTCCTTTCACCGGGCGAAAATGTACATGAAGAGACCCTCTCTTTCCTACTTAAGGAACTAATTGAAAGTGCAATGAGCAGAGTAAGCAAACCTACTTAAGGAACAGATACTCACCTCGTTTTTGGACTAGAAATACCAGCATGCAGCTGGCTGTTCACCTAAATGCCACGCCCACTGGGGGCGTTTTTTCACAACAATAAAAGGTTGGAAAAACAACGAGGGTTTTCTTATTGCTTTCCCCTGCGCACAATCCATGAAGAAGGGGCGTGAGCAGCCTTGAAACGCGTCGGATTGGGGGAGAATGATTGAGAGGCAATTCATGTGCTTCAGCAAGGCAGCAAACCGGATGGTGGGTGAAAGTGACAGTGTGCCCTGTCTAAGCTTGAGGGCTTTGCTTTTTCACATTTCCACACGGCTACCCTTGGCCGTGGGACAGGAGCACCATTCTCGTTTTCTCTGAAGTCAGCAGGAGACAGAGGAAGCTTTGGAAGGTAACTGCTTCCATTCCATGAAGCGTCCTTTCACCGGGCGAAAATGTACATGAAGAGACTCTCTCTTTCCTACTTAAGGAACTAATTGAAAGTGCAATGAGCAGAGTAAGCAAACCTACTTAAGGAACAGATACTCACCTCGTTTTTGGACTAGAAATACCAGCATGCAGCTGGCTGTTCACCTAAATGCCACGCCCACTGGGGGCGTTTTTTCACAAGAATAAAAGGTTTGGAAAAACAACGAGGGTTTTCTTCTTGCTTTCCCCTGCGCACAATCCATGAATAAGGGGCGTGAGCAGCCTTGAAACGCGTCGGATTGGGGGAGAATGATTGAAAGGCAATTCATGTGCTTCAGCAAGGCAGCAAACTGGATGGTGGGTGAAAGTGACAGTGTGCCCTGTCTAAGCTTGAGGGCTTTGCTTTTTCACATTTCCACACGGCTACCCTTGGCCGTGGGACAGGAGCACCATTCTCGTTTTCTCTGAAGTCAGCAGGAGACAGAGGAAGCTTTGGAAGGTAACTGCTTCCATTCCATGAAGCGTCCTTTCACCGGGCGAAAATGTACATGAAGAGACCCTCTCTTTCCTACTTAAGGAACTAATTGAAAGTGCAATGAGCAGAGTAAGCAAACCTACTTAAGGAACAGATACTCACCTCGTTTTTGGACTAGAAATACCAGCATGCAGCTGGCTGTTCACCTAAATGCCACGCCCACTGGGGGCGTTTTTTCACAACAATAAAAGGTTGGAAAAACGACAAGGGTTTTCTTCTTGCTTTCCCCTGCGCACAATCCATGAAGAAGGGGCGTGAGCAGCCTTGAAACGCGTCGGATTGGGGGAGAATGATTGAGAGGCCATTCATGTGCTTCAGCAAGGCAGCAAACCGGATGGTGGGTGGAAGTGACAGTGCGCCCTGTCTAAGCTTGAGGGCTTTGCTTTTTCACATTTCCACACGGCTACCCTTGGCCGTGGGACAGGAGCACCATTCTCGTTTTCTCTGAAGTCAGCAGGAGACAAAGGAAGCTTCGGAAGGTAACTGCTTCCATTCCATGAAGCGTCCTTTCACCGGGCGAAAATGTACATGAAGAGACCCTCTCTTTCCTACTTAAGGAACTAATTGAAAGTGCAATGAGCAGAGTAAGCACACCTACTTAAGGAACAGATACTCACCTCATTTTTGGACTAGAAATACCAGCATGCAGCTGGCTGTTCACCTGAATGCCACGCCCACTGGGGGCGTTTTTTCACAACAATTAAAGGTTGGAAAAACAACGAGGGTTTTCTTCTTGCTTTCCCCTGCGCACAATCCATGAAGAAGGGGCGTGAGCAGCCTTGAAACGCGTCGGATTGGGGAGAATGATTGAGAAGCAATTCACGTGCTTCAGCAAGGCAGCAAACCGGATGGTGGGTGAAAGTGACAGTGTGCCCTGTCTAAGCTTGAGGGCTTTGCTTTTTCACATTTTCACACGGCTACCCTTGGCCGTGGGACAGGAGCACCATTCTCATTTTCTCTGAAGTCAGCAGGAGACAGAGGAAGCTTCGGAAGGTAACTGCTTCCATTCCATGAAGCGTCCTTTCACCGGGCGAAAATGTACATGAAGAGACCCTCTCTTTCCTACATAAGGAACTAATTGAAAGTGCAATGAGCAGAGTAAGCAAACCTACTTAAGGAGCAGATACTCACCTCGTTTTTGGACTAGAAATACCAGCATGCAGCTGTCTGTTCACCTAAATGCCACGCCCACTGGGGGCGTTTTTTCACAACAATAAAAGGTTTGAAAAACAACGAGGGTTTTCTTCTTGCTTTCCCCTGCACACAATCCATGAAGAAGGGGCGTGAGCAGCCTTGAAACGCGTCGGATTGGGGGAGAATTATTGAGAGGCAATTCATGTGCTTCAGCAAGGCAGGAAACCGGATGGTGGGTGAAAGTGACAGTGTGCCCTGTCTAAGCTTGATGACTTTGCTTTTTCACAATTCCACACGGCTACCCTTGGCCGTGGGACAGGAGCACCATTCTCGTTTTCTCTGAAGTCAGCAGGAGACAGAGGAAGCTTCGGAAGGTAACTGCTTCCATTCCATGAAGCGTCCTTTCACCGGGCGAAAATGTACATGAAGAGACCCTCTCTTTCCTACTTAAGGAACTAATTGAAAGTGCAATGAGCAGAGTAAGCAAACCTACTTAAGGAACAGATACTCACCTCGTTTTTGGACTAGAAATACCAGCATGCAGCTGGCTGTTCACCTAAATGCCACGCCCACTGGGGGCGTTTTTTCACAACAATACAAGGTTTGAAAAACAACGAGGGTTTTCTTCTTGCTTTCCCCTGCGCACAATCCATGAAGAAGGGGCGTGAGCAGCCTTGAAACGCGTCGGATTGGGGGAGAATGATTGAGAGGCAATTCATGTGCTTCAGCAAGGCAGCAAACCGGATGGTGGGTGAAAGTGACAGTGTGCCCTGTCTAAGCTTGAGGGCTTCGATTTTTCACATTTGCACACGGCTACCCTTGGCCGTGGGACAGCAGCCCCATTCTCGTTTTCTCTGAAGTCAGCAGGAGACAGAGGAAGCTTCGGAAGGTAACTGCTTCCATTCCATGAAGCGTCCTTTCACCGGGCGAAAATGTACATGAAGAGACCCTCTCTTTCCTACTTAAGGAACTAATTGAAAGTGCAATGAGCAGAGTAAGCAAACCTACTTAAGGAACAGATACTCACCTCGTTTTTGGACTAGAAATACCAGCATGCAGCTGGCTGTTCACCTAAATGCCACGCCCACTGGGGGCGTTTTTTCACAACAATAAAAGGTTGGAAAAACAACGAGGGTTTTCTTATTGCTTTCCCCTGCGCACAATCCATGAAGAAGGGGCGTGAGCAGCCTTGAAACGCGTCGGATTGGGGGAGAATGATTGAGAGGCAATTCATGTGCTTCAGCAAGGCAGCAAACCGGATGGTGGGTGAAAGTGACAGTGTGCCCTGTCTAAGCTTGAGGGCTTTGCTTTTTCACATTTCCACACGGCTACCCTTGGCCGTGGGACAGGAGCACCATTCTCGTTTTCTCTGAAGTCAGCAGGAGACAGAGGAAGCTTTGGAAGGTAACTGCTTCCATTCCATGAAGCGTCCTTTCACCGGGCGAAAATGTACATGAAGAGACTCTCTCTTTCCTACTTAAGGAACTAATTGAAAGTGCAATGAGCAGAGTAAGCAAACCTACTTAAGGAACAGATACTCACCTCGTTTTTGGACTAGAAATACCAGCATGCAGCTGGCTGTTCACCTAAATGCCACGCCCACTGGGGGCGTTTTTTCACAAGAATAAAAGGTTTGGAAAAACAACGAGGGTTTTCTTCTTGCTTTCCCCTGCGCACAATCCATGAATAAGGGGCGTGAGCAGCCTTGAAACGCGTCGGATTGGGGGAGAATGATTGAAAGGCAATTCATGTGCTTCAGCAAGGCAGCAAACTGGATGGTGGGTGAAAGTGACAGTGTGCCCTGTCTAAGCTTGAGGGCTTTGCTTTTTCACATTTCCACACGGCTACCCTTGGCCGTGGGACAGGAGCACCATTCTCGTTTTCTCTGAAGTCAGCAGGAGACAGAGGAAGCTTTGGAAGGTAACTGCTTCCATTCCATGAAGCGTCCTTTCACCGGGCGAAAATGTACATGAAGAGACCCTCTCTTTCCTACTTAAGGAACTAATTGAAAGTGCAATGAGCAGAGTAAGCAAACCTACTTAAGGAACAGATACTCACCTCGTTTTTGGACTAGAAATACCAGCATGCAGCTGGCTGTTCACCTAAATGCCACGCCCACTGGGGGCGTTTTTTCACAACAATAAAAGGTTGGAAAAACGACAAGGGTTTTCTTCTTGCTTTCCCCTGCGCACAATCCATGAAGAAGGGGCGTGAGCAGCCTTGAAACGCGTCGGATTGGGGGAGAATGATTGAGAGGCCATTCATGTGCTTCAGCAAGGCAGCAAACCGGATGGTGGGTGGAAGTGACAGTGCGCCCTGTCTAAGCTTGAGGACTTTGCTTTTTCACATTTCCACATGGCTACCCTTGGCCGTGGGACAGGAGCACCATTCTCGTTTTCTCTGAAGTCAGCAGGAGACAAAGGAAGCTTCGGAAGGTAACTGCTTCCATTCCATGAAGCGTCCTTTCACCGGGCGAAAATGTACATGAAGAGACCCTCTCTTTCCTACTTAAGGAACTAATTGAAAGTGCAATGAGCAGAGTAAGCAAACCTACTTAAGGAACAGATACTCACCTCATTTTTGGACTAGAAATACCAGCATGCAGCTGGCTGTTCACCTGAATGCCACGCCCACTGGGGGCGTTTTTTCACAACAATAAAAGGTTGGAAAAACAACGAGGGTTTTCTTCTTGCTTTCCCCTGCGCACAATCCATGAAGAAGGGGCGTGAGCAGCCTTGAAACGCGTCGGATTGGGGGAGAATGATTGAGAGGCAATTCATGTGCTTCAGCAAGGCATTAAAACGGATGGTGGGTGAAAGTGACAGTGTGCCCTGTCTAAGCTTGAGGGCTTTGCTTTTTCACATTTCCACATGGCTACCCTTGGCCGTGGGACACAAGCACCATTCTCGTTTTCTCTGAAGTCAGCAGGAGACAGAGGAAGCTTCGGAAGGTAACTGCTTCCATTCCATGAAGCGTCCTTTCACCGGGCGAAAATGTACATGAAGAGACCCTCTCTTTCCTACTTAAGGAACTAATTGAAAGTGCAATGAGCAGAGTAAGCAAACCTACTTAAGGAACAGATACTCACCTTGTTTTTGGACTAGAAATACCAGCATGCAGCTGGCTGTTCAACTAAATGCCACGCCCACTGGGGGCGTTTTTTCACAACAATAAAAGGTTGGAAAAATGACGAGGTTTTTCTTCTTGCTTTCCGCTGCGCACAATCCATGAAGAAGGGGCGTGAGCAGCCTTGAAACGCGTCGGATTGGGGGAGAATGATTGAGAGGCAATTCATGTGCTTCAGCAAGGCAGCAAACCGGATGGTGGGTGAAAGTGACAGTGTGCCCTGTCTAAGCTTGAGGGCTTTGCTTTTTCACATTTCCACACGGCTACCCTTGGCGTGGGACAGGAGCATCATTCTCGTTTTCTCTGAAGTCAGCAGGAGACAAAGGAAGCTTCGGAAGGTAACTGCTTCCATTCCATGAAGCGTCCTTTCACCGGGCGAAAATGTACATGAAGAGACCCTCTCTTTCCTACTTAAGGAACTAATTGAAAGTGCAATGAGCAGAGTAAGCACACCTACTTAAGGAACAGATACTCACCTCATTTTTGGACTAGAAATACCAGCATGCAGCTGGCTGTTCACCTGAATGCCACGCCCACTGGGGGCGTTTTTTCACAACAATAAAAGGTTGGAAAAACAACGAGGGTTTTCTTCTTGCTTTCCCCTGCGCACAATCCATGAAGAAGGGGCGTGAGCAGCCTTGAAACGCGTCGGATTGGGGAGAATGATTGAGAAGCAATTCACGTGCTTCAGCAAGGCAGCAAACCGGATGGTGGGTGAAAGTGACAGTGTGCCCTGTCTAAGCTTGAGGGCTTTGCTTTTTCACATTTTCACACGGCTACCCTTGGCCGTGGGACAGGAGCACCATTCTCGTTTTCTCTGAAGTCAGCAGGAGACAGAGGAAGCTTCGGAAGGTAACTGCTTCCATTCCATGAAGCGTCCTTTCACCGGGCGAAAATGTACATGAAGAGACCCTCTCTTTCCTACATAAGGAACTAATTGAAAGTGCAATGAGCAGAGTAAGCAAACCTACTTAAGGAGCAGATACTCACCTCGTTTTTGGACTAGAAATACCAGCATGCAGCTGGCTGTTCACCTAAATGCCACGCCCACTGGGGGCATTTTTTCACAACAATAAAAGGTTTGAAAAACAACGAGGGTTTTCTTCTTGCTTTCCCCTGCACACAATCAATGAAGAAGGGGCGTGAGCAGCCTTGAAACGCGTCGGATTGGGGGAGAATTATTGAGAGGCAATTCATGTGCTTCAGCAAGGCAGCAAACCGGATGGTGGGTGAAAGTGACAGTGTGCCCTGTCTAAGCTTGAGGGCCTGGATTTTTCACATTTCCACACGGCTACCCTTGGCCGTGGGACAGGAGCCCCATTCTCGTTTTCTCTGAAGTCAGCAGGAGACAGAGGAAGCTTCGGAAGGTAACTGCTTCCATTCCATGAAGCGTCCTTTCACCGGGCGAAAATGTACATGAAGAGACCCTCTCTTTCCTACTTAAGGAACTAATTGAAAGTGCAATGAGCAGAGTAAGCAAACCTACTTAAGGAACAGATACTCACCTCGTTTTTGGACTAGAAATACCAGCATGCAGCTGGCTGTTCACCTAAATGCCACGCCCACTGGGGGCGTTTTTTCACAACAATAAAAGGTTGGAAAAACAACGAGGGTTTTCTTATTGCTTTCCCCTGCGCACAATCCATGAAGAAGGGGCGTGAGCAGCCTTGAAACGCGTCGGATTGGGGGAGAATGATTGAGAGGCAATTCATGTGCTTCAGCAAGGCAGCAAACCGGATGGTGGGTGAAAGTGACAGTGTGCCCTGTCTAAGCTTGAGGGCTTTGCTTTTTCACATTTCCACACCGCTACCCTTGGCCGTGGGACAGGAGCACCATTCTCGTTTTCTCTGAAGTCAGCAGGAGACAGAGGAAGCTTTGGATGGTAACTGCTTCCATTCCATGAAGCGTCCTTTCACCGGGCGAAAATGTACATGAAGAGACTCTCTCTTTCCTACTTAAGGAACTAATTGAAAGTGCAATGAGCAGAGTAAGCAAACCTACTTAAGGAACAGATACTCACCTCGTTTTTGGACTAGAAATACCAGCATGCAGCTGGCTGTTCACCTAAATGCCACGCCCACTGGGGGCGTTTTTTCACAAGAATAAAAGGTTTGGAAAAACAACGAGGGTTTTCTTCTTGCTTTCCACTGCGCACAATCCATGAAGAAGGGGCGTGAGCAGCCTTGAAACGCGTCGGATTGGGGGAGAATGATTGAAAGGCAATTCATGTGCTTCAGCAAGGCAGCAAACCGGATGGTGGGTGAAAGTGACAGTGTGCCCTGTCTAAGCTTGAGGGCTTTGCTTTTTCACATTTCCACACGGCTACCCTTGGCCGTGGGACAGGAGCACCATTCTCGTTTTCTCTGAAGTCAGCAGGAGACAGAGGAAGCTTTGGAAGGTAACTGCTTCCATTCCATGAAGCGTCCTTTCACCGGGCGAAAATGTACATGAAGAGACCCTCTCTTTCCTACTTAAGGAACTAATTGAAAGTGCAATGAGCAGAGTAAGCAAACCTACTTAAGGAACAGATACTCACCTCGTTTTTGGACTAGAAATACCAGCATGCAGCTGGCTGTTCACCTAAATGCCACGCCCACTGGGGGCGTTTTTTCACAACAATAAAAGGTTGGAAAAACGACGAGGGTTTTCTTCTTGCTTTCCCCTGCGCACAATCCATGAAGAAGGGGCGTGAGCAGCCTTGAAACACGTCGGATTGGGGGAGAATGATTGAGAGGCCATTCATGTGCTTCAGCAAGGCAGCAAACCGGATGGTGGGTGAAAGTGACAGTGCGCCCTGTCTAAGCTTGAGGACTTTGCTTTTTCACATTTCCACACGGCTACCCTTGGCCGTGGGACAGGAGCACCATTCTCGTTTTCTCTGAAGTCAGCAGGAGACAGAGGAAGCTTCGGAAGGTAACTGCTTCCATTCCATGAAGCGTCCTTTCACCGGGCGAAAATGGACATGAAGAGACCCTCTCTTTCCTACTTAAGGAACAAACTGAAAGTGCAATGAGCAGAGTAAGCAAACCTACTTAAGGAACAGATACTCACCTCGTTTTTGGACTAGAAATACCAGCATGCAGCTGGCTGTTCACCTAAATGCCACGCCCACTGGGGGCGTTTTTTCACAACAATAAAAGGTTGGAAAAACAACGAGGGTTTTCTTCTTGCTTTCCCCTGCGCACAATCCATGAAGAAGGGGCGTGAGCAGCCTTGAAACGCGTCGGATTGGGGGAGAATGATTGAGAGGCAATTCATGTGCTTCAGCAAGGCAGCAAACCGGATGGTGGGTGAAAGTGACAGGGTGCCCTGTCTAAGCTTGAGGGCTTTGCTTTTTCACATTTCCACATGGCTACCCTTGGCCGTGGGACAGGAGCACCATTCTCGTTTTCTCTGAAGTCAGCAGGAAACAGAGGAAGCTTCGGAAGGTAACTGCTTCCATTTCATGAAGCGTCCTTTCACCGGGCGAAAATTTACATGAAGAGACCCTCTCTTTCCTACTTAAGGAACTAATTGAAAGTGCAATGAGCAGAGTAAGCAAACCTACTTAAGGAACAGATACTCACCTCATTTTTGGACTAGAAATACCAGCATGCAGCTGGCTGTTCACCTGAATGCCACGCCCACTGGGGGCGTTTTTTCACAACAATAAAAGGTTGGAAAAACAACAAGGGTTTTCTTCTTGCTTTCCCCTGCGCACAATCCATGAAGAAGGGGCGTGAGCAGCCTTGAAACGCGTCGGAATGGGGAGAATGATTGAGAAGCAATTCACGTGCTTCAGCAAGGCAGCAAACCGGATGGTGGGTGAAAGTGACAGTGTGCCCTGTCTAAGCTTGAGGGCTTTGCTTTTTCACATTTCTACACGGCTACCCTTGGCCGTGGGACAGGAGCACCATTCTCGATTTCTCTGAAGTCAGCAGGAGACAGAGGAAGCTTCGGAAGGTAACTGCTTCTATTCCATGAAGCGTCCTTTCACCGGGCGAAAATGTACATGAAGAGACCCTCTCTTTCCTACATAAGGAACTAATTGAAAGTGCAATGAGCAGAGTAAGCAAACCTACTTAAGGAGCAGATACTCAACTCGTTTTTGGACTAGAAATACCAGCATGCTGCTGGCTGTTCACCTAAATGCCATGCCCACTGGGGGCGTTTTTTCACAACAATAAAAGGTTGGAAAAACAACGAGGGTTTTCTTCTTGCTTTCCCCTGAACACAATCCATGAAGAAGGGGCGTGAGCAGCCTTGAAACGCGTCGGATTGGGGGAGAATTATTGAGAGGCAATTCATGTGCTTCAGCAAGGCAGCAAACCGGATTGTGGGTGAAAGTGACAGTGTGCCCTGTCTAAGCTTGATGACTTTGCTTTTTCACATTTCCACACGGCTACCCTTGGCCGTGGGACAGGAGCACCATTCTCATTTTCTCTGAAGTCAGCAGGAGACAGAGGAAGCTTCGGAAGGTAACTGCTTCCATTCCATGAAGCGTCCTTTCACCTGGCGAAAATGTACATGAAGAGACCCTCTCTTTCCTACTTAAGGAACTAATTGAAAGTGCAATGAGCAGAGTAAGCAAACCTACTTAAGGAACAGATACTCACCTCGTTTTTGGACTAGAAATACCAGCATGCAGCTGGCTGTTCACCTAAATGCCACGCCCACTGGGGGCGTTTTTTCACAACAATAAAAGGTTGGAAAAACAACGAGGGTTTTCTTATTGCTTTCCCCTGCGCACAATCCATGAAGAAGGGGCGTGAGCAGCCTTGAAACGCGTCGGATTGGGAAGAATGATTGAGAGGCAATTCATGTGCTTCAGCAAGGCAGCAAACCGGATGGTGGGTGAAAGTGACAGTGTGCCCTGTCTAAGCTTGAGGGCTTTGCTTTTTCACATTTCCACACGGCTACCCTTGGCCGTGGGACAGGAGCACCATTCTCGTTTTCTCTGAAGTCAGCAGGAGACAGAGGAAGCTTTGGAAGGTAACTGCTTCCATTCCATGAAGCGTCCTTTCACCGGGCGAAAATGTACATGAAGAGACTCTCTCTTTCCTACTTAAGGAACTAATTGAAAGTGCAATGAGCAGAGTAAGCAAACCTACTTAAGGAACAGATACTCACCTCGTTTTTGGACTAGAAATACCAGATTGCAGCTGGCTGTTCACCTAAATGCCACGCCCACTGGGGGCGTTTTTTCACAAGAATAAAAGGTTTGGAAAAACAACGAGGGTTTTCTTCTTGCTTTCCCCTGCGCACAATCCATGAAGAAGGGGCGTGAGCAGCCTTGAAACGCGTCGGATTGGGGGAGAATGATTGAAAGGCAATTCATGTGCTTCAGCAAGGCAGCAAACCGGATGGTGGGTGAAAGTGACAGTGTGCCCTGTCTAAGCTTGAGGGCTTTGCTTTTTCACATTTCCACACGGCTACCCTTGGCCGTGGGACAGGAGCACCATTCTCATTTTCTCTGAAGTCAGCAGGAGACAGAGGAAGCTTTGGAAGGTAACTGCTTCCATTCCATGAAGCGTCCTTTCACCGGGCGAAAATGTACATGAAGAGACCCTCTCTTTCCTACTTAAGGAACTAATTGAAAGTGCAATGAGCAGAGTAAGCAAACCTACTTAAGGAACAGATACTCACCTCGTTTTTGGACTAGAAATACCAGCATGCAGCTGGCTGTTCACCTAAATGCCACGCCCACTGGGGGCGTTTTTTCACAACAATAAAAGGTTGGAAAAACGACGAGGGTTTTCTTCTTGCTTTCCCCTGCGCACAATCCATGAAGAAGGGGCGTGAGCAGCCTTGAAACGCGTCGGATTGGGGGAGAATGATTGAGAGGCCATTCATGTGCTTCAGCAAGGCAGCAAACCGGATGGTGGGTGAAAGTGACAGTGCGCCCTGTCTAAGCTTGAGGACTTTGCTTTTTCACATTTCCACACGGCTACCCTTGGCCGTGGGACAGGAGCACCATTCTCGTTTTCTCTGAAGTCAGCAGGAGACAGAGGAAGCTTCGGAAGGTAACTGCTTCCATTCCATGAAGCGTCCTTTCACCGGGCGAAAATGGACATGAAGAGACCCTCTCTTTCCTACTTAAGGAACAAACTGAAAGTGCAATGAGCAGAGTAAGCAAACCTACTTAAGGAACAGATACTCACCTCGTTTTTGGACTAGAAATACCAGCATGCAGCTGGCTGTTCACCTAAATGCCACGCCCACTGGGGGCGTTTTTTCACAACAATAAAAGGTTGGAAAAACGACAAGGGTTTTCTTCTTGCTTTCCCCTGCGCACAATCCATGAAGAAGGGGCGTGAGCAGCCTTGAAACGCGTCGGATTGGGGGAGAATGATTGAGAGGCCATTCATGTGCTTCAGCAAGGCAGCAAACCGGATGGTGGGTGGAAGTGACAGTGCGCCCTGTCTAAGCTTGAGGACTTTGCTTTTTCACATTTCCACATGGCTACCCTTGGCCGTGGGACAGGAGCACCATTCTCGTTTTCTCTGAAGTCAGCAGGAGACAAAGGAAGCTTCGGAAGGTAACTGCTTCCATTCCATGAAGCGTCCTTTCACCGGGCGAAAATGTACATGAAGAGACCCTCTCTTTCCTACTTAAGGAACTAATTGAAAGTGCAATGAGCAGAGTAAGCAAACCTACTTAAGGAACAGATACTCACCTCATTTTTGGACTAGAAATACCAGCATGCAGCTGGCTGTTCACCTGAATGCCACGCCCACTGGGGGCGTTTTTTCACAACAATAAAAGGTTGGAAAAACAACGAGGGTTTTCTTCTTGCTTTCCCCTGCGCACAATCCATGAAGAAGGGGCGTGAGCAGCCTTGAAACGCGTCGGATTGGGGGAGAATGATTGAGAGGCAATTCATGTGCTTCAGCAAGGCATTAAAACGGATGGTGGGTGAAAGTGACAGTGTGCCCTGTCTAAGCTTGAGGGCTTTGCTTTTTCACATTTCCACATGGCTACCCTTGGCCGTGGGACACAAGCACCATTCTCGTTTTCTCTGAAGTCAGCAGGAGACAGAGGAAGCTTCGGAAGGTAACTGCTTCCATTCCATGAAGCGTCCTTTCACCGGGCGAAAATGTACATGAAGAGACCCTCTCTTTCCTACTTAAGGAACTAATTGAAAGTGCAATGAGCAGAGTAAGCAAACCTACTTAAGGAACAGATACTCACCTTGTTTTTGGACTAGAAATACCAGCATGCAGCTGGCTGTTCAACTAAATGCCACGCCCACTGGGGGCGTTTTTTCACAACAATAAAAGGTTGGAAAAATGACGAGGTTTTTCTTCTTGCTTTCCGCTGCGCACAATCCATGAAGAAGGGGCGTGAGCAGCCTTGAAACGCGTCGGATTGGGGGAGAATGATTGAGAGGCAATTCATGTGCTTCAGCAAGGCAGCAAACCGGATGGTGGGTGAAAGTGACAGTGTGCCCTGTCTAAGCTTGAGGGCTTTGCTTTTTCACATTTCCACACGGCTACCCTTGGCGTGGGACAGGAGCACCATTCTCGTTTTCTCTGAAGTCAGCAGGAGACAAAGGAAGCTTCGGAAGGTAACTGCTTCCATTCCATGAAGCGTCCTTTCACCGGGCGAAAATGTACATGAAGAGACCCTCTCTTTCCTACTTAAGGAACTAATTGAAAGTGCAATGAGCAGAGTAAGCACACCTACTTAAGGAACAGATACTCACCTCATTTTTGGACTAGAAATACCAGCATGCAGCTGGCTGTTCACCTGAATGCCACGCCCACTGGGGGCGTTTTTTCACAACAATAAAAGGTTGGAAAAACAACTAGGGTTTTCTTCTTGCTTTCCCCTGCGCACAATCCATGAAGAAGGGGCGTGAGCAGCCTTGAAACGCGTCGGATTGGGGAGAATGATTGAGAAGCAATTCACGTGCTTCAGCAAGGCAGCAAACCGGATGGTGGGTGAAAGTGACAGTGTGCCCTGTCTAAGCTTGAGGGCTTTGCTTTTTCACATTTTCACACGGCTACCCTTGGCCGTGGGACAGGAGCACCATTCTCGTTTTCTCTGAAGTCAGCAGGAGACAGAGGAAGCTTCGGAAGGTAACTGCTTCCATTCCATGAAGCGTCCTTTCACCGGGCGAAAATGTACATGAAGAGACCCTCTCTTTCCTACATAAGGAACTAATTGAAAGTGCAATGAGCAGAGTAAGCAAACCTACTTAAGGAGCAGATACTCACCTCGTTTTTGGACTAGAAATACCAGCATGCAGCTGGCTGTTCACCTAAATGCCACGCCCACTGGGGGCGTTTTTTCACAACAATAAAAGGTTTGAAAAACAACGAAGGTTTTCTTCTTGCTTTCCCCTGCACACAATCAATGAAGAAGGGGCGTGAGCAGCCTTGAAACGCGTCGGATTGGGGGAGAATTATTGAGAGGCAATTCATGTGCTTCAGCAAGGCAGCAAACCGGATGGTGGGTGAAAGTGACAGTGTGCCCTGTCTAAGCTTGAGGGCCTGGATTTTTCACATTTCCACACGGCTACCCTTGGCCGTGGGACAGGAGCCCCATTCTCGTTTTCTCTGAAGTCAGCAGGAGACAGAGGAAGCTTCGGAAGGTAACTGCTTCCATTCCATGAAGCGTCCTTTCACCGGGCGAAAATGTACATGAAGAGACCCTCTCTTTCCTACTTAAGGAACTAATTGAAAGTGCAATGAGCAGAGTAAGCAAACCTACTTAAGGAACAGATACTCACCTCGTTTTTGGACTAGAAATACCAGCATGCAGCTGGCTGTTCACCTAAATGCCACGCCCACTGGGGGCGTTTTTTCACAACAATAAAAGGTTGGAAAAACAACGAGGGTTTTCTTATTGCTTTCCCCTGCGCACAATCCATGAAGAAGGGGCGTGAGCAGCCTTGAAACGCGTCGGATTGGGGGAGAATGATTGAGAGGCAATTCATGTGCTTCAGCAAGGCAGCAAACCGGATGGTGGGTGAAAGTGACAGTGTGCCCTGTCTAAGCTTGAGGGCTTTGCTTTTTCACATTTCCACACCGCTACCCTTGGCCGTGGGACAGGAGCACCATTCTCGTTTTCTCTGAAGTCAGCAGGAGACAGAGGAAGCTTTGGATGGTAACTGCTTCCATTCCATGAAGCGTCCTTTCACCGGGCGAAAATGTACATGAAGAGACTCTCTCTTTCCTACTTAAGGAACTAATTGAAAGTGCAATGAGCAGAGTAAGCAAACCTACTTAAGGAACAGATACTCACCTCGTTTTTGGACTAGAAATACCAGCATGCAGCTGGCTGTTCACCTAAATGCCACGCCCACTGGGGGCGTTTTTTCACAAGAATAAAAGGTTTGGAAAAACAACGAGGGTTTTCTTCTTGCTTTCCACTGCGCACAATCCATGAAGAAGGGGCGTGAGCAGCCTTGAAACGCGTCGGATTGGGGGAGAATGATTGAAAGGCAATTCATGTGCTTCAGCAAGGCAGCAAACCGGATGGTGGGTGAAAGTGACAGTGTGCCCTGTCTAAGCTTGAGGGCTTTGCTTTTTCACATTTCCACACGGCTACCCTTGGCCGTGGGACAGGAGCACCATTCTCGTTTTCTCTGAAGTCAGCAGGAGACAGAGGAAGCTTTGGAAGGTAACTGCTTCCATTCCATGAAGCGTCCTTTCACCGGGCGAAAATGTACATGAAGAGACCCTCTCTTTCCTACTTAAGGAACTAATTGAAAGTGCAATGAGCAGAGTAAGCAAACCTACTTAAGGAACAGATACTCACCTCGTTTTTGGACTAGAAATACCAGCATGCAGCTGGCTGTTCACCTAAATGCCACGCCCACTGGGGGCGTTTTTTCACAACAATAAAAGGTTGGAAAAACGACGAGGGTTTTCTTCTTGCTTTCCCCTGCGCACAATCCATGAAGAAGGGGCGTGAGCAGCCTTGAAACGCGTCGGATTGGGGGAGAATGATTGAGAGGCCATTCATGTGCTTCAGCAAGGCAGCAAACCGGATGGTGGGTGAAAGTGACAGTGCGCCCTGTCTAAGCTTGAGGACTTTGCTTTTTCACATTTCCACACGGCTACCCTTGGCCGTGGGACAGGAGCACCATTCTCGTTTTCTCTGAAGTCAGCAGGAGACAGAGGAAGCTTCGGAAGGTAACTGCTTCCATTCCATGAAGCGTCCTTTCACCGGGCGAAAATGGACATGAAGAGACCCTCTCTTTCCTACTTAAGGAACAAACTGAAAGTGCAATGAGCAGAGTAAGCAAACCTACTTAAGGAACAGATACTCACCTCGTTTTTGGACTAGAAATACCAGCATGCAGCTGGCTGTTCACCTAAATGCCACGCCCACTGGGGGCGTTTTTTCACAACAATAAAAGGTTGGAAAAACAACGAGGGTTTTCTTCTTGCTTTCCCCTGCGCACAATCCATGAAGAAGGGGCGTGAGCAGCCTTGAAACGCGTCGGATTGGGGGAGAATGATTGAGAGGCAATTCATGTGCTTCAGCAAGGCAGCAAACCGGATGGTGGGTGAAAGTGACAGGGTGCCCTGTCTAAGCTTGAGGGCTTTGCTTTTTCACATTTCCACATGGCTACCCTTGGCCGTGGGACAGGAGCACCATTCTCGTTTTCTCTGAAGTCAGCAGGAAACAGAGGAAGCTTCGGAAGGTAACTGCTTCCATTTCATGAAGCGTCCTTTCACCGGGCGAAAATTTACATGAAGAGACCCTCTCTTTCCTACTTAAGGAACTAATTGAAAGTGCAATGAGCAGAGTAAGCAAACCTACTTAAGGAACAGATACTCACCTCATTTTTGGACTAGAAATACCAGCATGCAGCTGGCTGTTCACCTGAATGCCACGCCCACTGGGGGCGTTTTTTCACAACAATAAAAGGTTGGAAAAACAACAAGGGTTTTCTTCTTGCTTTCCCCTGCGCACAATCCATGAAGAAGGGGCGTGAGCAGCCTTGAAACGCGTCGGAATGGGGAGAATGATTGAGAAGCAATTCACGTGCTTCAGCAAGGCAGCAAACCGGATGGTGGGTGAAAGTGACAGTGTGCCCTGTCTAAGCTTGAGGGCTTTGCTTTTTCACATTTCTACACGGCTACCCTTGGCCGTGGGACAGGAGCACCATTCTCGATTTCTCTGAAGTCAGCAGGAGACAGAGGAAGCTTCGGAAGGTAACTGCTTCTATTCCATGAAGCGTCCTTTCACCGGGCGAAAATGTACATGAAGAGACCCTCTCTTTCCTACATAAGGAACTAATTGAAAGTGCAATGAGCAGAGTAAGCAAACCTACTTAAGGAGCAGATACTCAACTCGTTTTTGGACTAGAAATACCAGCATGCTGCTGGCTGTTCACCTAAATGCCATGCCCACTGGGGGCGTTTTTTCACAACAATAAAAGGTTGGAAAAACAACGAGGGTTTTCTTCTTGCTTTCCCCTGAACACAATCCATGAAGAAGGGGCGTGAGCAGCCTTGAAACGCGTCGGATTGGGGGAGAATTATTGAGAGGCAATTCATGTGCTTCAGCAAGGCAGCAAACCGGATTGTGGGTGAAAGTGACAGTGTGCCCTGTCTAAGCTTGATGACTTTGCTTTTTCACATTTCCACACGGCTACCCTTGGCCGTGGGACAGGAGCACCATTCTCATTTTCTCTGAAGTCAGCAGGAGACAGAGGAAGCTTCGGAAGGTAACTGCTTCCATTCCATGAAGCGTCCTTTCACCTGGCGAAAATGTACATGAAGAGACCCTCTCTTTCCTACTTAAGGAACTAATTGAAAGTGCAATGAGCAGAGTAAGCAAACCTACTTAAGGAACAGATACTCACCTCGTTTTTGGACTAGAAATACCAGCATGCAGCTGGCTGTTCACCTAAATGCCACGCCCACTGGGGGCGTTTTTTCACAACAATAAAAGGTTGGAAAAACAACGAGGGTTTTCTTATTGCTTTCCCCTGCGCACAATCCATGAAGAAGGGGCGTGAGCAGCCTTGAAACGCGTCGGATTGGGAAGAATGATTGAGAGGCAATTCATGTGCTTCAGCAAGGCAGCAAACCGGATGGTGGGTGAAAGTGACAGTGTGCCCTGTCTAAGCTTGAGGGCTTTGCTTTTTCACATTTCCACACGGCTACCCTTGGCCGTGGGACAGGAGCACCATTCTCGTTTTCTCTGAAGTCAGCAGGAGACAGAGGAAGCTTTGGAAGGTAACTGCTTCCATTCCATGAAGCGTCCTTTCACCGGGCGAAAATGTACATGAAGAGACTCTCTCTTTCCTACTTAAGGAACTAATTGAAAGTGCAATGAGCAGAGTAAGCAAACCTACTTAAGGAACAGATACTCACCTCGTTTTTGGACTAGAAATACCAGATTGCAGCTGGCTGTTCACCTAAATGCCACGCCCACTGGGGGCGTTTTTTCACAAGAATAAAAGGTTTGGAAAAACAACGAGGGTTTTCTTCTTGCTTTCCCCTGCGCACAATCCATGAAGAAGGGGCGTGAGCAGCCTTGAAACGCGTCGGATTGGGGGAGAATGATTGAAAGGCAATTCATGTGCTTCAGCAAGGCAGCAAACCGGATGGTGGGTGAAAGTGACAGTGTGCCCTGTCTAAGCTTGAGGGCTTTGCTTTTTCACATTTCCACACGGCTACCCTTGGCCGTGGGACAGGAGCACCATTCTCATTTTCTCTGAAGTCAGCAGGAGACAGAGGAAGCTTTGGAAGGTAACTGCTTCCATTCCATGAAGCGTCCTTTCACCGGGCGAAAATGTACATGAAGAGACCCTCTCTTTCCTACTTAAGGAACTAATTGAAAGTGCAATGAGCAGAGTAAGCAAACCTACTTAAGGAACAGATACTCACCTCGTTTTTGGACTAGAAATACCAGCATGCAGCTGGCTGTTCACCTAAATGCCACGCCCACTGGGGGCGTTTTTTCACAACAATAAAAGGTTGGAAAAACGACGAGGGTTTTCTTCTTGCTTTCCCCTGCGCACAATCCATGAAGAAGGGGCGTGAGCAGCCTTGAAACGCGTCGGATTGGGTGAGAATGATTGAGAGGCCATTCATGTGCTTCAGCAAGGCAGCAAACCGGATGGTGGGTGAAAGTGACAGTGCGCCCTGTCTAAGCTTGAGGACTTTGCTTTTTCACATTTCCACACGGCTACCCTTGGCCGTGGGACAGGAGCACCATTCTCGTTTTCTCTGAAGTCAGCAGGAGACAGAGGAAGCTTCGGAAGGTAACTGCTTCCATTCCATGAAGCGTCCTTTCACCGGGCGAAAATGGACATGAAGAGACCCTCTCTTTCCTACTTAAGGAACAAACTGAAAGTGCAATGAGCAGAGTAAGCAAACCTACTTAAGGAACAGATACTCACCTCGTTTTTGGACTAGAAATACCAGCATGCAGCTGGCTGTTCACCTAAATGCCACGCCCACTTGGGGCGTTTTTTCACAACAATAAAAGGTTGGAAAAACAACTAGGGTTTTCTTCTTGCTTTCCCCTGCGCACAATCCATGAAGAAGGGGCGTGAGCAGCCTTGAAACGCGTCGGATTGGGGGAGAATGATTGAGAGGCAATTCATGTGCTTCAGCAAGGCAGCAAACCGGATGGTGGGTGAAAGTGACAGGGTGCCCTGTCTAAGCTTGAGGGCTTTGCTTTTTCACATTTCCACATGGCTACCCTTGGCCGTGGGACAGGAGCACCATTCTCGTTTTCTCTGAAGTCAGCAGGAAACAGAGGAAGCTTCGGAAGGTAACTGCTTTCATTCCATGAAGCGTCCTTTCACCGGGCGAAAATTTACATGAAGAGACCCTCTCTTTCCTACTTAAGGAACTAATTGAAAGTGCAATGAGCAGAGTAAGCAAACCTACTTAAGGAACAGATACTCACCTCATTTTTGGACTAGAAATACCAGCATGCAGCTGGCTGTTCACCTGAATGCCACGCCCACTGGCGGCGTTTTTTCACAACAATAAAAGGTTGGAAAAACAACAAGGGTTTTCTTCTTGCTTTCCCCTGCGCACAATCCATGAAGAAGGGGCGTGAGCAGCCTTGAAACGCGTCGGAATGGGGAGAATGATTGAGAAGCAATTCACGTGCTTCAGCAAGGCAACAAACCGGATGGTGGGTGAAAGTGACAGTGTGCCCTGTCTAAGCTTGAGGGCTTTGCTTTTTCACATTTCCACACGGCTACCCTTGGCCGTGGGACAGGAGCACCATTCTCGATTTCTCTGAAGTCAGCAGGAGACAGAGGAAGCTTCGGAAGGTAACTGCTTCTATTCCATGAAGCGTCCTTTCACCGGGCGAAAATGTACATGAAGAGACCCTCTCTTTCCTACATAAGGAACTAATTGAAAGTGCAATGAGCAGAGTAAGCAAACCTACTTAAGGAGCAGATACTCACCTCATTTTTGGACTAGAAATACCAGCATGCTGCTGGCTGTTCACCTAAATGCCATGCCCACTGGGGGCGTTTTTTCACAACAATAAAAGGTTGGAAAAACAACGAGGGTTTTCTTCTTGCTTTCCCCTGAACACAATCCATGAAGAAGGGGCGTGAGCAGCCTTGAAACGCGTCGGATTGGGGGAGAATTATTGAGAGGCAATTCATGTGCTTCAGCAAGGCAGCAAACCGAATTGTGGGTGAAAGTGACAGTGTGCCCTGTCTAAGCTTGATGACTTTGCTTTTTCACATTTCCACACGGCTACCCTTGGCCGTGGGACAGGAGCACCATTCTCGTTTTCTCTGAAGTCAGCAGGAGACAGAGGAAGCTTCGGAAGGTAACTGCTTCCATTCCATGAAGCGTCCTTTCACCTGGCAAAAATGTACATGAAGAGACCCTCTCTTTCCTACTTAAGGAACTAATTGAAAGTGCAATGAGCAGAGTAAGCAAACCTACTTAAGGAACAGATACTCACCTCGTTTTTGGACTAGAAATACCAGCATGCAGCTGGCTGTTCACCTAAATGTCACGCCCACTGGGGGCGTTTTTTCACAACAATAAAAGGTTGGAAAAACAACAAGGGTTTTCTTCTTGCTTTCCCCTGCGCACAATCCATGAAGAAGGGGTGTGAGCAGGCTTGAAACGCATCGGATTGGGGGAGAATGATTGAGAGGCAATTCATGTGCTTCAGCAAGGCAGCAAACCAAATGGTGGGTGAAAGTGACAGTGTGCCCTGTCTAAGCTTGAGGGCTTTGATTTTTCACATTTCCACACGGCTACCCTTGGCCGTGGGACAGGAGCACCATTCTCGTTTTCTCTGAAGTCAGCAGGAGACAGAGGAAGCTTCGGAAGGTAACTACTTCCATTCTATGAAGCGTCCTTTCACCGGGCGAAAATGTACATGAAGAGACCCTCTCTTTCCTACTTAAGGAACTAATTGAAAGTGCAATTAGCAGAGTAAGCAAACCTACTTAAGGAACAGATACTCACCTCGTTTTTGGACTAGAAATACCAGCATGCAGCTGGCTGTTCACCTAAATACCATGCCCACTGGGGGCGTTTTTTCACAAGAATAAAAGGTTTGGAAAAACAACGAGGGTTTTCTTCTTGCTTTCCCCTGCGCACAATCGATGAAGAAGGGGCGTGAGCAGCCTTGAAACGCGTCGGATTGGGGGAGAATGATTGAAAGGCAATTCATGTGCTTCAGCAAGGCAGCAAACCGGATGGTGGGTGAAAGTGACAGTGTGCCCTGTCTGAGCTTGAGGGCTTTGCTTTTTCACATTTCCACACGGCTACCCTTGGCCGTGGGACAGGAGCACCATTCTCGTTTTCTCTGAAGTCAGCAGGAGACAGAGGAAGCTTTGGAAGGTAACTGCTTCCATTCCATGAAGCGTCCTTTCACTGGGCGAAAATGTACATGAAGAGACGCTCTCTTTCCTACTTAAAGAACTAATTGAAAGTGCAATGAGCAGAGTAAGCAAACCTACTTAAGGAACAGATACTCACCTCGTTTTTGGACTAGAAATACCAGCATGCAGCTGGCTGTTCACCTAAATGCCACTCCCACTGGGGGCGTTTTTTCACAACAATGAAAAGGTTGGAAAAACAACAAGGGTTTTCTTCTCGTTTTCCCCTGCGCACAATCCATGAAGAAGGGGCGTGAGCAGCCTTGAAACGCGTCGGATTTGGGGAGAATAATTGAGAGGCAATTCATGTGCTTCAGCAAGGCAGCAAACCGGATGGTGGGTGAAAGTGACAGTGTGCCCTGTCTAAGCTTGAGGGCTTTGCTTTTTCACATTTCCACACGGCTACCCTTGGCCGTGGGACAGGAGCACCATTCTCATTTTCTCTGAAGTCAGCAGGAGACAGAGGAAGCTTTGGAAGGTACCTGCTTCCATTCCATGAAGCGTCCTTTCACCGGGCGAAAATGTACATGAAGAGACCCTTTCTTTCCTACTTAAGGAACTAATTGAAAGTGCAATGAGCAGAGTAAGCAAACCTACTTAAGGAACAGATACTCACCTCGTTTTTGGACTAGAAATACCAGCATGCAGTTGGCTGTTCACCTAAATGCCACGCCCACTGGGGGCGTTTTTTCACAACAATAAAAGGTTTGGAAAAACAACGAGGGTTTTCTTCTTGCTTTCCCCTGCGCACAATCCATGAAGAAGGGGCGTGAGCAGCCTTGAAACGCGTTGGATTGGGGGAGAATGATTGAGAGGCAATTCATGTGCTTCAGCAAGGCAGCAAACCGGATGGTGGGTGAAAGTGACAGTGCGCCCTGTCTAAGCTTGAGGACTTTGCTTTTTCACATTTCCACACGGCTACCCTTGGCCGTGGGACAGGAGCACCATTCTCGTTTTCTCTGAAGTCAGCAGGAGACAGAGGAAGCTTCGGAAGGTAACAGCTTCCATTCCATGAAGCGTCCTTCCACTGGGCGAAAATGTACATGAAGAGACCCTCTCTTTCCTACTTAAGGAACTAATTGAAAGTGCAATGAGCAGAGTAAGCAAACCTACTTAAGGAACAGATACTCACCTTGTTTTTGGACTACAAATACCAGCATGCAGCTGGCTGTTCAACTAAATGCCATGCCCACTGGGGGCGTTTTTTCACAACAATAAAAGGTTGGAAAAACAACGAGGTTTTTCTTCTTGCTTTCCGCTGCGCACAATCCATGAAGAAGGGGCGTGAGCAGCCTTGAAACGCGTCGGATTGGGGGAGAATGATTGAGAGGCAATTCATGTGCTTCAGCAAGGAAGCAAACCGGATGGTGGGTGAAAGTGACAGTGCGCCCTGTCTAAGCTTGAGGACTTTGCTTTTTCACATTTCCACACGGCTACCCTTGGCCGTGTGACAGGAGCACCATTCTCGTTTTCTCTGAAGTCAGCAGGAGACAGAGGAAGCTTCGGAAGGTAACTGCTTCCATTCCATGAAGCGTCCTTTCACCGGGCTAAAATGTACATGAAGAGACCCTCTCTTTCCTACTTAAGGAACTAACTGAAAGTGCAATGAGCAAAGTAAGCAAACCTACTTAAGGAACAGATACTCACCTCGTTTTTGGACTAGAAATACCAGCATGCAGCTGGCTGTTCACCTAAATGCCACGCCCACTGGGGGCGTTTTTTCACAACAATAAAAGGTTGGAAAAACAACGAAGGTTTTCTTCTTGCTTTCCCCTGCGCACAATCCAGGAAGAAGGGGCGTGAGCAGCATTGAAACGCGTCGGATTGGGGGAGAATGATTGAGAGGCAATTCATGTGCTTCAGCAAGGCAGCAAACCGGATGGTGGGTGAAAGTGACAGGGTGCCCTGTCTAAGCTTGAGGGCTTTGCTTTTTCACATTTCCACACGGCTACCCTTGGCCGTGGGACAGGAGCACCATTCTCGTTTTCTCTGAAGTCAGCAGGAGACAAAGGAAGCTTCGGAAGGTAACTGCTTCCATTCCATGAAGCGTCCTTTCACCGGGCGAAAATGTACATGAAGAGACCCTCTCTTTCCTACTTAAGGAACTAATTGAAAGTGCAATGAGCAGAGTAAGCAAACCTACTTAAGGAACAGATACTCACCTTGTTTTTGGACTAGAAATACCAGCATGCAGCTGGCTGTTCAACTAAATGCCACGCCCACTGGGGGCGTTTTTTCACAACAATAAAAGGTTGGAAAAACGACGAGGTTTTTCTTCTTGCTTTCCGCTGCGCACAATCCATGAAGAAGGGGCGTGAGCAGCCTTGAAACGCGTCGGATTGGGGGAGAATGATTGAGAGGCAATTCATGTGCTTCAGCAAGGCAGCAAACCGGATGGTGGGTGAAAGTGACAGTGTGCCCTGTCTAAGCTTGAGGGCTTTGCTTTTTCACATTTCCACACGGCTACCCTTGGCCGTGGGACAGGAGCACCATTCTCGTTTTCTCTGAAGTCAGCAGGAGACAAAGGAAGCTTCGGAAGGTAACTGCTTCCATTCCATGAAGCGTCCTTTCACCGGGCGAAAATGTACATGAAGAGACCCTCTCTTTCCTACTTAAGGAACTAATTGAAAGTGCAATGAGCAGAGTAAGCACACCTACTTAAGGAACAGATACTCACCTCATTTTTGGACTAGAAATACCAGCATGCAGCTGGCTGTTCACCTGAATGCCACGCCCACTGGGAGCGTTTTTTCACAACAATAAAAGGTTGGAAAAACAACGAGGGTTTTCTTCTTGCTTTCCCCTGCGCACAATCCATGAAGAAGGGGCGTGAGCAGCCTTGAAACGCGTCGGATTGGGGAGAATGATTGAGAAGCAATTCACGTGCTTCAGCAAGGCAGCAAACCGGATGGTGGGTGAAAGTGACAGTGTGCCCTGTCTAAGCTTGAGGACTTTGCTTTTTCACATTTCCACACGGCTACCCTTGGCCGTGGGACAGGAGCACCATTCTCGTTTTCTCTGAAGTCAGCAGGAGACAGAGGAAGCTTCGGAAGGTAACTGCTTCCATTCCATGAAGCGTCCTTTCACCGGGCTAAAATGTACATGAAGAGACCCTCTCTTTCCTACTTAAGGAACTAACTGAAAGTGCAATGAGCAAAGTAAGCAAACCTACTTAAGGAACAGATACTCACCTCGTTTTTGGACTAGAAATACCAGCATGCAGCTGGCTGTTCAACTAAATGCCACGCCCACTGGGGGCGTTTTTTCACAACAATAAAAGGTTGGAAAAACAACGAGGTTTTTCTTCTTGCTTTCCGCTGCGCACAATCCATGAAGAAGGGGCGTGAGCAGCCTTGAAACGCGTCGGATTGGGGGAGAATGATTGAGAGGCAATTCATGTGCTTCAGCAAGGAAGCAAACCGGATGGTGGGTGAAAGTGACAGTGCGCCCTGTCTAAGCTTGAGGACTTTGCTTTTTCACATTTCCACACGGCTACCCTTGGCCGTGTGACAGGAGCACCATTCTCGTTTTCTCTGAAGTCAGCAGGAGACAGAGGAAGCTTCGGAAGGTAACTGCTTCCATTCCATGAAGCGTCCTTTCACCGGGCTAAAATGTACATGAAGAGACCCTCTCTTTCCTACTTAAGGAACTAACTGAAAGTGCAATGAGCAAAGTAAGCAAACCTACTTAAGGAACAGATACTCACCTCGTTTTTGGACTAGAAATACCAGCATGCAGCTGGCTGTTCACCTAAATGCCACGCCCACTGGGGGCGTTTTTTCACAACAATAAAAGGTTGGAAAAACAACGAAGGTTTTCTTCTTGCTTTCCCCTGCGCACAACCCAGGAAGAAGGGGCGTGAGCAGCATTGAAACGCGTCGGATTGGGGGAGAATGATTGAGAGGCAATTCATGTGCTTCAGCAAGGCAGCAAACCGGATGGTGGGTGAAAGTGACAGGGTGCCCTGTCTAAGCTTGAGGGCTTTGCTTTTTCACATTTCCACACGGCTACCCTTGGCCGTGGGACAGGAGCACCATTCTCGTTTTCTCTGAAGTCAGCAGGAGACAGAGGAAGCTTTGGAAGGTAACAGCTTCCATTCCATGAAGCGTCCTTCCACTGGGCGAAAATGTACATGAAGAGACCCTCTCTTTCCTACTTAAGGAACTAATTGAAAGTGCAATGAGCAGAGTAAGCAAACCTACTTAAGGAACAGATACTCACCTCGTTTTTGGACTAGAAATACCAGCATGCAGCTGGCTGTTCACCTGAATGCCACGCCCACTGGGGGCGTTTTTTCACAACAATAAAAGGTTGGAAAAACAACAAGGGTTTTCTTCTTGCTTTCCCCTGCGCACAATCCATGAAGAAGGGGCGTGAGCAGCCTTGAAACGCATCGGATTGGGGGAGAATGATTGAGAGGCAATTCATGTGCTTCAGCAAGGCATTAAAACGGATGGTGGGTGAAAGTGACAGTGTGCCCTGTCTAAGCTTGAGGGCTTTGCTTTTTCACATTTCCACATGGCTACCCTTGGCCGTGGGACAGAAGCACCATTCTCGTTTTCTCTGAAGTCAGCAGGAGACAGAGGAAGCTTCGGAAGGTAACTGCTTCCATTCCATGAAGCGTCCTTTCACCGGGCGAAAATGTACATGAAGAGACCCTCTCTTTCCTACTTAAGGAACTAATTGAAAGTGCAATGAGCAGAGTAAGCAAACCTACTTAAGGAACAGATACTCACCTTGTTTTTAGACTAGAAATACCAGCATGCAGCTGGCTGTTCAACTAAATGCCACGCCCACTGGGGGCGTTTTTTCACAACAATAAAAGGTTGGAAAAACGACGAGGTTTTTCTTCTTGCTTTCCGCTGCGCACAATCCATGAAGAAGGGGCGTGAGTAGCCTTGAAACGCGTCGGATTGGGGGAGAATGATTGAGAGGCAATTCATGTGCTTCAGCAAGGCAGCAAACCGGATGGTGGGTGAAAGTGACAGTGTGCCCTGTCTAAGCTTGAGGGCTTTGCTTTTTCACATTTCCACACGGCTACCCTTGGCCGTGGGACAGGAGCACCATTCTCGTTTTCTCTGAAGTCAGCAGGAGACAAAGGAAGCTTCGGAAGGTAACTGCTTCCATTCCATGAAGCGTCCTTTCACCGGGCGAAAATGTACATGAAGAGACCCTCTCTTTCCTACTTAAGGAACTAATTGAAAGTGCAATGAGCAGAGTAAGCACACCTACTTAAGGAACAGATACTCACCTCATTTTTGGACTAGAAATACCAGCATGCAGCTGGCTGTTCACCTGAATGCCACGCCCACTGGGAGCGTTTTTTCACAACAATAAAAGGTTGGAAAAACAACGAGGGTTTTCTTCTTGCTTTCCCCTGCGCACAATCCATGAAGAAGGGGCGTGAGCAGCCTTGAAACGCGTCGGATTGGGGAGAATGATTGAGAAGCAATTCACGTGCTTCAGCAAGGCAGCAAACCGGATGGTGGGTGAAAGTGACAGTGTGCCCTGTCTAAGCTTGAGGGCTTTGCTTTTTCACATTTTCACACGGCTACCCTTGGCCGTGGGACAGGAGCACCATTCTCGTTTTCTCTGAAGTCAGCAGGAGACAGAGGAAGCTTCGGAAGGTAACTGCTTCCATTCCATGAAGCGTCCTTTCACCGGGCGAAAATGTACATGAAGAGACCCTCTCTTTCCTACATAAGGAACTAATTGAAAGTGCAATGAGCAGAGTAAGCAAACCTACTTAAGGAGCAGATACTCACCTCGTTTTTGGACTAGAAATACCAGAATGCAGCTGGCTGTTCACCTAAATGCCACGCCCACTGGGGGCGTTTTTTCACAACAATAAAAGGTTTGAAAAACAACGAGGGTTTTCTTCTTGCTTTCCCCTGCACACAATCCATGAAGAAGGGGCGTGAGCAGCCTTGAAACGCGTCGGATTGGGGGAGAATTATTGAGAGGCAATTCATGTGCTTCAGCAAGGCAGCAAACCGGATGGTGGGTGAAAGTGACAGTGTGCCCTGTCTAAGCTTGATGACTTTGCTTTTTCACATTTCCACACGGCTACCCTTGGCCGTGGGACAGGAGCACCATTCTCGTTTTCTCTGAAGTCAGCAGGAGACAGAGGAAGCTTCGGAAGGTAACTGCTTCCATTCCATGAAGCGTCCTTTCACCGGGCGAAAATGTACATGAAGAGACCCTCTCTTTCCTACTTAAGGAACTAATTGAAAGTGCAATGAGCAGAGTAAGCAAACCTACTTAAGGAACAGATACTCACCTCGTTTTTGGACTAGAAATACCAGCATGCAGCTGGCTGTTCACCTAAATGCCACGCCCACTGGGGGCATTTTTTCACAACAATAAAAGGTTTGAAAAACAACGAGGGTTTTCTTCTTGCTTTCCCCTGCGCACAATCCATGAAGAAGGGGCGTGAGCAGCCTTGAAACGCGTCGGATTGGGGGAGAATGATTGAGAGGCAATTCATGTGCTTCAGCAAGGCAGCAAACCGGATGGTGGGTGAAAGTGACAGTGTGCCCTGTCTAAGCTTGAGGGCTTCGATTTTTCACATTTCCACACGGCTACCCTTGGCCGTGGGACAGGAGCCCCTTTCTCGTTTTCTCTGAAGTCAGCAGGAGACAGAGGAAGCTTCGGAAGGTAACTGCTTCCATTCCATGAAGCGTCCTTTCACCGGGCGAAAATGTACATGAAGAGACCCTCTCTTTCCTACTTAAGGAACTAATTGAAAGTGCAATGAGCAGAGTAAGCACACCTACTTAAGGAACAGATACTCACCTCATTTTTGGACTAGAAATACCAGCATGCAGCTGGCTGTTCACCTGAATGCCACGCCCACTGGGAGCGTTTTTTCACAACAATAAAAGGTTGGAAAAACAACGAGGGTTTTCTTCTTGCTTTCCCCTGCGCACAATCCATGAAGAAGGGGCGTGAGCAGCCTTGAAACGCGTCGGATTGGGGAGAATGATTGAGAAGCAATTCACGTGCTTCAGCAAGGCAGCAAACCGGATGGTGGGTGAAAGTGACAGTGTGCCCTGTCTAAGCTTGAGGGCTTTGCTTTTTCACATTTTCACACGGCTACCCTTGGCTGTGGGACAGGAGCACCATTCTCGTTTTCTCTGAAGTCAGCAGGAGACAGAGGAAGCTTCGGAAGGTAACTGCTTCCATTCCATGAAGCGTCCTTTCACCGGGCGAAAATGTACATGAAGAGACCCTCTCTTTCCTACATAAGGAACTAATTGAAAGTGCAATGAGCAGAGTAAGCAAACCTACTTAAGGAGCAGATACTCACCTCGTTTTTGGACTAGAAATACCAGCATGCAGCTGGCTGTTCACCTAAATGCCACGCCCACTGGGGGCGTTTTTTCACAACAATAAAAGGTTTGAAAAACAACGAGGGTTTTCTTCTTGCTTTCCCCTGCACACAATCCATGAAGAAGGGGCGTGAGCAGCCTTGAAACGCGTCGGATTGGGGGAGAATTATTGAGAGGCAATTCATGTGCTTCAGCAAGGCAGCAAACCGGATGGTGGGTGAAAGTGACAGTGTGCCCTGTCTAAGCTTGATGACTTTGCTTTTTCACATTTCCACACGGCTACCCTTGGCCGTGGGACAGGAGCACCATTCTCGTTTTCTCTGAAGTCAGCAGGAGACAGAGGAAGCTTCGGAAGGTAACTGCTTCCATTCCATGAAGCGTCCTTTCACCGGGCGAAAATGTACATGAAGAGACCCTCTCTTTCCTACTTAAGGAACTAATTGAAAGTGCAATGAGCAGAGTAAGCAAACCTACTTAAGGAACAGATACTCACCTCGTTTTTGGACTAGAAATACCAGCATGCAGCTGGCTGTTCACCTAAATGCCACGCCCACTGGGGGCGTTTTTTCACAACAATAAAAGGTTTGAAAAACAACGAGGGTTTTCTTCTTGCTTTCCCCTGCGCACAATCCATGAAGAAGGGGCGTGAGCAGCCTTGAAACGCGTCGGATTGGGGGAGAATGATTGAGAGGCAATTCATGTGCTTCAGCAAGGCAGCAAACCGGATGGTGGGTGAAAGTGACAGTGTGCCCTGTCTAAGCTTGAGGGCTTCGATTTTTCACATTTCCACACGGCTACCCTTGGCCGTGGGACAGGAGCCCCATTCTCGTTTTCTCTGAAGTCAGCAGGAGACAGAGGAAGCTTCGGAAGGTAACTGCTTCCATTCCATGAAGCGTCCTTTCACCGGGCGAAAATGTACATGAAGAGACCCTCTCTTTCCTACTTAAGGAACTAATTGAAAGTGCAATGAGCAGAGTAAGCAAACCTACTTAAGGAACAGATACTCACCTTGTTTTTGGACTAGAAATACCAGCATGCAGCTGGCTGTTCACCTAAATGCCACGCCCACTGGGGGCGTTTTTTCACAACAATAAAAGGTTGGAAAAACAACGAGGGTTTTCTTCTTGCTTTCCCCTGCGCACAATCCATGAAGAAGGGGCGTGAGCAGCCTTGAAATGCGTCGGATTGGGGGAGAATTATTGAGAGGCAATTCATGTGCTTCAGCAAGGCAGCAAACCGGATGGTGGGTGAAAGTGACAGTGTGCCCTGTCTAAGCTTGAGGGCTTTGCTTTTTCACATTTCCACACGGCTACCCTTGGCCGTGGGACAGGAGCACCATTCTCGTTTTCTCTGAAGTCAGCAGGAGACAGAGGAAGCTTGGGAAGGTAACTGCTTCCATTCCATGAAGCGTCCTTTCACCGGGCGAAAATGTACATGAAGAGACCCTCTCTTTCCTACTTAAGGAACTAATTGAAAGTGCAATGAGCAGAGTAAGCAAACCTACTTAAGGAACAGACACTCACCTCGTTTTTGGACTAGAAATACCAGCATGCAGCTGGCTGTTCACCTAAATGCCACGCCCACTGGGGGCGTTTTTTCACAACAATAAAAGGTTTGGAAAAACAACGAGGGTTTTCTTCTTGCTTTCCCCTGCGCACAATCCATGAAGAAGGGCCGTGAGCAGCCTTGAAACACGTTGGATTGGGGGAGAATGATTGAAAGGCAATTCATGTGCTTCAGCAAGGCAGCAAACCGGATGGTTGGTGAAAGTGACAGTGTGCCCTGTCTAAGCTTGAGGGCTTTGCTTTTTCACATTTCCACACGGCTACCCTTGGCCGTGGGACAGGAGCACCGTTCTCGTTTTCTCTGAAGTCAGCAGGAGACAGAGGAAGCTTTGGAAGGTAACTGCTTCCATTCCATGAAGCGTCCTTTCACCGGGCGAAAATGGACATGAAGAGACCCTCTCTTTCCTACTTAAGGAACTAACTGAAAGTGCAATGAGCAGAGTAAGCAAACCTACTTAAGGAACAGATACTCACCTCGTTTTTGGACTAGAAATACCAGCATGCAGCTGGCTGTTCACCTAAATGCCACGCCCACTGGGGGCGTTTTTTCACAACAATAAAAGGTTGGAAAAACAACGAGGGTTTTCTTCTTGCTTTCCCCTGCGCACAATCCATGAAGAAGGGGCGTGAGCAGCCTTGAAACGCGTCGGATTGGGGAGAATGATTGAGAAGCAATTCATGTGCTTCAGCAAGGCAGCAAACCGGATGGTGGGTGAAAGTGACAGTGTGCCCTGTCTAAGCTTGAGGGCTTTGCTTTTTCACATTTCCACACGGCTACCCTTGGCCGTGGGACAGGAGCACCATTCTCGATTTCTCTGAAGTCAGCAGGAGACAGAGGAAGCTTCGGAAGGTAACTGCTTCTATTCCATGAAGCGTCCTTTCACCGGGCGAAACTGTACATGAAGAGACCCTCTCTTTCCTACATAAGGAACTAATTGAAAGTGCAATGAGCAGATTAAGCAAACCTACCTAAGGAGCAGATACTCACCTCGTTTTTGGACTAGAAATACCAGCATGCAGCTGGCTGTTCACCTAAATGCCACGCCCACTGGGGCGTTTTTTCACAACAATAAAAGGTTGGAAAAACAACGAGGGTTTTCTTCTTGCTTTCCCCTGAACACAATCCATGAAGAAGGGGCGTGAGCAGCCTTGAAACGCGTCGGATTGGGGGAGAATTATTGAGAGGCAATTCATGTGCTTCAGCAAGTCAGCAAACCGCATTGTGGGTGAAAGTGACAGTGTGCCCTGTCTAAGCTTGATGACTTTGCTTTTTCACATTTCCACACGGCTACCCTTGGCCGTGGGACAGGAGCACCATTCTCGTTTTCTCTGAAGTCAACAGGAGACAGAGGAAGCTTCGGAAGGTAACTGCTTCCATTCCATGAAGCGTCCTTTCACCGGGCGAAAATGTACATGAAGAGACCCTCTCTTTCCTACTTAAGGAACTAATTGAAAGTGCAATGAGCAGAGTAAGCAAACCTACTTAAGGAACAGATACTCACCTCGTTTTTGGACTAGAAATACCAGCATGCAGCTGGCTGTTCACCTAAATGTCACGCCCACTGGGGGCGTTTTTTCACAACAATAAAAGGTTTGAAAAACAACGAGGGTTTTCTTCTTGCTTTCCACTGCGCACAATCCATGAAGAAGGGGCGTGAGCAGCCTTGAAACGCGTCGGATTGGGGGAGAATGATTGAGAGGCAATTCATGTGCTTCAGCAAGGCAGCAAACCGGATGGTGGGTGAAAGTGACAGTGTGCCCTGTCTAAGCTTGAGGGCTTTGATTTTTCACATTTCCACACGGCTACCCTTAGCCGTGGGACAGGAGCACCATTCTCGTTTTCTCTGAAGTCAGCAGGAGACAGAGGAAGCTTCGGAAGGTAACTACTTCCATTCCATGAAGCGTCCTTTCACCGGGCGAAAATGTACATGAAGAGACCCTCTCTTTCCTACTTAAGGAACTAATTGAAAGTGCAATGAGCAGAGTAATCAAACCTACCTAAGGAACAGATACTCACCTCGTTTTTGGACTAGAAATACAGGCATGCAGCTGGCTGTTCATCTAAATACCATGCCCACTGGGGGCGTTTTTTCACAAGAATAAAAGGTTTGGAAAAACAACGAGGGTTTTCTTCTTGCTTTCCCCTGCGCACAATCGATGAAGAAGGGGCGTGAGCAGCCTTGAAATGCGTCGGATTGGGGGAGAATGATTGAAAGGCAATTCATGTGCTTCAGCAAGGCAGCAAACCGGATGGTGGGTGAAAGTGACAGTGTGCCCTGTCTAAGCTTGAGGGCTTTGCTTTTTCACATTTCCACACGGCTACCCTTGGACGTGGGACAGGAGCACCATTCTCGTTTTCTCTGAAGTCAGCAGGAGACAGAGGAAGCTTCGGAAGGTAACTGCTTCCATTCCATGAAGCGTCCTTTCACCGGGCGAAAATGTACATGAAGAGACCCTCTCTTTCCTACTTAAGGAACTAATTGAAAGTGCAATGAGCAGAGTAAGCAAACCTACTTAAGGAACAGATACTCACCTCGTTTTTGGACTAGAAATACCAGCATGCAGCTGGCTGTTCACCTAAATGCCACGCCCACTGGGGGCATTTTTTCACAACAATAAAAGGTTGGAAAAACAACGAGGGTTTTCTTCTTGTTTTCCCCTGCGCACAATCCATGAAGAAGGGGCGTGAGCAGCCTTGAAACGCGTCGGATTGGGGGAGAATGATTGAGAGGCAATTCATGTGCTTCAGCAAGGCAGCAAACCGGATGGTGGGTGAAAGTGACAGTGCGCCCTGTCTAAGCATGAGGACTTTGCTTTTTCACATTTCCACACGGCTACCCTTGGCCGTGGGACAGGAGCACCATTCTCGTTTTCTCTGAAGTCAGCAGGAGACAAAGGAAGCTTCGGAAGGTAACTGCTTCCATTCCATGAAGCGTCCTTTCACCGGGCGAAAATGTACATGAAGAGACCCTCTCTTTCCTACTTAAGGAACTAATTGAAAGTGCAATGAGCAGAGTAAGCAAACCTACTTAAGGAACAGATACTCACCTCATTTTTGGACTAGAAATACCAGCATGCAGCTGGCTGTTCACCTGAATGCCACGCCCACTGGGGGCGTTTTTTCACAACAATAAAAGGTTGGAAAAACAACGAGGGTTTTCTTCTTGCTTTCCCCTGCGCACAATCCATGAAGAAGGGGCGTGAGCAGCCTTGAAACGCGTCGGATTGGGGAGAAGGATTGAGAAGCAATTCACGTGCTTCAGCAAGGCAGCAAACCGGATGGTGGGTGAAAGTGACAGTGTGCCCTGTCTAAGCTTGAGGGCTTTGCTTTTTCACATTTTCACACGGCTACCCTTGGCCGTGGGACAGGAGCACCATTCTCGTTTTCTCTGAAGTCAGCAGGAGACAGAGGAAGCTTCGGAAGGTAACTGCTTCCATTCCATGAAGCGTCCTTTCACCGGGCGAAAATGTACATGAAGAGTCCCTCTCTTTCCTACATAAGGAACTAATTGAAAGTGCAATGAGCAGAGTAAGCAAACCTACTTAAGGAGCAGATACTCACCTCGTTTTTGGACTAGAAATACCAGCATGCAGCTGGCTGTTCACCTAAATGCCACGCCCACAGGGGGCGTTTTTTCACAACAATAAAAGGTTGGAAAAACAACGAGGGTTTTCTTCTTGCTTTCCCCTGCACACAATCCATGAAGAAGGGGCGTGAGCAGCCTTGAAATGCATCGGATTAGGGGAGAATTATTGAGAGGCAATTCATGTGCTTCAGCAAGGCAGCAAACCGGATGGTGGGTGAAAGTGACAGTGTGCCCTGTCTAAGCTTGATGACTTTGCTTTTTCACATTTCCACACGGCTACCCTTGGCCGTGGGACAGGAGCACCATTCTCGTTTTCTCTGAAGTCAGCAGGAGACAGAGGAAGCTTCGGAAGGTAACTGCTTCCATTCCATGAAGCGTCCTTTCACCGGGCGAAAATGTACATGAAGAGACCCTCTCTTTCCTACTTAACCACTTGGATGCTAAGCTACTAGTGGCTCTTCAATGTAATTTCCATTGAAATCAATGGAAACTCCATGACGAGTTACCCTTGTCATTAGCACTGAAGGGGTTAAGGAACTAATTGAAAGTGCAATGAGCAGAGTAAGCAAACCTACTTAAGGAACAGATACTCACCTCGTTTTTGGACTAGCAAAACCAGCATGCAGCTGGCTGTTCACCTAAATGCCACGCCCACTGGGGGCATTTTTTCACAACAATAAAAGGTTTGAAAAACAACGAGGGTTTTCTTCTTGCTTTCCCCTGCGCACAATCCATGAAGAAGGGGCGTGAGCAGCCTTGAAACGCGTCGGATTGGGGGAGAATGATTGAGAGGCAATTCATGTGCTTCAGCAAGGCAGCAAACCGGATGGTGGGTGAAAGTGACAGTGTGCCCTGTCTAAGCTTGAGGGCTTTGCTTTTTCACATTTCCACACGGCTACCCTTGGCCGTGGGACAGGAGCACCATTCTCGTTTTCTCTGAAGTCAGCAGGAGACAGAGGAAGCTTCGGAAGGTAACTGCTTCTATTCCATGAAGCGTCCTTTCACCGGGCGAAAATTTACATGAAGAGACCCTCTCTTTCCTACTTAAGGAACTAATTGCAAGTGCAATGAGCAGAGTAAGCAAACCTACTTAAGGAACAGATACTCACCTCATTTTTGGACTAGAAATACCAGCATGCAGCTGGCTGTTCACCTGAATGCCACGCCCACTGGGGGCGTTTTTTCACAACAATAAAAGGTTGGAAAAACAACAAGGGTTTTCTTCTTGCTTTCCCCTGCGCACAATCCATGAAGAAGGGGCGTGAGCAGTCTTGAAACGCGTCGGATTGGGGAGAATGATTGAGAAGCAATTCACGTGCTTCAGCAAGGCAGCAAACCGGATGGTGGGTGAAAGTGACAGTGTGCCCTGTCTAAGCTTGAGGGCTTTGCTTTTTCACATTTCCACACGGCTACCCTTGGCCGTGGGACAGGAGCACCATTCTCGATTTCTCTGAAGTCAGCAGGAGACAGAGGAAGCTTCGGAAGGTAACTGCTTCTATTCCATGAAGCGTCCTTTCACCGGGCGAAACTGTACATGAAGAGACCCTCTCTTTCCTACATAAGGAACTAATTGAAAGTGCAATGAGCAGAGTAAGCAAACCTACCTAAGGAGCAGATACTCACCTCGTTTTTGGACTAGAAATACCAGCATGCAGCTGGCTGTTCACCTAAATGCCACGCCCACTGGGGCGTTTTTTCACAACAATAAAAGGTTGGAAAAACAACGAGGGTTTTCTTCTTGCTTTCCCCTGAACACAATCCATGAAGAAGGGGCGTGAGCAGCCTTGAAACGCGTCGGATTGGGGGAGAATTATTGAGAGGAAATTCATGTGCTTCAGCAAGTCAGCAAACCGGATTGTGGGTGAAAGTGACAGTGTGCCCTGTCTAAGCTTGATGACTTTGCTTTTTCACATTTCCACACGGCTACCCTTGGCCGTGGGACAGGAGCACCATTCTCGTTTTCTCTGAAGTCAGCAGGAGACAGAGGAAGCTTCGGAAGGTAACTGCTTCCATTCCATGAAGCGTCCTTTCACCGGGCGAAAATGTACATGAAGAGACCCTCTCTTTCCTACTTAAGGAACTAATTGAAAGTGCAATGAGCAGAGTAAGCAAACCTACTTAAGGAACAGATACTCACCTCGTTTTTGGACTAGAAATACCAGCATGCAGCTGGCTGTTCACCTAAATGTCACGCCCACTGGGGGCGTTTTTTCACAACAATAAAAGGTTTGAAAAACAACGAGGGTTTTCTTCTTGCTTTCCACTGCGCACAATCCATGAAGAAGGGGCGTGAGCCGCCTTGAAACGCGTCGGATTGGGGGAGAATGATTGAGAGGCAATTCATGTGCTTCAGCAAGGCAGCAAACCGGATGGTGGGTGAAAGTGACAGTGTGCCCTGTCTAAGCTTGAGGGCTTTGATTTTTCACATTTCCACACGGCTACCCTTAGCCGTGGGACAGGAGCACCATTCTCGTTTTCTCTGAAGTCAGCAGGAGACAGAGGAAGCTTCGGAAGGTAACTACTTCCATTCCATGAAGCGTCCTTTCACCGGGCGAAAATGTACATGAAGAGACCCTCTCTTTCCTACTTAAGGAACTAATTGAAAGTGCAATGAGCAGAGTAATCAAACCTACCTAAGGAACAGATACTCACCTCGTTTTTGGACTAGAAATACAGGCATGCAGCTGGCTGTTCATCTAAATACCATGCCCACTGGGGGCGTTTTTTCACAAGAATAAAAGGTTTGGAAAAACAACGAGGGTTTTCTTCTTGCTTTCCCCTGCGCACAATCGATGAAGAAGGGGCGTGAGCAGCCTTGAAACGCGTCGGATTGGGGGAGAATGATTGAAAGGCAATTCATGTGATTCAGCAAGGCAGCAAACCGGATGGTGGGTGAAAGTGACAGTGTGCCCTGTCTAAGCTTGAGGGCTTTGCTTTTTCACATTTCCACACGGCTACCCTTGGCCGTGGGACAGGAGCACCATTCTCGTTTTCTCTGAAGTCAGCAGGAGACAGAGGAAGCTTCGGAAGGTAACTGCTTCCATTCCATGAAGCGTCTTTTCACTGGGCAAAAATGTACATGAAGAGACGCTCTCTTTCCTAGTTAAAGAACTAATTGAAAGTGCAATGAGCAGAGTAAGCAAACCTACTTAAGGAACAGATACTCACCTCGTTTTTGGACTAGAAATACCAGCATGCAGCTGGCTGTTCACCTAAATGCCACGCCCACTGGGGGCGTTTTTTCACAACAATAAAAGGTTGGAAAAACAACGAGGTTTTTCTTCTTGCTTTCCCCTGCGCACAATCCATGAAGAAGGTGCGTGAGCAGCCTTGAAATGCGTTGGATTGGGGGAGAATTATTGAGAGGCAATTTTTGTGCTTCAGCAAGGCAGCAAACCGGATGGTGGGTGAAAGTGACAGTGTGCCCTGTCTAAGCTTGAGGACTTTGCTTTTTCACATTTCCACACGGCTACCCTTGGCCGTGGGACAGGAGCACCATTCTCGGTTTCTCTGAAGTCAGCAGGAGACAGAGGAAGCTTCGGAAGGTAACTGCTTCCATTCCATGAAGCGTCCTTTCACCGGGCGAAAATGTACATGAAGAGACCCTCTCTTTCCTACTTAAGGAACTAATTGAAAGTGCAATGAGCAGAGTAAGCAAACATACTTAAGGAACAGATACTCACCTTGTTTTTGGACTAGAAATACCAGCATGCAGCTGGCTGTTCACCCAAATGCCACGCCCACTGGGGGCATTTTTTCACAACAATAAAAGGTTGGAAAAACAACGAGGGTTTTCTTCTTGCTTTCCCCTGCGCACAATCCATGAAGAAGGGGCGTGAGCAGCCTTGAAACGCGTCGGATTGGGGAGAATGATTGAGAGGCAATTCATGTGCTTCAGCAAGGCAGCAAACCGGATGGTGGGTGAAAGTGACAGTGCGCCCTGTCTAAGCATGAGGACTTTGCTTTTTCACATTTCCACACGGCTACCCTTGGCCGTGGGACAGGAGCACCATTCTCGTTTTCTCTGAAGTCAGCAGGAGACAAAGGAAGCTTCGGAAGGTAACTGCTTCCATTCCAGAAGCGTCCTTTCACCGGGCGAAAATGTACATGAAGAGACCCTCTCTTTCCTACTTAAGGAACTAATTGAAAGTGCAATGAGCAGAGTAAGCAAACCTACTTAAGGAACAGATACTCACCTCATTTTTGGACTAGAAATACCAGCATGCAGCTGGCTGTTCACCTGAATGCCACGCCCACTGGGGGCGTTTTTTCACAACAATAAAAGGTTGGAAAAACAACGAGGGTTTTCTTCTTGCTTTCCCCTGCGCACAATCCATGAAGAAGGGGCGTGAGCAGCCTTGAAACGCGTCGGATTGGGGAGAAGGATTGAGAAGCAATTCACGTGCTTCAGCAAGGCAGCAAACCGGATGGTGGGTGAAAGTGACAGTGTGCCCTGTCTAAGCTTGAGGGCTTTGCTTTTTCACATTTTCACACGGCTACCCTTGGCCGTGGGACAGGAGCACCATTCTCGTTTTCTCTGAAGTCAGCAGGAGACAAAGGAAGCTTCGGAAGGTAACTGCTTCCATTCCATGAAGCGTCCTTTCACCGGGCGAAAATGTACATGAAGAGACCCTCTCTTTCCTACTTAAGGAACTAATTGAAAGTGCAATGAGCAGAGTAAGCAAACATACTTAAGGAACAGATACTCACCTTGTTTTTGGACTAGAAATACCAGCATGCAGCTGGCTGTTCACCCAAATGCCACGCCCACTGGGGGCATTTTTTCACAACAATAAAAGGTTGGAAAAACAACGAGGGTTTTCTTCTTGCTTTCCCCTGCGCACAATCCATGAAGAAGGGGCGTGAGCAGCCTTGAAACACGTCGGATTGGGGGAGAATGATTGAGAGGCAATTCATGTGCTTCAGCAAGGCAGCAAACCGGATGGTGGGTGAAAGTGACAGTGTGCCCTGTCTAAGCTTGAGGGCTTTGCTTTTTCACATTTTCACACGGCTACCCTTGGCCGTGGGACAGGAGCACCATTCTCGTTTTCTCTGAAGTCAGCAGGAGTCAGAGGAAGCTTCGGAAGGTAACTGCTTCCATTCCATGAAGCGTCCTTTCACCGGGCGAAAATGTACATGAAGAGACCCTCTCTTTCCTACTTAACCACTTGGATGCTAAGCTACTAGTGGCTCTTCAATGTAATTTCCATTGAAATCAATGGAAACTCCATGACGAGTTACCCTTGTCATTAGCACTGAAGGGGTTAAGGAACTAATTGAAAGTGCAATGAGCAGAGTAAGCAAACCTACTTAAGGAACAGATACTCACCTCGTTTTTGGACTAGCAAAACCAGCATGCAGCTGGCTGTTCACCTAAATGCCACGCCCACTGGGGGCGTTTTTTCACAACAATAAAAGGTTTGAAAAACAACGAGGGTTTTCTTCTTGCTTTCCCCTGCGCACAATCCATGAAGAAGGGGCGTGAGCAGCCTTGAAACGCGTCAGATTGGGGGAGAATGATTGAGAGGCAATTCATGTGCTTCAGCAAGGCAGCAAACCGGATGGTGGGTGAAAGTGACAGTGTGCCCTGTCTAAGCTTGAGGGCTTCGATTTTTCACATTTCCACACGGCTACCCTAGGCCGTGGGACAGGAGCCCCATTCTCGTTTTCTCTGAAGTCAGCAGGAGACAGAGGAAGCTTCGGAAGGTAACTCCTTCCATTCCATGAAGCGTCCTTTCACCGGGCGAAAATGTATATGAAGAGACCCTCTCTTTCCTACTTAAGGAACTAATTGAAAGTGCAATGTGCAGAGTAATCAAACCTACTTAAGGAACAGATACTCACCTCGTTTTTGGACTAGAAATACCAGCATGCAGCTGGCTGTTCACCTAAATGCCACGCCCACTGGGGGCGTTTTTTCACAACAATAAAAGGTTGGAAAAACAACAAGGGTTTTTTTATTGCTTTCCCATGCGCACAATCCATGAAGAAGGGGCGTGAGCAGCCTTGAAACGCGTCGGATTGGGGGAGAATGATTGAGAGGCAATTCATGTGCTTCAGCAAGGCAGCAAACCGGATGGTGGGTGAAAGTGACAGTGTGCCCTGTCTAAGCTTGAGGGCTTTGCTTTTTCACATTTCCACACGGCTACCCTTGGCCGTGGGACAGGAGCACCATTCTCGTTTTCTCTGAAGTCAGCAGGAGACAGAGGAAGCTTTGGAAGGTAACTGCTTCCATTCCATGAAGCGTCCTTTCACCGGGCGAAAATGTACATGAAGAGACTCTCTCTTTCCTACTTAAGGAACTAATTGAAAGTGCATTGAGCAGAGTAAGCAAACCTACTTAAGGAACAGATACTCACCTCGTTTTTGGACTAGAAATACCAGCATGCAGCTGGCTGTTCACCTAAATGCCACGCCCACTGGGGGCGTTTTTTCACAAGAATAAAAGGTTTGGAAAAACAACGAGGGTTTTCTTCTTGCTTTCCCCTGCGCACAATCCATGAATAAGGGGCGTGAGCAGCCTTGAAACGCGTCGGATTGGGGGAGAATGATCGAAAGGCAATTCATGTGCTTCAGCAAGGCAGCAAACCGGATGGTGGGTGAAAGTGACAGTGTGCCCTGTCTAAGCTTGAGGGCTTTGCTTTTTCACATTTCCACACGGCTACCCTTGGCCGTGGGACAGGAGCACCATTCTCGTTTTCTCTGAAGTCAGCAGGAGGCAGAGGAAGCTTTGGAAGGTAACTGCTTCCATTCCATGAAGCGTCCTTTCACCGGGCGAAAATGTACATGAAGAGACCCTCTCTTTCCTACTTAAGGAACTAATTGAAAGTGCAATGAGCAGAGTAAGCAAACCTACTTAAGGAACAGATACTCACCTCGTTTTTGGACTAGAAATACCAGCATGCAGCTGGCTGTTCACCTAAATGCCACGCCCACTGGGGGCGTTTTTTCACAACAATAAAAGGTTGGAAAAACGACGAGGGTTTTCTTCTTGCTTTCCCCTGCGCACAATCCATGAAGAAGGGGCGTGAGCAGCCTTGAAACGCGTCGGATTGGGGGAGAATGATTGAGAGGCAATTCATGTGCTTCAGCAAGGCAGCAAACCGGATGGTGGGTGAAAGTGACAGTGCGCCCTGTCTAAGCTTGAGGACTTTGCTTTTTCACATTTCCACATGGCTACCCTTGGCCGTGGGACAGGAGCACCATTCTCGTTTTCTCTGAAGTCAGCAGGAGACAGAGGAAGCTTCGGAAGCTAACTGCTTCCATTCCATGAAGCGTCCTTTCACCGGGCGAAAATGTACATGAAGAGACCCTCTCTTTCCTACTTAAGGAACTAACTGAAAGTGCAATGAGCAGAGTAAGCAAACCTACTTAAGGAACAGTTACTCACCTCGTTTTTGGACTAGAAATACCAGCATGCAGCTGGCTGTTCACTTAAATGCCACGCCCACTGGGGGCGTTTTTTCACAACAATAAAAGGTGGGAAAAACAACAAGGGTTTTCTTCTTGCTTTCCCCTACGCACAATCCATGAAGAAGGGGCGTGAGCAGCCTTGAAATGCGTCGGATTGGGGGCGAATGATTGAGAGGCAATTCATGTGCTTCAGCAAGGCAGCAAACCGGATGGTGGGTGAAAGTGACAGGGTGCCCTGTCTAAGCTTGAGGGCTTTGCTTTTTCACATTTCCACACGGCTACCCTTGGCCGTGGGACAGGAGCACCATTCTCGTTTTCTCTGAAGTCAGCAGGAGACAGAGGAAGCTTCGGAAGGTAACTGCTTCTATTCCATGAAGCGTCCTTTCATTGGGCGAAAATTTACATGAAGAGACCCTCTCTTTCCTACTTAAGGAACTAATTGAAAGTGCAATGAGCAGAGTAAGCAAACCTACTTAAGGAACAGATACTCACCTCATTTTTTGGACTAGAAATACCAGCATGCAGCTGGCTGTTCACCTGAATGCCACGCCCACTGGGGGCATTTTTTCACAACAATAAAAGGTTGGAAAAACAACAAGGGTTTTCTTCTTGCTTTCCCCTGCGCACAATCCATGAAGAAGGGGCGTGAGCAGCCTTGAAACGCGTCGGATTGGGGAGAATGATTGAGAAGCAATTCACGTGCTTCAGCAAGGCAGCAAACCGGATGGTGGGTGAAAGTGACAGTGTGCCCTGTCTAAGCTTGAGGGCTTTGCTTTTTCACATTTCCACACGGCTACCCTTGGCCGTGGGACAGGAGCACCATTCTCGATTTCTCTGAAGTCAGCAGGAGACAGAGGAAGCTTCGGAAGGTAACTGCTTCTATTCCATGAAGCGTCCTTTCACCGGGCGAAACTGTACATGAAGAGACCCTCTCTTTCCTACATAAGGAACTAATTGAAAGTGCAATGAGCAGAGTAAGCAAACCTACCTAAGGAGCAGATACTCACCTCGTTTTTGGACTAGAAATACCAGCATGCAGCTGGCTGTTCACCTAAATGCCACGCCCACTGGGGCGTTTTTTCACAACAATAAAAGGTTGGAAAAACAACGAGGGTTTTCTTTTTGCTTTCCCCTGAACACAATCCATGAAGAAGGGGCGTGAGCAGCCTTGAAACGCGTCGGATTGGGGGAGAATTATTGAGAGGCAATTCATGTGCTTCAGCAAGTCAGCAAACCGGATTGTGGGTGAAAGTGACAGTGTGCCCTGTCTAAGCTTGATGACTTTGCTTTTTCACATTTCCACACGGCTACCCTTGGCCGTGGGACAGGAGCACCATTCTCGTTTTCTCTGAAGTCAGCAGGAGACAGAGGAAGCTTCGGAAGGTAACTGCTTCCATTCCATGAAGCGTCCTTTCACCGGGCGAAAATGTACATGAAGAGACCCTCTCTTTCCTACTTAAGGAACTAATTGAAAGTGCAATGATCAGAGTAAGCAAACCTACTTAAGGAACAGATACTCACCTCGTTTTTGGACTAGAAATACAGGCATGCAGCTGGCTGTTCACCTAAATACCATGCCCACTGGGGGCGTTTTTTCACAAGAATAAAAGGTTTGGAAAAACAACGAGGGTTTTCTTCTTGCTTTCCCCTGCGCACAATCGATGAAGAAGGGGCGTGAGCAGCCTTGAAACGCGTCGGATTGGGGGAGAATGATTGAAAGGCAATTCATGTGCTTCAGCAAGGCAGCAAACCGGATGGTGGATGAAAGTGACAGTGTGCCCTGTCTAAGCTTGAGGGCTTTGCTTTTTCACATTTCCAAATGGCTACCCTTGGCCGTGGGACAGGAGCACCATTCTCGTTTTCTCTGAAGTCAGCAGGAGACAGAGGAAGCTTCGGAAGGTAACTGCTTCCATTCCATGAAGCGTCCTTTCACTGGGCGAAAATGTACATGAAGAGACGCTCTCTTTCCTACTTAAAGAACTAATTGAAAGTGCAATGAGCAGAGTAAACAAACCTACTTAAGGAACAGATACTCACCTCGTTTTTGGACTAGAAATACCAGCATGCAGCTGGCTGTTCACCTAAATTCACTCCCACTTGGGGGCGTTTTTTCACATCAATAAAAGGTTGGAAAAACAACGAGGGTTTTCTTCTTGCTTTCCCCTCCGCACAATCCATGAAGAAGGGGCGTGAGCAGCCTTGAAACGCGTCGGATTGGGGGAGAATGATTGAGAGGCAATTCATGTGCTTCAGCAAGGCAGCAAAACGGATGGTGGGTGAAAGTGACAGTGTGCCCTGTCTAAGCTTGAGGGCTTTGCTTTTTCACATTTCCACACGGCTACCCTTGGACGTGGGACAGGAGCACCATTCTCGTTTTCTCTTAAGTCAGCAGGAGACAGAGGAAGCTTCGGAAGGTAACTGCTTCCATTCCATGAAGCGTCCTTTCACCGGGCGAAAATGTACATGAAGAGACCCTCTCTTTCCTACTTAAGGAACTAATTGAAAGTGCAATGAGCAGAGTAAGCAAACCTACTTAAGGAACAGATACTCACCTCGTTTTTGGGCTAGAAATACCAGCATGCAGCTGGCTGTTCACCTAAATGCCACGCACACTGGGGGCGTTTTTTCACAACAATAAAAGGTTGGAAAAACAACGAGGTTTTTCTTCTTGCTTTCCCCTGCGCACAATCCATGAAGAAGGTGCGTGAGCAGCCTTGAAATGCGTCGGATTGGGGGAGAATTATTGAGAGGCAATTTATGTGCTTCAGCAAGGCAGCAAACCGGATGGTGGGTGAAAGTGACAGTGTGCCCTGTCTAAGCTTGAGGACTTTGCTTTTTCACATTTCCACACGGCTACCCTTGGCCGTGGGACAGGAGCACCATTCTCGTTTTCTCTGAAGTCAGCAGGAGACAGAGGAAGCTTCGGAAGGTAACTGCTTCCATTCCATGAAGCGACCTTTCACCGGGCGAAAATGTACATGAAGAGACCCTCTCTTTCCTACTTAAGGAACTAGATGAAAGTGCAATGAGCAGAGTAAGCAAACATACTTAAGGAACAGATACTCACCTTGTTTTTGGACTAGAAATACCAGCATGCAGCTGGCTGTTCACCTAAATGCCACGCCCACTGGGGGCATTTTTTCACAACAATAAAAGGTTGGAAAAACAACGAGGGTTTTCTTCTTGCTTTCCCCTGCGCACAATCCATGAAGAAGGGGCGTGAGCAGCCTTGAAACGCGTCGGATTGGGGGAGAATGATTGAGAGGCAATTCATGTGCTTCAGCAAGGCAGCAAACCGGATGGTGGGTGAAAGTGACAGTGTGCCCTGTCTAAGCTTGAGGGCTTTGCTTTTTCACATTTCCACACGGCTACCCTTGGCCGTGGGACAGGAGCACCATTCTCGTTTTCTCTGAAGTCAGCAGGAGACAGAGGAAGCTTGGGAAGGTAACTGCTTCCATTCCATGAAGCGTCCTTTCACCGGGCGAAAATGTACATGAAGAGACCCTCTCTTTCCTACTTAAGGAACTAATTGAAAGTGCAATGAGCAGAGTAAGCAAACCTACTTAAGGAACAGATACTCACCTCGTTTTTGGACTAGAAATACCAGCATGCAGCTGGCTGTTCACCTAAATGCCACGCCCACTGGGGGCATTTTTTCACAACAATAAAAGGTTGGAAAAACAACAAGGGTTTTCTTCTCGTTTTCCCCTGCGCACAATCCATGAAGAAGGGGCGTGAGCAGCCTTGAAACGCGTCGGATTGGGGGAGAATAATTGAGAGGCAATTCATGTGCTTCAGCAAGGCAGCAAACCGGATGGTGGGTGAAAGTGACAGTGTGCCCTGTCTAAGCTTGAGGGCTTTGCTTTTTCACATTTCCACACGGCTACCCTTGGCCGTGGGACAGGAGCGCCATTCTCGTTTTCTCTGAAGTCAGCAGGAGACAGAGGAAGCTTTGGAAGGTAACTGCTTCCATTCCATGAAGCGTCCTTTCACCGGGCGAAAATGTACATGAAGAGACCCTCTCTTTCCTACTTAAGGAACTAATTGAAAGTGCAATGAGCAGAGTAAGCAAACCTACTTAAGGAACAGATACTCACCTCGTTTTTGGACTAGAAATACCAGCATGCAGCTGGCTGTTCACCTAAATGCCACGCCCACTGGGGGCGTTTTTTCACAACAATAAAAGGTTTGGAAAAACAACGAGGGTTTTCTTCTTGCTTTCCCCTGCGCACAATCCATGAAGAAGGGCGGTGAGCAGCCTTGAAACGCGTTGGATTGGGGGAGAATGATTGAAAGGCAATTCATGTGCTTCAGCAAGGCAGCAAACCGGATGGTTGGTGAAAGTGACAGTGTGCCCTGTCTAAGCTTGAGGGCTTTGCTTTTTCACATTTCCACACGGCTACCCTTGGCCGTGGGACAGGAGCACCGTTCTCGTTTTCTCTGAAGTCAGCAGGAGACAGAGGAAGCTTCGGAAGGTAACTGCTTCCATTCCATGAAGCGTCCTTTCACCGGGCGAAAATGTACATGAAGAGACCCTCTCTTTCCTACTTAAGGAACTAATTGAAAGTGCAATGAGCAGAGTAAGCAAACCTACTTAAGGAACAGATACTCACCTCGTTTTTGGACTAGAAATACCAGCATGCAGCTGGCTGTTCACCTAAATGCCACGCCCACTGGGGGCGTTTTTTCACAACATTAAAAGGTTGGAAAAACAACAAGGGTTTTCTTCTTGCTTTCCCCTGCGCACAATCCATGAAGAAGGGGCGTGAGCAGCCTTGAAACGCGTCGGATTGGGGGAGAATGGTTGAGAGGCAATTCATGTTCTTCAGCAAGGCAGCAAAACGGATGGTGGGTGAAAGTGACAGTGTGCCCTGTCTAAGCTTGAGGGCATTGCTTTTTCACATTTCCACACGGCTACCCTTGGCCGTGGGACAGCAGCACCATTCTCGTTTTCTCTGAAGTCAGGAGGAGACAGAGGAAGCTTCGGAAGGTAACTGCTTCCATTCCATGAAGCGTCCTTTCACCGGGCGAAAATGTACATGAAGAGACCCTCTCTTTCCTACTTAAGGAACTAATTGAAAGTGCAATGAGCAGAGTAAGCGAACCTACTTAAGGAACAGATACTCACCTCGTTTTTGGACTAGAAATACCAGCATGCAGCTGGCTGTTCACCTAAATGCCACGCCCACTGGGGGCGTTTTTTCACAACAATAAAAGGTTGGAAAAAAAAGAGGTTTTTCTTCTTGCTTTCCCCTGCGCACAATCCATGAAGAAGGGTTGTGAGGAGCCTTGAAACGCGTCGGATTGGTGGAGAATGATTGAGAGGCAATTCATGTGCTTCAGCAAGGCAGCAAACCGGATAGTGGGTGAAAGTGACAGTGTGCCCTGTCTAAGCTTGAGGGCTTTGCTTTTTCACATTTCCACACGGCTACCCTTGGCCGTGGGACAGGAGCACCATTCTCGTTTTCTCTGAAGTCAGCAGGAGACAGGGGAAGCTTCGGAAGGTAACTGGTTCCATTCCATGAAGCGTCCTTTCACCGGGCGAAAATGTACATGAAGAGACCCTCTCTTTCCTACTTAAGGAACTAATTGAAAGTGCAATGAGCAGAGTAAGCAAACCTACTTAAGGAACAGATACTCACCTCGTTTTTGGACTAGAAATACCAGCATGCAGCTGGCTGTTCACCTAAATGCCACGCCCACTGGGGGCGTTTTTTCACAACAATAAAAGGTTGGAAAAACAACGAGGTTTTTCTTCTTGCTTTCCCCTGCGCACAATCCATGAAGAAGGGTTGTGAGCAGCCTTGAAACGCGTCGGATTGGGGGAGAATGATTGAGAGGCAATTCATGTGCTTCAGCAAGGCAGCAAACCGGATAGTGGGTGAAAGTGACAGTGTGCTCTGTCTAAGCTTGAGGGCTTTGCTTTTTCACATTTCCACACGGCTACCCTTGGCCCTGGGACAGGAGCACCATGCTCGTTTTCTCTGAAGTCAGCAGGAGACAGAGGAAGCTTTGGAAGGTAACTGCTTCCATTCCATTAAGCGTCCTTTCACCGGGCGAAAATGTACATGAAGAGACCCTCTCTTTCCTACTTAAGGAACTAATTGAAAGTGCAATGAGCAGAGTAAGCAAACCTACTTAAGGAACAGATACTCACCTCGTTTTTGGACTAGAAATACCAGCATGCAGCTGGCTGTTCACCGAAATGCCACGCCCACTGGGGGCGTTTTTTCACAACAATAAAAGGTTTGGAAAAACAACGAGGGTTTTCTTCTTGCTTTCCCCTGCGCACAATCCATGAAGAAGGGCCGTGAGCAGCCTTGAAACGCGTTGGATTGGGGGAGAATGATTGAAAGGCAATTCATGTGCTTCAGCAAGGCAGCAAACCGGATGGTGGGTGAAAGTGACAGTGTGCCCTGTCTAAGCTTGAGGGCTTTGCTGTTTCACATTTCCACACGGCTACCCTTGGCCGTGGGACAGGCGCACCATTCTCGTTTTCTCTGAAGTCAGCATGAGACAGAGGAAGCTTCGGAAGGTAACTGCTTCCATTCCATGAAGTGTCCTTTCACCGGGCGCAAATGTACATGAAGAGACCCTCTCTTTCCTACTTAAGGAACTAATTGAAAGTGCAATGAGAAGAGTAAGCAAACCTACTTAAGGAACAGATACTCACCTCGTTTTTGGACTAGAAATACCAGCATGCAGCTGGCTGTTCACCTAAATGCCACGCCCACTGGGGGCGTTTTTTCACAACAATAAAAGGTTGGAAAAACAACAAGGTTTTCTTCTTGCTTTCCCCTGCGCACAATCCATGAAGAAGGGGCGTGAGCAGCCTTGAAACGCGTCGGATTGGGGAAGAATGATTGAGAGGCAATTCATGTTCTTCAGCAAGGCAGCAAAATGGATGATGGGCGAAAGTGACAGTGTGCCCTGTCTAAGCTTGAGGGCTTTGCTTTTTCACATTTCCACACGGCTACCCTTGGCCGTGGGACAGGAGCACCATTCTCGTTTTCTCTGAAGTCAGCAGGAGACAGAGGAAGCTTCGGAAGGTAACTGCTTCCATTCCATGAAGCGTCCTTTCACCGGGCGAAAATGTACATGAAGAGACCCTCTCTTTCCTACTTAAGGAACTAATTGAAAGTGCAATGAGCAGAGTAAGCAAACCTACTTAAGGAACAGATACTCACCTCGTTTTTAGACTAGAAATACCAGCATGCAGCTGGCTGTTCACCTAAATGCCACGCCCACTGGGGGCGTTTTTTCACAACAATAAAAGGTTGGAAAAACAACAAGGGTTTTCTTCTTGCTTTCCCCTGTGCACAATCCATGAAGAAGGGGCGTGAGCAGCCTTGAAACGCGTCGGATAGGGGGAGAATGATTGAGAGGCAATTCATGTGCTTCAGCAAGGCAGCAAACCGGATGGTGGGTGAAAGTGACAGTGTGACCTGTCTAAGCTTGAGGGCTTTGCTTTTTCACATTTCCACACGGCTACCCTTGGCCGTGGGACAGGAGCACCATTCTCGTTTTCTCTGAAGTCAGCAGGAGACAGAGGAAGCTTTGGAAGGTAACTGCTTCCATTCCATGAAGCGTCCTTTAACCGGGCGAAAATGTACATGAAGAGACCCTCTCTTTCCTACTTAAGGAACTAATTGAAAGTGCAATGAGCAGAGTAAGCAAACCTACTTAAGGAACAGATACTCACCTCGTTTTTGGACTAGAAATACCAGCATGCAGCTGGCTGTTCACCTAAATGCCACGCCCACTGGGGGCGTTTTTTCACAACAATAAAAGGTTGGAAAAACAACAAGGGTTTTCTTCTTGTTTTCCCCTGCGCACAATCCATGAAGAAGGGGCGTGAGCAGCCTTGAAACGCGTCGGATTGGGGGAGAATAATTGAGAGGCAATTCATGTGCTTCAGCAAGGCAGCAAACCGGATGGTGGGTGAAAGTGACAGTGTGCCCTGTCTAAGCTTAAGGGCTTTGCTTTTTCACATTTCCACACGGCTACCCTTGGCCGTGGGACAGGAGCGCCATTCTCGTTTTCTCTGAAGTCAGCAGGAGACAGAGGAAGCTTTGGAAGGTAACTGCTTCCATTCCATGAAGCGTCCTTTCACCGGGCGAAAATGTACATGAAGAGACCCTCTCTTTCCTACTTAAGGAACTAATTGAAAGTGCAATGAGCAGAGTAAGCAAACCTACTTAAGGAACAGATACTCACCTCGTTTTTGGACTAGAAATACCAGCATGCAGCTGGCTGTTCACCTAAATGCCACGCCCACTGGGGGCGTTTTTTCACAACAATAAAAGGTTGGAAAAACAACAAGGGTTTTCTTCTTGTTTTCCCCTGCGCACAATCCATGAAGAAGGGCCGTGAGCAGCCTTGAAACGTGTTGGATTGGGGGAGAATTATTGAAAGGCAATTCATGTGCTTCAGCAAGGCAGCAAACCGGATGGTTGGTGAAAGTGACAGTGTGCCCTGTCGAAGCTTGAGGGCTTTGCTTTTTCACATTTCCACACGGCTACCCTTGGCCGTGGGACAGGAGCACCGTTCTCGTTTTCTCTGAAGTCAGCAGGAGACAGAGGAAGCTTCGGAAGGTAACTGCTTCCATTCCATGAAGCGTCCTTTCACCGGGCGAAAATGTACATGAAGAGACCCTCTCTTTCCTACTTAAGGAACTAATTGAAAGTGCAATGAGCAGAGTAAGCAAACCTACTTAAGGAACAGATACTCACTTCGTTTTTAGACTAGAAATACCAGCATGCAGCTGGCTGTTCAACTAAATGCCAGGCCCACTGGGGGCGTTTTTTCACAACAATAAAAGGTTGGAAAAACAACAAGGGTTTTCTTCTTGCTTTCCCCTGTGCACAATCCATGAAGAAGGGGCGTGAGCAGCCTTGAAACGCGTCGGATAGGGGGAGAATGATTGAGAGGCAATTCATGTGCTTCAGCAAGGCAGCAAACCGGATGGTGGGTGAAAGTGACAGTGTGACCTGTCTAAGCTTGAGGGCTTTGCTTTTTCACATTTCCACACGGCTACCCTTGGCCGTGGGACAGGAGCACCATTCTCGTTTTCTCTGAAGTCAGCAGGAGACAGAGGAAGCTTTGGAAGGTAACTGCTTCCATTCCATGAAGCGTCCTTTAACCGGGCGAAAATGTACATGAAGAGACCCTCTCTTTCCTACTTAAGGAACTAATTGAAAGTGCAATGAGCAGAGTAAGCAAACCTACTTAAGGAACAGATACTCACCTCGTTTTTGGACTAGAAATACCAGCATGCAGCTGGCTGTTCACCTAAATGCCACGCCCACTGGGGGCGTTTTTTCACAACAATGAAAGGTTGGAAAAACAACAAGGGTTTTCTTCTTGTTTTCCCCTGCGCACAATCCATGAAGAAGGGGCGTGAGCAGCCTTGAAACGCGTCGGATTGGGGGAGAATAATTGAGAGGCAATTCATGTGCTTCAGCAAGGCAGCAAACCGGATGGTGGGTGAAAGTGACAGTGTGCCCTGTCTAAGCTTAAGGGCTTTGCTTTTTCACATTTCCACACGGCTACCCTTGGCCGTGGGACAGGAGCGCCATTCTCGTTTTCTCTGAAGTCAGCAGGAGACAGAGGAAGCTTTGGAAGGTATCTGCTTCCATTCCATGAAGCGTCCTTTCACCGGGCGAAAATGTACATGAAGAGACCCTCTCTTTCCTACTTAAGGAACTAATTGAAAGTGCAATGAGCAGAGTAAGCAAACCTACTTAAGGAACAGATACTCACCTCGTTTTTGGACTAGAAATACCAGCATGCAGCTGGCTGTTCACCTAAATGCCACGCCCACTGGGGGCGTTTTTTCACAACAATAAAAGGTTGGAAAAACAACGAGGGTTTTCTTCTTGCTTTCCCATGCGCACAATCCATGAAGAAGGGGCGTGAGCAGCCTTGAAACGCGTCGGATTGGGGGAGAATGATTGAGAGGCAATTCATGTGCTTCAGCAAGGCAGCAAACCGGATGGTGGGTGAAAGTGACAGTGTGCCCTGTCTAAGCTTGAGGGCTTTGCTTTTTCACATTTCCACACGGCTACCCTTGGCCGTGGGACAGGAGCACCATTCTCGTTTTCTCTGAAGTCAGCAGGAGACAGAGGAAGCTTGGGAAGGTAATTGCTTCCATTCCATGAAGCGTCCTTTCACCGGGCGAAAATGTACATGAAGAGACCCTCTCTTTCCTACTTAAGGAACTAATTGAAAGTGCAATGAGCAGAGTAAGCAAACCTACTTAAGGAACAGATACTCACCTCGTTTTTGGACTAGAAATACCAGCATGCAGCTGGCTGTTCACCTAAATGCCACGCCCACTGGGGGCGTTTTTTCACAACAATAAAAGGTTGGAAAAACAACAAGGGTTTTCTTCTCGTTTTCCCCTGCGCACAATCCATGAAGAAGGGGCGTGAGCAGCCTTGAAACGCGTCGGATTGGGGGAGAATAATTGAGAGGCAATTCATGTGCTTCAGCAAGGCAGCAAACCGGATGGTGGGTGAAAGTGACAGTGTGCCCTGTCTAAGCTTGAGGGCTTTGCTTTTTCACATTTCCACACGGCTACCCTTGGCCGTGGGACAGGAGCGCCATTCTCGTTTTCTCTGAAGTCAGCAGGAGACAGAGGAAGCTTTGGAAGGTAACTGCTTCCATTCCATGAAGCGTCCTTTCACCGGGCGAAAATGTACATGAAGAGACCCTCTCTTTCCTACTTAAGGAACTAATTGAAAGTGCAATGAGCAGAGTAAGCAAACCTACTTAAGGAACAGATACTCACCTCGTTTTTGGACTAGAAATACCAGCATGCAGCTGGCTGTTCACCTAAATGCCACGCCCACTGGGGGCGTTTTTTCACAACAATAAAAGGTTTGGAAAAACAACGAGGGTTTTCTTCTTGCTTTCCCCTGCGCACAATCCATGAAGAAGGGCGGTGAGCAGCCTTGAAACGCGTTGGATTGGGGGAGAATGATTGAAAGGCAATTCATGTGCTTCAGCAAGGCAGCAAACCGGATGGTTGGTGAAAGTGACAGTGTGCCCTGTCTAAGCTTGAGGGCTTTGCTTTTTCACATTTCCACACGGCTACCCTTGGCCGTGGGACAGGAGCACCGTTCTCGTTTTCTCTGAAGTCAGCAGGAGACAGAGGAAGCTTCGGAAGGTAACTGCTTCCATTCCATGAAGCGTCCTTTCACCGGGCGAAAATGTACATGAAGAGACCCTCTCTTTCCTACTTAAGGAACTAATTGAAAGTGCAATGAGCAGAGTAAGCAAACCTACTTAAGGAACAGATACTCACCTCGTTTTTGGACTAGAAATACCAGCATGCAGCTGGCTGTTCACCTAAATGCCACGCCCACTGGGGGCGTTTTTTCACAACAATAAAAGGTTGGAAAAAAAAGAGGTTTTTCTTCTTGCTTTCCCCTGCGCACAATCCATGAAGAAGGGTTGTGAGGAGCCTTGAAACGCGTCGGATTGGTGGAGAATGATTGAGAGGCAATTCATGTGCTTCAGCAAGGCAGCAAACCGGATAGTGGGTGAAAGTGACAGTGTGCCCTGTCTAAGCTTGAGGGCTTTGCTTTTTCACATTTCCACACGGCTACCCTTGGCCGTGGGACAGGAGCACCATTCTCGTTTTCTCTGAAGTCAGCAGGAGACAGGGGAAGCTTCGGAAGGTAACTGGTTCCATTCCATGAAGCGTCCTTTCACCGGGCGAAAATGTACATGAAGAGACCCTCTCTTTCCTACTTAAGGAACTAATTGAAAGTGCAATGAGCAGAGTAAGCAAACCTACTTAAGGAACAGATACTCACCTCGTTTTTGGACTAGAAATACCAGCATGCAGCTGGCTGTTCACCTAAATGCCACGCCCACTGGGGGCGTTTTTTCACAACAATAAAAGGTTGGAAAAACAACGAGGTTTTTCTTCTTGCTTTCCCCTGCGCACAATCCATGAAGAAGGGTTGTGAGCAGCCTTGAAACGCGTCGGATTGGGGGAGAATGATTGAGAGGCAATTCATGTGCTTCAGCAAGGCAGCAAACCGGATAGTGGGTGAAAGTGACAGTGTGCTCTGTCTAAGCTTGAGGGCTTTGCTTTTTCACATTTCCACACGGCTACCCTTGGCCCTGGGACAGGAGCACCATGCTCGTTTTCTCTGAAGTCAGCAGGAGACAGAGGAAGCTTTGGAAGGTAACTGCTTCCATTCCATTAAGCGTCCTTTCACCGGGCGAAAATGTACATGAAGAGACCCTCTCTTTCCTACTTAAGGAACTAATTGAAAGTGCAATGAGAAGAGTAAGCAAACCTACTTAAGGAACAGATACTCACCTCGTTTTTGGACTAGAAATACCAGCATGCAGCTGGCTGTTCACCGAAATGCCACGCCCACTGGGGGCGTTTTTTCACAACAATAAAAGGTTTGGAAAAACAACGAGGGTTTTCTTCTTGCTTTCCCCTGCGCACAATCCATGAAGAAGGGCCGTGAGCAGCCTTGAAACGCGTTGGATTGGGGGAGAGTGATTGAAAGGCAATTCATGTGCTTCAGCAAGGCAGCAAACCGGATGGTGGGTGAAAGTGACAGTGTGCCCTGTCTAAGCTTGAGGGCTTTGCTTTTTCACATTTCCACACGGCTACCCTTGGCCGTGGGACAGGCGCACCATTCTCGTTTTCTCTGAAGTCAGCATGAGACAGAGGAAGCTTCGGAAGGTAACTGCTTCCATTCCATGAAGTGTCCTTTCACCGGGCGCAAATGTACATGAAGAGACCCTCTCTTTCCTACTTAAGGAACTAATTGAAAGTGCAATGAGAAGAGTAAGCAAACCTACTTAAGGAACAGATACTCACCTCGTTTTTGGACTAGAAATACCAGCATGCAGCTGGCTGTTCACCTAAATGCCACGCCCACTGGGGGCGTTTTTTCACAACAATAAAAGGTTGGAAAAACAACAAGGTTTTCTTCTTGCTTTCCCCTGCGCACAATCCATGAAGAAGGGGCGTGAGCAGCCTTGAAACGCGTCGGATTGGGGAAGAATGATTGAGAGGCAATTCATGTTCTTCAGCAAGGCAGCAAAATGGATGATGGGCGAAAGTGACAGTGTGCCCTGTCTAAGCTTGAGGGCTTTGCTTTTTCACATTTCCACACGGCTACCCTTGGCCGTGGGACAGGAGCACCATTCTCGTTTTCTCTGAAGTCAGCAGGAGACAGAGGAAGCTTCGGAAGGTAACTGCTTCCATTCCATGAAGCGTCCTTTCACCGGGCGAAAATGTACATGAAGAGACCCTCTCTTTCCTACTTAAGGAACTAATTGAAAGTGCAATGAGCAGAGTAAGCAAACCTACTTAAGGAACAGATACTCACCTCGTTTTTGGACTAGAAATACCAGCATGCAGCTGGCTGTTCACCTAAATGCCACGCCCACTGGGGGCGTTTTTTCACAACAATAAAAGGTTGGAAAAACAACAAGGGTTTTCTTCTTGTTTTCCCCTGCGCACAATCCATGAAGAAGGGGCGTGAGCAGCCTTGAAACGCGTCGGATTGGGGGAGAATAATTGAGAGGCAATTCATGTCCTTCAGCAAGGCAGCAAACCGGATGGTGGGTGAAAGTGACAGTGTGCCCTGTCTAAGCTTAAGGGCTTTGCTTTTTCACATTTCCACACGGCTACCCTTGGCCGTGGGACAGGAGCGCCATTCTCGTTTTCTCTGAAGTCAGCAGGAGACAGAGGAAGCTTTGGAAGGTAACTGCTTCCATTCCATGAAGCGTCCTTTCACCGGGCGAAAATGTACATGAAGAGACCCTCTCTTTCCTACTTAAGGAACTAATTGAAAGTGCAATGAGCAGAGTAAGCAAACCTACTTAAGGAACAGATACTCACCTCGTTTTTGGACTAGAAATACCAGCATGCAGCTGGCTGTTCACCTAAATGCCACGCCCACTGGGGGCGTTTTTTCACAACAATAAAAGGTTGGAAAAACAACAAGGGTTTTCTTCTTGTTTTCCCCTGCGCACAATCCATGAAGAAGGGCCGTGAGCAGCCTTGAAACGTGTTGGATTGGGGGAGAATTATTGAAAGGCAATTCATGTGCTTCAGCAAGGCAGCAAACCGGATGGTTGGTGAAAGTGACAGTGTGCCCTGTCGAAGCTTGAGGGCTTTGCTTTTTCACATTTCCACACGGCTACCCTTGGCCGTGGGACAGGAGCACCGTTCTTGTTTTCTCTGAAGTCAGCAGAAGACAGAGGAAGCTTCGGAAGGTAACTGCTTCCATTCCATGAAGCGTCCTTTCACCGGGCGAAAATGTACATGAAGAGACCCTCTCTTTCCTACTTAAGGAACTAATTGAAAGTGCAATGAGCAGAGTAAGCAAACCTACTTAAGGAACAGATACTCACCTCGTTTTTAGACTAGAAATACCAGCATGCAGCTGGCTGTTCACCTAAATGCCAGGCCCACTGGGGGCGTTTTTTCACAACAATAAAAGGTTGGAAAAACAACAAGGGTTTTCTTCTTGCTTTCCCCTGTGCACAATCCATGAAGAAGGGGCGTGAGCAGCCTTGAAACGCGTCGGATAGGGGGAGAATGATTGAAAGGCAATTCATGTGCTTCAGCAAGGCAGCAAACCGGATGGTGGGTGAAAGTGACAGTGTGCCCTGTCTAAGCTTAAGGGCTTTGCTTTTTCACATTTCCACACGGCTACCCTTGGCCGTGGGACAGGAGCGCCATTCTCGTTTTCTCTGAAGTCAGCAGGAGACAGAGGAAGCTTTGGAAGGTAACTGCTTCCATTCCATGAAGCGTCCTTTCACCGGGCGAAAATGTACATGAAGAGACCCTCTCTTTCCTACTTAAGGAACTAATTGAAAGTGCAATGAGCAGAGTAAGCAAACCTACTTAAGGAACAGATACTCACCTCGTTTTTGGACTAGAAATACCAGCATGCAGCTGGCTGTTCACCTAAATGCCACGCCCACTGGGGGCGTTTTTTCACAACAATAAAAGGTTTGGAAAAACAACGAGGGTTTTCTTCTTGCTTTCCCCTGCGCACAATCCATGAAGATGGGCCGTGAGCAGCCTTGAAACGCGTTGGATTGGGGGAGAATTATTGAAAGGCAATTCATGTGCTTCAGCAAGGCAGCAAACCGGATGGTTGGTGAAAGTGACAGTGTGCCCTGTCGAAGCTTGAGGGCTTTGCTTTTTCACATTTCCACACGGCTACCCTTGGCCGTGGGACAGGAGCACCGTTCTCGTTTTCTCTGAAGTCAGCAGGAGACAGAGGAAGCTTCGGAAGGTAACTGCTTCCATTCCATGAAGCGTCCTTTCACCGGGCGAAAATGTACATGAAGAGACCCTCTCTTTCCTACTTAAGGAACTAATTGAAAGTGCAATGAGCAGAGTAAGCAAACCTACTTAAGGAACAGATACTCACCTCGTTTTTGGACTAGAAATACCAGCATGCAGCTGGCTGTTCACCTAAATGCCACGCCCACTGGGGGCGTTTTTTCACAACAATAAAAGGTTGGAAAAACAACGAGGGTTTTCTTCTTGCTTTCCCCTGCGCACAATCCATGAAGAAGGGGCGTGAGCAGCCTTGAAACGCGTCGGATTGGGGGAGAATGATTGAGAGGTAATTCATGTTCTTCAGCAAGGCAGCAAAACGGATGGTGGGTGAAAGTGACAGTGTGCCCTGTCTAAGCTTGAGGGCTTTGCTTTTTCACATTTCCACACGGCTACCCTTGGCCGTGGGACAGCAGCACCATTCTCGTTTTCTCTGAAGTCAGCAGGAGACAGAGGAAGCTTCGGAAGGTAACTGCTTCCATTCCATGAAGCGTCCTTTCACCGGGCGAAAATGTACATGAAGAGACCCTCTCTTTCCTACTTAAGGAACTAATTGAAAGTGCAATGAGCAGAGTAAGCAAACCTACTTAAGGAACAGATACTCACCTCGTTTTTGGACTAGAAATACAAGCATGCAGCTGGCTGTTCACCTAAATGCCACGCCCACTGGGGGCGTTTTTTCACAACAATAAAAGGTTGGAAAAACAACAAGGGTTTTCTTCTTGCTTTCCCCTGCGCACAATCCATGAAGAAGGGGCGTGAGCAGCCTTGAAACGCGTCGGATTGGGGGAGAATGATTGAGAGGCAATTCATGTGCTTCAGCAAGGCAGCAAACCGGATGGTGGGTGAAAGTGACAGTGTGCCCTGTCTAAGCTTGAGGGCTTTGCTTTTTCACATTTCCACACGGCTACCCTTGGCCGTGGGACAGGAGCACCATTCTCGTTTTCTCTGAAGTCAGCAGGAGACAGAGGAAGCTTTGGAAGGTAACTGCTTCCATTCCATGAAGCGTCCTTTCACCGGGCGAAAATGTACATGAAGAGACCCTCTCTTTCCTACTTAAGGAACTAATTGAAAGTGCAATGAGCAGAGTAAGCAAACCTACTTAAGGAACAGATACTCACCTCGTTTTTGGACTAGAAATACCAGCATGCAGCTGACTGTTCACCGAAATGCCACGCCCACTGGGGGCGTTTTTTCACAACAATAAAAGGTTGGAAAAACAACGAGGTTTTTCTTCTTGCTTTCCCCTGCCTACAATCCATGAAGAAGGGGTGTGAGCAGCCTTGAAACGCATCGGATTGGGGGAGAATGATTGAGAGGCAATTCATGTGCTTCAGCAAGGCCGCAAACCGGATAGTGGGTGAAAGTGACAGTGTGCCCTGTCTAAGCTTGAGGGCTTTGCTTTTTCACATTTCCACACGGCTACCCTTGGCCGTGGGACAGGAGCACCATTCTCGTTTTCTCTGAAGTCAGCAGGAGACAGAGGAAGCTTCGGAAGGTAACTGCTTCCATTCCATGAAGCGTCCTTTCACCGGGCGAAAATGTACATGAAGAGACCCTCTCTTTCCTACTTAAGGAACTAATTGTAAGTGCAATTAGCAGAGTAAGCAAACCTACTTAAGGAACAGATACTCACCTCGTTTTTGGACTAGAAAAACCAGCATGCAGCTGGCTGTTCACCTAAATGCCACGCCCACTGGGGGCGTTTTTTCACAACAATAAAAGGTTGGAAAAACAACAAGGGTTTTCTTCTGGCTTTCCCCTGCGCACAATCCATGAAGAAGGGGCGTGAGCAGCCTTGAAATGCGTCGGATTGGGGGAGAATGATTGAGAGGCAATTCATGTGCTTCAGCAAGGCAGCAAACCGGATGGTGGGTGAAAGTGACAGTGTGCCCTGTCTAAGCTTGAGGGCTTTGCTTTTTCACATTTCCACACGGCTACCCTTGGCCGTGGGACAGGAGCACCATTCTTGTTTTCTCTGAAGTCAGCAGGAGACAGAGGAAGCTTTGGAAGGTAACTGCTTCCATTCCATGAAGCGTCCTTTCACCGGGCGAAAATGTACATGAAGAGACCCTCTCTTTCCTACTTAAGGAACTAATTGAAAGTGCAATGAGCAGAGTAAGCAAACCTACTTAAGGAACAGATACTCACCTCGTTTTTGGACTAGAAATACCAGCATGCAGCTGGCTGTTCACCAAAATGCCACGCCCACTGGGGGCGTTTTTTCACAACAATAAAAGGTTTGGAAAAACAACGAGGGTTTTCTTCTTGCTTTCCCCTGCGCACAATCCATGAAGAAGGGCCGTGAGCAGCCTTGAAACGCGTTGGATTGGGTGAGAATGATTGAAAGGCAATTCATGTGCTTCAGCAAGGCAGCAAACCGGATGGTGGGTGAAAGTGACAGTGTGCCCTGTCTAAGCTTGAGGGATTTGCTTTTTCACATTTCCACACGGCTACCCTTGGCCGTGGGACAGGCGCACCATTCTCGTTTTCTCTGAAGTCAGCAGGAGACAGAGGAAGCTTCGGAAGGTAACTGCTTCCATTCCATGAAGTGTCCTTTCACCGGGCGCAAATGTACATGAAGAGACCCTCTCTTTCCTACTTAAGGAACTAATTGAAAGTGCAATGAGAAGAGTAAGCAAACCTACTTAAGGAACAGATACTCACCTCATTTTTGGACTAGAAATACCAGCATGCAGCTGGCTGTTCACCTAAATGCCACGCCCACTGGGGGCGTTTTTTCACAACAATAAAAGGTTGGAAAAACCAACGAGGGTTTTCTTCTTGCTTTCCCCTGCCCACAATCCATGAAGAAGGGGCGTGAGCAGCCTTGAAACGCGTCGGATTTGGGAAGAATGATTGAGAGGCAATTCATGTTCTTCAGCAAGGCAGCAAAATGGATGATGGGCGAAAGTGACAGTGTGCCCTGTCTAAGCTTGAGGGCTTTGCTTTTTCACATTTCCACACGGCTACCCTTGGCCGTGGGACAGGAGCACCATTCTCGTTTTCTCTGAAGTCAGCAGGAGACAGAGGAAGCTTCGGAAGGTAACTGCTTCCATTCCATGAAGCGTCCTTTCACCGGGCGAAAATGTACATGAAGAGACCCTCTCTTTCCTACTTAAGGAACTAATTGAAAGTGCAATGAGCAGAGTAAGCAAACCTACTTAAGGAACAGATACTCACCTCGTTTTTGGACTAGAAATACCAGCATGCAGCTGGCTGTTCACCTAAATGCCACGCCCACTGGGGGCGATTTTTCACAACAATAAAAGGTTGGAAAAACAACAAGGGTTTTCTTCTTGCTTTCCCCTGTGCACAATCCATGAAGAAGGGCCGTGAGCAGCCTTGAAACACGTTGGATTGGGGGAGAATGATTGAAAGGCAATTCATGTGCTTCAGCAAGGCAGCAAACCGGATGGTGGGTGAAAGTGACAGTGTGCCCTGTCTAAGCTTGAGGGCTTTGCTTTTTCACATTTCCACACGGCTACCCTTGGCCGTGGGACAGGAGCACCATTCTCGTTTTCTCTGAAGTCAGCAGGAGACAGAGGAAGCTTCGGAAGGTAACTGCTTCCATTCCATGAAGTGTTCTTTCACCGGGCGAAAATGTACATGAAGAGACCCTCTCTTTCCTACTTAAGGAACTAATTGAAAGTGCAATGAGCAGAGTAAGCAAACCTACTTAAGGAACAGATACTCACCTCATTTTTGGACTAGAAATACCAGCATGCAGCTGGCTGTTCACCTAAATGCAACGCCCACTGGGGGCGTTTTTTCACAACAAGAAAAGGTTGGAAAAACAACGAGGGTTTTCTTCTTGCTTTCCACTGCGCACAATCCATGAAGAAGGGGCATTAGCAGCCTTGAAACGCGTCGGATTGGGGGAGAATGATTGAAAGGCAATTCATGTGCTTCAGCAAGGCAGCAAACCGGATGGTGGGTGAAAGTGACAGTGTGCCCTGTCTAAGCTTGAGGGCTTTGCTTTTTCACATTTCCACACGGCTACCCTTGGCCGTGGGACAGGAGCACCGTTCTTGTTTTCTCTGAAGTCAGCAGGAGGCAGAGGAAGCTTCGGAAGGTAACTGCTTCCATTCCATGAAGCGTCCTTTCACCGGGCGAAAATGTACATGAAGAGACCCTCTCTTTCCTACTTAAGGTACTAATTGAAAGTGCAATGAGCAGAGTAAGCAAACCTACTTAAGGAACAGATACTAACCTCGTTTTTGGACTAGAAATACCAGCATGCAGCTGGCTGTTCACCTAAATGCCACGCCCACTGTGGGCGTTTTTTCACAACAATAAAAGGTTGGAAAACCAACAAGGGTTTTCTTCTTGCTTTCCCCTGCGCACAATCCATGAAGAAGGGGCATGAGCAGCCTTGAAATGCGTCGGATTGGGGGAGAATGATTGAGAGGCCATTCATGTGCTTCAGCAAGGCAGCAAACCGGATGGGGGGTGAAAGTGACAGTGTGCCCTGTCTAAGCTTGAGGGCTTTGCTTTTTCACATTTCCACACGGCTACCCTTGGCCGTGGGACAGGAGCACCATTCTCGTTTTCTCTGAAGTCAGCAGGAGGCAGAGGAAGCTTCGGAAGGTAACTGCTTCCATTCCATGAAGCGTCCTTTCACCGGGCGAAAATGTACATGAAGAGACCCTCTCTTTCCTACTTAAGGAACTATTTGAAAGTGCAATGAGCAGAGTAATCCTTGTTAGCGATTGCTCGCATACGCTCGAGGATCCTAAGTTTAGTAGGGTTGATGGTGCTTCCAATATATCGCTTTCTACAGGACCACTCTAGATAGTAGATGGTATATTCTGAGTTACAATTCAAGAGTTTTTTTATTTTTCTGTTTGGTCTGCCCTCTCCTGTTCTACCTGGGTATTCAGAGACTTTTTTGCTGCCTTTGCAAGCGTTGCAGCGTAGGCAGGGGAAGAACCCTTTCAAGTTTGTTAAATTGGGGGGCTGAGCTTTTGAGGAGAAATGACTACGGACTAGAGGGTCTGATAATGATTGACAACGCCGGTAAGTAATCAAAGGCCTTATTGGAAGATGTTTTTTCAAGACGTTGTCAGTGGTTAGAATGTGCCAGTTTTTCTTAAGGATGTGGACCAGATCCCCAGATTTGGTGCTATAGTTGGTAATCATTCTTAATTGAGCATCATCCTTTTGTGCACTATTTACCACTAGGAGATCCCTCCTATTTACTGTGGACGCCTTTTCTGCAGCCTGTTTTAGTATGTTGTTAGAGTAACCCCTACGTTGAAATCTTTTGCTGGCATCAGCTTTAGCATGTTGGAAATCTATTTCTGCTGAGCAGTTTCGCTTCAAACGCAAAAGTTCTCCATAGGGGACATTTTTAATTAGACTCCTCGGGTGAAAACTTGCCGCGTGCAACACGGCATTTCCCGCAGTGGGTTTTCTATAGAGTCTTGTTTGGAGATTGTTGTTATGTATGAAAACCTCCAAATCCAAATAACATACACTTGTCGCACTTATTGTGCTAGTAAACCTCAGGTTCCAGTTATTATTGTTAAGGACAGCGATATAATCCTCAGCCGAGGTTGATCGCCGCGCCACACAATAAAAAGGTCGTCTATGTACCTAGTCCATATTAGTATCCTGTCACTACATGCCTCATTAGCTCATCCCCATGCCTCGTGCCTCTTCCACCAGCCCACGAACAAGTTCGCGTAGCTGGGGGAGAAGCACGAGCCCATAGAGGTACCCCTTGTTTGTTTGTATAGTTGGCCAGAGAAAACGAAAATATTGTTGTACAAACAAAATCGCATCATGCTTAATAACATGCTGTTATGTGACTGATATCTGTCCGGTTTCTTATCCAGAAACCATTTGGTTGCTGCCAGCCCGTTTTCATGGGCTATACAGGTGTATAAATTAACCACATCAAGTGTTATTAAGAGCATGTCTGATTCCCAAGTGATATTGTCCATCATGCGGAGGAAGTCTTGTGTATCCCTCACATATGAGGGTAAGTCTTTCACAATTGGGGCAAGGTATGAGTCAATGAAGCGGGATGTATTCTCCAAAAGACTTCCAATTGACGACACAATCGGTCGCCCTGGTGGTCTTTTGGCATTCTTGTGGACCTTAGGAAGGTGGTAAAAGGTGGGTAATATCAGTGATTCACATTGAAGAAACAAAAATTCATCTGTGTTCAGCATGCCATCCTCCTTCCATTTTATCAACATTGATTGATATTCCGTTGTGCTCTTGACATACTCAACTCTTTTTATGATAGTGTAGCACTCCTTATCTTTTAATTGTCTTAGTGCTTCCTGTTCATAATTTTCCTTGTTGAAAATCACATTATTTCCTCCCTTATATTTAAGCATACAGCAACACCCAACAAAGGGTGCCTATGTGTTTTGGCTTACGCCTTCGACCAGGCAACCCCCATACCCCACAACCATAGTGATTTTAAAAAAAACTATCTATCACATGACCCTAGCACACTTCACATCTACAGCATCTAGACTGCCTGTCATGTAATCAAATCAAATCTCAGGGCAGCAGCCATATTGGAATTGCAGGTTGTTAAATATCTCCATGCACTTAAAGCTGCATTATATGCTTGGTCCTTATATAACACATGTAAACCACATTACCAAAGCCATATCTCCATAAAAATGTACAACCTTACCACACATATTTTGATCACATTATAACAACAATACTGCTTAAGGAGACTTGTGCTCACTCTATCACCTCCACACATCGATGTTACAGTGCCAGCGCATTAGCACAATGTAATACCATATGTATATTGCACATTTTCTGAAATATTTGATTCTTCTGTAGTACAGCTGCATCAAACATTCAGGTTCCCAGAGTGCTAGAGGTTTAAATATATAAAATATATTTTTAATATATATTTTTAAACAGTGGCTATCCATATATCCCATATACATTATCAGCTATCTGCACAGTCCAGTTTCATTTCTGAATGAGATCTCTATATCTCGCGATTTCTATTGTTGTATCCCTCTGGCTGCTGCAACCACCACCTAAAGTGCAAGTGCATGTTTGTATACACTGTTTCAGAGGCATGAACAATGTTCAGAAATAAAGTGCAATTGCATATTGTAAACAACTATCCCCGTACTTACACTCCATCCCACACCTAAAATGCAAATGCTTGTTTATAAACAATAAACCACAATATCATTTCTGAAGTGCAGCTGCTGTTCATAGATAGCATAAATAATCCTCTCAATAATAGCATCTCTATGTCTAAAGTGCAAATTCATTCATAGGGGTAATTCCCAACTTAAAGTGCTAGTGCCACATGTAAACAGTTGTCTCTCCAATCTCATTACTCTCGTATATCAACCAATGTAATGTCAATCAATAATAATTATCATCTCCACTGGCTCCCCATATGGGAGTGAGTGCAGTTCAAGGTTTGTTGTACTATATACAAAGCCTTGTCTAATTCTGGCCCCAACTACCTTGCTGATAAATTCGTCCACTACACAACTCGGAGGTCTCACCGCTCAGGATTTAAATCCCTTCTTGTGGTACCTGGAACTAAAAGGACCAGACAGGGTGGGAAGTCCTTATCCTATCTGGGCCCCCACTACTGGAATAAGCTCCCATTACAACTAAGACAGTGTACTGACTATCTTTACTTCAGGAAACAGTTCAAGACCGTACTCCTTTGTTTCTGATTTTTAGTAGACAGTTCTCCACACTCTGCTCGTCCAAGCGCAGAGATACCCCTTCGGGGGTCGATTCTGGCATTTTACAAATAAATAAATAAATAAAATTAAGCAAATACTTCCACTTCTATTCTTTACTTCCTGGGGGCATTCACATGTTCCTTTATATAAAATAGGACATAGTCACTCCAACTATGGTATAAAACAAATCATGCTTAAATGCTGTGATAAACACTTGTGGGCCTCCCTTTCACCATTCAGTAAAGTGCAAGTACTATTTTGTGCAACAAATTATAGAGGTAAAATACATAACAAAGTCAGTTATATCTTTCAGTTCTCAAGCCACCCACAAGCTTTCCGTGTCCACTAATATATTCCTCAGCAGATTAATAATATAAATGATTCATCACAGGTTAACATGCAGCTCTGCATCAAGGTTTTGCCCCATGGCTTCCAAGTGCCAAGAAGGACTGAGTGCAGGGGTGTAGGGCCTGCCTGCAGAGCGTGAGCAGAGGCCCCATGGAAGTGGTCCAGGCAAGTCTGGCTGCTGTTTGCAGTACCTGATGAGCTCCCACTCGATTCCGCTTTGCTCCACAGCACAGTGCTGCCATACTGTTTCCGTTCAATCTTTATTGCTGCTACTGTAACTGCCACCACCACTGCCTAATTCACTGCCTGTTGCATGCTACCACCAAGTGGGGGCTGAGGTGGCAAGTAGGCATTGGGTGGGTTCAGGACAGGCATCAAAGAGAGGCCAAGGACAGAGCGTATTAGACGTGGCCACCAGTTAGATACCAGTAATAACAATAAACCACCACCACCAATAAACAGCATGGTAGGAACAGTCTAGGAAGGGGAAAAAAGCAGTGAGTTTGCAAGGAGGGTGGCAGGCAAAGTGCAGGTAGGGCTAGCATTTACGCCTGGCTGTCTATCTCTTTGTGGCCGTTGCTTTGTCCCAGCCCATCTCAAGGCACGTCAAGGTTGGTCAAGTCCAGACAAAAGCCGCCTCAGCTATAGTCGCAAGCTATATTCCACCACATATCTACAAATGTGTGTCGGTCCGCTCCTGGTCGGCCTATGACCTTTATCCTTTTTTCCACCTACAGTCGCAAGTGAACCAATTAGGAAATAACAGTACAGCTTCTGGGACAAGTGACAGTAAGTGTCAGCAATAAAAAATGGATACATTATTTTTTATATTAGGAGCAAAATAAGGAGCCGCCCAGCACATTGTGGTGAGTGTGGTATTAATTCTTTTGACACTGCAGGATAACTTTAGCACCAACAGGGCCGGGCTGAGCTCCGCTCGTATCCACGGGCCGGGCATTGCTCCGCCTTTCCCCTCGGCCGGGCTTGGCTCCGCCGAGCCCCCTCCTCACCCGACTACAATTCCCAGCAGCCCTACCTGCGGCGAGGACGCTGCCTCCATCTGTGCGTGGCGCCAGGAGGCGCTTAACGGACAGGCCGGAACCTCGTCCCGCGGGGCGCGCGCGGGACAGCGCCGGGAGAAGCCCGGGACAAGGGCGGGCCGTCTGTGGCCGTCAGGGGCTGCAGGAGGCTGGGCTGGGCCTGCCCTCTAACGCCTTGTCTCAGACATTTCCTTTTCTACTGACGGTATTGTGTCAAAATTTGGGGTGGTACATGTTAAATTTCGTTATCATATTGTCATGCCCTTAAAATACGCTAGATCAGTATATATTACCCTGTTACCTTCTCTTTATTATTTATTTTATATTTCGGATCCTTAAAGATGTCTTCAGGTGTTCCTAATTCTCTATCTTCCACTTTGGGGATGTCAATACTTGGCCCATTAGATAAATACTTTGCCAGGGCAATGAAAGATATTGACAAAGAACTGTTGTTGGCGGAGAAACGTGCGGAGCGCCGATTCTCGATTGATCTCTTAAAAAAGAAACCCCTAGTTTCCCCCCTGAAGGTACCCCTTCCTTACAACATCAAAATAAAAGCTTGTTGGATGCAGATGCAGAGCTATTTAGTACTGATAATATGCCACTCATCTTTCAAGATCGTATTTCATCTCCCATTGCTATTGATATTGCTAACAACTGTATCCTTAACGAGATGTAGGTGATTTCCAACTGTCTAATAGACTTAAATTCCCCTGTTGTTTTGGATCTCACCTCTCAACATCAGGCAACTTCTCCTAATAAAACATCTGAGACTGTTGCTCTTGTTGTGACACCATCTTTGGACACACTTAGTGTGAGCAAGGATCATTCTAACAAACCTCCACCCCTTGTGGACTTACCTGCTCCGTTAAATCAGGAAAAAAAGAGGAAACGCAGGGGAAATAAACAGTTTGGTAGAAGCGCAAAGACGGCAAACATAGTAGAGAGCCCGTTGAGGAAGGCAAAATCTCAAGTGGGCACGCATCTACCTGACAGGGAAAGTGGGTTAGCTTATAACTCCCCCCACTCACAGTTCCACTCACTGTTTATAGAAGAAATGGGGAAGATGGAACATCTTGTTAGGTCCCTAATACTTCCCTTAGTACACAGGGTTAAAATTATCTCAGAAAAACTGGGGGAAATCGAATACTTAGTAGAGAGGAACACAGACCAGTTGAAGGAGCTATTTACAAGTAAGCATAAAGCTCCCCCATCTCGGCCCTCTGCATCCTCCTCCTCTGCAGGGAAAAAGCAATGTAAGATAATAAACCCTGAACCTGAGGGGGTAAGCAAGCCCTCCAGCATTGCAGTTAACAGGCCCGTAAATTTAGAGAGTAATCCAGGCTTTGGACAGGCAAATAAAACAACATACGTTCAAAGGGGAACTACCCTGTTGGCAGATAATAGGCCCTCTCCACACTCTATTAATCAAAGGGCACTAAGGAGGAATGTAAATCTCCCTCCGCAGGTGGCCCCCTATGTAGTCATCTTGACCGGGGTGCCTGAATTAGAGAAGGGAAAGATAGAAGATTATCAAACCCTGAAAAACAAGGTTGTCCATTGGTTTGTCAATAACAGACCGCTTCCAGCCAACTTAAATGGGGAAATACTACATGTTAGAAGGGTAGGCTGGTTGGGTCATAGACCTAAGGATTTAACGGGTGATGTGATCATTGTTAACTTCAAGGATTTCAGGGTAGTCAAGCATATTGAAGACTGGTATGACGATGGTAGTGGGGGAGGAGTTTCCACCAAGGCCCTAACTTTCTTCTATCCCCAGTCGCAAATGTTGAGAACACCCTATCCACCCTCAGTGCCAATGTTACATCAGGGTGCCCACACCATGTTCCCATTAAGACCTAATTATCCTACACACGACCATCGGCATACGCAATCTAATCAATCTAGACCAAATCATTTGGCGCGTAGGTATGTAGATAGGCCCCCCTCCTATAATCATCGGGGCCCGAGGCTAAGATATAATGAGTATCTACCCCACTGGACAATCCCTACGTTCAACCGGTATGGTGTTTTTTCCGGTTTGGACGAACAGGATTGACTCCTCAATTCATATAATGGGGTGATGTTATCTCCTCTTAAGGCTAGGCATGTTAGGTTAAATACTGCTTTGGGGTTCACATATTGTGAGAATGGTGGCGGTAAAATGTTGACTAATGGCTCCCCCTTGATGCTTCCTCTTGTAGGTACCCAAGTTCTTAGTACTGTAGGCAGTTGTAATTCATCAGTGTTGGTTGATACAGAAGGGTCTTGCAGTGACGTTATGCCCTACTCAATGAAGAAGGTCCTTAACAAATCCCTGCAATTGGGCAGTCACACCCCTGTTATTAGGAGGTTGGATGGTGATCTAACTTTGCTGAAGCTGGATCAGGACTCTTTACTTGTTACCGTTAGTTCCACCCCTATCCCTAGTACAATTCGCCCTACCACCCCTATTTCTGTGGCATGCCCAAGGGAGCCCTTCAAACAGGCTTCGCATATGGCAAATGTTTCATCATGGAATATAGCTGGCCTTAAATCCAAACTTGCTCTTCCGGACTGGGGAAGCTTTATCGACCAATCAGATATCTGGTCATTTCAGGAAACCTGGGCTACACTACCGATATTTCGTACAGGTTTCTTAAATTTTTCTAGACCAGCGGTGAAGGGCGCTAGAGGTAGACCTGTGGGAGGTCTGGCAATTTGGGTTCGGCAACACGAGGGGGTGACAGTGGCTGAGATCCCGATGGATAGTCTAGACATGATGGCTATCCGGGTAAGCTCCACAAAGGGTCTGGATATAATTATTGTGAACATATATATGAGGGGTATTCAAGGGGGTAAATGTTCGCCGGTTGCACATGTACTGGAGGCTTTCTTGAGTTCCCTACCTAGGAGTCTTAACAGGGTGGTGATGGGGGATTTTAACACTTGTTTTGAGCCTTTGGGTTTGGATGATGGGAGGCTTTCAGAGGTAGAGTATTCATTGTGGGGTATTCCGGGGCTGGAAATCCCGCCTATTAAGAAATGGACCCAAGCAGCCCTGTTCATTAAGGATCTCTCATTGGATCAGGGTATGCGAGCAGTTAATGGAAGACTGAAGTCTGATAGGTTAGGGGTAGTAACTTATGACAATGGCAGGTCTGGTTCTCGCATCTACTATATTCTGGTAAACCTAGAAATGTGGTCTGGCTTGATAGACATGGTGGTCGTAAGTAGTGTAGAAAGTGATCACAACCCTTTAGTCCTCTCTATTAAAGACACTCGTTTTGTTGAGTCTATTATGGTTGAAACCCCCCTGCCACAGGTTATCCTAGCCAATAACGAAAGAAGGGTTAGTTGGCCTAAAATAGTCTTAAATGAGGAGGCTATGTTTCGAATTAAGAGTTTGCTTACGGCCACGTTGGCCAAAATCCATGGTTATGGGCAACAGTCTGAGCTTATAGCTAATATCCCCACCTTACATAGTGACCTCTTCACAAAACTTAAATCAATATTTGTTAAGAGTATTACACCTAGTACTAGAAGTAAAAAGCTGAGAACCCACTCTTGGTTTGATAGTGCATGTAGACAGGCCCAACAAGCGTTGCATACAGCCATAAAAACAAGAGTGCAGGAAACAATATGTAGATGTAGGGCCACATATAAAGCTGCCCAGATCTCGGCTAAGAGGAATTGGGATGAGGCACGTTGGAGGGAACTGCTGGAGGCATGTCAGGGCAATAACATGATTCAATTCTGGCACCATCTTAAATGGGGCAATCGCCCTCAAGATGCTGTCTTCTCCAATTTTGTGGAGCCAAAGGAATGGGTCATGTATTATGGCAATCAATTTAAAGTGAACTGTAACATCACTGTCACTTTGCCACCTATTATTTGTGAGGATGCCCTGGTTTTTACCCCAACAGAAGTAAGGAACGTCTTGAAGGCTATCCCGGGTGGCAAGGCACCGGGTCCCGACAGTATTCCGGCCGATATGTTCAAACAGGATCAAGACCTCTGGGTCCCCTACATTACTCTGTTAGCCAACGCTTTGGCGAAAGGAGCAAGTGTACCGGAATCGTGGTTGGGGGCAGAGATCCTTCCTATTTATAAGAAGGGCGATCGTTCTGTTCCGGCTAATTATCGACCCATCAGTCTTATTGACGCGGTTCAAAAGATTTTGGCTCGCCTCCTTCTAGGTAGAATCCAGTGCTGGATATCAGACCATGACTACGACATACAACAATACACAATTACAAAACATTACAAAGTTACAGCCAAAACATAATTTCAGCAGGTCAGCAATAAAGAATATAGCAGAAAAGAAGATCCTAACACCGGCTGAGAATGTTGCGGTGATATCCGATAATGATTGTTTTAGAAAAAAAAACAGAAAGTCAGCACAACCCTTTCTCGATACTACTCTCTGTGACCAATATGACAATTCAACAGTTCTGAATTAGGAAGGAGTTTCTGTTACAGGGCCTACATATATATACCTGCTGCATCCCAGTGAATGGTGTAGTCACACTAACATTTTCAATAGATTTGAATAGATTGAACCCCAAAACAAGCAGGACAAAAAGGGGTTACAGAGCAATCATCAGAAGAAAAAAAACACTTTGGATCACCCTATGGCTCTTACGCACACAAAAAGACAAACAAAGCGGGATACAAAAACATACAACAATTAAAATTACTGGCATACATTTTTTTCCCAAATTTGAATTAATATTGGATGTTAACTGCAAATACGGCTCCTCCAATAATTCCAAGCAAGCCAATATGGAGATAAACACACCAGAAGACGCATGTACATTGCAAGGATTAGGAAAGGATCTTCCACAATCAGAAGTCTTGCAGAATTGAACACAACCAACATAGTGACAAGTGCCTCCGGAACAGTAGTAAAGGATTCTGAATAAATATTATCTGGAGAGAACACAACTGATGGAAACCAGCCAAAGAACGCTGTGCAGAAGGGAAAAAGGACCAATCAATTGACATCCTCCAGTAAAAAGATTGCTCACTAGGAAACAGACAAGAATCTACCTCTAACGTCTCCCAAAACGTTCTGGCTGCAAGACCTACTACTTTAGGTAGTCCCCCAAAAACACACCAGAATGACAACTAGGCATACAATCAGGCATGGGGAGCAGTCCTTGACTATCCAGGAAAATTCAGTGTTGATACACTGAAACTCTCCTGGAATCAGACGGTAAAAGCAAACAAAAGTATGGAGTCAGAAGAGTACCTTTGGTTCACCATTCAAAATGTCAATACGCAGAACTTCGTAAAATTGTTCTGCATCCACATGAAAAGCAGGTCTTTTTTTACTCAACAACAAGCAACACACAAATTACTACTAAAACCAGAATATGAATCGCAGGGTCAACATGACATACTAAACAGGGAGAACATTTTAAACCTAACAGCAGAGATTCCAGCGTTAAACATTTAGTATCCTCAACCCTCTGAACAGTAGAGTTCCTCCCAAAGGAAGACCAAAAACACAAGTAATACACCCACACAACATGGCAAACAGATAAAATAGTGCATTGTATTCTGGAATGCTCTAGTCAATTCAAAACGTGGAGCATAAAACGTATTAAACCAATGGAACCACGATTTCCCTTTCCTTTCTCGTTAAAAATAACGACAAACCTAAATTATCTGCAGACAAAAGCTCAGTATATTCAGTCCTACAGAGTGTCCAAGGAGGAAGCTTGAACCAAATAATAATGTCCAATGATCACAATGACCAGGATAAGGCTCTTGGCTCAGACAAAAAGCAATGGCTTGGCTACCAGTGACCCTCAACACTAATAGAGAACATTGACCAAGCACAGACAAAAAAGTGATCTCCACCTGATATTGTGGAATATTGCAGGGGAAAAAATGGCTTAAAGAAGAAATTCCACCTTAGGACTGGAAACCTTATGATATAATAGCCCTTCAAGAAACCTGGGCTTTGGAAATCTTACCCATAACTGGCTTTATTCAATTCAGTCTATAAGCAGAACAAACAGAGCAATATGGGTATCCTAAAGGAGGGTTGGCTGTCTATGTGTCCACGGCTTTACACATTAATCTAGAACAGCTCCCATCACCAGATCCTGGAATACAAATAGTCAAATTTACAAACTGTAGTACACTCAAATCAAACACACTGATGTTCATTAACATGTATTTGCACCCCAATTTATGGAGAAAAAAAACCCACTTAGCTCAACAGTCATCACAACGATCTCAGACATAATACTATCCTTCCCATTTTAGAACAAAGTTTTGACAGGAGATTTCACTAGCAATTTAATACATACTCCAGATAAGGACGAGATCCTAACACCAGATAATACTTACTGGAGTATTGTCATCAATCATCATTATTTTGAGAATACGTGTCATAAGAGTACTGTTACATAAAGATTTAAATATATAGGAATAAAATATCATTCATACATGTGCAAATTAAAGTAGAACATCAGATCATCATAGTACTATAAAGGAGAAAACATATCATAAACACAGCGTAATGTATAGGACCTATACATAAGGATAATATACTGGTTCCACAATGTACAAGAGGACAAAATCCTCAGTATTGCTTAATCAAGCACAATGGTTTCAATTAGGTTCCAGTATTATTTAATTACTGTTTCACTAAGGGAGACAGCAATTTTGATCCTATGATCCACAACCATCTTAAAAACTTAGCAATAAGAATTGTACATCGAGGAGAGGGAGTTGTACACAATATTCTCAAGGCGACATTGCAATGTCTGGTACCTAGGTTCTTGAAGATCTGTAAAAGCAATTTCTTGCAAGGGGCTACATAGGCTGGACAGACAAACAACACATGGGAATAGGTTTCAATATTGTCCACGCAATAGGGGCATTTATTGTCATTAGATGAGGACCATTTAGAAGTAAAAGATTTTAATGGGAGAGAGCCCACTCAGAATTGAAAATGATGTTTCCAAATGAAGGGCTTCAAAATTGTCTCCCAATAGAGCTCAAACTAGGGCAAGGTTTCAATTTTAAGAATCTCCAAGTCAAAGTGGTGCTCTCACTTGTTCTGATAGTATTTTGCCCAACCATTTCCCAATACATTTCCTTCATTATTTCTATGGTGGGAAACAGAATGCTGTGTGGGGTTTCCCATAGATTCAGCATTCCCATGTTGTTGAAAACGCCTTTGATGTCAAATAGCCACCCGATTTTAAGTGAGCGATCCACCTCAATGACATCCCTAAGCATAGGTTACCAGCTCGGTGGTAGACCATGTTCTACGCCAGTACAATATAGGATGTAGTCTTGCATTGTCTACCAGCGATTACCTTCCTAGGTCATTAAGCATAGGTGTCACAGGAGTACTTTGTGGTAAGCTAGTAATCATTCAGATAAACCTATTCTCTGCTATAGCGAGCTGAGTCATTTTCTCAAAACCCCGCAATTCCCACCCATATAGGACCAAGTTCCCACTTTTGCGTTATAGATCTGCAACATCGGACTAACCGGCTTCATCAAAAATGTTTTAAATTCATTATTTAAGTTTCTACTATGATTCCTAGGTATGTAAATGCATCTACCTGTTCTAGGAGCTCCCCATCCAAATTAATTCTACCCGTGAGTGATCAGTGCTGATTAAAAGCCATGAATTTAGTTTTGGTTGTGTTGATATCTAGCCCTCGTATGTTGCAGAAATCTTCAAATCAAAATAGTGCACACTGCAATGCGCTAGGAGTTTTTGAGATGACAAGGGTGTCGTCTGCAAACATTAGGATCAGAATCTTTGTGCCTGCTAAGACCGGAGCGCTTATAGGAAATGTAGCTAAAAATGGAGAAACTCCATTTATAAATAGGGAAAATAGTGTTGGGCCATTACACAGACTTGGCGTACTCCTTTTTCTACTGGTAAGGGATTGGTTATGTTACCCTGTGAGCCCCATCGAATTTGTGCAAAATATTCCCATGTAATCGAACAATAAGAGATATCTGGTCTGTAGGCATTCACTGCTCCTGGAGAACCAACCATAGCTTTTTACGTAAGACTAAGTTGAAAACTGACTTAAGGCATACATGCTGCCCTTAACTATCATAACAGTCTGTCAGTATATTAACAAGAAGTGGAAAGCTTGGTCTATTGTACTGATATGTGCTCAAAAACCCATCTGAAAAGGGGTTAGGATATCATTGGTATCTATCCCATCCTGGACCTTTGCCAAAACTAGGTCAGCTACCACCTTTTGAATGGAATCTATTAGGCTTATAAGCCAATAGTTACCTTCCAGAGACCTCTTATCCTTTTTGTATATTGGTATGAGCTCCGCACCCCTCCAAGAGTCAGGAATGGGAGCACAGTGGGAAATAATATTTGCTAGCAACATTATGGAGTAGTGTGGCTCACTGGTTAGAGGCGGCAGGCCTGAGAGCAGAAGTCAGCCTGGGACCAGGGTTCAATTCCCGATGCGGCAGGGTCGTGGACCTTGGTCAGCGGACTCGATAATTCTCGCTTCGGTGCTTACTCTAATCAGGGGTTCCACTCGGCAACTCTGGGCATTAGCTTGCCTAATCTCCACAACGGCCCCACCAATTCCGGAGATGCCTGGCTCCACCTTGGGGACTCCCAGCAAGGGACCATCCCACAGGGAAAGCCAGGACGGGTTCCCCAGAGTTATACAGCGCCGGGACGCCCCGTTGCTGGGGCAGCTGTGCGCTTTACAAGTATACTACATTTACATTTACATTATGTACCTGGCCCATTTATGCTTATCATGCAAAAAAACATCAGCCAGGATACTATTAATACCAGGGTCTCTCCCCCCGTAATTGCACTGAGGGTAGCTCTTATTCTGCTAGCTCCAAAACCAGCTCAATTTTATGTGGAGATATGACAAAGGACTTGCAATAGGCTGAAACATGTAGACCATTTTTCTTCCTTTCGACACTGACAGTAATTATGTTAAAACTGTCGTTGCACGTTTTTTATCTTGACCATTAGGAGATATCTAATACATTTTTCTTCTCCTGGTGTTCATTTTAGTTCACCTTCTTACCCACATGCACTGCGTCCATCACTCTTCCACAACATCTATTTCACATCGAGTGGTCCCCCCCCGTAGTGTGCTATTGCAAATTTTCTAATTAGCTTGGAAAACATCCATGAGCTCCCCTTCATAGTGTAAGTGTTGTAGCCCTTTGGCGTCACTAGAGTGATGCTAGGAGGAGACCCAGATGATGAAGCATGTCACCTCGGTGAGTGATGGGAATCCGTCCTACTAATAGGTATGCCTTTTTCCCACTGTTGCGTTCTACTTAGCCAGCGGTAGTTACACACCCGTGGATATCTTTGTTATTTGTATCTATTAGATTTGGGGACTATATCCACGCTCGGTCTTTAAATAGTTCCCTAGGACCCCCTTTTTCTCTAAAAGTATTATTATTATTATAATTTTTTTTTAGTTCAAAACAAGTCAATTCAAGCTCATTTCGAGACACAATAGATAAGGTGAATAGACACAAAAAATGCTGCCCTCCAACATCCAGGAACAAGATTGGGTAAACTTTGTGACCAAGAGGTTCCCTGGGGAACCCTTACCCATCTGCCACTTGGCCAGCACGATCTTTCACAGGCAAGGGACAAGATCGGATACAATTATCAAATCAAATAGGGGACAAGATGCAGTGGGTCCATTTTCGAAGTATGGCACAAACTGTCAAAACATCTTGATTGAAGACATAGCCAACATATTAAAGAAGGGCAAAAAGGAAGGTGCGCCAGGAACCAACGGCATCACCCAGGCAATCCAGATGGGCCACCAGCCTCTTGGCGCTTTCAATGTTGTCACCCTCTGCCAGGCCGCCTAACATGCCACCCATTAAATGAGTGGACAACATCTCAACCTTAGAAAGCCAAAGCAAAACACTGGCTAATTTGCAACCATATTGGGCCAACTAGCACCACCAACCAGCGTAACCTCAAACACCATGCAACTGTTGTCATTTTGGGCAATGCTGATACTTGCCACCGGCACCACCCTGTGTAACTACGTCACCTGCATTGACCACTAGCTATGACTGTGGAGGGACACCAGTACTCGTATTATGTTTCCTACGCGGTTTCTGATTCCCACCTCACTTCTTAACATGGGGCAATTTTGCCCTGGGTTCAACCCCTAGCCTTCTTGACCTCTCTGCTGGAGCTACCGGCATGCCAAGTTGCCCCAAAGCTGGGTCTGTGGGCGCTGCAGGGGCAAAATCTCATCCATCAATCACATCATTCTATGAATTAAGGCCTTCATATCCGCCTCCATATCAACTTTCACCAATGTGCGATTAGAACCATTCTTCACCCCAAGCATCTTTCTTCAAAACCTAGATCACCACCACCAATGTATATTGGAACATTGCAACCCTGGCTGTCGAGGCTAGATGCCAAAAACTGTAAATTACTAGTGGCCAGAACACCGAAACCTGAACTTCAAGCAATCCTCTGCCTTAAGCCAAAGGTTGTTAAATACTGACTAGCTTCATGTGACTCAGCCCACTCAGTACCAATAATGCACTACCAATCAATGGGTAAATCCCCCAAAAAATATCACAGGCCTAAAGCCCCAAACCAGAGACAAATTGCCAACAAGATTCAGGTAAAGCACATGCACAGCCACCAAGATTCTAAAATGCCACTAACAGACAAAGAAATCCCAGTATGCAATGCATCAGTAAAAACCCTAACTTGCATGGCCTCTAAGAAAGGACCAATTCCCTTTATCCACTTTAAATAAACATAATTGCAAAGATAAGCACAAATTGTAAGGGGTTTTTGTACCCCACATATAACCCCATCTCACCTCCAGAGCCCTTGGGCACCCACCAAAGCAGCTGTTGAGTGCATAAAATCTAGTAAAAACAACTGGGGGCAGGTGAGAAACCTCTCTAACAAGTGCAGCTCCTGGAGGCATCTAATACTGATAAGGGTGTGGCTGCAGAGTCTCTGCAGCTGAGCGGTCATTGTTGGAAAATGGGAGGGGGAGTTTCATGGAGGATTGTTCCTGTTGAGACGTTGTCCGAGGTGACGAGTGGGAAAGACACTCGCACATTGCCTCGCTGTGCCTTTTAAGGGGCGGGCCGACCACTCTGCTGACCCGGTAAGCACTCTAGTGCTTCCAGGTTCAGCGCCCTAGCGGTGACTAACGCTGTGACACTGGGTCAGTCACCTGCTCCCCAAAATAGGCACAGCTCCCCTGCATTGGGGGAGCCTCTGAAAAAAAGCACAATCTGCGGTCCAAGGTCTAGCTTCCTGCCCAATTTGGTGAAATTCTGTCCAGAAAATTTTGCTGTAGCCTTGTCTAAAGAAGTCTATGGAAAATGCATTGGGAGTTTGCATTATTGGACCCCTCTTTTTTATAGGCCCCTGCTTAACAGATTGCCCAGAAACTTTTCTTGAAGGAGCTGAGGTTGCTGAACTCTTTTGAGGAAAGTTTTGCGACAATTGGTCAAAAGAGGCCAAAGTTATTAGCAAATCAAAAAATGCTCCACCTATGGAAATGCAGACCTAACTATATTTACCTAGTGGCTATTGCAACTAGGTAAGATATATATCTTAAGGAAGTGTTCTAGGGGCAGGATAAATGATATTGTTTATGATATTATTGAAGGTACCTGCAATCAAACTAGGATTACATATGGGTAACTTTCCCATGTCACCCTCTCACCAACTGTATACTCAATCACAAAATGCCTTTATTGACCATCTTAGTGATCATCTAAAGACAGTTGTCAAATAAAATATAAGTACCCTTCACTACACCCTCTAAATAAACTACTGATGTCAAATCACAGTGAACTAGGAAAGACAGGCACTGATTTCCTCACTATTCCTCTCCTTACGTTTTGGAAGCCTAGAACAAACTTGCTACTTCAGAGGCTCCAATGCGCATGAGAACGTAGGGTGCGCCCCATTGTGAAACTTAAATCATTCTTAAAGTCTGAGGAAGTTTAATCCTAAGCCATGCAACCCTTTAGTGCTCTTGACCATTCTTCGACAGAGGAATACCTGGGGTTTAGATAGTGTTGAACATGTTGTTCAATTTTTCTGTGGCTCAGTATAGACCATACGTATGGAGTTAGAGTCTTACTCCTAAAATATTTTAGTTGGCTTTCAGGTGTACCTCAGAATGCTTCCCAGGTAACTATCTGGTTCTAACTCTCTACCCAAATACATCTCAATGGTTGAGATATAGATATTGAATTTTATGTCAAACTAAATGCCACAAAATCTATCACTGTTTCCTCACTGGCCAGTATTGGCAAATCCCTGACAGTAATGGCACCATTCACCTTGTGTTGGGATGAAAGCATTCCCAGCATGGTACATGGGGTTGTTCCCCTGTCCTGAGTTCCTGACTGAGTGTGACTCTAGTGTCTTGATTTTTTATGTGGCCCTGGTCTAGGTCTCTTTCTAACAATACAAAGTCCAGGGACCTGTCCTGTGACCTTGAAGGGCACAGCAAGCCTGCCCATAAATTGGACAAAGGACAACAATCTATTCCCTGGGTGTAGCACAAAAAGAATGTGTGAAAGTGCATCATGTTTTCTGTATCCTTCCTGTGACCAGACCTTTTTATATGTGTCAATGTGATTGTGGTCTACTGACACCATATATATAAAGGTTTGGTGTTATGTGTATACCCCAGGACCTTGAACTGATATGCGATGTATAGGTCAAGTGAGCATATGAATATATTATGTGTCCAGTATATGTGATATTTGAGTGTAGTAGTCTTAGTACTTAAGCCATTGTGATCTATTTTGGATGCGCCTTGTTTAGCTAGGCCCAAGATGAAAAATGAAGACAGATTCTCAAGACAGTGGATGTATATTGGTTGCATTCCTGAGGCTGGGGGTGAACATCCAGAAAATGAAGTGAGGAGGATGGAAGTAGGGCTATGTTTAGAAATTGCATAAAGTATTTGTTAGCAAGAAGAGTCTGCCAGTTGGATCCTTCTGAGTTGTGGCATTTTACAGACGGTGGAGTGGAGGCTGAGACTTCATTTTTTGTTGCCCAAAGTGAGGAAGTTTCTATGCCAGACCTTCCCTTTTGTCTGGCCCTCATTACTGCTTTAGAAAGGCTGATGACTCCCTACAACAGAAAACTCACACTCCAATATTTCCATGTGGAGGAGCATCCCGGAGACAGCCCAAGCGATATATGCAGTGTGAAGCATCACTCTACACAAAGTCTATGTCTGCAGACCGACCTGAGAAGGACACTTGAAATGAGAACCAATCCAAACCTGTTAGGATAGATTAGAAACTAGAAACAAATCTGAGAAAAACATGCTGTAGTGTAGTTCCTATATTCCCAATAGGCTCTGCGCATTGAAATAATATATTCAGCAGTGTAGACGTAGGACTGAGGTTATCTAGGTCTATACTGACTATATTAGACTTAAGGTTTGCCAGCTAGCTCAGAGGTCACTAGAAACTTTCTCGAATGTTCAAGAAGGAATTAACTTTCCTGATTAGACAAGAAGGGATTAGCTTCCGACAACCATATAACATGACAACTTTGCTCCCTCAGAATAAGAGTGTATCTCTAGAGTCGTGTGAAAACAATAGACAGCTATTTCACTTAGTCAAATGTGCGTACTTAGTTTCACCAGAATGCAGAGAAAAGAAAGACGGGCGTTTTCAATAAAAGATGTAATTTATTGAGCAGTCTTCTTCCTCATACAAGAGAAATGAATTGCAACAGTTGCACTACTCATAGTAAAGTAAAGTGCGTACAGTAAAAGGAGGATTATAAAATAATACTGTAAAAGCATTGATATGGTTTCTTAGCAATATGATACTTTAAAATAGATTAAATATATATACATATATACATTGACTAACATACTCAACTGGTACTTCTAAATACGCCTACCCCTGTGTACCTGACCTAAGCCTTATATGCACTCCCAAATAGTCAAGCTTTAAGACTTCAGATTTTCTGTTGAAAGCAGCTGAAGGATAAGAACAATTGCCTAAAGTGCCCTTAAATCCCCACAGGAGGTAATGGTGACAATCTGAACCTCTGCCTATTTCATGCCTCTGCCACCAACATGGGGGATTGTAGTTCCTAAGGTTACACTAGTGAGGAGAGGCTACTGGGCATGAGAGTGTAGCAAATTCTGTACGACCCTGTATTAGGTTACCAACGTGTATTTGTGTAATATTTAGTTCTTTTGTGTTACTAAAGTACTTGCTTTTTGTGAAGACAGGAATTCAACAGGACATTGTTTATTGTGCCTGTAGTTGACTTCTTAGCCCGCCCCCCATACTGCCTCCTTGAAAAGCCTGTGATGAGTGCGTGCGGCGGTCCTGTGGAACTCCCTGCCCCCGGCGATTTGCGCTATGAAGGATTTGCTTTCCTTTCGCCGTGCGGTGAAAACCTTCTTATTCCCTTAGTTTGTCTACACTGTTTGTTTATTGTTTAGTTGTGTTGTGCAGCTGCCTGTCGGGCGCCAGGACGCTCCTTGGCTGGAGCATCTGTGCGCCAAATAAAAACGCATAACATAACATAACATAACATGAGTGACCACTTTGCCTTAGCTATTCCATGAGTCAAGTGTGGAATGGGTTGTACTTAGCTGAGTTTGCACAGCCATTTTATGCTAGACCTCAGTAGACTAGTGGCACATGATCTCAACCACCACCATTGGTGGCCCCTGTTGGCCTGTTGCCCCCCCCCCCAAATACGGTCACAAAACACTCATTAAGAAGACTTATTTGAAGCTATTCTATCCCTGATCAAACACATCAGCTTGGTTGTTTGAGAGTTTCTTTTGTTTTTCCACTTCCTGGCCCAAACCTTTATTTTCTCATACGTTAGGCTACAGAAAAAACTAAAAAGGCAAATTGTAGTGCTGTAAATCAACCAAAACAATAGAGAACCACTTGCTATCACTTTCTTTCATGAGACTGTCCATCGAAGATTCATTCAGCTATGGAGAAAAACAAGCTCCAGATGGATGTCACAATGTCTGGAAACAATAATAGAGTAGACCTGCACAATCGAGCCTTCACCAATTTGGCAAAACAATCTGGCCCTCACAAAAAGACTATCACCATTATATAAAGGACACACAATAAACCTTTGCACCGTGCCAATAAAACCTGTGTTGTTTGACTTCAAAGTCTGTATTATTAAACAATATCTTAAACCCCAGGTGGAGAAATCTGGCATTTTCTGTGATTTCAGTGGATGTTGGCATTTCAAAGGCTTCTGCAATATAGAATATGCAGGTGCAAACGAGCCTATGGGACATAGGAAGTTCCTTTTTTGCATTGAAACATTTACCATGAAAATTAGAGAAATACAATGTTGTGTACCCTCACCTGCTCCCACCAGAAAACACCAAGAAAAATAAACCCCCAAGAGGTACAGACAATAGAACTCCTAGTAGATGGTCTCCTACACTTTGCATAACCTAGGAGAGGAACTGGAAAAGGCGAGGGCTAGCATAGAACGTGCCCCCGTCATGGCGGCCGCACTAGTCCCCGGCTAGGAGGGGGGAGGCCGCGTCAGCGATGACGCGGTGCTCCCCCCGCATCGCAACCAATAGAAAGAGGCGGCCCCCTTTTTGAACCGGAAGCACTTCGATGCTTCTGGCCCAAAATGTACAGCCTGCGCACAGGTAGACCGGTCTGATCTGGTCAGCCAGGGTGCCCTCCTTATAAGGGGGAAGTGGGGAGCAGAACAATCTCTTGTTCTTGCTCCCCACAAGAACATCCACCGGGCCAGCTGCGGCCCCGTAATCTTTTTTCTTTTCTTTTTTCTTTTTTCTGCAGGCAGCCTCATGCGGCGGGACAGGAGCGAGGAATCGTCCGGACCTTTTCTCCAAGGGATTGGCATTTCTGTGTGAAGTGGGACGAGCCGGGGACTACATCACCAAGAGCTGCTGAGGAGTTTTTCTGGCGCTGGGTAGCGAAGCCCGGGCGTGGGTAGACACGGCAGGCCATCGACGTGGACTTTTGCATTGGTGGAGGTTTTCTCCATTGGAGGTGAGCCTGGGGCCGCGTGTGCCATGTTCTCCCAGTGTGCGGCGCCTGGAGAGAGTGCAGATGAGGATGTGTTGCTTTTTGGCGTTGTGAGCACCACCCTGTAGTAGTACATGTTTGCCAAGTCATACATGTTTGCCGAGTGGCATTTGTGTGCAAATTGCTCTGTTCCCAGCCCCCCTCCACTCCGGAGGTGTTGATGTTGGTATTGTTGAAAGTGTTGAAAAGCTTGTTTCGTCCTGTGTGTAGAAGGACCGGCTTGTGCTGGGCGGGACAGATGTGCTGGGCCGGTTGGCCAGAGGTGCAGTGCGTGGGGCCTGTGACGTGGGTTAAATGTACACGGGAAGATTGTTCATAATGTAGGCTTTGCCAGGTTTTGCGAGCCTTTTGCTTTGGGCAGCGATGTGCCATGTACACTTTTCATCTCTGGCGCATCCTGCGGGGAATCGCGGGTCTCGCTCGCCAGGCCCGGCCATTGCCTTCTCCTATTTGAACTGCTTTAAGGCGTGGGAGGTGGGTCAGTGCGAGTTTTGGGCTGCTGTGTCTTTGAGGCCAGAGAGGGTTTCTCTACTGCGCTTTAGAATGGCCCCCTTTTTTTTGTGCGGGGTCCGCTGTGTTGATGTACAGACTCAGCGGCTTTGACCCTATGGCCACATGTATTGGAGGTGGGGGACAGGGTTCGAGCCCAGGCGCCGGCTCAACATCCTGTAATTCTGGCCAAATCATTCGGTCTCCCAGTGCCTCTCAAAAGATGAATGTGGCCTTTTGTGTAATGTAGCTGTAATATGGCTGTTGTTCATGTCAACACTCTGATACCTTGGGGCAGTAGTGGCTAGGGTGTTTGATGCTTGCTGCATATATCACTCAGCGTGGTCCCCCCCTAAAGGCATTTGGAGCACTGGCAGCGGGGGGTCGAGTTCCCTTGTGTTGCCTGATCGGCGGAGTGTGTCTAGAGAGTCGCCTTGTGGGATGCCCAAGTAAAGAAGAGGCCGCCCTGTGTTTGGAGGCGGAGAGCCGGCGCTGCACGCCTCGGTTGCAGGCCCAGATCCAGCCATCCCAAAGCCTATAGCATTGGCCAAAATAGTGATCAGTTTGAATACTATCGTGGTCGAGTTATGCACAGACTCAGGGATCATCATGAGTGATGTTGTCATGGGTCCAGCTGCTAATGGGTGCTGTTGTTTTGGCATAGTTTACACGTCACTCAGTGCTTTTAAGTGTTTCGAGTTGCGTTGCTGAAGGTGGCTGATTGTGTCACTCACAATTTCTCATGATGGCCCATGGAAGTTCTGATTCAGCGGATTTTGTCCTGCAGTGCTGCTAAGTTTGGCAAGAATAGTCCATCAGTGACCCGGGGAGGTTCTGATTTGGCAAACCTGCAGGTTGTATTTGGAGACATGTTGCAGACTCCGTATTTTGTCCTGCAATACTGCTGAGTTTGGCAGGAATGGCCCATATGGTTTGAACACCGAGATTGCCTGGCAACAGCTGAGAAGTCGTCTTCGATTGGTGGAGTGCATTGGCTCACTACAGTGGTTTTCCCTGACATATAAAACCTTTTTTGGGCTTGGTTGAACCACATGTGTGCAGGGTGACATGGTAAGTCTTGCTGTTGTTCTCTTCCGTTACTGTTCTTTTTCTCCTGCACATGCCTTCTTTTTCCCCTTTTCCATGCAGAACGTTCTCCTTTTGTCAGGTCTATCCGATTGTGATTGGGGATCTTCCCCCTTGGTTGACATTTGCATTGTATATGCCCGGGTTTTGTGCACCGAAGTTAGCAGCGCGGATCAGCCTTTCATCCTGCAGGGAAATAGATTTTATCGGACAAAACGGGTCACCATCGCGCTTATTCGGGGTGTGGGTGGGGATTAATGACATACCCCTGGGTTATTTCGGGTGTGGGCCGGGTAATTAATCATCTCCAAGAGTCCAATATAGACCCGTTCCGAAGCACATAGCTGTGTCTCTTCGTACAGCGATCACTTTCAACAACCCAGTTTCCAATGGAAGGTTAATCCAAATATTACTACTCAGTAGGGCAGCATCACAGCTAAGTTGCTCAATAATACAGCAGAACATCCTGAATTTTTCCCAGTCAATTGGCAGCTGTTTTCAGCCAAAAGTAAGCATCATACACGCAAACTGATAGTTTTTTAGGAGCATTTATCGTCATTGAAAACAGCTGTAGCATAGTATGACTGGGGGCTAAAACAACGTTTGGCAGTCACAAAGCCTCTGGTATTTTACAGCTTCAATCACTGTGTTTTAGGGCTGTTAGTTATTACAGTACAGTAGTGGTTTGCTGCTTGTACCATTCATCACATTAAGTTTATTGGTGATGCTACCTGACCTGTATCATATCCTACAATGGGGTACATTTCCTTGATAATATTCATGAACGCTCAGACTAGTCGAGGGAAATAGAAAATTGACAGCCTGTGTGGATCAGCTGTGTCTCATGCGATCGGCCCACTCATTAAAATATACACATGTGGCAGTGGAATGGCGAGTCCCTCCTAAGGAAGTTGTGTTTGTTAAAGGTAGCTCTATTTCTTTAGGAAAACACTATCAGGAAGGTGCAGCCTTAAACCGGTTCAGTGCCCAGTATTCTAGCAATGCGTTCCATGTAGCTTGGGTTGGGGTAATGTACTACACAACATACTGAAGTTCTTCTGGCAATACTTTCTTTGCCACATAGTGGGGGGTTTGTTTAGTTTACTATAGTCAAGAGCAGTTGTGTTTCCTAAACATAGCTCTATTTCGTTAGGAGAGCACTTCCAGGAAGGTGCAGCCTGAAACCAGTTACAATGCCCAGTATTTCTTCTAGCAATGCTTTCCACATAGCTTGGGTTGGTGTAATTTACTACTCAAGGCACTGTAGTTCTTCGGCAATACTTTTTTTGCCACATAGCGGGGAGTTTGTGTAGTTGACTATAGTCAAGGGCAAGTTACGGGCCTTGGCCTAACCAATGATCATCATGGACTTCAATGACATTCTCGTACCATACGGGCCATGATCTTGAATACCTGAAACGCCAGCTAGGGGAGTTGATACTTATAGCCAGGTAGCTTGCAAAAATGACAGGAAAAGTCATGTAAGTAGTTGCAACCAAGGTGGCAGTTGCGGGATGCGAAGAAGGGAGCTTTATCTGTTTGCCGAAGTATAAGAGCATTGATCATAAGTGTCTGTGTCTGGGCGAACATACGATGAGGCGAAAGTTCAGCTCATTAGTCGAACATTTTTGGCCCACTGGGTTATCCTGTAATTTTTGCGTTTCAGACAGCCTTTTGTCTTGCGCAGTTACACATACATATGACAAATTGTGGTTTTGGGCTGTATATGACACATTATATCTGGCGCTAGATTACTGATGGGATTTAAAATTTGATAAGCGTAATGTTGGCGTAATGTATCCAATATATGTGTTAGCATAATGTACTTATCCATTTGTTTGCTATATATATATTTAATATTGGCCTAATGTGTCTAACCAATATGCAGTTACAGCTTATTATTCATGTGCTGCAACCCACTGAGCTATTTTGTAATGTGCAAGCTTCAGTGGTATAGAATTGTTCCTATAATGTAGAAGCTTTTATCTTATTCTTGCCTTCGCAGTTAGAATTCTGTTGTGGTACATTGCTTTCCCTTGGTCCGGTTTCCAATATTGATATTTCTGTATGCTTTGCTATAAGAGAGAGAGGCGTGTGAATGGCAGAGAGACTTCTGATGCAGACACTTGTTTTGTAGCTCCACACAGTTTGCCCCCCTCCTTCATGGAGCCTGAGCAGCTGAAAGTATACCGTCTTCCCTTTCTATCTGAGACCCAAGGCCGCATCTGGCTTTGGGCTGCGATAAACACATTCCTGCAGACACTGTTCCTGTACTCCCATGCCCGAGATAGAAAGGGAGGCACCTTGCTGACCTGCCCCCGGAATAGCTTAGGCTTATGTACTAGCAATCTATTGTGCCTTATATGGGTCTTCCTGCTGGCTCTCTGACAAGTGGTTCTTTTCCATCTTAGGTGATATCATACTGTGTGTGTAAAGTATATATGCTGTGTATTGCTTGTAAGCCAGCAGTCTTCTCCACGCACATCGAGGGGTGAGGATGGAGGGGGCTCCTCTGCGCAGAGTACTTTGTATATTAAATTATTGACCCTTCTTCACTGCCAACTGACTGATTATTGGTAATTGGTAATGGGGGGGCTATTGGTAAGTATAGCTCCATAGCTCCTATGCTAGAATATTTGGTTCCTTCAGTTGGGGGCTCGTCCGGGATTCCGCGTTTAGGGTCACCCACTCCCGTAAATGGGAGAAGAGGGATAGGGGGGAGTTCTGGTCAAAGGGGTGGAAAAGAAAATAAGGATCCTAATTACAGAGCCAGTTTTTTTGGTGAGATTCCACTCTTGCGCCCAGAGGTCTCCCCAGCTGCTAAATTACCCTTCGCCGGAATCCTATAAGGTGTAACCCAGGAACTGACCGTGTTGGTCTTCAGAGCACTTTGTCAGGAGCAGGCAGTGGAGAATATGCAATCAGACCTGAGTGCACCAGGTGAGTGAATTGTATTGTTGGTGTCTTTTGGAATAGCACTGTTGAGCGGTGCCTTTGGAAACAGTTAACTGTATTTGGAATTTGGTGGTTAGTGAACCACAAGGGCATCTGGGGGTCTGAAGTGGCTGCACGGGCAGATGCGTCACAGGCTTGTTTGGTGATATTTGAGAAAACATCTGACGCCCTAGTGGTACACAAGGGGTGTACACTTGGCTGAATCCCCTTCGGCAAAGCCCTAGGAGCAACTGGGTAAGCTTGGGACCTGGAGCTACGCGCCCAGTATCCCAGCCCAACCAGCACAGGACTATGGGATTGTCTGTAAGGGGGTCCATGGTTCGCCTGTCTGATGATCTCAGAAGAGTCTTCGGACTGTCTCTTTTGTGAATCTGTGTAGTCTGGTATCTGATTTGATCGATTCCCACGAACGGGAGTCAACGGGCTCCGTTCTAATTTGGAAGACATGTCACTTTGGTATTTGGAATTGTCGCCTATTTTGCATTTTGTTTTGGTTAAAAGCGCCGGCTGTTTTCTTGCTTTCAATCACTTTTTGAAAAATATGTGTGAGTGGTGAATATATGAGTGCAGTATAAAATATGGGAGTGTATGTAACATGGCCATGTAAATATGAGATTGTATGTTTGTAAGATTGCTCTTTTGAATGGAAGTAAGCTATTAGTGAATAAGAATGTTGTGTTGTGGTAAATTGTGTTTTGGATGTTGCTGGAGCCGGAAAAAGCGTTTGATTGGATGACTGTGAATATGTAAGAGGAATTCTGAGAAGTGAAATTGTTAAGGAGTAAAATTAATTTGGTTTTGTCGCCATCAATGCGTCGCAAAAGGAAATTAAAAAGGGGTGAAGCTAGAAAAAGAGCAACCCCTGTGATTTGATGACACCCTTAATGTACAAAAAGTACTAATGAAAAGTAAATAGGGACAGATTAAAGGTTTTGTCTTAGAAAAATTATGTGTATTTCGAATTTGTAAATTGTTCCCATGTGGGTTTGTGTTCTTGATAGCTCAGTGAGCCAATGTGCTTGGTGCAGAGGTTTGGTTTTAATATCAGGGATGAAGGTTCTAACCATAGCAGGACCTACTGAGACGTTCATCCATGTAAGGTTGATGAAATGTGTACCATTGCTTAGGATAGTAACAAACATTTTTTGTAAAAGCTGGTATGTGTGTTATTAGGTTCTGTGAAATATTCACAGTAAATGTTTTTCAATAATCTGAGAGTAAAGATAACTTTTTAAGCCCCTAAAAAGGAGAAATTATTTTTTAAAGTAGGATGAATTATTGCAAGTTACAAGGAATTAGGAAGGTCTTTTGTCTTTGACAGCATCAGAGTCAGCAGAAGCTGGGGGCTAGGAGAGCTGCAGAGGCTGGCTCGCAGCCAAGAAAAGTCTGCGCTGAGGTGCTATCTTTAGTTTCTCTGTAAACAAGATGTCGACATCTGTGACCTCGTAAATTAGGGCCTTGTCTCTGAGAAGTGCATTTCTGAATGGCTTTGCTAAACCGGGCCTCTGAAATGGGGGTTTCTGGTTTCTCCATAAGAACATCATTAAATTAAAGAACTTTATTCTAAAGGAGATATATAACAAAGGGTTTCTTTGAAAATCCCAACATCATGCTAAATGTTCTGCAGAAATGATACATTTGTATCTCTGCTCTGGAAAAATAATGTCCGCTAGTTGTTTTTTTCTAACAGAAAATTAAATGTTGCATTAAGTCCTAGACAAAAAGTAAAATGATGCTCTTCCTTGAAATTTTATGGGCTACATGCCTAGGTGAAAACGATTTGCCAATTAGGATTTATTTTTCACAGTAGAAAGTGTGGCGCAAAGCTAACATGGAGTGTCAGTGAAACAATTTTACTTTTAGAAAGTTAAAATTAAGGTGGCTTAATGTTGCAAGCTGACTGATAAGAGGATTACAGTTAAGTACATTTTTTAAATTTTGTGGTTGGTTAATGTGTATTATGTTATGCCACTTGATTAACAGTTACAGTTGATATTTTTAGTGTTATGAGAAGTGTCTCTGTTTGTGTGTTGTGCATTTTTTTGCTTCTGCCCACAGATCATTCATGGATTGTTACTGACAAGACACGCGAGTTGGATTGGCAAACAAAAATAAAATGACATTTTTGTACATTTTGTCCTTTTTATAAATTGTTCCTGCTGGTCCTGTGTGTCAGAAGTGACACAGTAAGTTCAGCTGACAGCTGTTCATCATAAAGATGACCTGCTGTCAGATGGGAGTAAGAAAGGCAAATAAATCAGTTATTGATTTTAAGCCTCACAAATTAAGCAGGCCAGAATGTTGGATTTTGAGCTGCAGATTGAGTGTTGTGCGTCACTGCTCATTTATATATGCTATTGTAATTTGTCTATGCTTTCTGTGCTTGGTATACAGCAAAGTATACCTGATGGCTTGGCCTATGTATTCTTATTTTATATATGATTTTGTCTTTGTGTCGTATTGACAATTCTATTTTTTAATACTAGTACAAGTTCCCCTGTGATGTAAGGAGACGGCCATGACGATGTCTATCTCTGCGCAACAGTTGGCTGGAACTTGATCAAAGTTACTTAATTTCACAGATATGATATTTTTCATACAGTGAATGTGACAGACAACACTTCAGCAGTGTATGTCTGATTGGTATTGAAGAAAAATAAAAGAATTATGCATGACTAAAATATGTGTCGCCTGCAGTTAGCCATGACTGCCTTTTCCCTTATGGACAGGCAGCTGCCCTTGATCAGATGTTTCTTGATTGGACATTATGAAACAATTATGATTTGTGGCTCTTACAAAAGGTGACCCAAACTTTTCTGATGCTGCAGAATTTTCCCTAGACATATTGTATTAGACATTAACAGGCAAACACATCATCTGAATACATTGGATTTTGCTGTATTGCACACGCATTTTAGAATCTGAAAAGTCTGTTTTAAATAAGACTGCCACCATGCTCATGTTGCAATACTGAGAAGAGCTTTTACTGCCGATGAGCAAAACAGCTGTTGTTTTTATAGCCCACGAATAGCCAGGAATGTTTACTCAGTCATGACTCTCTCAGTTAAATACGGGTGTAGCTTTGCATTTCACAATGCTCTTTTAAAAAGGGTTACAGAAATGAGGTTTATTATTTTGTATTACACAAAAAAACATTCCAATTAAGGGTTTTCCTCTCTTTAAGCATTTTTGTAAGCATATTCTTGGTTCTGTTGCTAAATAATAATTGTCCTTAAAAAACAAAGTGGCGCAACATTTGTTTCATGTTTTAAGTTAGGCTTCTGTGCTTAGGCTAGTGAATGAATGTGTCTAAAATATGATAGGCAAGGGATGCAGCTTGCTTTTATATGTGGAATTATCAAAAATGATTGGTTTCATTAAAAAGGTTATTAATTATGAATACATTTTTATTTTTAAATAAGTGCTTTTAAAATCGTTTTTTAATATTTATGAAGCTTAATGCTCATATTATGACCTCCTAGCATTACCATTTAATTTAGGTGGTGTAGTATCACATAATGAGGACATTTGCATATAACATTTCACTTGGCGCAGGCGTACAAAAGTAATTTTTCTAAGGATTTACATGGAAAATATCTCATGTCCAATCTCTGCAGTTAGTAGAAAACATTCTGAGGATGTTTAATATGTAAAAAGTGTTTAGGATATTCATTTTTAAGTGTCCCAAATAGCAAAGTTGAAATTGGGCACAAAAATTCATTCATTTCCAACCACAAATTGTGCATTCAGAGCAGTTTTAATCTGCCTTAGGTTTCAGTAAAATGCATACATTTAGGTATAATATAAAAAGCTGACTTCTATATTATAACCCAAGTATATTGCCCGCTGCTTATAATTGTATATGTGAACTTTGATTTACAGATCAGCTTTGCCATATTTATACAGCCCTCATGCTTATAAATTGAGGCAATGTGATTTGCTACAGGGATTTCCAGCCCTTTCAAACTTGCTCTGTAACTTTGTTTATGCCCAGGTGCTACACACCGGGATTGATAGTGTTGACAGATGTGAAACCTTTTTCAGATTTACTCCTGTCAAACTGGAGGGAGGAGGCTAGCTCCCTGCTAGCTCCCTTACAAATTAAGGCTGGGTAATATGTACGTTGCTCTCTCCTTTTCTCATGTTTTATTTTGATCTTGAAGGGAAATTAGTTGTGGGTAGTTTTGTTTTATTAATCTTAGGTGACATGGCTAGTTCTTTATTAGCTAGTCTGTGTAAATAAACTCACAGTCCTTATTAGAAGCTGATGTTGCATAATTTGGATTAGGGAAAAGCAGTTTTATATCTTCTTGCAGCCCTTGGGATATTGTTCCAGCACGCATTCCCAGGCTGTAGTGATGTACTATGCCCATATTATGTATAGTTCCCTTTTGTATGACCAGATGGGTTTTCAAGACCTTTCTTCATGTCCACTTGGACTATAGTAGACACGTTTTTCACCTCAATAGAGAATACCTTACGCCTATTTCCGGAATATGGCATAATTACAATGCCTATTTTAGTTGTTTTTTACCCTTTTTTAGTTTGAAAAGAATTTTATTAGTCAGATAAAACAAGGTGTCAATCCATAATACATAAATAAATCAGAGGTAATGAAATAGTATAGCATAATGAAGCAGTTACAGAAGGCAATCATGGGTTAAGAATGAAATACAAAGTATACAGTAGATACAAAACATAGGCAGGCAAAAGTATGTGCATAAAAAGTTATAATAAAGGAGTAAAGAAAACCAAAGGGTATTCAAGGGGTTTTAGAGACTTCTTGTTGGGCAGGCTGTAGGCGAAATGAACGAGTAGCACAGGTATCATGATATAATGTAATAGAAAGACATACATTTGCAGGCTTCGCCGCCATAGAAATAGGGAAAACAAAAGTAGTATCAAGTCTATGATTATGACATACATTATACTACCATGCTTTAAAGGATACATTAGATGCATTTTTCCAATTTATAGTAATCTGTTGAAACGCAACAGCCAACAACAGGTCAACAATATGTACATTAAGTTCAGAGTCTTCCCAGAAGGAAGAGAGGCTTCCTAAAAAGATGTGAGTGTGTGAAAAGGGAACACAAGTGTGAAAAATGACATTGATTTGAGCCCATACCTGCAGCCAGAAATCATGAACAGATTTGCAAAGGAATAACATATGAAACAGGGTGGCGCGCGGAGAGGAGCAGGACCAGCAAATTTTGGGAGTGGTAGGGAATCGCTTGTTGAGGTCAAAGTGTGTAAAAAGGAGCCTATTATAAATGAAGAACAGGGATTGCGTCAAGGACGCCGCTCTGGATGATTTGCGGATCTTAGTCCATAACCTGTCCCACAAGGATACAGACCACGAAGCAGCAAAATCAAATTCCCATTGTTCTTCCACCTTAGACTTAGGCCTAACAGACTCCCTAGAGTGAAGGAACTTGTAAATAGCAGAAGCTTTGGGAGTGATACGTAAAAAGGAATGGAGCCGTGAAGTGGGGGTTGCGGAAAGTAGAGGAGCTTCTATTTGTGAAAGTCTAGTATAAGTCTCCATCACCGTTTCTTGAAGTAGAAGGTATTTGTGAGCAAAGGATGCAGGTAAATCAAAGGAGGAACGAAGAGTTGAAAAAGGTAAAAAGGTGGAGTGTGAGAACAATTGTGAGATCCAGATCAGTCCTTTTTGCCTCCAAGATTTCCAGTAAAAGGGTTTATTATGGATTAAGAGATGTACATTATGCCAAATGGTGGAAGTTAGGAAATCAGCAATAGTGGCAGGAGGGTGAGGATTGGAGGATAGGAGAAGTTTAGTGGTAAGTTTATGAATGGGAGTGGGAACGGAAGAAGGTTTGCGTGAAAATGAGAGATATTCAGCAAAAGAGAAGGGAGAAAGGAAAGAACGCTCAACTTTGGCCCATAAAGGGCAAGGAGAAGATGGATCTTGCAACCAAAAGGAAGCCTGTCTCAGTAGAAAAGCTTTTTGGTAGGCTGGAAAATCTGGGAATTTAGCTCCGCCTTCTGATGTGGGGCGAACTAACCTAGCAATGGACATCCTGTTTTTTTTGTTATTCCACAGAAAGGAAAACAGAACCGAATTAATTATCTTGAAATATTTACAAGGGATGGGCAAAGGAATGTTGGAAATTGTGTATAGAATTATAGGAGATAACATCATCTTAATGGTGTCAAGACGACCCCACCAGGAGAGGTAGCGAGGATGCCATCTAGTTGTTAAATCTGATATTTTTTTAATACACTTATTTAGGCAAAGGGAAATAGTGTCTGAAACGGAGGGGGTAATATGCAAGCCTAAGTACTTGATGTTCGAAGAGCTCCAGGTGAAGTTAGAAGCACTAAAATCAGGTTTGAAAGTAAAGTTGGTCAAAGGTAAAATCTCACACTTGTCATTGTTGAGTTTATATCCAGATATCAGGGAATAATTTTGCACTTCCTCTAGGAAGGCGGGAATCGAATCTGCGGGATTAGAAATGAAAAGTAAAATATCATCCGCATATGCGGCAAGTTTAATATGTGAATCCGTAGAGTGGAAGCCATGAATATTAGGGTTCTGACGGAGCTTGGATAGGAAAGGCTCCAAAGCTAAATTGAAAAGAAAAGGGGACAAGGGAAAGCCCTGGCGAACACCTCTACCAAGATCAAAAAAGGAGGAGACCAGGCCATTAGCACACACTGCCGCACGCAGGTTAAAATATAATAGGGAAATTAAGGCAATAAATCTGGGACCGAAACCAAACCATTTGAGAGCATGGAAAAGATAGGACCATTCAACCCTATCAAAAGCCTTCTCGGCGTCTAAGGCAATTGCCGCAAGAGGGGGTTGTAAACGGGAGGATTTCGATAAGATGTTGAACAGAAGTCTGGTATTGTCAGTAATAGATCGACCCTTTACAAAACCAGACTGCTCCTCACCTAAGAGATCAGGAAGCAAGAGGACAAGTCGCATTGCCAGCGACTTAGCAAATATTTTGTAATCAATATTTACTAGGGAGATGGGCCTGTAATTCTTACAGTATTGGATATCTTTCCCTTCTTTGGGTATCAGACAGATGTGGGTGTCGGAAAAGGAACCTGAGGAACTACCAAGAGTGACAAACGTGTCTATAAGAGAATGAAGTTTGGGGATGAGTAATTGGAGAGAAATGGAGGTAAAATTCAACCGTGAAGCCCTCAGGCCCAGGGGCTTTGTTTGTCTTGAGACGTTGGAGTGCAGCGAGCAATTCTCTCTGGGAGATTTCGGATTCTAAGTGAGAAAGGTCAAGAGGGAAATGTTCAGGTCTCTGAATGGTAGAGAAAAAATGTGTGAGAGAATGAAGGGAGGGTTGAGTTTCGGAGGAATAAAGAGTCTTATAGAAAAAGGAGAATTCGGTAAGAATTTCATCATCTTTATGCTTAAGGTCAGAATTCGCATCAAATATGGCTTCAATATTCAGCTTGTTATGCTTAACTTTTAAGTAATTGGCCAGAATTTTCCCAGCTTTGTTCCTGCCACCATAAAACCTAGCACTAGATTTCAGCAAATACAATGAAGCATCTTCTGTAGACTTTTCATTAAATTTCATTTTGGCAGCAACAAGAGCAGTCAAACTTTCTTGCGAGTGTGAGGTGAAATAGGCGTGTTCCTATCTCTTAATGTCCTGAAGGAGATCCCCAGTGAATTTGCGAGCAACCCTGCGTTTTTTCGCCACATAACCAAGAATGAAGTCTCTTGCTGCAGCTTTAAAAGCATCCCAAATAGTATGCTTTGGAATAGAAGGAGTATCATTAAGGAGCAAAAACTCATCAAAAAAGGTGGAAAAGGAGGCAGTGAACTTGGGGTCCAGGAGAAGGGTATTATTAAAGCGCCATCTCTTGGGACCAGTGACTTTGGGGAGTATGTCAATGTTGACTGAAACAGGAGCGTGGTCAGATAGCAAAATTGGACCAATTTCGGCATTGGTAAAGGTTTGGGCAATGTTGTGAGTAACAAAAATTTAATCAATTCGAGATTGGGAGCGATGAGAGGGAGAGTAAAAAGTAAATTCCTTGGTAGTTGGGTTACAAATCCGCCAGGCGTCAATGAGCTTGTGTTGAGATATGGCATGAGTGAATATTTTATGAGACTTATTGGGGATATAAGGGGCATCAGACTTTCTATCAATGAAAGGATCAAGAGGTTGGTTACAATCACCAGCTAAGATAAAATTATCATCCACAAAACGGGTAATGTGACAAGATATCTCCGCCCAAAAAAGGGGATCTCCGCCAGTGGGAGCGTAGACATTGAGTAGAGAGATTGGAACACCTCTAAGAGAAAATCTAACATGCGTCCATCTACCATCATTATCTGATTCTTGGGAAATGAGAGAATGGGAGATGGATTTACGACATAGAATCGCTACCCCATTACGCTTGCCATCACCTGGTGAGTAGTAAACCTCACCCACCCAACCTCTCTTAAGCTTTGCAGATTCTAAATCAGAGAGGTGAGTTTCCTGTAAGAATGCTAAATCAACATTTAGTTTAGCTAGGTGAGACAAAATTCTCTGCTGTTTGATTAGAGAATTAATACCCTTAACATTCCATGAGATAACTTTCAGTGACATATTAAGCAATACAAATTGTGAAAAAACTTTTTAAGCAAAATCAAGGAAAAACCCATGAGAGTAAGTGAGTAGAAGAGAGATAAATGTGTATAGAGAATTAGGAAAAGAAAGAATAAGTACAAGGTAATGAAGCTTAAGTGAAAGCAAGGAGGAGTAAGCAGATCAAAAGAAGGTAAGGGAGCCGGAGTCGCAACTAAAGGTGAAAGTCGTAGAAATAACAATAAAAGAAAAACAAGAGTGTTACCTGAACAAATATAATAAGTACCCTGGTACAAGAAAAGAAAAAAGTTGTTCAAGTAAGACGCATATAAAAGAAAATCAGGAACAGGATGAAAAACCAGAAGCAAGGAGAAGGGTAGAGCCACGAAAAAGAGAACTGTCAGAGGAGAAGTAATATAGACAGAAGAATATGGTGGAAAAATCCAAAAACTGAATGATGAAAGATAAAAAGAAAGGAGAAAGAAAGATCGAAAGCAGTAAAAAAGAAGTGACACCTTCAAGCAAAAAACGAATAGGGAGGATAACATGAAAAGGGAAATTGGAACATAGGCATATGCAAACATGACAAGAAGAAAAAAGTGTACTTACAGGGGAAGAGAGGAGGGGATCGCAACCAAGGAAGAGATCAGACGTGAAGGGGGGGGGAGGGGTAGTGCCAACTGGAGGAGACAAAACGTCCGGGGCCAGCAAGCCGCCCAGCCGGGGAAACAACACGGAACGCGATATATGATCTGCAAAAGACAAGAGGAAAAACATTAGGGAAACAAAGCAGCAAGACATAACATGTATAGAGGAAGGTAACAAATACAGATTATAACTAGAACGGATCAACATAACCAACGTGAAAACCTAGTGCAATATGCACAAGAAAACAGTTAGCATCTGATAAACTCATGGATAAAAGGTAAGAACCCAAAAACAGATAAACCACAGCAGGTTGAGAGAGAAAAAGTCACGGAGGAAAGGAAGAAGCATCCATGTCAGTAGAGCAGCAAGAGTTCAAAAAGCTTTGGAGTCGTAGAGGATCCTCATAGGTGGTTGTTTTATTGTTGTAAGTGACCTTAAAGAGACAAGGATGGAAGAGTCCATATCTGGCACCAATGGATCTAAGGGCAGGTCTCATGTCCAAGAAGGCTTTACGACGATTGGCCGTAGCTTTGGCATAGTCCTGCGCAAAAAACAAGATGGACCCAGACCATGTAAGCCGTGGAATTGCTCTGGCCGCTGAAAGCTGAAGCAGGTGAAGAGATTCGGCCAATTCTATGAGCTCGCTGTATGTTGAGTATAGTGCTATCTGGAAGATGTAGAAGCTTGGGAATGAAGGATTTGAAGAAAGCAACGGGGTCACTCCCCTCGCAACCCTCCGCAAGGCCGTAAATACGCAGATTATTGTGTCGATTTCGGTTTTCAAGGTCCTCAACCTGTCGTTGAAGAGAGGAGATTTGAGAATGCATATGAGAGACCTTGGTAGCTGATTCCTGAAGAGAGGAAACACTGCATTCCACTGATGTGACTCTCGCATCCATTTGCGTCCAGTTATCTGTCAAAACTTGTAGCTTAGCATTGGTTTCCTCCATGAAGGGGCGAAGTGCTCGTATTTCTGTTAGCAGCAGTTCCATGGAGACATTGGATGCCGAAGCCGATGGTGAAGGCGGGTCTTTTTTTAACCGTTTGACAGTAGCTTTCCCAGGGGGCTGTGAAGAAGGCTCCATGGTTGACCGTGATATAGAATCAGGAGGTGTTTGAGAAGCTTCCAATCAGGCTAGTTCAGAGAAAAGTTTAGAGTTCTTGATGAAGGTGCGCTTTCCAACCTTGTCAGCGCAGCTCGATGTTAGCTTGACCATAGGATAACAGGCTTTGTCAGGAAAGCACCTACGGAGCAACAGTTAAAAGACCTTCATAGCTTCCAAAAGATAGAAGCTACATATGAGAGCGAGAGTGCACTACCAGAGTCTGCTGTAAATAGAAACAAGCCAGTAGGAGTCAAAGAGTCATATCCACAAAGAGTTGATCACACGTGATAGAACGTGGGTTAAGAAGGTGCAGCCGTAGAACCACACTCTAAAACAGAAGGGAGAAAGAGGCGACAATCAAATGAAAGTCTCAGCAAAGAGTGGGCGAGCCTTATGAGAGCTTGTGCGTGTAGGATCCACATCTTCTGAGAGAAGCGCTCAGCAGTACACTTCATCGCCTTCCTCAGCCTTCAATGCGTGCAAATGGCAACGAGTGGTGCACTGATATCAAAGAAGGTCAATAGAGGAGGGGCGGAGTCCAGCTAGTACACTATAGCATATTGGCATAAAGGCAGTCATTCGTCGTGCGTAGGTGAGGAGATGCGACAAAAAATCACAAAATGGCTGCCATAAAACGAAGGGGAAGCAAAAATTTGCAGAAACACATAAAAGTTGTACCAAGCACATATAATCCTCTCAAAAATGAAAATATTAGCCCACCATGTGTATTATGAGAAGAGTTGAGATTGCAGGATGCTGTAGGAGGTGTGCGCACATCGTCCGTGCAAAGCGTTAGAAGAGTTCAGCATCGCAAGATGGCGGCCGCGGCCGTCGGAGCCGCAGTTGCAATAGCCTCAGCACTGAAAACGAAAGGTGCCGCCAGAGGAAACCTCGGAAGAGGCCTCAATGCATCCCCGAGGCTGTCTCACACAGTATGCCTCCATTTACGGGGTACGAGAGACGAGTGGTCCGCCGTTTCCCCTCAGCCGCGGCGGAGCGCTCACGCCGGCGCTGCCATCCTCGATGGGCGCTAAGCCACCTCCCCCCGGTTTTTACCCTTTTGTTCCTGCTGTTTTGAATGTTGGTGGGATCAGATGGGTTTTAACCCCTTCGACGCTGATGACGAGCTGGGCTCGTCATGAGGTAGCCTCCTCGCACGCTCATGACGAGCCTAGCTCGTCATGAAACATGGGAATCAACAAATCTCAGCACAGGAGGGGAATACCATCAGCATTGATGTGGTTAATAGTTGAAATACTAGGACTCTCTAGTCCTTGTTTTTTGTTTCCACATTTTGATCATTAGCCTGTATTAGATTATGCATCTAATACACCATTATTAAAGGGAGGTATCTGCATGCCTCTGATAAGTTGTTTATATTCTAGATATGAACTGTAGGAGCACATAGATGTAGTATTTCAAGAGATTTTTATCCCATTATACAATGTCATTGTGTGTGAGGACATAAATTCAGATAGACTTCCCCTGTAGCTATCTACCCTTAGATGGCAGAGAATAATGAAGAGAACCCAGTTGAAGAGATTAGAGGCACTGTTTTTGCCTACTGCCTTTGTCTTTGCATCCTATGAAAGTGACAGTACATTCTAGAGTAGTCCCATGGCTTATGACCACTCCCTCCCCAGATCTTTTGACTGGGTGCGAGTGTTTGATTGGTTCAGATGCTCCGTCCATTACCACCCCCTTTTGTACCGCTTTTGGCCGCCACAAGTGTGGCAGGGTATGCTCAGACGTGAGCCCCTTGCTCACTTTGCCACTGGATTCAATCAAGCCGGGCTGAAGACGGCTGTAATGCCAGAAACCGGTCCTCGGAAGCTTGTTTCCGGTCCAGGGAAGGCATGGCTTGGCAGTTCGGGTTGGACTGTTCCCATGAGGCACAGGGTCAGACTGATTTGCATATAGCCATGTCTGAACTGGGGTGGCAGAGTGGGCTAAAGAACGGTGATGGATTAAACCCAGATCCCCACAAGAACATCCACCGGGCCAGCTGCGGCCCCGTAATCTTTTTTCTTTTCTTTTTTCTTTTTTCTGCAGGCAGCCTCATGCGGCGGGACAGGAGCGAGGAATCGTCCGGACCTTTTCTCCAAGGGATCGGCATTTCTGTGTGAAGTGGGACGAGCCGGGGACTACATCACCAAGAGCTGCTGAGGAGTTTTTCTGGCGCTGGGTAGCGAAGCCCGGGCGTGGGTAGACACGGCAGGCCATCGACGTGGACTTTTGCATTGGTGGAGGTTTTCTCCATTGGAGGTGAGCCTGGGGCCGCGTGTGCCGTGTTCTCCCAGTGTGCGGCGCCTGGAGAGAGTGCAGATGAGGATGTGTTGCTTTTTGGCGTTGTGAGCACCACCCTGTAGTAGTACATGTTTGCCAAGTCATACATGTTTGCCGAGTGGCATTTGTGTGCAAATTGCTCTGTTCCCAGCCCCCCTCCACTCCGGAGGTGTTGATGTTGGTATTGTTGAAAGTGTTGAAAAGCTTGTTTCGTCCTGTGTGTAGAAGGACCGGCTTGTGCTGGGCGGGACAGATGTGCTGGGCCGGTTGGCCAGAGGTGCAGTGCGTGGGGCCTGTGACGTGGGTTAAATGTACACGGGAAGATTGTTCATAATGTAGGCTTTGCCAGGTTTTGCGAGCCTTTTGCTTTGGGCAGCGATGTGCCATGTACACTTTTCATCTCTGGCGCATCCTGCGGGGAATCGCGGGTCTCGCTCGCCAGGCCCGGCCATTGCCTTCTCCTATTTGAACTGCTTTAAGGCGTGGGAGGTGGGTCAGTGCGAGTTTTGGGCTGCTGTGTCTTTGAGGCCAGAGAGGGTTTCTCTACTGCGCTTTAGAATGGCCCCCTTTTTTTTGTGCGGGGTCCGCTGTGTTGATGTACAGACTCAGCGGCTCTGACCCTATGGCCACATGTATTGGAGGTGGGGGACAGGGTTCGAGCCCAGGCGCCGGCTCAACATCCTGTAATTCTGGCCAAATCATTCGGTCTCCCAGTGCCTCTCAAAAGATGAATGTGGCCTTTTGTGTAATGTAGCTGTAATATGGCTGTTGTTCATGTCAACACTCTGATACCTTGGGGCAGTAGTGGCTAGGGTGTTTGATGCTTGCTGCATATATCACTCAGCGTGGTCCCCCCCTAAAGGCATTTGGAGCACTGGCAGCGGGGGGTCGAGTTCCCTTGTGTTGCCTGATTGGCGGAGTGTGTCTAGAGAGTCGCCTTGTGGGATGCCCAAGTAAAGAAGAGGCCGCCCTGTGTTTGGAGGCGGAGAGCCGGCGCTGCACGCCTCGGTTGCAGGCCCAGATCCAGCCATCCCAAAGCCTATAGCATTGGCCAAAACAGTGATCAGTTTGAATACTATCGTGGTCGAGTTATGCACAGACTCAGGGATCATCATGAGTGATGTTGTCATGGGTCCAGCTGCTAATGGGTGCTGTTGTTTTGGCATAGTTTACACGTCACTCAGTGCTTTTAAGTGTTTCGAGTTGCGTTGCTGAAGGTGGCTGATTGTGTCACTCACAATTTCTCATGATGGCCCATGGAAGTTCTGATTCAGCGGATTTTGTCCTGCAGTGCTGCTAAGTTTGGCAAGAATAGTCCATCAGTGACCCGGGGAGGTTCTGATTTGGCAAACCTGCAGGTTGTATTTGGAGACATGTTGCAGACTCCGTATTTTGTCCTGCAATACTGCTGAGTTTGGCAGGAATGGCCCATATGGTTTGAACACCGAGATTGCCTGGCAACAGCTGAGAAGTCGTCTTCGATTGGTGGAGTGCATTGGCTCACTACAGTGGTTTTCCCTGACATATAAAACCTTTTTTGGGCTTGGTTGAACCACATGTGTGCAGGGTGACATGGTAAGTCTTGCTGTTGTTCTCTTCCGTTACTGTTCTTTTTCTCCTGCACATGCCTTCTTTTTCCCCTTTTCCATGCAGAACGTTCTCCTTTTGTCAGGTCTATCCGATTGTGATTGGGGATCTTCCCCCTTGGTTGACATTTGCATTGTATATGCCCGGGTTTTGTGCACCGAAGTTAGCAGCGCGGATCAGCCTTTCATCCTGCAGGGAAATAGATTTTATCGGACAAAACGGGTCACCATCGCGCTTATTCGGGGTGTGGGTGGGGATTAATGACATACCCCTGGGTTATTTCGGGTGTGGGCCGGGTAATTAATCATCTCCAAGAGTCCAATCTAGACCCGTTCCGAAGCACATAGCTGTGTCTCTTCGTACAGCGATCACTTTCAACAACCCAGTTTCCAATGGAAGGTTAATCCAAATATTACTACTCAGTAGGGCAGCATCACAGCTAAGTTGCTCAATAATACAGCAGAACATCCTGAATTTTTCCCAGTCAATTGGCAGCTGTTTTCAGCCAAAAGTAAGCATCATACACGCAAACTGATAGTTTTTTAGGAGCATTTATCGTCATTGAAAACAGCTGTAGCATAGTATGACTGGGGGCTAAAACAACGTTTGGCAGTCACAAAGCCTCTGGTATTTTACAGCTTCAATCACTGTGTTTTAGGGCTGTTAGTTATTGCAGTACAGTAGTGGTTTGCTGCGTGTACCATTCATCACATTAAGTTTATTGGTGATGCTACCTGACCTGTATCATATCCTACAATGGGGTACATTTCCTTGATAATATTCATGAACGCTCAGACTAGTCGAGGGAAATAGAAAATTGACAGCCTGTGTGGATCAGCTGTGTCTCATGCGATCGGCCCACTCATTAAAATATACACATGTGGCAGTGGAATGGCGAGTCCCTCCTAAGGAAGTTGTGTTTGTTAAAGGTAGCTCTATTTCTTTAGGAAAACACTATCAGGAAGGTGCAGCCTTAAACCGGTTCAGTGCCCAGTATTCTAGCAATGCGTTCCATGTAGCTTGGGTTGGGGTAATGTACTACACAACATACTGAAGTTCTTCTGGCAATACTTTCTTTGCCACATAGTGGGGGGTTTGTTTAGTTTACTATAGTCAAGAGCAGTTGTGTTTCCTAAACATAGCTCTATTTCGTTAGGAGAGCACTTCCAGGAAGGTGCAGCCTGAAACCAGTTACAATGCCCAGTATTTCTTCTAGCAATGCTTTCCACATAGCTTGGGTTGGTGTAATTTACTACTCAAGGCACTGTAGTTCTTCGGCAATACTTTTTTTGCCACATAGCGGGGAGTTTGTGTAGTTGACTATAGTCAAGGGCAAGTTACGGGCCTTGGCCTAACCAATGATCATCATGGACTTCAATGACATTCTCGTACCATACGGGCCATGATCTTGAATACCTGAAACGCCAGCTAGGGGAGTTGATACTTATAGCCAGGTAGCTTGCAAAAATGACAGGAAAAGTCATGTAAGTAGTTGCAACCAAGGTGGCAGTTGCGGGATGCAAAGAAGGGAGCTTTATCTGTTTGCCGAAGTATAAGAGCATTGATCATAAGTGTCTGTGTCTGGGCGAACATACGATGAGGCGAAAGTTCAGCTCATTAGTCGAACATTTTTGGCCCACTGGGTTATCCTGTAATTTTTGCGTTTCAGACAGCCTTTTGTCTTGCGCAGTTACACATACATATGACAAATTGTGGTTTGGGGCTGTATATGACACATTATATCTGGCGCTAGATTACTGATGGGATTTAAAATTTGATAAGCGTAATGTTGGCGTAATGTATCCAATATATGTGTTAGCATAATGTACTTATCCATTTGTTTGCTATATATATATTTAATATTGGCCTAATGTGTCTAACCAATATGCAGTTACAGCTTATTATTCATGTGCTGCAACCCACTGAGCTATTTTGTAATGTGCAAGCTTCAGTGGTATAGAATTGTTCCTATAATGTAGAAGCTTTTATCTTATTCTTGCCTTCGCAGTTAGAATTCTGTTGTGGTACATTGCTTTCCCTTGGTCCGGTTTCCAATATTGATATTTCTGTATGCTTTGCTATAAGAGAGAGAGGCGTGTGAATGGCAGAGAGACTTCTGATGCAGACACTTGTTTTGTAGCTCCACACAGTTTGCCCCCCTCCTTCATGGAGCCTGAGCAGCTGAAAGTATACCGTCTTCCCTTTCTATCTGAGACCCAAGGCCGCATCTGGCTTTGGGCTGCGATAAACACATTCCTGCAGACACTGTTCCTGTACTCCCATGCCCGAGATAGAAAGGGAGGCACCTTGCTGACCTGCCCCCGGAATAGCTTAGGCTTATGTACTAGCAATCTATTGTGCCTTATATGGGTCTTCCTGCTGGCTCTCTGACAAGTGGTTCTTTTCCATCTTAGGTGATATCATACTGTGTGTGTAAAGTATATATGCTGTGTATTGCTTGTAAGCCAGCAGTCTTCTCCACGCACCTCGAGGGGTGAGGATGGAGGGGGCTCCTCTGCGCAGAGTACTTTGTATATTAAATTATTGACCCTTATTCACTGCCAACTGACTGATTATTGGTAATTGGTAATGGGGGGGCTATTGGTAAGTATAGCTCCATAGCTCCTATGCTAGAATATTTGGTTCCTTCAGTTGGGGGCTCGTCCGGGATTCCGCGTTTAGGGTCACCCACTCCCGTAAATGGGAGAAGAGGGATAGGGGGGAGTTCTGGTCAAAGGGGTGGAAAAGAAAATAAGGATCCTAATTACAGAGCCAGTTTTTTTGGTGAGATTCCACTCTTGCGCCCAGAGGTCTCCCCAGCTGCTAAATTACCCTTCGCCGGAATCCTATAAGGTGTAACCCAGGAACTGACCGTGTTGGTCTTCAGAGCACTTTGTCAGGAGCAGGCAGTGGAGAATATGCAATCAGACCTGAGTGCACCAGGTGAGTGAATTGTATTGTTGGTGTCTTTTGGAATAGCACTGTTGAGCGGTGCCTTTGGAAACAGTTAACTGTATTTGGAATTTGGTGGTTAGTGAACCACAAGGGCATCTGGGGGTCTGAAGTGGCTGCACGGGCAGATGCGTCACAGGCTTGTTTGGTGATATTTGAGAAAACATCTGACGCCCTAGTGGTACACAAGGGGTGTACACTTGGCTGAATCCCCTTCGGCAAAGCCCTAGGAGCAACTGGGTAAGCTTGGGACCTGGAGCTACGCGCCCAGTATCCCAGCCCAACCAGCACATGACTATGGGATTGTCTGTAAGGGAGTCCATGGTTCGCCTGTCTGATGATCTCAGAAGAGTCTTCGGACTGTCTCTTTTGTGAATCTGTGTAGTCTGGTATCTGATTTGATCGATTCCCACGAACGGGAGTCAACGGGCTCCGTTCTAATTTGGAAGACATGTCACTTTGGTATTTGGAATTGTCGCCTATTTTGCATTTTGTTTTGGTTAAAAGCGCCGGCTGTTTTCTTGCTTTCAATCACTTTTTGAAAAATATGTGTGAGTGGTGAATATATGAGTGCAGTATAAAATATGGGAGTGTATGTAACATGGCCATGTAAATATGAGATTGTATGTTTGTAAGATTGCTCTTTTGAATGGAAGTAAGCTATTAGTGAATAAGAATGTTGTGTTGTGGTAAATTGTGTTTTGGATGTTGCTGGAGCCGGAAAAAGCGTTTGATTGGATGACTGTGAATATGTAAGAGGAATTCTGAGAAGTGAAATTGTTAAGGAGTAAAATTAATTTGGTTTTGTCGCCATCAATGCGTCGCAAAAGGAAATTAAAAAGGGGTGAAGCTAGAAAAAGAGCAACCCCTGTGATTTGATGACACCCTTAATGTACAAAAAGTACTAATGAAAAGTAAATAGGGACAGATTAAAGGTTTTGTCTTAGAAAAATTATGTGTATTTCGAATTTGTAAATTGTTCCCATGTGGGTTTGTGTTCTTGATAGCTCAGTGAGCCAATGTGCTTGGTGCAGAGGTTTGGTTTTAATATCAGGGATGAAGGTTCTAACCATAGCAGGACCTACTGAGACGTTCATCCATGTAAGGTTGATGAAATGTGTACCATTGCTTAGGATAGTAACAAACATTTTTTGTAAAAGCTGGTATGTGTGTTATTAGGTTCTGTGAAATATTCACAGTAAATGTTTTTCAATAATCTGAGAGTAAAGATAACTTTTTAAGCCCCTAAAAAGGAGAAATTATTTTTTAAAGTAGGGTGAATTATTGCAGGTTACAAGGAATTAGGAAGGTCTTTTGTCTTTGACAGCGTCAGAGTCAGCAGAAGCTGGGGGCTAGGAGAGCTGCAGAGGCTGGCTCGCAGCCAAGAAAAGTCTGCGCTGAGGTGCTATCTTTAGTTTCTCTGTAAACAAGATGTCGACATCTGTGACCTCGTAAATTAGGGCCTTGTCTCTGAGAAGTGCATTTCTGAATGGCTTTGCTAAACCGGGCCTCTGAAATGGGGGTTTCTGGTTTCTCCATAAGAACATCATTAAATTAAAGAACTTTATTCTAAAGGAGATATATAACAAAGGGTTTCTTTGAAAATCCCAACATCATGCTAAATGTTCTGCAGAAATGATACATTTGTATCTCTGCTCTGGAAAAATAATGTCCGCTAGTTGTTTTTTTTCTAACAGAAAATTAAATGTTGCATTAAGTCCTAGACAAAAAGTAAAATGATGCTCTTCCTTGAAATTTTATGGGCTACATGCCTAGGTGAAAACGATTTGCCAATTAGGATTTCTTTTTCACAGTAGAAAGTGTGGCGCAAAGCTAACATGGAGTGTCAGTGAAACAATTTTACTTTTAGAAAGTTAAAATTAAGGTGGCTTAATGTTGCAAGCTGACTGATAAGAGGATTACAGTTAAGTACATTTTTAAAATTTTGTGGTTGGTTAATGTGTATTATGTTATGCCACTTGATTAACAGTTACAGTTGATATTTTTAGTGTTATGAGAAGTGTCTCTGTTTGTGTGTTGTGTATTTTTTTGCTTCTGCCCACAGATCATTCATGGATTGTTACTGACAAGACACGCGAGTTGGATTGGCAAACAAAAATAAAATGACATTTTTGTACATTTTGTCCTTTTTATAAATTGTTCCTGCTGGTCCTGTGTGTCAGAAGTGACACAGTAAGTTCAGCTGACAGCTGTTCATCATAAAGATGACCTGCTGTCAGATGGGAGTAAGAAAGGCAAATAAATCAGTTATTGATTTTAAGCCTCACAAATTAAGCAGGCCAGAATGTTGGATTTTGAGCTGCAGATTGAGTGTTGTGCGTCACTGCTCATTTATATATGCTATTGTAATTTGTCTATGCTTTCTGTGCTTGGTATACAGCAAAGTATACCTGATGGCTTGGCCTATGTATTCTTATTTTATATATGATTTTGTCTTTGTGTCGTATTGACAATTCTATTTTTTAATACTAGTACAAGTTCCCCTGTGATGTAAGGAGACGGCCATGACGATGTCTATCTCTGCGCAACAGTTGGCTGGAACTTGATCAAAGTTACTTAATTTCACAGATATGATATTTTTCATACAGTGAACGTGACAGACAACACTTCAGCAGTGTATGTCTGATTGGTATTGAAGAAAAATAAAAGAATTATGCATGACTAAAATATGTGTCGCCTGCAGTTAGCCATGACTGCCTTTTCCCTTATGGACAGGCAGCTGCCCTTGATCAGATGTTTCTTGATTGGACATTATGAAACAATTATGATTTGTGGCTCTTACAAAAGGTGACCCAAACTTTTCTGATGCTGCAGAATTTTCCCTAGACATATTGTATTAGACATTAACAGGCAAACACATCATCTGAATACATTGGATTTTGCTGTATTGCACACGCATTTTAGAATCTGAAAAGTCTGTTTTAAATAAGACTGCCACCATGCTCATGTTGCAATACTGAGAAGAGCTTTTACTGCCGATGAGCAAAACAGCTGTTGTTTTATAGCCCACGAATAGCCAGGAATGTTTACTCAGTCATGACTCTCTCAGTTAAATACGGGTGTAGCTTTGCATTTCACAATGCTCTTTTAAAAAGGGTTACAGAAATGAGGTTTATTATTTTGTATTACACAAAAAAACATTCCAATTAAGGGTTTTCCTCTCTTTAAGCATTTTTGTAAGCATATTCTTGGTTCTGTTGCTAAATAATAATTGTCCTTAAAAAACAAAGTGGCGCAACATTTGTTTCATGTTTTAAGTTAGGCTTCTGTGCTTAGGCTAGTGAATGAATGTGTCTAAAATATGATAGGCAAGGGATGCAGCTTGCTTTTATATGTGGAATTATCAAAAATGATTGGTTTCATTAAAAAGGTTATTAATTATGAATACATTTTTATTTTTAAATAAGTGCTTTTAAAATCGTTTTTTAATATTTATGAAGCTTAATGCTCATATTATGACCTCCTAGCATTACCATTTAATTTAGGTGGTGTAGTATCACATAATGAGGACATTTGCATATAACATTTCACTTGGCGCAGGCGTACAAAAGTCATTTTTCTAAGGATTTACATGGAAAATATCTCATGTCCAATCTCTGCAGTTAGTAGAAAACATTCTGAGGATGTTTAATATGTAAAAAGTGTTTAGGATATTCATTTTTAAGTGTCCCAAATAGCAAAGTTGAAATTGGGCACAAAAATTCATTCATTTCCAACCACAAATTGTGCATTCAGAGCAGTTTTAATCTGCCTTAGGTTTCAGTAAAATGCATACATTTAGGTATAATATAAAAAGCTGACTTCTATATTATGACCCAAGTATATTGCCCGCTGCTTATAATTGTATATGTGAACTTTGATTTACAGATCAGCTTTGCCATATTTATACAGCCCTCATGCTTATAAATTGAGGCAATGTGATTTGCTACAGGGATTTCCAGCCCTTTCAAACTTGCTCTGTAACTTTGTTTATGCCCAGTTGCTACACACCGGGATTGATAGTGTTGACAGATGTGAAACCTGTTTCAGATTTACTCCTGTCAAACTGGAGGGAGGAGGCTAGCTCCCTGCTAGCTCCCTTACAAATTAAGGCTGGGTAATATGTACGTTGCTCTCTCCTTTTCTCATGTTTTATTTTGATCTTGAAGGGAAATTAGTTGTGGGTAGTTTTGTTTTATTAATCTTAGGTGACATGGCTAGTTCTTTATTAGCTAGTCTGTGTAAATAAACTCACAGTCCTTATTAGAAGCTGATGTTGCATAATTTGGATTAGGGAAAAGCAGTTTTATATCTTCTTGCAGCCCTTGGGATATTGTTCCAGCACGCATTCCCAGGCTGTAGTGATGTACTATGCCCATATTATGTATAGTTCCCTTTTGTATGACCAGATGGGTTTTCAAGACCTTTCTTCATGTCCACTTGGACTATAGTAGACACGTTTTTCACCTCAATAGAGAATACCTTACGCCTATTTCCGGAATATGGCATAATTACAATGCCTATTTTAGTTGTTTTTTACCCTTTTTTAGTTTGAAAAGAATTTTATTAGTCAGATAAAACAAGGTGTCAATCCATAATACATAAATAAATCAGAGGTAATGAAATAGTATAGCATAATGAAGCAGTTACAGAAGGCAATCATGGGTTAAGAATGAAATACAAAGTATACAGTAGATACAAAACATAGGCAGGCAAAAGTATGTGCATAAAAAGTTATAATAAAGGAGTAAAGAAATGCAAAGGGTATTCAAGGGGTTTTAGAGACTTCTTGTTGGGCAGGCTGTAGGCGAAATGAACGAGTAGCACAGGTATCATGATATAATGTAATAGAAAGCCATCAATTTGCAGGCTTCGCCGCCATAGAAATAGGGAAAACAAAAGTAGTATCAAGTCTATGATTATGACATACATTATACTACCATGCTTTAAAGGATACATTAGATGCATTTTTCCAATTTATAGTAATCTGTTGAAACGCAACAGCCAACAACAGGTCAACAATATGTACATTAAGTTCAGAGTCTTCCCAGAAGGAAGAGAGGCTTCCTAAAAAGATGTGAGTGTGTGAAAAGGGAACACAAGTGTGAAAAATGACATTGATTTGAGCCCATACCTGCAGCCAGAAATCATGAACAGATTTGCAAAGGAATAACATATGAAACAGGGTGGCGCGCGGAGAGGAGCAGGACCAGCACATTTTGGGAGTGGTAGGGAATCGCTTGTTGAGGTCAAAGTGTGTAAAAAGGAGCCTATTATAAATGAAGAACAGGGATTGCGTCAAGGACGCCGCTCTGGATGATTTGCGGATCTTAGTCCATAACCTGTCCCACAAGGATACAGACCACGAAGCAGCAAAATCAAATTCCCATTGTTCTTCCACCTTAGACTTAGGCCTAACAGACTCCCTAGAGTGAAGGAACTTGTAAATAGCAGAAGCTTTGGGAGTGATACGTAAAAAGGAATGGAGCCGTGAAGTGGGGGTTGCGGAAAGTAGAGGAGCTTGTATTTGTGAAAGTCTAGTATAAGTCTCTAACACCGTTTCTTGAAGTAGAAGGTATTTGTGAGCAAAGGATGCAGGTAAATCAAAGGAGGAACGAAGAGTTGAAAAAGGTAAAAAGGTGGAGTGTGAGAACAATTGTGAGATCCAGATCAGTCCTTTTTGCCTCCAAGATTTCCAGTAAAAGGGTTTATTATGGATTAAGAGATGTACATTATGCCAAATGGTGGAAGTTAGGAAATCAGCAATAGTGGCAGGAGGGTGAGGATTGGAGGATAGGAGAAGTTTAGTGGTAAGTTTATGAATGGGAGTGGGAACGGAAGAAGGTTTGCGTGAAAATGAGAGATATTCAGCAAAAGAGAAGGGAGAAAGGAAAGAACGCTCAACTTTGGCCCATAAAGGGCAAGGAGAAGATGGATCTTGCAACCAAAAGGAAGCCTGTCTCAGTAGAAAAGCTTTTTGGTAGGCTGGAAAATCTGGGAATTTAGCTCCGCCTTCTGATGTGGGGCGAACTAACCTAGCAATGGACATCCTGTTTTTTTTGTTATTCCACAGAAAGGAAAACAGAACCGAATTAATTTTCTTGAAATATTTACAAGGGATGGGCAAAGGAATGTTGGAAATTGTGTATAGAATTATAGGAGATAACATCATCTTAATGGTGTCAAGACGACCCCACCAGGAGAGGTAGCGAGGATGCCATCTAGTTGTTAAATCTGATATTTTTTTAATACACTTATTTAGGCAAAGGGAAATAGTGTCTGAAACGGAGGGGGTAATATGCAAGCCTAAGTACTTGATGTTCGAAGAGCTCCAGGTGAAGTTAGAAGCACTAAAATCAGGTTTGAAAGTAAATTTGGTCAAAGGTAAAATCTCACACTTGTCATTGTTGAGTTTATATCCAGATATCAGGGAATAATTTTGCACTTCCTCTAGGAAGGCGGGAATCGAATCTGCGGGATTAGAAATGAAAAGTAAAATATCATCCGCATATGCGGCAAGTTTAATATGTGAATCCGTAGAGTGGAAGCCATGAATATTAGGGTTCTGACGGAGCTTGGATAGGAAAGGCTCCAAAGCTAAATTGAAAAGAAAAGGGGACAAGGGACAGCCCTGGCGAACACCTCTACCAAGATCAAAAAAGGAGGAGACCAGGCCATTAGCACACACTGCCGCACGCAGGTTAAAATATAATAGGGAAATTAAGGCAATAAATCTGGGACCGAAACCAAACCATTTGAGAGCATGGAAAAGATAGGACCATTCAACCCTATCAAAAGCCTTCTCGGCGTCTAAGGCAATTGCCGCAAGAGGGGGTTGTAAACGGGAGGATTTCGATAAGATGTTGAACAGAAGTCTGGTATTGTCAGTAATAGATCGACCCTTTACAAAACCAGACTGCTCCTCACCTAAGAGATCAGGAAGCAAGAGGACAAGTCGCATTGCCAGCGACTTAGCAAATATTTTGTAATCAATATTTACTAGGGAGATGGGCCTGTAATTCTTACAGTATTGGATATCTTTCCCTTCTTTGGGTATCAGACAGATGTGGGTGTCGGAAAAGGAACCTGAGGAACTACCAAGAGTGACAAATGTGTCTATAAGAGAATGAAGTTTGGGGATGAGTAATTGGAGAGAAATGGAGGTAAAATTCAACCGTGAAGCCATCAGGCCCAGGGGCTTTGTTTGTCTTGAGACGTTGGAGTGCAGCGAGCAATTCTCTCTGGGAGATTTCGGATTCTAAGTGAGAAAGGTCAAGAGGGAAATGTTCAGGTCTCTGAATGGTAGAGAAAAAATGTGTGAGAGAATGAAGGGAGGGTTGAGTTTCGGAGGAATAAAGAGTCTTATAGAAAAAGGAGAATTCGGTAAGAATTTCATCATCTTTATGCTTAAGGTCAGAATTCGCATCAAATATGGCTTCAATATTCAGCTTGTTATGCTTAACTTTTAAGTAATTGGCCAGAATTTTCCCAGCTTTGTTCCTGCCACCATAAAACCTAGCACTAGATTTCAGCAAATACAATGAAGCATCTTCTGTAGACTTTTCATTAAATTTCATTTTGGCAGCAACAAGAGCAGTCAAACTTTCTTGCGAGTGTGAGGTGAAATAGGCGTGTTCCTATCTCTTAATGTCCTGAAGGAGATCCCCAGTGAATTTGCGAGCAACCCTGCGTTTTTTCGCCACATAACCAAGAATGAAGTCTCTTGCTGCAGCTTTAAAAGCATCCCAAATAGTATGCTTTGGAATAGAAGGAGTATCATTAAGGATCAAAAACTCATCAAAAAAGGTGGAAAAGGAGGCAGTGAACTTGGGGTCCAGGAGAAGGGTATTATTAAAGCGCCATCTCTTGGGACCAGTGACTTTGGGGAGCATGTCAATGTTGACTGAAACAGGAGCGTGGTCAGATAGCAAAATTGGACCAATTTCGGCATTGGTAAAGGTTTGGGCAATGTTGTGAGTAACAAAAATTTAATCAATTCGAGATTGGGAGCGATGAGAGGGAGAGTAAAAAGTAAATTCCTTGGTAGTTGGGTTACAAATCCGCCAGGCGTCAATGAGCTTGTGTTGAGATATGGCATGAGTGAATATTTTATGAGACTTATTGGGGATATAAGGGGCATCAGACTTTCTATCAATGAAAGGATCAAGAGGTTGGTTACAATCACCAGCTAAGATAAAATTATCATCCACAAAACGGGTAATGTGACAAGATATCTCCGCCCAAAAAAGGGGATCTCCGCCAGTGGGAGCGTAGACATTGAGGAGAGAGATTGGAACACCTCTAAGAGAAAATCTAACATGCGTCCATCTACCATCATTATCTGATTCTTGGGAAATGAGAGAATGGGAGATGGATTTACGACATAGAATCGCTACCCCATTACGCTTGCCATCACCTGGTGAGTAGTAAACCTCACCCACCCAACCTCTCTTAAGCTTTGCAGATTCTAAATCAGAGAGGTGAGTTTCCTGTAAGAATGCTAAATCAACATTTAGTTTAGCTAGGTGAGACAAAATTCTCTGCTGTTTGATTAGAGAATTAATACCCTTAACATTCCATGAGATAACTTTCAGTGACATATTAAGCAATACAAATTGTGAAAAAACTTTTTAAGCAAAATCAAGGAAAAACCCATGAGAGTAAGTGAGTAGAAGAGAGATAAATGTGTATAGAGAATTAGGAAAAGAAAGAATAAGTACAAGGTAATGAAGCTTAAGTGAAAGCAAGGAGGAGTAAGCAGATCAAAAGAAGGTAAGGGAGCCGGAGTCGCAACTAAAGGTGAAAGTCGTAGAAATAACAATAAAAGAAAAACAAGAGTGTTACCTGAACAAATATAATAAGTACCCTGGTACAAGAAAAGAAAAAAGTTGTTCAAGTAAGACGCATATAAAAGAAAATCAGGAACAGGATGAAAAACCAGAAGCAAGGAGAAGGGTAGAGCCACGAAAAAGAGAACTGTCAGAGGAGAAGTAATATAGACAGAAGAATATGGTGGAAAAATCCAAAAACTGAATGATGAAAGATAAAAAGAAAGGAGAAAGAAAGATCGAAAGCAGTAAAAAAGAAGTGACACCTTCAAGCAAAAAACGAATAGGGAGGATAACATGAAAAGGGAAATTGGAACATAGGCATATGCAAACATGACAAGAAGAAAAAAGTGTACTTACAGGGGAAGAGAGGAGGGGATCGCAACCAAGGAAGAGATCAGACGTGAAGGGGGGGGGGGGGGGGGGGTAGTGCCAACTGGAGGAGACAAAACGTCCGGGGCCAGCAAGCCGCCCAGCCGGGGAAACAACACGGAACGCGATATATGATCTGCAAAAGACAAGAGGAAAAACATTAGGGAAACAAAGCAGCAAGACATAACATGTATAGAGGAAGGTAACAAATACAGATTATAACTAGAACGGATCAACATAACCAACGTGAAAACCTAGTGCAATATGCACAAGAAAACAGTTAGCATCTGATAAACTCATGGATAAAAGGTAAGAACCCAAAAACAGATAAACCACAGCAGGTTGAGAGAGAAAAAGTCACGGAGGAAAGGAAGAAGCATCCATGTCAGTAGAGCAGCAAGAGTTCAAAAAGCTTTGGAGTCGTAGAGGATCCTCATAGGTGGTTGTTTTATTGTTGTAAGTGACCTTAAAGAGACAAGGATGGAAGAGTCCATATCTGGCACCAATGGATCTAAGGGCAGGTCTCATGTCCAAGAAGGCTTTATGACGATTGGCCGTAGCTTTGGCATAGTCCTGCGCAAAAAACAAGATGGACCCAGACCATGTAAGCCGTGGAATTGCTCTGGCCGCTGAAAGCTGAAGCAGGTGAAGAGATTCGCCCAATTCTATGAGCTCGCTGTATGTTGAGTATAGTGCTATCTGGAAGATGTAGAAGCTTGGGAATGAAGGATTTGAAGAAAGCAACGGGGTCACTCCCCTCGCAACCCTCCGCAAGGCCGTAAATACGCAGATTATTGTGTCGATTTCGGTTTTCAAGGTCCTCAACCTGTCGTTGAAGAGAGGAGATTTGAGAATGCATATGAGAGACCTTGGTAGCTGATTCCTGAAGAGAGGAAACACTGCATTCCACTGATGTGACTCTCGCATCCATTTGCTTCCAGTTATCTGTCAAAACTTGTAGCTTAGCATTGGTTTCCTCCATGAAGGGGCGAAGTGCTCGTATTTCTGTTAACAGCAGTTCCATTGAGACATTGGATGCCGAAGCCGATGGTGAAGGCGGGTCTTTTTTTAACCGTTTGACAGTAGCTTTCCCAGGGGGCTGTGAAGAAGGCTCCATGGTTGACCGTGATATAGAATCAGGAGGTGTTTGAGAAGCTTCCAATCAGGCTAGTTCAGAGAAAAGTTTAGAGTTCTTGATGAAGGTGCGCTTTCCAACCTTGTCAGCGCAGCTCGATGTTAGCTTGACCATAGGATAACAGGCTTTGTCAGGAAAGCACCTACGGAGCAACAGTTAAAAGACCTTCATAGCTTCCAAAAGATAGAAGCTACATATGAGAGCGAGAGTGCACTACCAGAGTCTGCTGTAAATAGAAACAAGCCAGTAGGAGTCAAAGAGTCATATCCACAAAGAGTTGATCACACGTGATAGAACGTGGGTTAAGAAGGTGCAGCCGTAGAACCACACTCTAAAACAGAAGGGAGAAAGAGGCGACAATCAAATGAAAGTCTCAGCAAAGAGTGGGCGAGCCTTATGAGAGCTTGTGCGTGTAGGATCCACATCTTCTGAGAGAAGCGCTCAGCAGTACACTTCATCGCCTTCCTCAGCCTTCAATGCGTGCAAATGGCAACGAGTGGTGCACTGATATCAAAGAAGGTCAATAGAGGAGGGGCGGAGTCCAGCTAGTACACTATAGCATATTGGCATAAAGGCAGTCATTCGTCGTGCGTAGGTGAGGAGATGCGACAAAAAATCACAAAATGGCTGCCATAAAACGAAGGGGAAGCAAACATTTGCAGAAACACATAAAAGTTGTACCAAGCACATATAATCCTCTCAAAAATGAAAATATTAGCCCACCATGTGTATTATGAGAAGAGTTGAGATTGCAGGATGCTGTAGGAGGTGTGCGCACATCGTCCGTGCAAAGCGTTAGAAGAGTTCAGCATCGCAAGATGGCGGCCGCGGCCGTCGGAGCCGCAGTTGCAATAGCCTCAGCACTGAAAACGAAAGGTGCCGCCAGAGGAAACCTCGGAAGAGGCCTCAATGCATCCCCGAGGCTGTCTCACACAGTATGCCTCCATTTACGGGGTACGAGAGACGAGTGGTCCGCCGTTTCCCCTCAGCCGCGGCGGAGCGCTCACGCCGGCGCTGCCATCCTCGATGGGCGCTAAGCCACCTCCCCCCGGTTTTTACCCTTTTGTTCCTGCTGTTTTGAATGTTGGTGGGATCAGATGGGTTTTAACCCCTTCGACGCTGATGACGAGCTGGGCTCATCATGAGGTAGCCTCCTCGCACGCTCATGACGAGCCTAGCTCGTCATGAAACATGGGAATCAACAAATCTCAGCACAGGAGGGGAATACCATCAGCATTTATGTGGTTAATAGTTGAAATACCAGGACTCTCTAGTCCTTGTTTTTTGTTTCCACATTTTGATCATTAGCCTGTATTAGATTATGCATCTAATACACCATTATTAAAGGGAGGTATCTGCATGCCTCTGATAAGTTGTTTATATTCTAGATATGAACTGTAGGAGCACATAGATGTAGTATTTCAAGAGATTTTTATCCCATTATACAATGTCATTGTGTGTGAGGACATAAATTCAGATAGACTTCCCCTGTAGCTATCTACCCTTAGATGGCAGAGAATAATGAAGAGAACCCAGTTGAAGAGATTAGAGGCACTGTTTTTGCCTACTGCCTTTGTCTTTGCATCCTATGAAAGTGACAGTACATTCTAGAGTAGTCCCATGGCTTATGACCACTCCCTCCCCAGATCTTTTGACTGGGTGCGAGTGTTTGATTGGTTCAGATGCTCCGTCCATTACCATCCCCTTTTGTACCGCTTTTGGCCGCCACAAGTGTGGCAGGGTATGCTCAGACGTGAGCCCCTTGCTCACTTTGCCACTGGATTCAAGCAAGCCGGGCTGAAGACGGCTGTAATGCCAGAAACCGGTCCTCGGAAGCTTGTTTCCGGTCCAGGGAAGGCATGGCTTGGCAGTTCGGGCTGGACTGTTCCCATGAGGCACAGGGTCAGACTGATTTGCATATAGCCATGTCTGAACTGGGGTGGCAGAGTGGGCTAAAGAACGGTGATGGATTAAACCCAGATCTTTTAACTGGGTGTGAGTGTTTGACTGGTTCAGATGCTCCGTCCATTACCACCTCCTTTTGTACTGCTTTTGGCAGCCATAAGTGTGGCAGGGTATGCTCAGACGTGAGTCCCTTGCTCACTTTGCCACTGGATTCAAGCAAGCCGGGCTGAAGACGGCTGTAATGCCAGAAACCGGTCCTCGGAAGCTTGTTTCCGGTCCAGGGAAGGCATGGCTTGGCAGTTCGGGCTGGACTGTTCCCATGAGGCACAGGGTCAGACTGATTTGCATATAGCCATTGTGGTAAATAAATAAATAATACCCTATTTTTGAATGTATAAATGAATAACAGATAGCTCAATAAATAAGAGTCAAAATTCGAGGTAGTAGGAGTTTCGCAGGTTTATTACAGCATAAAGGACAGGAACAGGACAACCTGCATAGGAATAGGATGGCAGGGCCCAGCAGCGCTGCTGGTGTCAGGATCGGGACAAGGAAAAGGAATGACTTTTTTAATAACAGTGCATGAGCATATATACATAACGCAAACACATAGCATTACATTGCAATAGGCGTAGCAGTGGGTGGAGCAGAAGGTGTGACGCGTAGCAGTCGCGAAAGATAAGGGTGAAAAGAGGTGTAACAGGGCGTATACATAGACATGTGATGCAAACGTAACAGAATATGTCATGAATGGGGCGGAAACCATGGAGGGGGCTACTTAAGGAGCCGGGACCTCTAACCTGATGGTGCGCGCAAACTAGCAATGACGTATCACTAGGAGAAGCTGGGGGCTATGAACTCTGTGCTAGGAGCAGAGACTGAAGTCTGGAGAGTCAGGGCGACATGTACCTAAGCAGTATCTAGTATCTGATGTTTAGAGAACATGTTGATATAAACTAGAAGTTAGGAGGGGAAAGGCTGACTTGATTCTAAGACTGGACCATGCATTATTCTACATGTAGTACGTGATGAAGAATATTAAATGACCATTGAATGCAGTATTTCTCTAACGTGGAGATGTGAAGGCTAGACAATGACGGAAACTATTGATGCGATTCAGTAGCTTAGGAATGCAGAAAAGGAGGACTGAACTGATAACTGGAACTATAACATACTTTTGGCAGACTCAGAGGCAGAGCCAGGCTGAACCGGGCACTGTGAGGCAGGAAGTAAGTGAAGGGTCGAGGATACAGGTGGGGGCTGTATCGCTCCTCAGCGAGGCTTTAGGAGACAGGAGCTGAATCTGATGTCCGGGCCCTTTTGAGGCCTAGAAACGGGGACTTTACAATGAAATAACGTGCACACTGAGAAACGTGGCAACGTAACTTTACATAGGCCTGATATTCGTAGTATTCACGAGGACTAGAAACTGGCATATTAGAGATGGACACAACTATAATTGCGTCATTAATCGAACATGGGGAATGCATATGCATATTTAATCATGCACACATAACATATGATGGATGACACGTAGGGACACAGAACATGGCAAAATTTACTTTTCCACATTCCCTCCTTGTCACTACGTTTCCATCAGGAAACATCAATATTCATGATACCATCTATCATTTCATACAGTATCATTTGCTCGTCTCGAATTATCCTGGAACGGGATTTAGAACGGGGCTTGGGACTAGGAATACAAGAGGTAGCACAAATGCCGCAAATCGCAGGGCCACATTGTATACAGAGACAGCAGCTGAATATGATCGCTACTGCAATACCTAGGAAGGACAATATTTTCCATCCCCATGCGGAAATTATATTCCAGAACCAACCGGACCATGTCCAGGTGCCTGGATCTTGGTGTAACAGATGGGCAATTTTATGGAGTCTGGTTATAGCTGAATAAACAGACGGCGCGTTATTTGGAATGAAAATGCAGCAACTAGATCCGATGACTCTACAGGCCCCGCCCCTATCGGCCAGTATGACGTCAAGGACGAGACGATTCTGTAAAACGACAAATCTCATAGCAGATTGCTCTTCAGTTAAATTACCTAGAGCAGAAGCAGTCTCATTGACTACTGCTTCAAGGGTTCTGGTTAACCTACGGATTAGCTTACTATTCTGGATAGGTCCTATAAAGAAAAAGAAACCTCTGTTGAAATCTGTATACTGTTCTAGAGCAGTTTCAGTATAATCGACAATTGGGGACTCCCTTCTATGTCTAACGTGTACTAGATGTGTGTTTCTATGATAATCAGGTGGGGCTAGGAAAACAGGTGGCAGTAGGAAGGCAATGTAACAGGTTCCCTCCCAACCGAGGGGCAGACGAACATATGCAGTTTGACCACAAATAAAATAAGAATGACGTGAAGCTTTGAAGATAGATTTCCCACTGTCACTATACTTGACAATAGTAGTACAATCACTAATCGATATACTGGGGGTGCATTTGGATCAGTACGTTTCATGACTGGAATGATCGGAGAATTACATACATTGGAGTCAGTTTCTACAACCACTCCTTGAGCCATGAGCTCGTCAATAATTTTGGATAAGGCTGCTACAGCCTCAGGTGGCAATCTGTACTGTCTGATTCGTGGTAACACTACACCTGGCTTGAGAGTCACACGATAGGGTGTGATTTGCATGTAACCTACATCAGTTGGACCTTGCGCCCATAAGTGCTGCGGGACATTAGACAGTCTTGAATCAAAATCTCGTAATACATAGTGACCCTTAAAGTCACGTAGGAACAATCGTATTCCCTCTGGGGAACAGCATATAACTGCACCTAACTCTTTCAGTGTTTTAATGCCTAATAGATTTTCTGGACATGACTTAGTAAGTAACAGATCAGTAGTGCGGGACAATGGACCTACTTCTAGAGAAACTGGTTTTGAAATCTCATTTACGATAGGTTTTCCTGAAAATCCAAGGGAAACATTTCTTGAGCCTGAGAGCGGAGCCCCTGGAACTTCGGCGTGACTAATTGTGGTCCTACTTGCCCCTGTATCGATCAAAAACTTTCTGTCTTTCCCTAATACTTGACTATGAACATAGGGACCTTCTTGATCTACAGGTATCTCGATGAGAGGCAAGCCTACCTCCCTCTCTAGGCTGTTTCATGAATACTGCTGGTACTCTGGATACTCAGACTGTGCATACTGGTACATCTGCTGTGTGACATGCTGTGTTGCAGCGATAGGCTGCGGAGCTGTAACTGTCTGTGGCGCATTCTGTGGCTGAGGAATCTGTGAAACTTGTTCTTGTCTAGGCGGACGTGGTCTTTCTTTAGTCTTACCAGTAGCTATGTTGTGTTTCAGAACTGCACACTCATTTATAAAATGACCTGGCTGTTTACAATAATTGCAGTTCCCTTTAACGGGAGCTGCAGGATGACTGGCTTGATTCGGACCCCTCTTCTGACTGTCTTGAGGAACAGATTGTGCAACTAGTACTTTCATCTTCGTGTCTTTCATACGTTTTCTTTCGTGTTCTTGTTCTTCTCTGATTCTATTCTGGTGGTATTGAAGCATCTGCAACATCTGGGACGGGGTATTAGCTTGCCAGGTACTTTCGACTTTCAAAACTCGATTTTTAATTTGTGGGCTTGAATTCTCGACTAATTTAGTAACAAAAAGGTGAGGGTATGACTCACTACTTGTCTTGAGGCCACTGTTGATGCTAAAACATTTTTCAAATCTAGAATAAAAATCACTAATATCTTCGTCTTGTTTCTGTTTACAGGCTGAGATTGCATCCCAGTCTTCTTTTCTAGTTGTCAATAATCTGGGTAAAACTTGTATTAATAATTCCGGTAATTCTTTACATTTATCTCCAAGACCGGTACCTGGTACTCGTGCCTTATCTTCAGCTTCTAGAACTGCCCAATCGATCTTTTTCTCCCCCACCTCCCATTCTTTTTCCTTGAGCTTTTCATACACCCCTGCGGGCAGCAGAACCTTTAACATTTTAATTATATCTGGATACGTGTATTCTCCCATACGGAGCATGTCTTTTAATTCTCTATGGAACCCTGCTGGATCTTTGTCATGACAGGGAATTAATTTCTTCATCTCGAGGAGTTCCATCTTTGTAATCGGAGTGTAAACAAACACTCGTTCTAGTTCGCCACCCGTTCCTCTGACTGGGTGGACTTCTCGTAACGGATTCTGTCTCTCCATGTAAAATGGTTTACCTTCTGGGGGTGAGGCAGGAACAAAATGCGGGTTCAAAAACGTTCTATATTTGTGACGCTGTTCTAGAATGACACTAATTAAATCGGTACCTAGACCTTTCCATCTATACTGGAGTAACTCGTTCAGGACATCATGTAACGGGCCTGGATCAGAGTGCTGACCCTCATACAATGTAATGAGGTGCTGAATCATATACATACCCACCAGTCGTTGTTCGGCTGGGGGCATTTTCAGAAACATCTGTGCCACTATTTCGTCTGGAAAAGTGGTAGAATCAGTAATCCATCGGACTGCTGATCGGGCTAGTTCTTGTTCATGCATGGTACTTAACTCACTGTAACCGATTCGTGATTTCAGAATGTGATCGGTAGCTTGGAATACTTGTTCTAGAGAACCTTGTTCTGGTGCTGGAGAATGAAAAATAGACTTGTGTTCTAGGCGTAAATGGCGATCTGGAAATCTAGATTTTCCTACATACGCTATTCTGGCGGGATTCTCGTCATCTAACTCTTCAGGATCAGAGTTACTTTCTTTCTCGCTTACTTGTGCTTCTTTACGCTGTTCGTGTAATTTTATTATTTCTTTACGGATTTTCTTGTACATACTCTCCATAGCACCGACGGTCTTGTGCTTACCCTCGGCTATATTATCACTCCACCTTGTCAGGATTTTCATTTCGGCCGGATCTTTAGACGGGTAATCTTGTTCTCTTATTAGACAGTTAATCAGAAACTTTAATATCATGAGCTGGATCTCGGCTTTCCTTTGAGACATGGCCTCGCTAATACTTTCTGGATCATCCCCTGTACGGATGAAACGATATATTCTGTCTAGATCTTCTTTCATATTCGGTAAGGTGACTAGATACTCGGCCACCTTTCTTACGCGGAATGAATATAAAACCATATTATCCTCGCCTGGGACTGGATCATAGCCGCATTCGGCAAGGGATTTTCTTATTTCTGCTACAGTCTGATGTCTGGGCGTACGCTGTGACGCTTGTGCATGTAATTCGGCTGTCGTTAAACGCTTGTGTGGCGGCGGGGTTTGAGGAGTACCTCCCCCTGCGGCCCCTAAACTAGAGTCGTCTACTGAGGCTCTTCGTCCTGGCAGAGTGGGAAATGGAAATGTAGGCTGGACTTGTATGGCGGGCTGGACCGGGGGTACCGTAACAGGTACTCCGGTGTCTGGAGGAGCGGGAAGTGCCTGATTTACAGGGACTGGCGGAGCGCGAACAGGATTTGCATATTCTGGGACTGTGTCGTCCAAATAGGACGAAATAAAAATATCAGCTGCGGTCTGTTTGTGACGTAGTTTGGTCGGAACTAATGGTGGCGGGAAATTACTGGATGCCTCTGGGGTCGCTTTTGGCAAGCCCTCGGCAAGGAGAGGATACATACCCCTAATAAGGGCATGCCTCTGTCTGTCTGACTGTTCGGCTCTGACTTGTTCACCTATCTCGATTAGTTCTTTTTCTTGTGCTCGTTCTAAGGATTCTCTACTTAATTCTGACTTTCTGATTTCCTTTTCAGTTCTTTTATGAGCTTCTTTGCGCCATAACTCGATGGCATCTTTCTGTGACTGTCTGGCTTTCTTTTTCCATAATGCTTCTTCTACTCGCATGATGCATTCGGCATCCCATGTACCCGATACGGGCCATCTATACTTTTCTTCTAACTGTTTGGTATACTCTACCCATAAATCTAGATATAATATGGCGCTTATGCCATGCTTCTGATACATAAAATGACCTGGACTGTCCCTAGGCGGAACTGGAACTGCTGCTTCCAGCAGACCCTTTCTGGTTTTTAACTGACGTAATTTCGAAAAGAGCGGCATGACTGAACTATAATCTAGACACAATACAATACACAATAAACACGATACTTATTCCCCATTCATACCACGACATTAAAATACATGAAGAACATTTAAAAATAACAGTTCGAACAGAATACTACCTGGAATACGGAACACAGAATACATGAATTTTCTCGAGAACAGAACTGACTAGAACAGGAACTAGATGCACTGCTGAAACAGTACGAAACTTACCGGTCTCATAAAGAGACACGTCAGGACCCGCATCCACCGAAGTGGACACTTCGTTTGTGGGTCTGTGTACCACCAACCCACGGACCAGAGTCAATTAAATTGACCCTGTCTAGATACCACCCCAGTAACGGTACTCACCGGGCAGCAAGAACGGAAGGCCTCAGACTGGACGGGACTGCTTGGACGTCGGACGGACGAACTTCGGACTTCAGTTACAGGTGGACCTCCGGATACCTCGGACCTTGGACTCTCGGCTTGGGCTCTGGTCGGGACTCGCCGCGTTCCTCCACCGTCTCGTTTGGATGCTGGACCGCCTCCTCCGTCTCCTCCGTGGGCCTGAGGGATACTTGAAGCAGAAATATCTGCCGGTGCGCAGAAGAGTTCCGTCACGACTGCAGAGGGTCAGGGGGTCGGCGTGGCTTCACCGACGCGTGGGGAAAGGGCAAGTCCCTGTTCGGGCGCCATTATGTGGTAAATAAATAAATAATACCCTATTTTTGAATGTATAAATGAATAACAGATAGCTCAATAAATAAGAGTCAAAATTCGAGGTAGTAGGAGTTTCGCAGGTTTATTACAGCATAAAGGACAGGAACAGGACAACCTGCATAGGAATAGGATGGCAGGGCCCAGCAGCGCTGCTGGTGTCAGGATCGGGACAAGGAAAAGGAATGACTTTTTTAATAACAGTGCATGAGCATATATACATAACGCAAACACATAGCATTACATTGCAATAGGCGTAGCAGTGGGTGGAGCAGAAGGTGTGACGCGTAGCAGTCGCGAAAGATAAGGGTGAAAAGAGGTGTAACAGGGCGTATACATAGACATGTGATGCAAACGTAACAGAATATGTCATGAATGGGGCGGAAACCATGGAGGGGGCTACTTAAGGAGCCGGGACCTCTAACCTGATGGTGCGCGCAAACTAGCAATGACGTATCACTAGGAGAAGCTGGGGGCTATGAACTCTGTGCTAGGAGCAGAGACTGAAGTCTGGAGAGTCAGGGCGACATGTACCTAAGCAGTATCTAGTATCTGATGTTTAGAGAACATGTTGATATAAACTAGAAGTTAGGAGGGGAAAGGCTGACTTGATTCTAAGACTGGACCATGCATTATTCTACATGTAGTACGTGATGAAGAATATTAAATGACCATTAAATGCAGTATTTCTCTAACGTGGAGACGTGAAGGCTAGACAATGACGGAAACTATTGATGCGATTCAGTAGCTTAGGAATGCAGAAAAGGAGGACTGAACTGATAACTGGAACTATAACATACTTTTGGCAGACTCAGAGGCAGAGCCAGGCTGAACCGGGCACTGTGAGGCAGGAAGTAAGTGAAGGGTCGAGGATACAGGTGGGGGCTGTATCGCTCCTCAGCGAGGCTTTAGGAGACAGGAGCTGAATCTGATGTCCGGGCCCTTTTGAGGCCTAGAAACGGGGACTTTACAATGAAATAACGTGCACACTGAGAAACGTGGCAACGTAACTTTACATAGGCCTGATATTCGTAGTATTCACGAGGACTAGAAACTGGCATATTAGAGATGGACACAACTATAATTGCGTCATTAATCGAACATGGGGAATGCATATGCATATTTAATCATGCACACATAACATATGATGGATGACACGTAGGGACACAGAACATGGCAAAATTTACTTTTCCACACCATGTCTGAACTGGGGTGGCAGAGTGGGCTAAAGAACGGTGATGGATTAAACCCAGATCTTTTAACTGGGTGTGAGTGTTTGACTGGTTCAGATGCTCCGTCCATTACCACCCCCTTTTGTACCGCTTTTGGCCGCCATAAGTGTGGCAGGGTATGCTCAGACGTGAGTCCCTTGCTCACTTTGCCACTGGATTCAAGCAAGCCGGGCTGAAGACAGCTGTAATGCCAGAAACAAGTCCTCGGAAGCTTGTTTCCGGTCCAGGGAAGGTATGGCTTGGCAATTCGGGCTGGACTGTTCCCATGAGGCACAGGGTCAGACTGATTTGCATATTGCCATGTCTGAACTGGGGTGGCAGACTGGGCTAAAGAACGGTGATGGATTAAACCCAGATCTTTTGACTGGGTGTGAGTGTTTGATTGGTTCAGATGCTCCGTCCATTACCACCCCCTTTTGTACCGAGATAGAAAGGGTGGCACCTTGCTGACCTGCCCCCGGAATAGCTTAGGCTTAGCTACTAGCAATCTATTGTGCCTTATATGGGTCTTCCTGCTGGCTCTCTGACAAGTGGTTCTTTTCCATCTTAGGTGATATCATACTGATTGTGTAAAGTATATATGCTGTGTATTGCTTGTAAGCCAGCAGTCTTCTCCACGCACCCCGAGGGGGGAGGATGGAGGGGGCTCCTCTGCGCAGAGTACTTTGTATAATAAATGATTGACCCTTCTTCACTGCCAACTGACTGATTATTGGTAATTGGTAAGGGGGGGCTATTGGTAAGTATAGCTCCATAGCTCCTATGCTAGAATATTTGGTTCCTTCATTACTTTTGAATGCGTTGCATATGGCAGTAGTCAGTTCCTTTTCTAGGGATTCGATCTAACATCTCGTACAATGTCAAACAACATGGTGACTTTGTTGTCCTGTGACTGACCCTGGTTTTTTATAAGAATAGGGCCTGAGGGAGTATGAATATGGGCTATAAGGGAAGGACAGTTTTCATGATGAAACAATTGTTTTTTCTATATTCCAAGAGCACTGATCATCTGTGTTTGTTTTTATCTATGGCACGGATTCCGACTGAGAACGGGGCTGAACCACATCATGAGGAAAGCAGGATGCTGAATGGCACATTTTTGTGTGGTTTCCAATACTGTTAGACTGGGGGGTGGGAGGTGCCATCCCATCCATAACCCTTGAGTCTGTAGTTGGAGTAGGGGACCTAGGTAAGTACCGGACCATATTTGTATGGCGAAAGAGAATCACAAACAAATCCCACCATTGTGTCATGGTCAAGATCAAGAGGCTCATTGGCACAGTACAGGGCACCATATTTAGGATTATGCGGCATGACTGAATTTGGGAACACATGCATGTGGTCAATGAGTAGCAGCTTCAGGCCCACATTTTTTTTTTATGTCAGGGCCCCAATCAGGGCCGGACTGGGAACCAAAACCGGCCCTGGCAAAGGGCTCGGCCGGCCCCCCTCCCCCACGGGGGTTGTGGATGCCGTCAAGCTCTTTGCCAGGTCCGCTTTTCGGCCGATTTTGTTAGAGGGCTGATTTGCTGCAAAAACGACCCTGTAACAAAAACGGCCGCCAGGGGCCCCAAACCGGCCCCCCAACCATGCTGCGCACCGGGGGATTGCCCGGTGCCCGCTACGGCCAGTCCGACCCTGGCCTCAATGGCCAAGAAGGCTCGAGGTACATCCTCACAAAATTGCCAGGTGAAAATTCTACATTGTAATTGAACACAAGATACACTAATAGTGTGCACTTGATCATCCATCTATGTCACAGGTATAGCAACATGACAGCCCGCTCTGAGCCCAGATGGTCATACAGGGATGTCTGATGCATTAGCAGGAGAACAGTGTCTTAGTAAATATAGTCTCACAGGGTTTGTTCGGTCATCTTACCTTAAACTGGACTCCACCTGTTGCTGTTAAGGCTGTTGTCAATGACACCATTATGCATGTACTGGTTTACCCTTAACCCGTGTCACACCAATTGCATGCCCTTCCTTCTGATGTTGCGATTGTGAAATGAAATGAAATGATTACGCATTTATATAGCGCATGGTTACCCTGAGGTATCCCAGCGCTTAAGTGGTCCATTCATCTCAGCTGAGTTAGCAGAATTGTGTATTTCTCCAGTTGTGGCACGTGCCTAAACATGCATGTCAGTCACATGCACATATTAGTATCATATTCATTGAGACAGTCACAGAAACAGCTAATTGTTCTCATAATAATATGACAATGAGGACTTGGAAATTTGCCATCATTTTGCACGCGGCCATAGTCGAGTGTGCTATGATGGCTGAGGCCACGTCGAACCTCTGCATCACTACTTATTGATTGCTGGGTAGAAAAGATGGAGTCAGTGTATTGATAGTATCCTGAGAGTATTCGACACCACCCTGCTGGTTTATGATGCAAACTCCTGGCATTGTTTGTCTCTTACTAGCTGAGTGGGTAGCAGGAGTTACTGCAAATAAAACATGAACACCTTACACTACGTGTTGTCTGCATCTTGCATTGAACTGTGATTTGTAGCAAATGATTTAGGAAACTCTTTTTCTGCAGTGTTTTTCCAATTGAGTAGGCTTTGCAAACCAATTGCATCTAAACCTGCGTTTCTGCTGCCTCAGTGAAAATTGCTAGAGTATGGGAACTACACGGCCAGGAGCAAATATATTCCGTACAGCCTCACCACTGAAATAAAGCAGATCTGAAACAGAAAGAAAAATGTCTTTAGAGAAATATCAAATACATTAACCTTTTACTGCTGCTTCGGAGAGTCGCAGAGAGAAGAGCCGTGCCATTGTGAATTACTGACAGCAAAGGTTACCATGAGTGTAAATGAAATCACATGGCACTGCCGGCCCCTGGGGAAAATAAACCCCAGTAATTAGATTAAGAGCTCATTGGAAACATTGTCTTATTTCAGGAAGGGCGCTGGCAGATGCTAATCGTGGCATGGCTGTGCCGGGCTGGTGTCACTGCAGCGTGCTGTGTCGCTTAAAGGCTGAAAATAACCGTAATTAGACCCGAGGTTTGAGTCATTTCCTCTTTCTTGCGTCTCAAGCTGCACACGCACAAAATAACAACCATTCACTTGACGTTCTGACCCCGTTAGACCACGGCAGTTTTTTTTTTCTTTTCTTTTTTAAAGACCAACCTATAGTATGCCGTCATTATTGATGCTTCTGGAAGTGAACAACTGAAAGCACAAAATGCCCCCTCAAAAGGAAGAGAGCAGCTGCGTCACTAATCTTCTCCGGAGGGAACGGCAATTCCACGCTGACCTGAACGCTCCTGCCTCGCGCGTGTCCTTGATCTATGTGCGCTGCATACATGTTCCATTGTTTCCTTTTAAGCACACTGTCTTCGATAATACATATTTGAACTGGTATTTACAAAAGAAAAGCCATGATCACAGTCCTTTGTATTTGTAAGTGGCAGAAGATTAATATAACACACCACGATTTTTCAACACATCAGATAGGAAAAGCTACTTTTAAATATATTTATTCAGTGTGATAGTAGCAGATAACAAAGACTAAACACGTGCTGAGTGTAGCCAGATAGGTTTCGGTGTAGGAAATGTAAAGGTCTATCCATGATAGTTTTTCTTTGAGATATCATTAACTATTGGTCATTCTTTATGCAGTCACCATTACGTAATAGTTTATTCAAATATTTTTGATGGCATGTATCAGTGGCAGAGAGCTTCAATTCCTAAAAGAATATAAACAGCACATCTAAAAGGAGAATAATACAGAGTTTGTAAATATATGATAAAAAAACCCTCAAGTATACAGAAAGCAGAAATTGTGCCTTGAGAATGCTAACAACGCCCTACTTCAAATATTTAGACAGTAGCCAGATCAAACCAGGTAACAAAAAGGCCCCCTGGTTCAACGATGACCTTAAGAAATCCAAGAAGTTATGTCGTACCCTCGAGAAAACCTGGAGAAAAAACCCAACCACTGACAACCTGACCACCTTCAAGGACGCCACCCGCAAACACCACCAATTGATCCGATCCACGAAGAAATCAGCATTCAAGGATCAACTCGACAACAACGCCCACAACAGCAAAGAACTATTCAACATCGTCAAAGAATTTACCAACCCCACCGCCAGCACCAACGACATCACTCCCTCCCAAGACCTCTGCGACTCTTTATCCTCTTTCTTCCACAACAAAATCGCCGACATACATAACAGCTTTGAAAACCAGGCTGAAGAACAGACCACTCCACCCACCTCCGAACCTAAACAGCACTCTCACAACCTTTACGCCTGGAACCCAATCACTACTGAAGACACCATCCGCCTGATGAACTCCATCCACTCAGGCTCACCAACCGACCCATGTCCCCACCACATCTTCAACAAAGCAGACTCCATCATCGCACCCCATCTCCGCGATGTCATCAACTGTTCCTTCAATTCCGCCACCTTCCCGGAAAGCTGAAAACATGCCGAACTCAGCGCCCTTCTGAAGAAACCCACAGCAGACCCCTCTGAACTTAAGAACTACCGCCCCATCTCACTCCTCCCATTCCCTGCTAAAGTCATTGAGAAAGCAGTCAATAGTCAGCTCGTCGCCTTCCTTGAATCCAATAACTCCCTCGACCCCTCACAGTCCGGCTTCCAAGCCAAACACAGCACCGAAACCGCCCTTATTGCTGGTACAGACGACATCCGAACGCTACTGGACAACGGAGAAACAGTTGCCCTCATCCTACTTGACCTCTCCGCCGCCTTTGACACAGTCTGTCATAGCACCCTCATACAATGCCTCAGCAACGTCGGAATACAAGGAAAAGCTTTGGACTGGATCATCTCGTTCCTCGCCGGAAGAACCCAGAGAGTCCGCCTCCCCCCATTCAGGTCAGAGGCCACCAAAGTCATCTGCGGCGTACCACAAGGATCATCACTCAGTCCCACCCTCTTCAACGTTTACATGAGTCCCCTCGCATCCATCGCGCGACAACACAACCTCAACATCATCTCCTACGCAGACGACACCCAGCTGATCCTCTCCCTCACCAAAGATCCAAACACCGCGAAAACCAATCTACACGAAGGAATGAAAGAAGTAGCCGATTGGATGAAGAACAGCCGTTGAAAACTAAATTCAGACAAAACGGAAGTCCTCATCCTAGGATCATCCCCCTCTGCCTGGGACGACTCATGGTGGCCACCGGCCCTGGGTACAGCACCCATACCTACAGATCACGCACGTAACCTGGGCTTCATCCTAGACTCCTCCCTCTCGATGACCAGACAAGTCAACGCCGTCTCATCTTCATGCTTCAACATCCTACGCATGCTCAAAAAAATCTTCAGTTGGATCCCCACCGAAACAAGAAAGACAGTCACCCACGCACTGGTCACAAGCCGACTGGACTACGGAAACATCCTTTACGCCGGAACCACAGCCAAACTACAGAAAAAACTTCAACGCATCCAAAACGCCTCAGCCAGACTCATACTGGACATCCCCCGTCAAGCTCACATTTCCGGTCACCTGAAAGACCTCCACTGGCTCCCCGTCAACAAGAGAATAACGTTCCGTCTCCTCACCTACGCACACAAAGCCCTCTACAACCTAGGACCCGAATGCCTCAACACACGACTGTCCTTCTACACACCCACCCGCCAACTACGATCATCCAATCAAGCCCTCGCCGCAATTCCGCGCATCCATAGATCCACCATGGGAGGAAGATCCTTCTCCTACTTAGCGGCGAAAACCTGGAACTCTCTCCCCACTCACCTCCGCCTTACACAGAACCACCCCTCCTTCAGAACGCAACTAAAAACCTGGCTTTTCGATAAGTAATGCACCCACCCTCCCTCAAGCGCCTTGAGACCCTCTGGGTGAGTAGCGCGCTATACAAATTCTTGAACTTGAACTTGAACTTGAACTATCTCTAAAGTTGATAGTTTCCAGAAGAAATTGACCGCCACATCAAAAAGACGATGACATAGCTTTCTGCCTATCAAAAAGACAAATCAAATTATAATTTAAAAAAAACTATCCTAAACGAAGGCCCGATTGTGGCAAATGGCCCTCTCTAAAGTGTCACCCCAAACGTTTTGCCTTCCTCTTTCTATTTTTGCTGACTCTTTTTGTTGTCTTTAGGAGTCTGAGGACTTTACCACTGCTGACCAGTGCTAAAGTGCATGTGCTTCTCCTCTAAACATGGTTATATTTGGTATATCGAAAATTGGGATATTTAATTTATCTGTAAGTCCTAAGTAGAGTGCACTACTTGTGCACAGGGCCTGGAAATTAAGTGCTACTGGTGGGCCTGCAGCACTGGATGAGGCACCCACACAAGTAGCCCTTTAAACATGTCTCAGGCCTGCAATTGCAGAGCCTTTGTGTACTGTTTTACTGACATTTGGACTTGGCATTTAAAACCCTTTGCCAAGCCTTAAACTCCCCATTTACTGCACCTAATTCACCACTAAGAAGGTACGTCATAGGTAGGAGATAGGGCAGGGTGCTGTGTAAGTTAAAGGTAGGACATGAACTCTTACGTTTTACATGTACTTGTAGTGAAAAACACCTACATTTGTTGTTCACTACTGTGAGGCTTACGCCTCTCATAGATTAACATTGGGAATTCCTTATTACACTTTTAAGCTGTAAATCCTGATTGAGAGGGAGAAACTTTATCATGTTTTATATCTGTGGAAGGGTAATGATGAATTCTCTTTACTGGTAAATTTGGATTGAACATAACTATTTTATTTATTGCAATTCAGAATCACTCAGCGGTAAGGGCTTAGCACTAGGGCGAATAAGTTAATTATTCCAAACACTTTGTGAACTTTCAACTTGAGAACAGGCGCTACAACCCTGGTGGTTCACCACCCTCGGGCCACCTTGCAATGAAATAAACAATTACACTCAAGAGGAACGCCAAACAATCTCTGAAAACAAATGTTGCCAATATTTGGAATCTTTTCAATAACCAGTCCATAGGCAGAAAGTTGTTATTCCAAAATAAATGGTGTTCTTCTTTAATTCAACAAAATCACAGTTCTTTTCAACAAGTTCTTGTTCAACAAGTCCTTTTCTTCTTTTATTTTAAAGGTCAAAGTTCATTTCCAAATATATTTTAGACCAGCACATTCACAAATTCAAATCAGCCGACGCGTTTCGTCCTATGCGGACATCAATAGGGCTCCAGTATTTGATATCTAATACTGTGTTCTTAATCCACTGTAACATTACTTTCAGTATTCCTATGATGCCAATAGGTTCATTCTAAGTTTGGTGTTCAGACATCTGTAGACCATCATTTTTATGTTCTCTACTTTCGAATTTGAAAATTGTAGAGCTGAATATCTCGTGATAATAATCTCTATGTGACAAGATTCTAATATATATTAAACTTAGTCCCAGTCCATGTTCTACTTTTCACTTCTGAGGTCGCTTTTTATCTCCATTCTTATTTGTATAATTATTATAGTACTTCCTTCTCCTCCATCCTGGCCCGATAAATCCTGCCGTTGTCAATGGCAGGATTTATCAGGGAAGGCCGGAGGAGGAAGGAAGTACTATAATAATAATTCGAATAAGGATGGAGATAAAAAGCGACCTCAGAAGTGAAAAGTAGAACACGCACTGGATATATTAGAATCTTGTTGAACAAGAACTTGTTGAAAAGAACTGTGATTTTGTTGAATTAAAGAAGAAGAACATTTATTTTGGAATAACAATTTTCTGCCCATGGACTGGTTATTGAAAAGATTCCAAATATTGGCAACATTTGTTTTCAGAGATTGTTGGGCGTTCCTCTTGAGTGTAATTGTTTATTTTATTTATTGAGTTTTTTATTTACTTAGAGTTTTATATAGCAAGAACATGACCCAAGAGGGTATCAGAGCACTTTACAAATGATCAGGGTGACAGAAAAAAGTAAAGCAGATGATAATAATTAACAATAACAGTCACAATAACAGTACAGGAAGTAATAGTACCAAGGCAGATGAAGAACACCCTCTAGTCCCAAAGAGAGAAACCAAAACAGGCCAGATAGTCAGGCTAACATATCGCCAGCACATACGGTGTGCATTATGGGTGCTGGGGAGTAGAGATCCTGAGAGGTAGAGCAGGTATTTGTACACCAATGTCACTATCACTTGTTTTCTGAACGATGCAGTTGAAGTTTTTTTTAATTTACTTGAAAGGTTTTTTATAGAGCGAACATGACCCATCACGGTATCAGAGCGCTATACATAAAAGCAAGCAATACAACTAAGAGAAGATAAAGAATAGCCCAGGTCATGGGAGGTAAATAGCAGTATAAAATGCATTGTAGAACATTACAAACAGTGCAGTAAACAGGAAGTACAGTAGGTTTGGGTGGCTTCAGAACTATTATTGCAAGTATGTATTCAGGAGCAACCCTTTGACTTCTTTTTTGAATGTGGCGATAAAGGGGTTAGTTCTGATTTCGGGAGGAAGAGAGTTCCATATTCTTGGCGTAAGACCAGAGCAGGAACAGTTGTAAGTTCCCTGTTTGTTTCATTTTTTTAGGCTTCAGCAGTTTCAGTAGTAGATTATTAGAACTTCTTAGGTCTCAGTTCAAACCAGATACTTCAAGTTTGTTTTGCCAGATGGACTGGAGTGTTGTGGTGCAGCGCTTTGTGTACCGGGCAGGCTATTTTCAAAATAATCCTTGCTTCAAAAGGGAGCCACTTGAGTTGAATTTGGTAAGGCGTGATGTGATCATGTTTTCTAGAACCTGTGATGAGTCTGGCTGCAGAGTTCAGACTAGCCCTTGAAGGGGCCAGACTAGCTTTGGGAAGCCCATTCAGGGTCAAAATTCCGTAAGTCAAGTAGGAGATAACAAGGGATTGGACTGCTAGCTGCATGTTGTCAGGAGGCAGGAACGGTTTGCTGTTCCTTAAAGTGTTGAGTTGGTGATTGGCTCCTTTACTTGTTGCACTGATGTGGTATTTCATGCTTAGGAGTTTGTCTAGAGTTATGCCTAATGATCTGGTGGAATCCACAACATGAAGAGTGCAATTGAAGGCTGTTATTTGTTTGAGCCAGTCTTGAATGGGGATAGGATGATTGTGGGGACTATCAGGAGGAATTCCGTCTTGAGCGTATTTAGCATAAAGTGATTGCGAGTTAGCCAATGTTGAGTTTTCACAAGATCAGAGTTAAGAGTTTTGATATTGTCAGGTGAGAACATTTTCAGGTATATTTGAGTGTCGTCTGCGTACATGTGATAATATATGTTTGAATGGTTCTGGATTTCAGTGGGTGGTTCCATGTTCAAGTTTAAGAGCGTGGGTGGTAGTGCAGATCCTTGAGGCACCCCAATTGAGACTGGGATGTTGTTAGAAAGGGACTGGTTCCTTTGATTCTCTGTGATCTATTGTGTAGGAACGAGGCAAACCAATATAAAACAGGGCCTGATAAACCCAACCTTATTTCGAGAAGATCAATCAGGCTATCATCTTTAACCATGTCCAACACTGAAGAGAGATCCAGGAGAATAGGTAGGTCAGATTTCATTCTGGTCAAGTAGTCTCAGAGAGTCATCCACAATGTGTGTCAGGGCAGATTCAGTACTGTGACGCACTCGAATGAGGGATAAAAAAATTTGATTTTTCATACACGAGGAGTATTGGACACATACATAAATGTTAGCATGATGTATCTATATATTCTCTTTGCTTAATATGCACACAACATAACCCATATATGTTTTAGCCGGTAGGAAAAGGTTTATTTTTTCGTTTGTTTCATATTCATAGAATAGGCCGAGAATCATACAGACGCCATCCTCTTTCCTCAGTGTCAGAATACAAGCTGTGATCATGTGTTACTCTCCAGTAGTTGTCAAGTCCCAGTTTATTTGAGTTACTGAGAGCAGCTGAAAGTAACTGTTTTCCCTCTGTCCTGGGACTCAAGGTCGCATCTGTCTTTGGGTGCGCTAAGCGCATTCCTGGAGGCGCCGTGCCTACACTCCTGGGCACGAGGATGAAAGGGAGTCACCCCTCCTGACCTTCCCGGTAATAAATAGTAAAGCTTTGAACCAATTATGTGTGCCATATATGGTCCTTACTTGTGGCCCAAGGGCAGAGTGGTGTATTTCCATTTACAGTGACTTCATGTGTTGAACTGAAAGTATATATGTTTGGTTTTGAATGTGAGCCAGCAGTCGTCTCCGCGCACCTGGTGGGTGAAGGTTGGAGAGGCTCCTCTATAGAGTATTTGCTTAATAAATGATTGACCCTTCTTCACTGCCAACTGACTGATTATTTGGTAATGGTATTGGGGCTATGTGGTAGGTATAGCCCTTTATGTTATTTTTACTGTACATCAGTTGGCGACTCTGTCGGGACTTCGCGATAGGGTCGCCCTTCCGTAACCAGGTAGAAAGGACAAAGAAAGGGGAGCTCTGGTCGAGCGGGTGGACTGACAGAAGATTCTGACTTACTCCGCTTTCGCGATCAGGGAGCCCCAGCTGTTAGTGACCCTTCACCGGAGTCCTACGGGCATAACCCGGGAGCTGACCGTGTTGGTCTTCAGGAGTTGGCAGTGGAGAATACGCAATTGTACCTGCGTGCACCAGGTGAGTGAATTGATTTTGATGTCTTGTGGAATGCGCTATTGAGCAGTGCTTTTGAAACAGTTAACTGTATTGGATTTGGTGGTCAGTTTACCACGGAGATCTTTGGGGGTCTGACGGGGCAGCATTGTGGCTGCACGGGTAGATGCCCCACTGACTTGTTTTATGAACAATGGAGACGCTAATCAGACTCCCTGGTGTAGCTCATGAGGTGCGCACCTGGCCGGACTGGTCTTGGAAAGGCCCGTGGTCGTACCTGGGTAGCCTTTGGGACATATCTCAAGTGACGCTAAGGCAGCGAGCTTAGTCAGAATAGGCCCGAGGGGGATCCAGGAAGGCTTCGGGATGGTCTGTAGGACAGTCAGTGGTTAATACCTGTCCAACGGTCTCTTGGTAGTCTTTGGACTACCTGATTTTGGTGCCTGTTGGTCTAGAATCTGAATCGATAAGTTCTCATGAACGGGAGTTGACGGGCTCTGTTCTTTTGTTTGGAAAAAGACATGTCATTTTGAAAATTCTTTCTTGGTGTATATATGTATGTATCGTTTTGTTTGTGTTTGATTTTTGAGAAAAAGTGTCAATGGTGAGGGTGTGTGAACATGCCTTGTTTGAAAGATTGTTTTCTGAATGAGATTTAACTGTCAACAATCATTATGTCGTGTTTTAGTAAATTGTGTTTTGGATGTTGCTGTCGCCGGAAAAGCACACGTTTGGATGAAAGTCAACCTGCCCCCGCCAGAGGGCAATCCAAGTTATGATATGTAGTGTCATGTCTGAGATGGGTGTACCTGCGGACATCTTAATAATCTTACAGAGATTACATCATAACAACTATGCCCGAGTGAGGTGTGGGAAGTCAGGGGAACTGACGGATAGATTCCCCGTTGACAGGGGGGTTAGGCAGGGCTGTGTGCTTGCGCCGACCCTGTTCTGCCTTTTTGTCAACGGGGTAATCGCCCACCTGAATGGTACTGAACATACTGACGCCCCAAAACTGAACGGCAGTAGGGTGCCTGCAATCATGTTTGCGGACGACACCCTGCTGCTGTCCAAAACCCCAATGGGGATTCAGCGGATTCTCGATTCTTTTGTGGCCTTTTGTACGGATAGGGGTCTAGAAATTAACGCTGCCAAAACCAAATTTATGGTCCTGAATCCAAGCCAAAAACTGCGCCCGAATCCATTACTGGGAGAGTCACGGCTGGAGAGAGTCTCCACCTTCGAATATCTAGGCATAACCCTGAATGAGACTATGACATGGGGACCGCATCAGACCAAGGCTAACCTTAAACTAATACAGACCACTGGGGGTATCGCGCGGATGTTGAAAAACTCGACATACCGGCCGTTGGGACCATCCATCCAGATCTACAAGGTACAGGCCAGGGGTGCTACTATGTATGGGGTGGAACTGTGGGGACATACACCAACTCGCAGTCTGTCGGTAACTGGGAATAATTTCATTAGACAGATAGCTGCGCTTCCACCCAGTACTCCGCTCCTCCCTCTGAGGCTAGATCTGGGACTGAGACCAATAGCTGACGAAATAGGTCTTAGACCCATAGTCTTTTGGCGAAGATTATGGAGCAGTGAAGCACTCTCTGCTTATAGGGCGGAATTGAGGGAGCTTCTCACTCATCCGAAAGCGTTACAGATCCCATGGGTAAAATATATCCAAAAATTATGTACGATATTGGGGTTCCATGATCTCTGGTCTGATCCTGCTGATGCCTCACTAAACATCTCACGCAGAACTTTGGTTGATGCCTATCATGCCCAGAAATTATCAACTGCCATGGACTGCCAGCGGGAGGGATCACTAACATCTGTATTAATGCTAAGCAAGGACTCATACAGGATGGAAAGGGTTCTGGACGCCATGTCCCCCGCACTGGCCAGGAAGCTGTTCCTCCAATGGAGATACGGCATTTTGCCCCTGCGAGCTTTTACCAGCTCCTGGACAAACCCGCCCTCCTCTAAGCAGTGTCCAACATGCTCTTAGGTGGAGGAAAGTGACCTACATGTAGCCCTGTTTTGCCCAACCTATATGAAAGCTAGGAAATACTGGCTTCTCCCACTTATTAGAAACCTTGGTTGTAGGGAGTATCTGCCAATGTACAGAATCTTGAAAACCGATGTTTTGAGTTTAACTGTGTTTGCACTGGCTAAATTTCTTACTAATGTTTGGCACATTCGCACTAGTATTCTGAAGTCACAGTCCTTGAGTTAGTTTTAAGTTTTGTATAAATGGAACCTTGGTAGTTTTATCTCCAGAAATGAATGATTTTACAATGTATAAATATGTGCTTGTTATTGGCGGTGATTTTATGGTCTATATGGTTTATTGTTGTTGTATATCTTTGATGGCCGAATGGCCGAAATAAAGATTAAATAAATAAACAAAGCAAACCTGACTGCAGCCGCACGAATAGTAACCAAGCAGATCCACCCCGACTAGCTGAAGTCCTCTACTCATCCAGTATCGCAGCTGCCGCTGCCACATCAATATCAACATCGCCTGAATTAAGAAGAGCAGGAGCACACACTTACCTAGTAGACCAAGAACCTACCAATTACAATACTCTGGAAATGGCGTCTACTAGAAAAATTACCATCAAAGACTGGAGTTTACAAAAGAAAGCTGAGTCCCTAGAAACAGTAATTGACCCACATTCAGTGAATCAGGGTGAGACTCATCCTCGGAAGTTTAGCTCACCACACTTTGGAAATCAAGACGCGCTAGTGGAAGTTAAGGTACTGATTCACAAAGAGGAGGAAAGAGAAGATCTATCTCCTCCTCAACTACTTAGTAGCTCACCAAATTTAATGAAGGAAACCCGAGACGCACGAACAGAACCATCCACGGTAACTGAAGAGCAAGGAAATAGAATACAACCACCCCAATTGCCAAACACACCCCTGACTCAAACCAAGACACCCCAATTAAACCTGAGCAGCATTTCTGAACAAACAGCACCAAATAATAGGTTAGGAGTGCAAATGCCATCTCAACGCTGCACCTTACTACCGTTCAACGATTCACAATCCATAAACAACTCCATAAATAATGACATGTCTTCCATAGCAGCACAGGAGTGGGAAGAATTAGTTGCTACTTATAACCTCAAACCATCTGAAGGGAAACCACTCATTGATGTATCGCCGAGACTTGAGAGGAGTAGCAACCCAGGAAAGCCAGTCCCTGAATCTATATGGATAACAATCTTGAACACCCTGCAACACTCGACCACAGCCCTGGAATTCCAGTCACAAAAATGGACTTGCAGCTTTCTGTTCTGCAGACAATGGCCGATTCTATCTCAGGAATTGACTGGAAAATCTCAGAACTTAACAGTCTCATAAGGAGGGGTCAAGACGCCGTTTCTGTGGCTCAAATAATTCCACCACAATCACAATCCTGTGATCCAATTTTAGATAAATTATCTTTTTTACCATCTATGTTAGGGGACTTGATAAGTGACCTAAAATCAACAGTTCTACGAACCCTGATTCTGCAATCCTCTGACCTACCTCCAGAACTCTCAGTGGCACCAACAGGCCTAGTGACCGAGCAGCCGGGTGAGCAGAGCTCAGTTATCATTTTACCCTCAGTTCAAACATCATCGCCCAGATTACTGGAAAAAGAGTTAATGATTACTACTGCGACCATAGTTGAACCATCTTTAACAAATAACCAGGCCTCTAGCAGGACCCGAAGAAAGAATAAAAGGAAAGGAAGAAATCGGCTACTAACGGACGCAAGACAAAACATAGAAGCACAATCGAGCTCTTCTCCTTTAGCAGCAAGCTACGGCAGGATATCAAAAGATAACGAACAATCATCTCCCCTGCACAAGGTCCCTGAAAGTATTCCATCAGAGTCGCCATCATGTTGCGTACAACTGACAACCAGCGTTACTAAGAAACCTGCACCAAAAAAACTGAAACAGAAATTTTTACAATTTAAACCAACTGAATCAGCACATAATACTTATAATGCTGAATTAACACCATTTGAAAATGTTCCAATAACAGGAAGAGAAGACAATGTCATGGCCATCAATGCGGAGTCACCTCAGCAACCGATACGTAAATGGAATAGTAAAACCCGGGAACTGAGGACAGACAACGATCAAAGTGAGCAACCAAATTACTTGGACACGGTATGCCCAAGTCATTCCCCTCAACCTATTCAACAGGGCTACGAGAGACCTCTAACTGATTCAACAATATCCCCCAGCATTTGAATAGCCCAACATCAATTCTCTTCATTCCTGAATACACTTCTTGAGGTAGGGATGACATACTGAATAAGGGAAATATATTAAAACTCCTGCACTCAGTAACTAACCTAGCAAACATCAGCTCCACTGACCTCATTCAAATAGAGTTTCAGCCAAACACCGTGCCCCATCGTCCAGATATAACAAAAGCAACATGGCACTCATTAGAGACAGCACATAAAATCATGGAAGAAGAAGCAACGTTCCAGGATTGGGGGATAGAACTGAGACTTGAAAAGCGACCTCGCTATCCAACACCTCTTTTACCACTTATTAGACCTTTGGTACAAAAAAGCACTAACTCAATACTAAAGAGAGCTAGGAGCAGCTCGCCCAGGATGTACCCCGGAGAAACAAAAAGTCCTCGATATGGACAAAATCAAAATCATAGTAGCTATCTTTTGCCAAAAACCGTCCATAATTGGAAGTCAATTCAACGTACAATCGTCACAACGACTGTCCATAACTCACAAAAAAGGAAAGAACCTACCAACCCCTCAGCTAAGCGCAGGGAAATCAGAATTTGCTCCTTGAACATCAACGGTTTAGCCAGTAAAAGTAATGATCCCGAATTTCTTCAACATCTAAGTACATTTGACCTTCTATTGCTCCAAGAAACTTGGGAAGAAAAAGCATTTGAGCTCCAAGGGTTCACATCTTGCTGCATTCCGGCAAAAAAAAGCTCCACCTTTGGACGAAGATCAGGAGGTCTGATGTTCTTCGCCTCAATATCAACAATAGGCGAAATTGAAGCAATGGATTTTCATATACCTCCCCCAAGTGCCATACAGGTGGTAAAGATCTCACTCTGGTTAAAGAAGCAGATCCAGGAAGTAATTATAATTAACATATACATTCACCCGAAACAGAAACAAAAAGCGTCGGAAGACCAGGCAAAAGTGCTGGAAAAAATAACAGAAGCAAGGGAGTCCAACTCATTCATCTTGGCCGGCGACTTTAATATGCTCCTCATTAATAAAGATCAAGACACCAACCTCATCCAAGATTTGAATGCAGCGTGGGGTGTGCCAACACAAGGCCCAACAAAAAATAAGAAACCAACGAAGCACTCAAAAATCTTACTTCGACATCGGGAGCAACTTAACTTAAGGGCCCTAAATGGTCGCTATGTCGACGATGATCCACCAGCCGCCACCTTCCATTCCAATAAACAATCTTCTCATCTTGATTACATGTTCATATCTTTAAACATGGTTTGCTAGGTAACAACTTTCAGAATAGGGACGAGCGACTTCAGTGACCACCTGCCTCAAGAAGCCGAAATAAGATTTAACTTTCAACTGGAAACTGAGCCATGTACAGGCCCCGACACAGAAGTCAGTTCAAACTTAAAGCTGCTACGGTGTAACGCCGGAAATATTGACTCCGTAAGCTCCACAGCGAAAACCCTTTTCACCCAAACTGCCAGTTCTTTAAACAAGGTGTCGGATGTCTGGCAAAACTTCACTCAAGCCATTAGAGAGAAAATGGTAAAAATCTTGCCTAAAAACTTACGTCAAGGAAAGGGAATTTCAAATGAAAAACAACTAACCCCAGAAATGAAAACACAAAAACGATTAATAAATCAAACATTGAGACAAATGCGAAAGGATCAAACAAACCACAGCCGGGAAGCAAAAAAACAGCTAAAACGGTTGAAATGGGAATAACAGAAGCTAAGAAATGAAGACCTGTGGGTAAAACTTCTTTATGAAGGGAAGCAGAAAAACAGCTCTAAGTTTTGGCAAATGGTCAAAAGATTACAGAATCCTGATCACCTAGGTCAAAACTCACACATATCAGAGGAGGTATGCACAAAATACCTATTGACGCATTTCAATAACGATGACACCACTGAGGATGCCGTCACAAACAATCCCTGTACAAACGCCATAAGGTCTAAAACAAAAGGGAAGAGCCCCTCAAAACTTGACAAGTCAAAGATGGAAGAAAGCCCTGCGAAGGTTGTTGAGCTAGGGCCAAAGAAAATTTTCCCAGCGGACATCAGACGGCAAATAACAAGGGGGAGACCCACCGGAGCTCCGGGGCCGAATGACATACCACCTATGCTGTACAAATCAGACGCGGAGTTTTGGAGTGCATTATTATCACCAGTATTCAACAGTATGAGGCATACCCAGACTCTTCCTGAGTCATGGCACGGGTCAGTTATCAGCCCGATCTACAAACACGGTAGCAAGAAGCATCCAAACAACTATCGGCTTATTGCCTTACTAGACGTGGAGGTAAAATATTTTGCAGGAATCATCCTGGAGGAATTAACATCATGGGCATCTGAAAACTCCATCATCCCAATTAACCAAGCGGGTTTCTGCAAAGGCCAAGGGACCACAACCAACATCATGGCATTGTCCTTGCTGATGGGAGCAGCAAAAGAGATCAAGTCATCTTTATACCTCTCATTTATTGACTATACTGCGGCATTTGATAATGTGGACCGCAATAAACTTTGGCAGAAACTGGACAATCAGGGAATACCGAAACACCTCCTAGATGTGCTAATACTACTCCACTCAAAAACCTGGATTAAAATCAAACTTGGGCAGGTACACAACTCTCGAAGCCCATTAGGACAACAAAAGGGTCAAAACAGGGGTGCGTACTAGCACCCTTTTTATTCAACCTCTTTTTAGCCGACCTCCCTGGAGAACTCGACAAATGTCCTAATCATGAACCTAAATTAGGGAAAATTACCCTCTCCAACCTGCTATAGGCAGACTCTCTGGTGCTGATAAGTCGGACGCCAACGGGCCTTCAGCATCTCTTGAATGCAGCTCACACTTTCTCAGTAAAGAATTCCCTTCAAATAAACTTCAAAAAGTCAAAGGTCATGGCCGTGAATTATAGGGAAAAAAGGAATCTTTACTGGTACCTGAATGGAGAAAAGCTCGTTTGGGTAACCACCTACAAGTACCTGGGAGTAATCTTGGACTCAAAAAACACGTCTAAGGCATAACTTGACTCCTTACGAGGTAAGGCGACAACGACCTACTTGGCACTAAAACCATTAAAGGCCAAACTTCCCGATCTCACACTTAAACCTCTCCTTGAAATCTTGCGTGCAAAATTACAGCCAACTCTTACATACGCTAGCGAATCACTTCATGGGAAGGATGCCGCATTACTGGACACAGTCATAGCCAACTCATATAGGGCTATTTTTAACCTTCCAAAATATGTCTCTCCTGCTCAGTTCCGACTAGAATTCGGCATCCTCAAACAAACATTAGAAAGGCGGAGTGTGTGCGTAGCCAGCTGGCACAAGATTCGCACTGCAGAGACCGGCTCCTTAAGCTCTAACGTATGGGAAGAGTTACTTCGGCATCGCAAATCTTTGCCCAGAGATTACCTATTTGAATCACTCCAAGTTTTAGGCCTGACCGACATCTGGGAAACGCCAATAGACCTTCTGTCCTTCAAAAAAGTTGCCAAAAAATCAGCACGTATTATTTCAGCGATTGAAGACAAAAAGGATCTAGCAAATAGGGCGCACGGCTGCATAACGCTGGGAGATTATGGAAAAATACAATCACAAGCATACCTCAACATTGGTATGAAAATAAAAGTTAAAGAGAAGTTTCTAAAACTGCGCCTCTCTGTAATCCTTATACTACCACACCTTCCACCCTGGGAGAGAAACAACTCTTCACAGCAGTGTCGCCTGTGCAAAATCGGCAAGGAGGACATCGTCCATGTGATTTGCATCTGCCCTAGACTAAAGGACCTGAGGTAAAACTTTTTACGACCATCCTTTAAACTACATGCCGTTCAGACTTGCAGGCAGGCAGTTAAACTGTGCTTTAATACCAACAACACAAAATTGAATTGCCATGTCGTGAAGTTCTTTGACTTAACAAGAAAAAGACTTAACAGCGTTTGATGAACATTATAAGGTCCTGAGGATAACCACGAACTGATCTTAACCAACTTCTTACTTTTAATTTAATCTAACTCGAAAAGCTTAAGTACAAATGGTTTTTTAAATGTATCTACTGGTGTTTTTATAATTTTGTAAAGATTTTAATTAATCATGTACAAAATAAACAATACTTACTTACTTACTTACTTGTCTTTCTTGTACCCTCCAGTTTATAGAGCCCCTTCTAATTATCACAAGGATCATCGTTTAGATAAACGAAGTCTGCCACTTACTAGGAATAAACAGGGATAGATACCACTGAGATAGACAAAACAGATACCCCATAAAAGCATTTCATTGACATCGTAAAGGGAGTATTTCCTATTTGGGGACCCATAATCACTAGCAAGGAAGTACGGCGTTTGTCCAGAGTAGTTGAAAGGGTGATTAACACTACTGCAGGTATATTGATCAATTTAACTGTAGAGCTTCAAGCGACGAGACTCGTCTCGCTTCAATACCGTATGGTTTTAGACGTTATCTTGGCTGATCATGCCGCGTAATCAGCAGTTCCTGTTGCGTATACATCCCTGACTCTGCCCCCTCTATTCATTTGGCCATTCAAAAGTTACATCGATTGGCGTCTGAAGTGCATGCCGAAACTGGTTCCTGGTCCCTCTCTGGTTGCTTCTGGGATCTGTTGTCTACCTGGGGATGGAAAATCCTGATGGTGCTGGCAGGTATAGCCGGTATCATATTCACCTGTTGCCTTTGCATACAATGTGGGCCTGCATGTTGCTCTTATTGTGCTGCTAACTCACCTCCTCTATGGCCGGTCCTTCCCCAGCTGCGGTAAAAGCCGAATTAGTTCAGCAAGAAAAATAAGGATATAATGCAGATTGATGAAGGGATATTTGAAGACCAAACCATTTTTAGTTAGCTACATCATGTTAAAAGGGCCGTTCTGAGGGATAAAAATTCGATTTTTCATACACGAGGAGTATTGGACATATACATATATGTTAGCATGATGTATCTATATATCCTCTTTGCTTAATATGCACATAACATAACCCATATATGTTTTAGCCGGTAGGAAAAGGTATAATTTTTCGTTTGTTTCATATTAATAGAGTAGGCCGAGAATCATACAGACGCCATCTTCTTTCCTCTGTGTCAGAACACAAGCTGTGATCACGTGTTACTCTCCAGTAGTTGTCAAGTCCCAGTTTATTTGAATTACTGAGAGCAGCTGTAAGTAACTGTTTTCCCTCTGTCCTGGGACTCAAGGTCGCATCTGGCCCTGGGTCCGATAAGTGCATTCCTGGAGGCGCCGTGCCTACACTCCCAGGCACCAGGACGAAAGGGAGTCACCCCTCCTGACCTTACCGGTAATAAATAGTAAAGTTTTCAACCAATCATGTGTGCCATATACGGTCCTTCCTTGGGGCCCAAGAAACGAGTGGTGTTTTTCCATTTACAGTGACTTCATGTGTTGAATTGAAAGTATATTTGTTTGGTTTTGACTGTGAGCCAGCAGTCTTCACCGCACACCTGATGGGTGAAGGTTGGAGAGGCTCCTCTATAGAGTATTTGCTTAATAAACGATTGACCCTTCTTTACTGCCAACTGACTGATTATTTGGTAATGGTATTGGGGCTATGTGGTAGGTATAGCCCTTTATGTTATTTTTACTGTACATCACAGAATCCTGATTGGAATTGGTTGAAAAGTTGAAACTGACCAATGTGATTACACAGTTGCATTTGCACACATTTCTCAAGCAGTTTGGCTAACGTCATGATATTAGAAATAGGTCCAAAGTTGTTAGGATCATTTAAGTCAGTATTTGACTTTCAAGGTATGGGGTGACTTGGCAAGTCTTCAGGCAATTAGGAATGATGCCTTGAAGGAGAGATTCATGGACAATCTTAGACCAGAGTGGGAGTATGGAGGGTATAGGTTCTTTGAAAAGCTTGGCGGGCAGAGGATCCTTGAAATGATTTGAAGGTTTTAATGAGATGATAGTTTTAGGGTAGCTCAGCTTCGTCTGATAGAATAAAGGAATTCAATAATGCCTAATTTTTGGGGGATTTAATCATGGAGCCAGAAAGATGGGAACTCAACAAGGGGAACAGCGTGCAATGGACTGGGTCAAGCCAGGTGTATTTGGTGGGGTGCACTGTAATTCTTGTTCGATTTTTCTTGTCTTTTCAATGAAGTGTGCAGAAAAATCTTCACTGCTAGGGGTTAAGTCATGGAGTGTAGATTCTTGATTAGTTGAGTGATTAGCTTGTTGTCTTGATTAGTTGAGTGATTAGCTTGTTTTTTGATAATATCGAACAGTTTTTTCAGCCTGTTTTTGGCGTGGTCGAGCTGAGACCTGAAGTGAGCGGTTTTGGCACTATGGATAGGTTTGTTATAGGCGATTTTTATCGTCTTCAGCAGCTTAAGGTTTTTTATGGAGTGAGAGTTTCTCCATGAACTCTCTGCACACCTCAGTTTGTGTCTTTCCGCATTAAGGGAGCAGTTGAACCAGGTTTGAAGTGTTTTCTGGGTATTCTTTTGAGTTGCTTTGGAGTAACTGAGTCAAGTATATCATTCATGGAGTGAATGTAGTGTTCAGTAAGGTCATCTAGATTTGTTAAGTTAGAGGGCGGGTGAAGGAGGTTATTACTAATGTTGGTTAGCTCATTTATATTGATGTTCCTTAAGTCTTGTGACCATTTTTTGGCCTTACTGGTCAGCACTCTTTCCAAGATGAGAAATGAGATTAAGTAATGGTCACAGAGATGTATCGCATCCATTTGAATAACTTTGCCTTTGGCAATGATTAAGTCAAGGGTGGATCCCTTGATGTTTGCAGGTTCATTGTACGACTGTGTGTGGTTTAGGTCGGAGAGGAAAGCTTTGAAGGTGCACAGTAAGGGATCATTTGTGTCTTCTAATATAGGTTGAAGGGTTAACATAGATTTCAGAAGGTAGGCAAAATTATTGGGACAAACCAAAGATGGCTTGGTTTAAGTTTATTTCCTACATTTCTGCTGTTACAATAGTAAGGATGTTGTGCTTCTTGAGGTTCTAGCTCTGCCAGAAAGCACCAGTTTTTGTGCAATGTACCTCGGCGTACTGAATTATTGTTTTAAAAGTGAGCCAGTTTAGTTATTTCAAATCCGGGCTGATGTGGTTATTGCCTTTAGATCCAGTAATGAGCCTTGCAGCTGAGTTAATGGAGGCCCTAAGGGGGGCCAACTTTGATCTAGGAAGGCCACAAAGGGTTATATCCCATAGTCAAACCTTGAGATTACTAGGGATTAAACAACTGACTTGAAGTCTTCATAGAGGAGGAAGGGTTTAATTTTCCTTAAGATGCTTATTTGGAAGTTAGGTCCTCTGGTGGCTGAGCTGATGCACTCCTTCATGTTCAAATTCTTGTTGAGCGTTATTCACAATGACTTTGTGGAATTGATAAAGATAATCGAAGGAGGAGACTTGGAATCAACTACATGAGGCTAGCTTGTCAAAAGATAATATAACTTTCGGGAGTATTATTAATTATCCCTTTTTCATACAGTTGATAGCCTTGCATGGAGATCCTCAGTACAGAAACTGAATGGCTTAACCATTTTACTACTCTTTATTCAAAACAGAAGGTATTATGTCCCTCCCTAGTTCCATCTCTACTTGTATCTCTTCTTACACTTCCTCTGAATCTGACTTTTCATTAGATGAGGTAGTTATGGCTCTGAAGGCGAATAAAGGTGGTAAAGCACCGGGTGCTCATGGGATTCCCATTAACTTGTTCAAATCCATTATCAACCTTAGGGTTTTCTTTTAACTGTACCTTTTAGAGCCTGTCAGCGCAGAGGATTTCTAAATAACTGATCAGAGTCTCTGATAGTTCCCATATTTAGGAAAAGCAATCATAACAGCCCAGCACAATATAGACCAATTTCCCTGCAGGAATCACTAATTAAAGTGGCAGGATGCATTCTATTAGGCAGATTGCTGGACTGGGCTGAGTCCAATAGTGTTTCCTCCGACCTGCAGTAGGTGTTCCACCCAGGCTTGGGGACTATTGAACAGGCTATTAATTTAAGTCTACTTATAGGGAAGTATGTGTTTATTGAAGAAGGGAGTCTGTTGCTAGCATTTGTAGATTTAACATTTGCATTTGATTTTGTGGTACATGATAAACTATGGTTGGCTGTGTATAGTATGTGAGTAGACCACTCTATTATAAACTTCCTCAAAGACTTATATGCCCTGGGTCAGGGCAGAGTTCATCATGGCCTGAAAGGTGAATGCGGCCAATCATTTCTGATAGAAAGAGGCCACATTTTTGCGTAATCTTCACCTTAATGGTTTAGGCAATACCCTTGCCAATAAGGGCACTGATTAAGCCAAAGTAGGACAGCGTCCTGTGGCAGTAATTTTATACACCGATGATGCAGAATTAATGGCTCGTACCCCATTAGGATTACAGCGAGTATTAGATGAATTTGTCCACAATGTTTTTTCGAATAAAGCCTATTTGATTTGATTTGATGTGATGTGAATTGATAATGTGTGGAATTTAATTAAGGGCTGTAAAGTGTTTCATCCATTGAGCAATGTCTAGAGATTGTTTGAGGGATGCAAATAAAAGGAATTCTGTTTTGAGAGTATTTAGTTTGAGTTGGTTGCAGGTAACTTGCAGGTCAGAGTTTGTAGAGTTGTGTTAAGAGACCTAATATCTTCAAGGGAGGAGATTTTCATGTACAGTTGAGTGTCATCAGCGTAATTGATGTTGGCTGACTTCAGAATTTCAGTTAACAGCTTCATGAACAGGTCAAAGAGAGTGTGCAAGAGCGTGGAACCCTGCAAAACACCTAGGGGCCGATTAGGATGGCGGTTTTTCCGCATCCTCCGGGCCGGCGGAAGTGTCCGCCGGCCTGGAGGATGCGGAAAAACCGCGGCGGAGACTCCAAAGACCCACCGCCAAATTAGGATGGCTGGTGGGTCTGGAATTCCGTCCGCCGCTTTTCCGCCGCGGTCGGCTTCCGACCGCGGCGGAAAAGCTATAACATGGCAGCCGGTGTCTATGAGACACCGTCCGCCATATTATGATGTTGGTGTAGGTATGCTTTTCCACGGCGGCTTTTCCGCCATGGAAAAGCATACGGACATTCACTTTGGGGGCCCGTTGCGGGCCCCCTGGGTGAATGGGGGGTGGGGGGTGCACATGGGGGGTACCTATGGTACCCCCCTGCATTTGCGTACACAAAGCAGCAGGCACCGTGCGGTGCCTGCCGCTTTGTGCATGTAAATGCAACACATGCATTTTTAACATTGCGGCGGGTGCAGCTTGAAGCTGCACCCGCCGCAATGTTAAAAATAGAGGATGTGACCGCCACCCTGGCGGTCACATCCTAATTGCCATGGAGGGACCGCCGCTGCCCATGCGGACGGTCCCTCCTACTCAGGGGTGGCGGACGGACGCAAGTCCGTCCGCCATCCTAATCGGCCCCCTAATGTGATAGGTGTGGGTTTAGATAGGGAATGATTAATCTTTATTCTTTGGGATATATTGTGGAAGAAGGAGACAAACCATTCTAGGACAGGACCGGAAAGCCCCATCCTGTGTTTCAGTAAGTCAATGAGGCTGTCACTTTTTACCACATCGAATGCTGATGACAGGTCTAGGAGGATTCGAAGGCAGGATTAATTTTAGGTCAACATCAACCTTGTGAGTTAGGTTCGATTCAGTACAGTGCAGTGGCCCTGACGGAAGCTGGATTGGTAATGGTCTAGGAGTTGGAATTGATCAATGTATTTGCATAACTGAGTATGGACACATTTTTCAGTTATTTAGATCAGTGTGGTCCACCATGTTTTTTTTTTAGGAATGGGGGTTATGTGTCCAGACCTGAGGCAGTCTGGTATAGTGCTTTGAAGTAATGACGCATTTACTATTTTGGTTCAAATTTGGAGAAGAGAGGTTTTAATCTCATAAAAGAGATTTGAAGGAAGCAGATCACTGAAATGGTTTTCAGTGTTGACATGATTTTCAGAATTGTAATTTCATCAACGTATATGATTGAGCTCCACAAGGCATTATTTTTAGGGTGAGACCTGGGTGCTCAGGCCCCAATGTTGTAGAGGGGCTGAGGTGTGAAAGCACCGGGAGGAGATCCAATGCAGATCGTAATTCCTTTCAATCTTTCCAGTCTTTCCTAAGAAGAAGGCGGCAAGTTCTTTGCAGGTAGGCTGCAAATTAGACCGAGATAGAGGGTTGGGTTGCCTGTTAAATTGCAATTCAACAAGTTCAAACTGTTTTTTAGGTTGGCTCCTGACGTCATCCAGCTGTTTCCTAAAAAAGTTTACTTTTGCACTACATACACGTTTGTTGTGAATGCTTCTCAGATAACTCAAGTGCTTGAAGTGTTCAAGAGAGGGGGAGAATCTCCATGATAGTTTGGCTCCTCGAAGATAGTGCCTTTTAGTGTTTAGGGTACCATTCTACCAAGGCTTAAAGTCTTTGGTAGACATTCCTTTTAGTTTGAGGGGTGCCATATTGTCTAGAATGTTTGCCATTGAGTTATTATTATGATCAGTAAGAACCTGGACATCTGACATGTCTTCAGGTGGGGTTGGGATGTGGTTCCTGATAGATGTCAGTTTTTTCAGGTTTATGTTTTGAATGCTTCTCTTCCAGTGTCTGGGTTTTATGATTTGCACCTTTTTTGAGGACTCTGATTCGGTGATGAGAAAAGTGATGCGGTGGTGGTGTGTCCAATCACACGGAGCAATAGACTGAAGTTGAATGGAATTGGCCTTGGAGATGATCAGATCTGAGATCACTCCCAGCTTGTGGATAGGACTGTTGCAGTGTTGGATCAGGTGATGGTCAGCTATGAAAGCTTTTAGGCTAATCACTGCTTGTTTGTTTGGGTCATTCCAGTGGAGGTTCAATTCACCAAGGAAGACCTGGGCACAGTGTATACCAGAGTTGGTTGTGATGATTTCCATAATTTGTTCAATGAATGGGAGGTTATATCGGGGAGGATGGTAAAACGAATGCAATATGCATTGAGGTTTATCATTACTCAAGATATCAAAGCCAAGCTATTCACAGAAGGTGAGAGTGTCGTTTTGAGCTTGCTTCACAGAAAGATTGTTGCGGTGAATACAGGTGATACCTCCACCTGGTCTGATTGGTCTATCTAATATGAAGATGTCATAACTACGAGGTACGAGAATATTGAAAGTTGCAGTGGAGGAGTAATGGAGCCATGTTTCAATCAGAACTATGAGGTCAAATTCATGTGGAAGGATAAGGTCAGCAATATCCACTGCGTATTTAGATAACGATCTCACAGTCATGGCCAGTGCAGGAAAGAGCGGTGGGGTGGGGAAGACTACAAACGATATAATAGGGAAAATAAAATAAGCACGAAATAAAAGTACTTACCTTGTGCTTGGCGCATGGCCGAGCGCAAGGTAAGTGGTTTTATTTTTTTAAATGTTACTTTCCTTATTTCATCGTCTGTCGACTTCCTCTCGTCCCACCTCACCACTCTTACCTGCACTGGCCACGACTGATCTCCACGTGAGTAGCATACATCTCGGGTGGGATGTGGTGACAGCGGAGGAAGCCCGAGTGATGGGAATTTGCTTGAGTTTGGAATTTCGTATTGCTCTTGAATTGTACATAGCTTCTCTGTGTGGATTGGTCTGAATAGATTGAATTTGACACAGGTTGTCTGGGGTGTCATAGCGTATTGATTTGTATAAGAGGAGGAGGGAGTAAATATTATTGTGCGATAGAGTAGCTTTCACCCTAATGGGCCGGGTGGTGGTGTTGGGGTACGTAATTGTTCTTCAGGTCAGATGAGGAGACATTGAGATTGTTAGAATACCATTGGATGTGGGAGGTGACATCCATCTCATATGATTGTTGTTGGATTGGGAAAGGGAGTGTTTATTCTTACCTAGAGTCCTGGTAGGACAAGAAAATGTATCTAGCTCAGAAGTGATGGATGTGAGGCTCTGTAAGTCAGTCTTAAGTTGATGAAGCTACAGGGAAATTTCAATAAGTTTGGACTCACCTTTGGTGTCAGAACAAGAAGGCGAGATGTGGATCTAGGGGCCAGGAGAAGAGAGGGTGCTCTGGCATCTGGTATTAAGGAGCGACTGGGTAGGAAGTACCCTGGGAGGGGAGAGGGGACAGAGCGGGAGTCATGATTGAGGAGTGGGGTGTGGGTCCCATGAACTGGTTGATAAGTACTGAGTACTGAGGAGGGAGGAGCCAAGTTGGTGGTCATGTTTGGGTTATGCATTTGCAAGCATCATAGTTTGGGCCAAAAGGAGTGTTGTGGGCATAACAGTAGTGACAGTGCAGGTATATTCAGAGGTCAGAGGCAAAGATGGGGTGAAGGTGTTGATCATGATGCAGTGTGTTTCAGTGATCTCTGAACTAGAGGTGTGGAGAGGGCTCAGATTATTATGATGAGAAATATGGGTTGAGTCAAGCTCTGGGGTAAAATGGAGGGCATGATGTTGGGTAAATTGATCGGGGTGGATGGGGGATGAGGGGATAGGAATGGAGCAATATAAGTAATGTGGGGTGGAGAGCATACAGCTGTGGGCGGTCTGCAGGGTTAAGATGAGCCTGGGTCGGGGAGGATTCTTTCTTCGTCTCATAACTTTTGGTAAGGGAGAATGTTTCATCAAGTAGTTCTGGGTTGTGCTCGGATGCTTGGATGAGAATAATCCCATTATTATAAAGGGAGATGTTTGTCTCTGCTCGGCGAGTGATTGAGGAAACTGCAGAGTGTCTGAGACCATGGGGAGCTTTAGTGGATGCAGTGATCCGAAGCAGATTATAAAGGGCTTTCCTCCATTGTGCAAATTTTTTTTTAGTGTAGAGATAAGGTCACTTATGGTTGCTCCTTTTTTCATGCAGAAGTAGGGGTCGGAAATATGGGTTTCTGGAGACCAGTGATCTTAGAGAAAGGGAATCCATGACTAATGCACCTCGAAGTCCAGAGTGGTAAGAAGGGAGGAGTATGTAATTCTCATGTGGAGGGAAAAAGAAGAAGAGGAGGAGGAGGCAATGAGGACAGATGAGGAAGAAAGGTATGGGGCAAATCAAGGGTGGCTGGAGGAGAGATTACCTGGCTCAGTTCTAAAAAGGTAGCTCATTAAACAGCAGTACCGTTCACAGTTTGGGTGATCAGTGGCCTAAGAAGTGGAGACGAGAGTTGAGTATGGATACATTTTGGTCACTGTTCCTAAAAAGGTTAGGAGAGGAGCTCTATTGAGGCTGGACAGATCATGAGGATCAGTCAATGAGACTGTTTCATGTTGCCCTCACACATCCAGAGGGATGTCATGCTCCTCATCAGGCCAATGCTGCAATGCCCTACGGGTCCCACAAAGGGTCCCTTTAGCAGAGCTCCTTTGTTTTTTTTTTGCCGTTTGATGAGTGCAAGTAATATTTAAGTGGGGTGGTGCTGCGTGTGCTGTGATTTCAAACTGATTGGGGATATCTCCAAAACTTTTTTTTTTTTTAAAACCTTTATTTTCAGCCGCAGTATTACATTTGCGGGCCTACAACCATGGGGGCCGGCCGTCGCTAAAACGAAACAGAAACTTAATATTTCACATATACACAGCTATTCAGCCGACAGCCCGGAGGCCCGGCAGCGATTCAGCATACTGTTCTTACGGTTCATATGTTGTAGTGCAGGATAACGCCAAGGTTTTACTATTTAAAGACATACAAACGAACAATGAAACAACCAAAACTAACTGAACAAAGAGGCAATGCAATATGTGTCAGTTCCATGGGGAGAGCCGTATCAGCCACCGTGTGTTGTGACAATAATGGAAGAAAAGGTGGGATGGGGGGGCCAGGGAAAATGATCATGTTTCTGCAGAAAGCTGTACCGTACAAGGAACGTCAGGCTATGGGGACTGCGGCATCTCTGGGTCATCTACAAACAGAGGGGTACAAATCTCCCCACGGTATGAATTCCATTGGTTCCAAATTCTGCCCCACTTCTTAGGCTTGCCACGTGCAACATATACAGTTTTTTCCCTGAACATGCACCAGTCCATGTTTTCTTCCCAAGCAGAAATCGTAGGTGCTCTGTGGGACCCCCACAATTGTGCTATGTCCCTTTTAGCCACCATGTTTCCAAGGGTAACCCATTGCGTCTGTGCCACTGAATAGTCATTCGGCTCCCACACATTCAGTAAACAGCGTCGAGCTTCAGGCAGCAACAAGACTCCCGTGACCTCTTCCATGACCTCATGCACATGGTTCCAGAACACAGCCACCGCAGGACACTCCCATATAATATGAAGGAAGGTACCAAGTAAACCACAGCCACGCTTACGCATACCATCTACAGAAAAACCCATACGCATCAGACTGGGACCCGTTATATAAATACGATGTAAAATCTTTAGTTGCACCAGCCGGAGACGGGCCGGAATCGCGACCTCTTTGGGAGAGGATATCGCAGCCTGCCAGTCTTCATCATCCAACTCCAGTCCATCCCCGGTCCAAGCCTCCCGGAGCTGCAGTAGCACATCCGTTTGATCGTTAATCAGCTTTTTTTATATTAAAGATATAGTGCTATCCGGAACATGGCCATCAAGCACCCTATCTTCAAGGGGAGAGGATTCCGGGATAACGGTTCCGGCCGGGAAGACCGAGTGAAGTGCGTGACGGATCTGCATATAACGGAAATGTTCCCTATCACTAAGCGCATATTCCAACTGCAGCTCCGCAAAGGACTTTATCCTATCTTTGACCCAGAGGTCCCCTACCCTACTGATGCCAATGAGGTCCCACTTCTCGAAGCCTTTCGTTGTCCATAGGCTTCCCAATCTCTCGGCTGCGTAGAGCGGGGTCGCCCCGGTCAATCTGTCTGACCACCCCATGGCGGCGTTCGCACTACCCCATACCTGTACTGCCACTCCGGTGGGTTCCGGTAGACCCCTGCTAGCCGATTTGGAGTATAACGCCCTGTTATGGTTCACTCCCGGCAACTGCCATTTGTCCATTTCAAATGGGGGATTTGGCGTTGGGCCATACATGGCATGATTAATTGCACTCAATTGGGACGCCCAATAATAGCGCCTGATATCCGGCAGCGCGATGCCCCCGTCGTACAAGGGCAGAGTCAGTTTTGCTAAGGCGATGCGAGGACGCCTGCCCCATACTAGCTGTCTCTGCAGGCTCCCTATCTCACGAAAGTATCTGGCTGGTACGAGATCAAGCGTATTCTGAAGGGCGTACAGGAATCGGGGTAGGGACATCATCTTGAAAAGAGCCGCCCTCCCAATCGGGGACAACGGCAGGCTACCCCAGGCCGCAACGTCAGATTTAAGTCGAAGAAGCGGAGGGAGCAGGTTCCGTTCATATCGCACCGTGGGGTCTAGTGATATAAAAATCCCCAGATATTTAAATCCAATCTGCGATATTTTTATCGGGCATATGCGCGGTAAGGAGAGTACATCACCAGTAAGAGCAAAGACACTGGATTTAGCCCAATTAATTACTAGACCGGAGTTTTTCCCAAACGAGCTAAGGACATCAAATAACACTCCCAACGACTTCCGTGGGGAAGTGAGGTACAGCAGGATATCATCTGCATATAACGATATGCGGTCCTCAAAGTCGGGGGTCCACCTGATACCCTTAAGCGATGGTTCCCATCGCAGCCAAGCCGCCAGGGGTTCTAAAGCAAGCGCGAAAAGCAGAGGAGACAACGGGCATCCCTGTCGCGTACCCCTCCCGAGAAGAAAGGACTTCGAGACCCTGCCATTGACCACCACCTGGGCCAGCGGTGCCTCATAAAGGCGTTTAACCCACCCAATGAATCCAGGGCCAAAGCCAAACTTCGCGAGGGCAGCCCACAAATATGGCTATTCCACCGTATCGAAAGCCATCGTGGCATCCAAGGACACCAAGATGGCCGGTTCACGTAAGGACTCCGCCCTCGCCATGAAGACGACGTACGTTGAGCGCGGTGTTGCGGTGAGGAATAAACCCAGACTGATCCGGGTGTATCAGGTCGCCGATCACCTTTATCAGTCAGTTCGCCAATAATTTTGCCAAGATTTTGGGCTTGGCGTTCAAAAGTGATATTGGTCTGTAAGATGTACATAGATCCCGGGGTTTCCCCTCCTTATGGATCACAACAATGGACGCAAGTCGCTGGTCTCGGGGAAGTGATCCGACATCACGCGACTCCAGGAGCATCTCGCGGAGATATGGCGCCATTTTGTCCGGGCGTAACTTGTACAGCTCAATGGGGATACCATTTGGGCCTCCGGCCTTTCCCGAGAGGATGGAGCGCATAGCGAGCGCTACTTCATCGTCGGAAAATTCCGACTCCATAAGCTCTTTGTCAGAGTCCGACAAACAAGGCAGAGCGATATCTCTAAGCAACAGATGCGAGTCTTCCTCCGGTCTGTCTGAGACTGGCGCATAAACTTTTTTGAAATGACACGCAAAACCCTCCACTATCTCCACCGGGTCCACCACTCGCATTCCATCTGCATATCTCCAAAACTTTTGATAGCTTGATCCTTCTGTCAGATTAAAAAACCTCATAGGTTAGTGCTACTAATGGGTAATTCCTTTAAAATAGGAGACCTCTGTGCCCGGCTGCACATTTCGGAAGAAGCGGGGGACCAGGGTAGGTGCGATGAGCGGCTCGCACTCGGGAACCGTGAGTACAATGATCAACATGAAGCTGCACTACCGTACTATTTGCTAATGCTCTGCAGTCAACAATGGCTGTTTAGTTTAAGTCACAGATTCCATCCATTCTTTACCCTGCTCCCCTTGTTTTAGTTGAGCACTGCACCGCTGCCTCATCCCATGGCGCACCTCGATTCACAGACTTAGGTAAGACCACTACTTTTCTACATACAAATCAGGTAATTTGCAGAACATGATTAAGCTTCTGTTTTACAAAACCGCAACCACTCTTTTAGGAGGATCTTCACTTCTTTTGGTGGCATGTGATGACAACTAACAGCCCATTGGTTCACTGAGCAATATTTATTAAATGCACTGTGGGACTAGCTGTTTCAATGAGGCTGATACCTCATTGGAAGAGACAATATGATAATCTGAGATGTACATTCATACAAGTTGAACAATGTCATTTCCTTTGCTTCCCTCAATGTTGTATGTATGTTCTGTTTGGCTGCATGTGTCTGGTAGCCACTTCAGCTCCAGACACACATTCTGGTCCACAATAAGGGATATTCTGGTTAATAAGATGGTCTCTCTTATGCCAGAAACATGATGAATTGGTTGTTTTTTATGTATGCATTATTTCCTATTTGTCCAAATAGGTTGGGCAGCCTACAACAAGACAAGCAGGTACCACTCATAGGGTACTTGTATTGATACAATTGTGGGGTAGGAAAGTTCACCCAATATGTTTGTCTTGAAGAAGCGCCACAGATCCTTTTTCACCACTAGGGGAGCAAAACATGTTGACCGGAGTTTGACCCTGCCAAGGGTGTGTGGCCCTAACCTATGAGTTTTTTTAATCTGACAGGGGAATCAAGGTATTATAAGTTTTGGTGATATCCCCAATCAGTTTTAACTCATTGCACAGCACTCTCAACACCACCCCACTTAGATATTACTTGCATTCATCAAACAGCAAAAAAAGCAAAAGATCGCCACTAAAGTGACCTGTTGGGGCACCCGTAGGGCATTGAAGTGCCAGCCGGTGAGGAGCAACTGCCCTATGATGAAATATGGCATCCCTCAGGATGTGTGTGGGCAACATGATGCAGTCTTGTTGACTTTTCCTCTTCATTTGTCCAGCCTCGATAGAGCTCCTCTTCCCCTTTCCTATTTAGGAACAGTGACCCCTAGTTTTTGCATTTATCTCATCCCCAGGTACGTATGGATACATTTGGACAGTCCATAAACTGTGCAAATACGGGCATCTAATAAGAATTAATGAAGAACTTCATTCCACTCCAAGATGGCCGCCTCCTTGGAGACACCTTGGCCATTAAACATAATAGTCCTCCTTTCATTTCAATAGATGGACATGCTGGGTCCAATGTTGGTCTCTTGACTCTTGGAAGCGGAACAATTTTGGATTGTGCAAGGTCCTTTCATGAGGGGAGGGAGATCAAAGAAGGCGGGCCCCTAAGGCCCAGACAGAGTCCTTCTGCACTGCAAGGGTCTCACAATCAATCAGCACAAATATGGCACTCCTCCATCAGGCCTTGAAACGACCACAAGTGAAAAACTCCTAAAAATTAAGGTTAGAACAAGCCAAGAAAGGTTTAAAGCATGCTGTGAAAGGCACCCGAGATTTTGAGAATTTGCAATGTGAAATCAACACCCCCAGCTAGGGCTCTCGACCTCGGACCTGGGGACCTGGGTTCGAGTCTCGGTAACGACGCCAAAACCTCCTGTGATTCTGGGCAAATCACTTAATCTCCCCGTGCCTAAAATGAATGTGTGTCCGTCCTCATGTAACGTAACTGGTGCTCTGTAAAGCGCTCTGATACCTGATTCGGTTCGGGTCTAGTTCGCGCTATATAAAACTCTGCAAAAATAAAAAAAAGCGACCAGAGCCTTGGTCTCCGCATTGAGGCAGACCGACTGGGGGGGGGGATTGAAGTGCAACAAAGGGCAGGACTAAAACTCAGATTGTTGGGAACAAGAGACATTTACAGGCGAGGGTCCGGACAGAACTTCGTCGTCATCAGTGGAGAGGGAGGCAACAGTGGTCAGCCTTTAGGGTATCTGACTAAGGTGCGTGCTGACACAGGAGAACCAACAAGGGGGAGCCCCAGTGGGCAAGGAAGCAGGCAGAGACAAGCTGCAGGCCCAGTGAGAAGCCTACAATCTTTTTGAAGCAGGGGCAAACCACTGCACCCACCCCAGAGAGGGACAGAACAAGTCCGACCACCAGTCTTGATGAAAGTGGAACCAGAGATTGGACCAGTAGCATAAACAGCCCCGCAAGTACCCAGTCACTCACCACAGACATGCAGATGCCAGTTAAGAACAGAGTTTGGTGTCCAATCTGGTCTGCAAAGGGAGATCCCACCATGGGCGGGACACGCACAAGCCAGGTGTGGTACATCTAGGGTCATTGGGCCTGGCATCAGATGAATGCTCGCAGGCACATGCTGCAAATCACCAGTCCATCGGAGAACCACCAAGGCAGCAACCGGCACCTTAAAGGCAGCACTCCTGAGACTGCTCAGCCTATTCATTAATCGAATCGCCTTTCAGCATGAAGGCCATACTCCTCAGTCATCCACAGAAGCATGAAGATCAAGTCCTGCAATTCAATCCAAGGCCAATGCAGTGAAGCATCAGAAATGGGCATGTAAGTACATCCAGTTTCTCCTGCACAGTTATACAAAGTTGTCTTCATTAGAATTAGGTGTAGAGGGGCTGTATGGCATGGTAAGCACGGGGATATATACACATCAAAGATCCCTCAACCAGGAGCCTGGAGGTGATTTAGAAATGCCATTTTTAGAAAGTTTGCATTTCTCTGCTCTGATAGTTCTCTGTGCCTGCAGCCTGACAACAATACACATCTGGGGAGGGTGACATCTTGACTTTAAGCATTGCCTCTAGACAGCCACACACAGAGCAAGATTAGATGTGTCTCAGTCTCCATCTGCAACCTGATGGGTCATCCTGGCAGGATAGGAGGGAGTAGCTGACACACCTGGATTGGTAGTGTTGTGTACCCACACAAAGTGATGATTACCTCTGACAGATTGTCTGGAGTAAGGGCTGGGAAGAAGGGGCTTCTGTGCATTTCAAATGCCCCTCTTTGAAGTCAAACACACTTCAAAGGCACAACTGTGTATAAGTACTGGGTCTCTGACCACCTCAAACCAGACACTTCTTGACCTGTAAAAACATCTGTCATAAGGACTGCTGTGCTGCTACAAGGACTGTCACTTTGCTGGAAGAAGATCTGGAAGACCTGTTGTGATGTCCTGCTGCCTACTGCTCTCTGAACCTGCTGAGTGAGAGTTGGACTCTGCCTTGCAACCAAAGTGATCTCAAAGGGCTTGTTGCCTTGACGCCTGTTGCTTGAGACTCAGGGCTATCAAAGTTTTGACCCACGCTCCGGTGCCTAGTCCATTAGAAGTGGACCCAGATACTTGCACCTGAGAAATTCACACATCTCCTGTCTGCTTGGAGCAGAACCAGTACATCAACCATGTTGTGGGAGCAGAATTGGTGCATCACATCGGAACCAGCACTTTGCCTCCAGAACCTGATGCATCAAAACCATGCATCGCTGCTGTAGCAGTGTGGGGAGATTGAAACATCCCCTTGTCTGCAAGGATAAACTTGGCACATCACACTCAGAACCAATGCCTCTTGGCTTTTGCACTCCATCTTTGGAACTGATGAATTGCCATCACTGAGTGGAGAAAATCGACGCATCACCTCATCTGTAGGGGCCTATATGAAGTATTGTTCCTCTGCATCCTGCATCTTGCTGTTGCAACCAGGATCTAAGTACTTTGTTCCCCAGGCCTGTGTGGCTCCGGTACTCAGCCTGTGCTTCATCGTGGTCAGCCTGAACTTTTGACTTTGCCCCATTGCAGCATGACCAGATAACCCCCATAAGCACTTATTGCTACTAAGCGCTAAGAACATTTTTATTTTTGAAATAATAATATCTCAACTTTTACTTATTAAATTTTAGTTGTTTTGGCCTTCGTTTATTTATAACATTATTATCTAGTTTGCTACTCTGGTGTGGAGTTCTTTTGTGGTGCTTACACTGTGTTACTGTGTGCGGTTTGCACAATTCATTTACACATTGCCTCTTAAGTTAAGCCTCACTGATCTGTGCCAAGATACCAGAGGGTGAATACAGGTTAATTTCAGGTATATATCTGATTTATCTGATTTACCTTGACTAATTTTGAGGCATACCTCTACAAATTAGAGACCTTGGGGCATATTATCAAGGGGGTTTATCTCCGCTTTTTTGGCTTTAAAAGCCAAGAAAGCGGAGATAAAATTATCTCCCTATTACCAAGCTGTCGCTAACACCAGTTAGTGACAGCTAATAGGAGATAGCGACCATCTTGGGCCCCGCTTTGCATGTCAGTGATATTTATCACTAATGACATGCAAAGTGGGCGTGCCAAGATGTTAGCGACTGGAAACAGTCGCTAACATCGCTATCTCCTATTAGCAACTTTTGGAGATATTCGCGCTACGCGCGAATATCTCCAAAAGCTAACACCTGCCCAGAGCAGTTCTTAGCCATGTTTTCCAATGGGAGGTGGATAACATGGCTAAGAGCATTAGCTCGGTGATGCCTGAATATCGCGGACTTTTCAGCGATATTCATGCATTGCGGCCGTTTTTTATCGCATTTGCGATAAACCTTGCTAATAGCAAGGTTTATCTGCGGTAAAAATCGCCGATGTGCGGCGATAATTTTTGTCTCTAAACAAGTTAGAGACAAAAATTATCTCTATTGGTTGGTAATATACCCCCCTGTTCCTTGTCATACTCATGCTAATGTGGTAAGTTAGTGCAAGGGCTGCAGACAGTAGTACAAAAGCACACAGTGGACCCACTCTTGTTTGTCCTGCTTTTTTGCTGCTTCCACTGTTTGCTTTAATATGTTTCTTTAACAAGTTAGTAGGGTTGCTGAGGAAAAATCATTTCCTTGTTTAAGAGAAGGCTGTCATGGTGTGACTGGACTGTGTGTCTACCATGATGCAGTCTATTTTCAATTCGGAGATTCAATATAGAGAGTATAGAGAGTGCCAGATTGCGGGTAAATTGTTGAAAGTGTAGTCAGCCATCACCATCTGAGAAACAGAGAAACAGATGGAAAATACAACCTTTGAGCATAGGGTAATCATCACCAGAATGAAGTTATGTTTGTCCAAATATGAGATACAAAATGATCACAATCTCGTCCAAAATGAAATACCTCAGTTTTTACACCGAATGAAGCTAACAATGATAAGGATGGCACATAATATATAAACACATGCTCAATCTGCTCAGGGCTGAGTTGAGGGTAATATGCCGAATCAGCATACCAGAGTAGACAAGGCAGAATTTCCCCCATGAATACTAAACGAAAACCAATGATGTTATGGTGAGCATAATATCTTTAAGCTAGTTAGTTCTATAAGATTACTAAAATAATGTTGCCTTTGTTTTCCCTCATATGAGGAGAAGAGAATTTTAAATCACAGTATAGTAGAAGCACAAAGTGGGTGAGACCGAGCATCATTGGAGTTCTGATACTCCCACAGTGGAACTCTGAGTCTGATAATCTGTCCAATTGCTCCCAAGATTTTCGCAACACACCAACATTCATTTTCTTTTACAACTTCAATGATTCAGGCACTACGGGGCATATTACCAAGGGCGGCGATAGGTAATTATCGCCGATTTAACGGCCGTTTTGGGCCGCTAAGCGGCGATAATTCTATCGCCCTATTAGAAAGCTGTCGCTAGCAGCAGTTAGCGACTGCTTGTAGGCTATAGCGAGCGGGTTGGGGCCCGCTTTGCATGTCAGCGATATTTATCGCTAATGACATGCAAAGTGGGCAAACCCAACCTGTTAGCGACGGAAAGCAGTCGCTAACGTCGCTATCGCCTATTAGCAAGGCAGGCGTAGCGATGGAAATATCCGCACTAAGGCGAATATCTCCAAAAACTAACACCTGCCCAGACCAGTGCTTTGCCAAGTTATCCAATGGGAGGTGGATAACATGGCTAAGAGCATTTTGTCGCTAATGCGTGAATAATCGCTGTATTCTCTGCGATATTCACGCATTTCGCCGCTATCGCCGGAAAATGTATCGCTTTGGAGATAAACGTTGCTAATAGCAAGTTATCTCAGCGATATATTCCGGCGATGCTCAGCGATAAAATAAAATATCGCTACTTGTTGGTAATATGCCCCTACATTAGGGATTCTCTTTTGAAACTGTGATTGGTAGCACCCATTTTGCTTCTGAGGCCGAAACGTGGTCGATATCTTAGTCGTTGACACCTAGGGAACTTAAAGTGAAACTGCTGAATTGTAAAAGCAACTTTCTACAACTTTTTCTAAATACTTGTGGCTCTTTTAACATTCATTTTACACTCATCTTTGTTCATATTGACCATTGTGCAGATTTACACCAGGTTATGCCCATTTTCTGTTTCAAAATTATTTCTGACAATATTTGATTAACAAAAGATGAGCATCAATTGACATCAATTGACATTCCAGTACATTTTAAAATGTTTGCTCATTATTTAGCTGTTGACTTTTATTGAATACTGATTGTGGTGTTGGAACAGTTGCTTTGCACCATTCCAGAGTGGCGTTAAATCACACATTTACAAATTAATCAAGAGGGAACACTGGTCTGAGGTATAGATGTAACATTTTACCCTTTCCTGCAAATTAATGAAATATGGGAAACTATTAGAAATTAGCAATATATGTGTTAATATTTAAAGTATGTCGCTAAGCAGTGAGTTACAAGTGAAAATGGTTGTGGTATAATTGGTTCAGTCACAATTAGATTTTCCTGCGAGGTCAACACTATTTTCCAATTTTCCAAACCCTTTTGCTGCTAAGTTTTTTGGGGGCTGATTGGATAGTTTGCATTTAGGTTTTCATACCTTTTGTCCACCTAAGCTATCCATGCTAATTAGCATAATTTTTTGTAACATCCTGGGGATTCTAGAGGTACCCAGGATGTGTGACTTCCCCAAGAGGGGGCTGGGAAAATAGCCCAAAAATTGCTATGTTTTAAGTTTTTGGGAACAATACAGTACAAGTGCTGTGGATAAAACTGTCTGTTTTTTCACCAAAATGTCATCTAGAATGGTTTGATGTGCTACATTCACCATCTGCCCAGCTTTCAAGAACTTGCAGAGTTAATTCAAAACACTGAATTTTTACACAACAGGGAGTCTATTTATCCTATTTTTGTTCTTAAAACCTACTTCCAGTTTACGGTGCAGACCAATTCATATGGTGAAAAATGTAGAGGGAAAAATAGGTATCAAGGTAGCCTATATATGTCTCAAATGGGGACAAGATATGGAGTTTAGGAGCAGTGGCTATTTGTACATTTCAGAATTTGTGGGTACCCGTACGAGCTAAAGATTTAGAGAGTATTTTTCAAAATGTCTTCTTTTTCCTACATCATGACTTATATTTGAAAGGCACAAATGCAGCAAAATCAAGTTGGTAATAGTAAAGATCCTATTATTCTATGCTCCACATGAATTTTGATTAAAGGTAGAACCTCACTTTTGTGGCAGGCCTAGTGCCTGTGACAGGAAACAGCTAAAAATCCAACATTGTACATCACATTTTTCCACTTAAAAACTTGACCCGCTTTTTGCAAAGTGGGTAGCTGTGCATTTTGAGCCCTAGCTCGGCCGGCGCCTAGGGAAACCTAGCAAACCTGTGCATTTTTTAAAACTAGACACCTGGCGAAATCCAATATGGGCTGACTTGTGTGACTCTCCCCAGGTTGTTTTACCCAGAATTCCTTGCATACCTCAAACTGTGATTAAAAGAACACATATTCCTCACATTTCTGACCGTCTTCCTGGTCTCGGTGGGGATCCACCGGAAGATCTTACGTAGCATGCGCAGGATGTTGAAGCACGACGAGGAGACAGCGTTGACTTGTCTGGTCATGGAGAGGGAGGAGTCCAGGATGAAGCCCAGGTTGCGTGCGTGGTCTGTTGGTTTGGGTGCGCTGCCTAGGGCGGGGGGCCACCAGGAGTCATCCCAAGCGGCGGGTGAGGATCCCAAGATGAGGACTTCCGTCTTATCTGAGTTCAGTTTCAGGCGGCTCTTCTTCATCCATTCGGCTACCTCTTTCATCCCTTCGTGAAGGTTGGCTCTGGCGGTGGCGGGGTCGTTGGTAAGGGAGAGGATCAGCTGGGTGTCGTCGGCGTAGGAGATGATGTTGAGGTTGTGCTGGCGTGCGATGTCTGCGAGGGAGCTCATGTAGATGTTGAAGAGGGTTGGACTGAGCGAGGAGCCTTGAGGGACGCCGCAGATGACTTCGGTGGCTTCAGATCTGAACGGAGGGAGGCGGACTCTCTGTGTCCTTCCGGTGAGGAAGGAGATGATCCACTCCAGTGCCTTCTCCTGGAGGCTAGGCCCGATGTACGGGCGGGTGGGCAAGCCACCCACACAACTTGTAGCAATAACATAACTTCTTGGTGTCTAGTGGGGTTTTTGCCCCTCCAACTGGAGTAGTTTGGAGATCAATACCTCTTATCTGCCCCCTGGGTTGGCAGAAATAAGGTTGCATGTCATTTGAGGAGTGGGGGTAGGACAAATATCTAGGCAGGCTTCCCCCACCAATTTCTCCATAAAAAAATTCCTTGGTTTCTAGTGGGCTTCGTTCTCCCCCAGGGGCATATTAGAGGTAACAACCTCCAATATGCCTCCAGGGGGAAGATATACATTTGGGCCTGGGTTATGGGGGAGCATTAGCCCATTGCTGGGGGGGCAGCTCCCCTCCAAATATAATCCATTGTGGTCTACTGGTCTTTTAGGCCCTGACAAGGGGCATAAAAACTGTAGGGGGTCATTTGTGGGTAGGGGCAAGGCCCAACACCTAGGAGGGCTGCTCTCACCCATGCTGCAAAAATCCCTTGTGTTTAGTGGGATTTCTGCCCCCACAGTGAGAAGACTGGAGGTAAGAAACTCTAATCTACCCCCAGTGGAGCAGATAGACTTTTGGGCCTGGGGAAGAGGGAGCACAAGCCACTTGCTATGGGGGATGTTCCTCCCTTCAGATATTATCCCTGGTAGCCTAGTGGTTGTTCTGGTCCCTGCCAGGGGCAGATTAGATGAACACCTCTTATCTGCCCACAACAGGGGTAGAAAGACTACTAAAGGTCATTTGGATAGGTGGGTGCTTGGCTCAATGCATGAAAGGGCCGCCCACCCTTTCTGCACAAAAAAAATCCCTGGTGTCTAGTGTGCGTCCTGACCCCCTTGGGGCAGAAAGACTTTTGGTTCCAGGGAAGGGGGAAGCACTAGCTTATTGCCGGGGAGCTGCCCCCCCTAAATGCAATCCCTGGTGGTCTAATGGGCTTTCTGCCCTGCGGCAGGTAGATTGGGGAAAACACCTCCTATCTGCCCCCAAAGAGCGGCAGAAAAACTCCTGTTGGTCATCTGTGTAGTGCTGTGTGAATTAGTGATAATAGGACCCTTTTGGCTCCAGTGTAATGATGTGAATAGAGGTTCAGAATGTTAAGTTTGCAGTTACACACTGAAGAATAAAGACGTGTTACACTAAACTGTGTGTGGCGTATTCATTAACACGTACACAGGATGGGAAGGATGCTACAACCAGCGACGAGGTAGGAGAGCGACAATGCTCCCCCTAAGAGTTTGCCATGGTCCAGAAAACTGCTTGTGTCTGCCGCGTGTGCCACAGTTGAAGTACCAAATCAACATTTGGTGTATGTGGAGTCCAATCACAACTCCAGCTGTGTAAAGCATTTTAAGTTTATGAAAGCGTCACTGAGAAGTCTACACATTGCTTGCCAAGACCAAGAGCCTTTGGTTAGACTGTAAAAAGAGGTACTGTGCTACTACGGAACCTAAAGCTATACTTCATATGGAGTGATAAATCTAATGGCCGATACAACCAGTTGTTTAAAGAGGAGCAAATAGTGACAGTCAATTTCAAGATAACACTGCGATCAGAAATGCTGTGAGGCAGATATCAATGAGGTGTTAGAAGGTACAAAGAGACACCCAAAAGCAAACCAATTCAGATACAAGAACCGATCATCTGCTTACTAGAACTGAAAAAAGAGATTCATTATTCCACAGCATTGGGGAAAGTGGCCCCAGAAGAAGTGCCTGGGGTTTTGTTTACAGAGTGGTTCATACCCGAAGCAGCACACCACCAAAGCTGCAAAGTAGGGCTCAAAACAACTCCAGAGGTCTCCAGAAAAGTAAAGTGCTTCCATGGAGACCAAGAGAGAGGTCACAGTTCTATTGACTGACCAAGAAACCATAGAGGCCAGAACAACACAGGGCCTTAGAGATGGTATGGAAGAAGCAGGACCTAGCGGACGGTAGACAGTGTCAGAGAGCCCTCCAATCTCATTGTCAGCCAATCCCACAAATGATTATATTGCTGAAACCATCCACCACCATTCGATACCACCCAAAAATGAATATTGGTGACAGATGGCTTGGATAGAGACTTTTAATAATTTAATTGATGCGTTAAAAAAACAGATATCAAGAAGATTATCAAATACCTTAAGACTTAGCTGGTGAAGGAGTAAAAGAAGCCCTAATGAAAATGCAGTTGACAAAATTATATACCGTCAAATCAAAGAAGCCTTGAATCTCAAGTTTAATCTAATGTAGAATGTAGATTACAAAAGCTAAATTGTCAGTCAAGAATGACAGAAAGATGGTGAAACCATCTGCAAATTTGTTGAGAGACTGGATACACTCATCAAGCACTGTAACTTAAATTAATTCAATGATAAGGAAGCTATACCCCTCAGGGTTATTGATGGATGCCTGTCAGATTTATTCAGGCAATGAATGCTCAGAGAAACTCTTAGACTGGGGAGAGTTGCCATGGCTGTCCGAGACGAAGAGCTTGCCAATCAACAAGCTGCTAACATGGAGGCCAGAGGTTCTCAGAGTGAGTCAGTCATGAATGCAAAAAGTAAGTCAAAGCACGAGGCAGAAGCACACAGAGTGATGTCTCCATTTAAGAAGAAGTTGTGCTTCAGGTGTGAATTTTCATTACCACATGAAGATAATTGTCCCATAATTGAACAGGTTTGCAAAGGTTGTGGGAAGGAGAACCATTTGGTAATGGTTTGCAAGGCAAAGTAAAAAATAAGAGTGTCACACACAGCATGAAGAAAAAATGCTGCCTGAACGCTCTCATCCCATGCACACAAGCCAAGCAACCAGACTGATTAAATCAAATCAACACCAAATGAAGTCGCTCATCATCTAAAACATTGTCAAAGAGTTATTCATTATATACATCAAGTGAAAGTGAAGACGCTGGTTCTACAATGCCAATATTTAACTTCGAAAAATGGGCGCATGTTGGACTGGCTGCTTGTGAAGAAAAATACAGGTCAAAGAAATGTTGAGATGATAAAGCACCAAAGGTATTCAAACATTGTAGAAGATTACACTAAAGGTAAGAGGTTGCTCAATACCTTTTATTATTGACAGTGGTGCATTGATAAACATAATGCCTGAAGAGAAATACAATGAATTATCGCCATCGCTGTTAGAAATGGGGGTCTCTAGCTGGCAGGTTGTTGCCCTATCCAAGTAGCGATCCTTCTTCCTAGTCAGGGAAGGTAGTTACACTTCAAAAATAACCCCTGCTCACCCCTTTGGTGACTAGACACAAGCAGACAGGCTTATTTCAGAAGCAGTGTGCAAAGTAATTGCCATAACATACAGTAATACAGTGAAAACACTACAAAAGGTCACCACACGAGTTTTAGAAAAATAGCCAATATTTATCTGTGTAAAACAAAAACAAAATGATAACAATCTAACATGCAGTTATTCAAGGATATCAATAATCAAAAATAGACTTTAGAAATAGTTCCTTAAAGTGAATAGCTCTGTCCGGGACTGCCGCAGTGGTGTGGACCAAAAAATCCCATGGTTCTGGTCGGCTGCGGCAGTGCTGGCCAGCTACGCCGGGCTTCACGACTACAGTGTGAAGCAAATTGGTGCAGTGTGTGGTGCCCTCTGGTCACGGTGAAGGCAGCGGCTCAGTGACAGATGTCCAGCAGCGTCAGTGAAACCAGAGCTGTGGTGCGGAGTGGGGCAGTAATCATCACAGTGCTGATGATCATGGTGCAAGCAACGGTGTCCATCGAGGATCAGCAGTCAATGGGGCTGGTGTCAGTGAGCTGAGACTGTGGTGTGGGACTGGGCAGTGCTTCTTGTAACTTACGGACAGTACCCCACACCACAGTGCAGACAGCGGGGGTGATGTCAGCTCGCAGGGGGGGCATCAGTGAGACTGGGGCGGTAGAGTGAAGCAAGGCAGTGAGGAGTATGGAGCCCACAGGTCCAGTGCAAGCAGTGGCTAGGTGGTGGCAGCGTGCGCCGTCATCGGGGAGACCAGGGTTGCGGTGCGAAGTGGAGCAGTGCCCTCTGTGGTGCTTTCAGGTCACAGAACCGCCGATGTTCTTGGTGATGGCATTGGATTGCGCATTCCCTCTGTGACAACTGGAACACACGGTCCCAAAGGCGGTACCCAGAGGATGGTGAAGTCTTTCCTGTTCCTGAGCCATGTTGAATGGGGGCAAGCTCAACTTCAAGCCCTCGGAGATACTCAGCAGAAGAAGGTGTAGAAAGTTCAGTCTAGTCCTTTTACTGCCCAAAACAGAAGCAGCCAATGTAGGCCAACAGAGCAAAGCACAAAGCAAATTGGTAGTTCCTCCTCACAGCTTCTCCAGCTCTTCTTCTTGGAAGGTTTCTTGATCCCAGAGAGTTCCAAAGTTCTGGGGTCATGACCCCAGTATTTATAGTACATTTCCTTTTGAAGTTGGTACAAACAAACGGGCATATTATCAAGACAGGCGATAAAATTACCGCCGTTTTAGCCGCAGAAAACTGCAGCTAAAACGGAGATAATGGGCTTGATAATATGCTCTATAGAATTCCAATTGAAGCCCATGTTAGATGTCTTTCACATCTAACATGTGCTTCAATTGGAATTCCATAGAGCATATTATCAAGCCCATTATCGCCGTTTTAGCTGCAGTTTTCTGCCTTTAAAACAGCAATAATTTTATCGCCTGTCTTGATAATATGCCCCAAAGTTTCTCTCTCATACATAAACCAGTCCTGCCTGGCTCAGGGAAGGTTCACCACAGGAGGTGGAGACAGCTTTGTGGAAGGCAGCCACAGTCCATTCAGGTGTAAGTGTCACCTCCTCCCACTCCTCTGAATGCAGTCAGGTCTATTTAGCTTAGCTAGGAGTCAGCCAGGAAAGACAGGACACACCTCACCCCCCCTTGTGCTGTCTAGTGTGAATGCCCATTCCTTGTGCCTGTCACTCTAAACCCAGACAGGGAAAACACAAAAGGCAGAGGCACACATGATGCTAAAGCAAGAAAATACCTACTTTCTAAAATGGGCATTTTCAAACACATAATATATAAAAATCATATTTACTAAAAGATGCATTTTTAAATTCTGAGTTCAGGAAACCTAAACTTAATTTCCCTATCTTGTTGCAATGGAAAGTTATGCTTGTAAGAGGTTAGAAAGCAACTCCCTTGTTAGCCAATAGGACAGATAGCCTTGCAATAGTAAAACCAAAATGCCCAGTATTTCACTATCAGGACAGGTAATAAACACAAGTACATATCCCACCTTTCACATACACTGCCCACTAACCATGGGGATACCTTAGGCCTACCTGAGGGGTGCCTTACACATAAGAAAAGGGAAGGTTGAGGCCTGGAAAGAGGGTGCACTAGCCAGGTCAGAGACACTGCAGTGGCAGGTCTGAGGCACTTTTGAAAGGCTATTTGTGAGGGCAGCACAACCAGTGCTGCAAGTCCCCTGGTAGCATTTGATTTACAGGCCCTGGGCATATACAGAGCAACCTCTGACCCTGCTAGCAGGCAGGTCGCTCCCCATGCTGCTGAACAGCTCTGCCTGCATTGTTTTTGCCTAATATTGTATGTTTCCTCTGTGCCTTACTTGCTTTCTCGCCCAGACTTAATTTCCTTCCTCTGTGCCTGTACTTGCTTTCTTGCCCAGACTTGTTTTTATTCCCCTGTGCCTGTGCTTGTTTTCTTGCCTAAACTTGTTCTTCCTTCCTATGCCCAGTTCTCCTGCGGCCCCCGCCCGTTTTCCCGCCGCTGCGTCCTTGCAGGCCTGCCCCCTGCAATCCCATTTGCTACCATACTTCTGCCTCCCAGCTGCTCTTCCCTCCCACATCCCCTCATATGGGGGCCCCCCAGCGGCCGTGCCGCAGGTGTGCCGCTGGCGTGCCAAATGCACGGCTAAGGCACGCCCATCTGCGCCCGTCCGCACCTGGACCGCGCCCAGCGCCAGGACCCCTGAACCCCACAAACGTCATGACGCCCAACACCGCTATGATGCCAGAACCCTCCACGCACTCAACACCCCGGATGATCACACACCTGCTTTCTGGCCGCCCCGAAGCGCACCCACAGAGCTTTCTCCTGCCGGAACTGCAGCTTCACAACCATCCACCCCACCATGCTGCTGACCAGGAAAAAACCCAACCACCTCAGATGCATCCTTCTCAACACCCACTCTGCCCGCAGACACACCGTTGAACTCTGGGACTTACTCAACTCAACCTCCCCAGACGTCGCCTTTCTGACGGAGACCTGGCTGAACCCCACCTCGGCAACCGACATAGCCATAGCCATCCCGGAAGGCTAAAAGATCACCCGCAGGGACTGCACCAACGGAGCAGGAGGGGGAATCGCCATCATCCACAGAAACACTCTCAGAGTCTCGACCAACACTGACGACACCCTCAGAACCGCCAAACACCTGCACTTCCAGATCCACACCGACCCCCAGCACCACCCTCAGACGAACCCTCATCTACAGACCCCCCAGACCCTGACCACAGTTCAGCGACTCCATCTCCGTCTTCATCAGCACACACGCCCTCGCCTCCACGGACTACATCCTCCTCGGGGACCTGAAGTTCCAACAATGACACCAACTCCACCACCCTGATCGACAACCTAGCCAACCTCGGACTCAGACAACTCATCACAACACCCACCCACTCTGCTGGTCACACGCTTGACCCCATCTTCTCCGCAAGTCCCCAGGTCTCCTTCAACCACACCACCAAACTCCACTTGACCGACCATCGCTGCATCCACTTCACCTTCAAGAAAGCCACCACGCACCACCGCACCCAACAGATGCCTCGCCGCTGCTGGAGCAATGTCACCGAAGATCAGCTAACCACCACCCTCGCCCAGAGCCCACCTGCCAGCCCCACCGACCCCGACACCGCCGCCCACAACCTCAGACAGTGGATCAACGACTGCGCCAACACCCTCACTCCAATCAAGAAACCCTCCAACAGTCACACCACCAACAAGAAAGCCAGCTGGTTCACTGAAGACCTCCGGGCCTCCAAGCAAACCTGCCGAAAGCTGGAGAAGATCTGGCTCCGTGAACGAACATCGGACAGCCACGCAGCCCACAAGAATGCCACCCGCAGACACCATCACCTCATCAAATCCACCAAAAGTGCCTCCTTCCAAATCCGCCTACACAACAACGCGCACAACAGCAAAGAGCTCTTCAACATCATGAAGGAACTCTCCAACCCCAGCTCCAACACCAACGACGTCCCACCCTCATAAGACCTGTGCGACTCGCTGGCCACCTTCTTCCACCACAAGATCGCAGACATCCACAACAGCTTCAACGCCACGACCGCCCCGACAACCACTTAGACCTCCGCCCCTATGACCACCATCCGAACCAACTGCCTGCTCTCCTGTACCAACATCATTGATGATGACACCATCAAGATCATGAACACCATCCACTCTGGATCTCTATCAGACCCATGCCCACACCACATCTTCAACAAAGCTAGCACATCCATCGCACCCCATCTCCGGAAAGTCATCAACACCTCCTTCGAGACAGCAACCTTCCCGGAGAGCTGGAAGCACGCCGAGATCAACGCCTTACTCAAGAAACCCAAGGCGGACCCCAAGGACCTCAAGAACTCCCGGCCCATCTCCCTGCTCCCGTTCCCGGCAAAGGTCATCGAGAAGACCGTCAACGAACAACTGACCCACTACCTCGAGGAGAACAACATCCTGGACCCTTCCCAGTCCGGATTCCGCAGCAACCACAGCACAGAGACTGCCCTCATCACCGCCACCGATGACACCAAGTCCCTGCTGGACAACGGAGATATGGCAGCCCTCATCCTCCTGGACCTGTCAGCCGCCTTCGACATGGTCTGCCAACACACACTACGAACACGCCTCCAGAACGCCCGGATCAAAGAGAAGGCCCTGGACTAGACCACCTAATTCCTCTCTGGCAGAACACAGAGCGTCTGCCTTCCCCCTTTACGCTCCAAAGCCATCGAGATCATCTGCGGCATACCCCAGGGCTCATCCCTCATCCCAACTCTGTTTAACATCTACATGGCACCGCTCGCCCACGTCACCCGTCAGCATGACCTCAACATCATCTCCTACGCCGATGACACCCAGCTGATCCTCTCCCTCACCAAGGACCCCCACACCGCCAAAACCAACCTTCACAAAGGAATGAAGGCCGTCGCTGAATGGATGAGGAACAGCCAACTGAAGCTGAACTCGGACAAGACGGAGGTCCTCATCCTCGGATCCACCCCTTCGGCCTGGGACGACTCCTGGTGGCCGACCGCACTGGGACCCGCTCTAACACCTACCGACCACGCACGCAACCCAGGGGTCATCCTCGACTCCACCCTCTCCATGACTAAACAGGTCAACGCAGTCTCCTCCTCCTGCTTTAACACCCTCTGCACGCCCCGCAGGATCTACAAGTGGATCCCCGCTGAAACAAGAAGAACGTCACCCAGGCCCTCGTCAGCAGCAGGTTGGACTATGGAAACGCCCTTTACGCAGGAGCCTCGGCCAAACTCCCGAGACGGCTCATATGCATCCAGAACGCCTCTGCACACCTGATCCTCGACATCCCTCGCGGCAGCCACATCATACCCCACCTGAGAGACCTACACTGGTTCCCGGTCAAGAAGAGGATAACCTTCAAGCTCCTCAACCCACGCACCCAAGGCACTTCACAACACCGGACCAATGTACCTCAACAGACGACTCAGCTTCTACACCCCCACCCGCCAGCTCCGCTCCGCCAACCTCGCCCTTGCCACAGTCCCCCGCATCCAAAGAGAGACCTCCGGTGGCAGATCGTTCTCCCCCCTTGTCGCCAAGACCTGGAACACCCTCCCCATCCACCTACGTCAGACCCAAGACCTGCTGTCCTTCAGAAAACTCCTCAAGACCTGGCTTTTCGAGCAGTAGCAGCATTCCCCACCCCAGCGCCATGAGACCCTCACGGGTGAGTAGTGCGCTTTACAAATGATATGATTGATTGATTGATAGATACAGTGCACTGTACAAGGGTGTAGTAGATTAAATATTTCAATCATGGAAACACCAATCCATTAACATAATTTACTGCAGGAGCCCTTGCACTTTAACACTGGACGGCAGTGAGAAAGTGCGCAGAGACACTAAACCAGCAAAAACAAAGTCCAGCACTCCATCAGAACCAGAAGATCAGAAAGCAAAATGACAGGGAACACATGCCAAAAGATGCCAGGTCTAAAAAGCACCACGACTAAAGCCATCAAAAACAAAAGTGTATGCATGGGCTGCACCAACACCACTAAAAAGTCAAAGTTCATTTGAAGCAATGACAAAATATGAGCAAAAAGCACCCATCTATGCACATCAAGGTACTGCATTAAATGCCTGTTTACTCAGTTTCAGCACAGCTGCTGATATGAGACTGATGTGTAAATGTAAATGTGGGATACTTGTAAAGCGCACTGTTACTCTACCCGAGTGTCCTGGCGCTGTAGACCGCTGGGGAACCCGTCCTGGTTTTCCCTGTGAGATGGTCCCTTTCTGGGTATCTCCAGGGTGAAACGAGGCATCCCCGGCATCTGTGGGGGGCCGTTGTAGAGATGAGGCAAGCTTAATGCCCAGAGTTACCGAGTGTGTTCCCTGGTTAGAGTAGGCACTGATGCGAGAATTATCGAGTCCGTTGACCCTGGTCCAAGACCCTGCCGCGTCGGGAATTGAACCCTGGTCCCGCGCCGTACTCTGCTTACAGGTCTGCTGCCTCTAACCAGTGAGCCACACCTCTCCACTTAGTGAATTATAACATGAATGCTCATTATGAAATAGTAAGTCACTTCCCTTCATTGTTTCATGGTTTAGGAAAACTCAAGACTATGAAAGCCTAATTACACATTAATGAGGATGCCTGTCCCATTGTACAAAGACAAAGATGAACTGCATTTCTTTTAAAGGAAGCTGTTGAAAAAGAACTTGAATCATTGCTTAAACATGATATAATTGAGCTTTCCACTGGTCCAACACCCTGGGCTTCCGCCATAGTGGTAGTGCCCAAAAATGACATTCAGGTCTGCACATCACTGACATGTTAACTCAATTGAATGGTGTGCAGGTCATCTCTCGTCTTGATTTGAATGAAGGATATCAACAGTTGGACCCCGAGGAGAGTTGCAGGAACATTACAAACTTTTCTACACATATTGGTCTGCTCCGATACAAAAGACTAAGTTTCAGTTGCAGAGCATTTTCAAGATGTCATTCAACATATCATACAGCCTGTCATGAAAGCATTTAACTATACTAATGCCATGTAGGTCTTCTGGGTTACCCAGCATGAGCCTTATGACGCTCTCATGCAAGTGAGTTAATATACTTGCGGATGCAGGTTTGACTTTTAATGCCGACAAATGTGAGTTCTATAAGACAAAGGTAAAACATTTTTGCCATATCTTTACTGATGAGGGTATGACACCTGATCCAGTTAAAGTGCTTGCCTTGTCAACTGCCTGTCCCTGATAAGATGTTTCCATGTTACATTCATTCCTTGGCATGGACAGCTACTGCTCTAGAAATTTACGGGACTTTGCCACCGTAAGTGTTCCGCTGAGAGACTTGACGAAAAAGAATGTTTAATTTCATTGGTTACATAAATGTCAGAAAAGCTTCAAGAAGATCAAACAAGCTATTGTGAATGCTGCTGGAAAGTCATACTTTCATGCAAAGCTTAATGTTGATGCTAGCCAAGTCAGGTTTGGAGCAATTCTTGCACTGCACAGTGGTCGCCCAATTGCTCAAAGGTGTATTCTGTCGCATTCAAGCAGAAGTCTGTCACAAGCTAAATGTGCCTATTCACAACTTGAGAAAGAAAGTTTAGCAGTGGAATGGGCTTGTGAACAATTCCCCATATTCTTACATGGAAAGCCTTTCATGCTTGGGATGGATTGCTAAGCACTGTTGACCATCTTTTGCCATTCAAAGGTCAAGATGTCTCCTCGCGTTGAACGTTGGGGTCTACAATTACCAGAATACAACTAGACAATTGCGTACCGCCCATAGAAAGATCAAATCCATGCCTACTACTACTCACAAGTGCCTCTACAGCGCCATGGTACCACTTCTAAGTCAGTAGAAGCCTACACAAATTTCATTGTGAAAAAAAGCACACAGGTTCCATTTCATTGAAACTAATTGTGTCTTCCACAAGTCAAGATAGTGACATGTTAAAACTGAAAAACATTATAGCACATCAGTTTCAAAAGCAGCTCAATCAACTTCTTACCAGTAACAGTGAATACCAGATGTTAAAAAATTTCAAAGATGAATTGTCTGTTACTCAAGAAGGTGTTATCCTGAGAGGTTTTGAGAATTGTTCACAAAACGAGTTCTCCGAGACAAAGTCTGGTTTCCTCCTCACAATGAAAACTTTGTAATAGAAGTCAAGGTGTTTCATCTATGCAACTGCCTTTCATCAAAAACCACTCAACATACCTTAAACATCCTTAAACATGTTAGAGTTGCCAAAGCTTGCATGGGAAAGAATTTATGTTGACTTCTTCGGTCCTCTTGACAATGGATTTCACCTGATGGTGATTGTTGATGACTGCTCCTGTTTTCCATTGAAAGAAGATCTCTCATCTATCACTCAAGAAAGAGTCATCAAAAGACATGGGATGGTCCTGTGATCTTGAAATCTGACAACGGCCCATATTTCAGCAGTTGAGAATACAGGGACTTTCTCAATCATTTTAATGTGAAGAATTAGAAGAGCACACCTCTTTGGCTCCAGGCCAATGGCCTTGTCGAACGTTTCATGAGTAGTCTTAAGAAAGCTGTTCTGCATGCTCTGCTGGAAAAGCTCAACCTTAAAAGGGTTTTGAATTCTAAACTTTGAGATTACCATTCAACCCCTCACTTGACTTCAGGTGGAAGCCCTGCAAACTTGATGTTCTAGAGAGAGATGATGACCAAGTTACCTCAATGGACCAACAGAAGATCAAGTGCTGAGGAAGAAACCCATATAAGAGACTTAGGGCCAGATGTAGGAGGCCAAACGCCGGTCGGTAACGGCCTATTTCAGCCGTACCGACCGATATTTGCAGTTTCAGATGTAGGGGGCCTTAAATTGACCGATTCGGTATATTTACAGATTCGGTAAATTTCTCGATTCTGTAAATTACCGAATCGGTAAATTTACCGAATCGCAAATTTGTGATGTAGGTGGCACTGAAAACAGTGCCACCGGCCCTTAAGAATTCGTTATTTACCATGACATACTATGTCATGGTAAATAACGAATTCCTGTGTACATGCACATCTGTGCATGTACACCTGTGAAAAAGCCAGAATCAGGGGTGCAACAGGGTGTCAAAGTGACACCCTGTCCCACATGCAAATTCGGTAATTTTACCTAATCGGTATTTACCGATTCTGTACTTGGCATTGATTCCTCAAGGCCTCAAGGCCCATAGAAATCAATGGCAATTACCGAATCGGTAAATACCGATTCGGTAATGACAGAATCATACAGATTCGGTAACAATTACCGAATTTTTTCCTACATCTGATTTACCGAAACTAGAATACCGAATCGGTAAAATTCGGTATTCTAGAGTCGGTAAATCAGATTTACCTACATCGGGCCCCTAGATCTTAAAAGAAAAATGAAAGCCTATGCAGATAAGTGCCGACAAGCAAAGGACATTATGTTCATTAGAGAAGATCGAGTGCTTCCTGTCAGCCTGGAAAATGGAAATATGATGCTCCGTTCAATGCTGAGCAATTTCATGCTGTGACCAGCAAAGGACACATAGTGACTGCCCAATGTCCTGGGAAGTCTATTACACAAGATTCCTCGCACTTCCAACATGTGGCTCATCACTCATCAAGTGATGATGTCAATGTGGAAAATGCATTTAATAAGACAATTGGAGACCTCCTGACTGTTGTTGTTCCTGCATTGCCAATGCAGTTCATCGACACTTCAGCCACCTGTCCCAAGTTTCTGAACACACGGTTGGGACGTGTGATTAGAGCACCACAAAGACTCCCATGAGGAGTAATGATTGTATATTTTTGTAAATTTTGTTTTAATTCTATATTCTAGTAGGAGATGTAGTGTTGTGTAAGTTAGCAATGACAGAACCCATTTGGCTCCAGGTGGACTCTGTAGAACTGTGACATAAGCGCTAAAATATAGTGAAGTAATTGCAGGTTTAGAATATTGAGTTTGTGGTTGCACGCAGAAGAATAAAGTTGTATTATTGTAAGCTCTGTGTGTGGCGTCGGTATTAGTGGATATCCAGGCTGGGGAGGATGCCACAATTTGGGTGGGTGGAGGCTAGGCCCAATGCCTGGGAGGGCATCCTCTACCATTCTGTGACAAAAAAGACAATCCTGGGTGTCTTGCAGGATTTCTGTCTACCCAAGGGGCAGATTGGAGCTAAGAACTTCCCCAGAGCCCACCTGGCAAGACGGTTATCCCACATGGGGGCCCTAATTTAACCCCAGGCCACAGGGCACAAGGATCCCACCAGAAGCAGTACCCATTCCAGAGGGGACATCTAGATCAGGTATCAGCATAATAATAAAAACTGAAGCATATTCATTGATACAATCAACCCAAACATCTAAAGTGATCCTGCCACTACCTTTATCTCAGGGGATAGGCCTCCAGTCCCAATATCCTATGCCTTTTCTCAAATCAGTCTGTTAAACTGATACTGCCCGTGCCCCGCCTGAACACTCAACAATCAAATGTTTTTGACCCACTGCAGGATCAGCCGAAATCAAGTACCACCCTCTTTTTACCTGAATATATCTCCAACGGTTGAAGTGACACCATAAATAGGGGGTACATTTTATGACTATTAATAGCCATCAACAGGCTGGAGGATCAAAAATCATCTGATCTGCGATCTATAGAATTTGTGGAAGTTAATAACCAAATAGGCAATGAAGCAACAAAAGCTACTTAGGCATTGCCAAATATAGCTAGGAGGGTTAGAATGAACAAGAACAATGGACAAAAGATGGCGGATGGTTTCAAAGACTGTATGCTGGCAATTGGAGTCTGGATGGCCTCCAATTGTCTAAAACTCAATTCCGATAAGACGGAGGTTGTCATTTTTGGACAACTTACACCTAGCTGGTCCCCTGCTTGGTGGCCTGCGTCTTTCGGAACCTTGCCTTATCCCATCTCTAAGGTTAGGAACTTGGGAGCGGTTTTTGACAACCAGCTCAACTTTGTTGCCCATGCCAACCAAGTAGCATCTTCTGCCTTTCATAAACTGCGCTTAATAAGGAAAATCATTCCCTTCCTTCCTGAAAGTGCCGGGAAAACTCTGGTAAGCTCTGTGGTGCTGTCCACCTTGGATTATTGTAATGGTCTTTTTGCTGATGCCAGATTAGAGTATTCAACAAAATGCAAACAAAACAAAATGCGGCAGCAACACTACTTGCCGGAATTTCCAAACATAAGTCCGCCAGAGATACCATTCGAAGACTTCACTGGCTTCCAATTAGAAGTAGGGTCAAGTTTAAAACCCTCTGTATTGTTTAAAAGGCATTGCATAATCAGGGACCTCAGTTTCTCAAGGATCAGCTGATTCCTTACCGTCCCCTCAGGGGACTGCGATCCTCCACCCTTAATGACTTAGTGGTGCCCCGTACCAGGACTGTCTCCTGGGGAGACCGTCGGTTCCTGGTTTCGGCTCCAAAGCTGTGGAACACCTTACCTCAGTCAATCCGGACCAGCACCTCTCTCTGGTCCTTCCGTAAACATCTTAAAACTTGGCTGTTTAAACAGTAAAGTCTCAGATCATACACTTGTAGTTGAGAATATGATGCAGAAGTTGCAGCGCCGAGACGCCCAAGGGCATTTGTTCGTGCTTTATCAAATCTCATAAATAAATAAATAAACAACTTCCCCACTAGGGAATTAGGCTGTTGCCTCATCACAACCTGGGTTACCACAAGACACTGCTAGTTATGAGTTAAGTAAACTTAGGATCCCGCCACAACCATTCCACGAAGTGCATTATTCTATATTGAAGGGTGCCCAGAGCACGTTCATTTCACATACAACCAAATCAAGTCCCCAGTAGGACATACCTAACCCAACAAGAGCCACTGTTACTCAAGATTGGGCCTGGATAGCAATGCAATAAACAGCCGAAGTGCCAACCCCTGACACAGCAGTAATCATTTAAAAACCAGCTAGGCTGCCCTATGTCTATGCTCATAGAATGTACATTTTTTCGGAAAACAAAACATCAGAGCCCTAGCTGCGACTCTACCTCCAATCTTTTGACATTATTCTCCTTCAAGAGACTTGGAGGTACCAGTCATTCCATATACAGGGCTTCATGTCTCATCATCTCCCTGTCTGCAAAGGTGCCAAATTCAGCCACCGCAAAGGAGGTCTTCCAATATATTTATCAACAGGAAACATCAATAACATCAAAGAGTTGGACATAAAGTCTTCTACGACAAATGATATATAAACCATTAGAGTGACAGTCAAATGTGAAGACAAATACATGTAGTTGGTAGGTGAGGTACAAGGGGAGGAGCTAACATCTAACTTAATAATCAGGGGGAACTTTAATTTTCACCTCCTGGGAACATTAGAGGATGATGACTTTTTGGCAAATCAATCGCTTCAATGGCATATCCCGCCTCAGGCAGGCAACAAAAGCGGAAGGCAGAATAAATCAGCTAATAATCAACTGGGGGATCTTGAACATCTCAGCTTCAGGGCCTTGAATGGCTGGTTCCCCGATGACTGGCCACGAGCGGCAACATTTCAAACAGCAACAGCCAGCACAACAATAGACAACACATTCGTAAGTCTCACTTTTTCTGTAAACTCTCTGCTTACCATCTAGGAAAGAAGCATAATAGTGATCACCTTCCACAAGAAATTACATTTCAAGTACGAGCCTTAATCTTCCAGTAGAAGCTCCTCACACTATACAGTGAATAACAAAAAAAATCAAGTGTAAAAAATGGCCCTCAGAAAATCTGCTGGCATCAGCAAAGACCTTATTACAAGTAACCCTGGGCGTAGTTCGCGAAGTAGCACTACACGTAGCTACGCGAAGTGCACTTCGCGAGCTACGCGTAGCACTACGCAAACTGCGTGGTACCCTGTTCGCACTGTGCAAGATGCTGTTTTCAATGATTGCACAGTGCGGACAAGCATCCGGCACTGTGCAATCATTGAAAACGGCATCTTGCACAGTGGGAGCTGTCGTTTTCTGCCGCTTGAGTAGATTATTACTCGAGCTGCAGCTTTCTCAACGCGGACTGGTAGTTTCTCATTTTGATCGGCAACTTGATGTTGCTGATCGCGAATGAGGAAAAAGTATCGCCAGGATGTCATTTTTCTTGCTCGCGGTCGCTAATTTGACGTTGAGGACCGCGAGCAAGCAAAAAATGACCACTGCACTACCCCAGGCTACACTGCGCGTGTATGCATTTTGCTATGTGCAATTTGGGTATTGCGAAGTAGCAGAAACTTCATAAACTACACGAGCGTAGCATAGTGCTTTGCCCAGGGTTAATTACAAGAACTACAAATGTTAAGTATGAATCCTATAGCAGGCTGGGAAAACTTCACAAATGCATTAGGAGAAGCTCATGCAATCTCGATGAAGCCTAGGTCTATGACACAGGAAGGGTCTCGACAGGGGAGGCTTACAAATGCCCACTATGTGCAAATTAGGTTCTTCAAGAAATCAATAAACAAAACTATATGAGAGCTCTGTTTTCATGCATCGGATGTCAACTTGCAAAGGGAAAAGCTAAACTGGTCTTTAAAAACAGAGGAAAAAGAATCGCTTTGGGCCAAGCTTCTCTACGATGTAAAGAACAACAATAGCATGTACTTTCAGTGCACAATCAACACACTCCTACTCCTACTACACAGCCAAACTTTTTGTCTAGAATTTGTACTGGTTTTCCACTTTATTTAGTGCAACTTCACAGTTAATTGAACTAAAGTGATTATAAAATTGTATGTTCCTTTTCATTTATGTTGGTTGGCATTTGATCATTCAGTGACTGCAGGGCAGTGGGGTCACGAAAAGTTTAGCATACTGCAATATAGTTGTACACTAACATTATATGACCCACTCTGTCATTACTTTATATTCCTAGTGTTTTGGAGTGTGTTGATTGTGCACTGAAAGTACATGCATTGTTGTTCTTTACATCGTAGAGAAGCTTGGCCCAAAGCGATTCTTCTTCCTCCTTTTTTAAAGGCCAGTTTAGCTTTTACCTTTGCAAGTTGACATCTGAAGCATGAAAACAGAGCTCTCATATAGTTTTGTTTATTGATTTCTTGAAGAACCTAATTTGCACATACTGGGCCTTTGTAAGCCTCCCCTGTCGAGACCCTTCCTGTATCATAGACCTAGGCTTCATCGAGATTGCATGAGCTTCTCCTAATGCATTTGTGAAGTTTTCCCAGCCTGCTATAGGATTCATATTTAACATTTGTAGTTCTTGTAATTAACCCTGGGCAAAGCACTATGCTACGCTCGCGTAGTTTCTGAAGTTTCTGCTACTTCGCAATACGCGAATTGCACATAGCACAATGCAAACACGCGCAGCGTAGCGTGGGGTAGTGCAGTGGTCATTTTTTTGCTTGCTTGCGGTCCTCAACGTCAAATTGGCGACCGCGAGCAAGCAAAATGACATCCTGGCGAGACTTTTTCCTCGTTCGCGATCAGCAACATCAAGTTGCCGATTGCGAGCGTGGAAAATAATCCTCCTGGCGAGATTCTCAACGCGGGGGACAGGATTCACAATGAGAAACTACCAGTCCGCGTTGAGAAATCTGCAGCTCGAGTAATAATCTACTCAAGTGGCAGAAAACTACAGCTCCCGATGTGCAAGATGCCAATTTCAATGATTTCACAGTGCCGGATGCTTGTCCGCACTGTGCAATCATTGAAAACAGCATCTTGCACAGTGCGAACAGGGTACCACGCAGTTTGCGTAGTGCCACGCGTAGCTCGCAAAGTGCACTTCGCGTAGCTACGTGTAGCGCTACTTCGCGAACTACGCCCATGGTTACTGGTAATAAGGTCTTTGCTGATGCCAGCAGATTTTCTGAGGGCCATTTTTTACACTTGATTTTTTTTGTTATTCACTGTTTAGTGTGAGGATTTTCTACTGGAAGATTAAGGCTCGTACTTGAAATGTAATTTCTTGTGGAAGGTGATCACTAATATCCTTCTTTCCTAGGTGGTAAGCAGAGAGTTTACAGAAAAAGTGAAACTTATGAATGTGTTGTCTATTGTTGTGCTGGCTGTTGCTGTTTGAAATGTTGCCGCTCGTGGCCAGTCATCGGGGAACCAGCCATTCAAAGCCCTGAAGCTGAGATGTTCAAGATACCCCAGTTGATTATTAGCTGTTTTATTCTGCCTTCCCCTTTTGTTGCCTGCCTGAGGCGGGATATGCCATTGAAGCGATTGATTTGCCAAAAAGTCATCATCCTCTAATGTTCCCAAGAGGTGAAAATTAAAGTTCCCCCTGATTATTAAGTTAGATGTTAGCTCCTCCTCTTGTACCTCACCTACCAGCTACATGTCTTTGTCTTCACATTTGACTGTCACTCTAATGGTGTATATATCATTTGTCGTAGAAGACTTTATGTCCAACTCTTAGATGTTATTGATGTTTCCTGTTGATAAATATATTGGAAGACCTCCTTTGCGGTGGCTGAATTTGGCACCTTTCCAGACAGAGAGATGGTGAGACATGAAGCCCTGTATATGGAATGGCTGGTCCCTCCAAGTCTCTTGAAGGAGGATAATGTCAAAAGATTGGAGGTAGAGTCGCAGCTAGAGCTCTGATGTTTTGTTTTCCGAAACAATTTACATTCTATGAGCATAGACATAGGGCAGCCTAGCTGGTTTTTAAATGATTACTGCTGTGTCAGGGGTTGGCACTTCGGCTGTTTATTGCATTTACTATCCAGGTCCAATCCTGAGTAACAGTGGCTCTTGTTGGGTTAGGTATGTCCTACTGGGGACTTGATTTGGTTGAATGTGAAATGAAAGTGCTCTGGGCACCCTTCAATATAGAATAATGCACTTCGTGGAATGGTTTTGGCAGGATCCTAAGTTTACTTGACTCATAACTAGCAGTGTCTTGTGGTAACCCAGGTTGTGATGAGGCAACAGCCTAATTCCCTAGTGGTGAAGTTGTTCTTGTTCATTCCAGACCCTCCTAGCTATATTTGGCAATGCCTAAGTAGCTTTTGTTGCTTCATTGCCTATTTGGTTATTAACTTCCACAAATTCTATAGATCACAGATCAGATGATTTTTGATCCTCCAGCCAGTTAATGGCTATTAATAGTCCTAAAATGTACCCCCTATTTATGGTGTCACCTCAACCGTTGGAGATATATTCAGGTAAAAAGAGGGTGGTACTTGATTTCGGCTGATCCTGCAGTGGGTTAAATATATTTGATTGTTGAGTGTTCAGGCGGGGCACGGGCAGTATCAGTTTAACAGACTGATTTGAGAAAAGGCATAGGATATTGGGACTGCAGGCCTATCCCCTGAGGATAAAGGTAGTGGCAGGCTCACTTTAAATGTTTGGGTTGATTGTATCAATGTATATGCTTCAGTTTTTATTATTATGCTGATACCTGATCTAGATGTCCCCTCTGGAGTGGGTACTGCTTCTGGTGGGATCCTTGTGTCCTGTGGCCTGGGGTTAAATTAGGGCCCCCATGTGGGATAACCGTCTTGCCAGGTGGGCTCTGGGGAAGTTCTTAGCTCCAACCTGCCCCTTGGGTAGACAGAAATCCTGCAAGTCACCCAGGATTGTCTTTTTTGTCACAGAATGGTAGAGCATGCCCTCCCAGGCATTAGGCCTAGCCTCCACCCACCCAAATTGTGGCATCCTTCCCAGCCTGGATATCCACTAATACCGACGCCACACACAGAGCTTAATATAATACAACTTTATTCTTCTGCGTGCAACCACAAACTCAATGTTCTAAACCTGCATTTACTTCACTATGCTTTAGCGCTTATGTCACAGTTCTACAGAGTCCACCTGGAGCCAAACGGGTTCTGTCATTGCTAACTTAAACAACACTACATCTCCTACTAGAATATAGAATTAAAACAAAATTTACAAAAATATACAATCATAACTCCTGATGGGAGTCTTTGTGGTGCTCTAATCACACGTCCCAACCGTGTGTTCGGAAACTTGGGACAGGTGGCTGAAGTGTCGATGAACTGCATTAGCAATGCAGGAACAACAACAGTCAGGAGGTCTCCAATTGTCTTTTTAAATGCATTCTCCACATTGACATCATCACTTGATGAGTGATGAGCCACATGTTGGAAGTGCGAGGAATCTTGTGTAATAGAATTCCCAGGACATTGGGCAGTCAGTCACTATGTGTCCTTTGCTGGTCACAGCATGAAATGGCTCAGCATTGAACGGAGCATCATATTTCCATTTTCCAGGCTGACAGGAAAGCACTCGATCTTCTCTAATGAACATAATGTCCTTTGCTTGCCGGCACTCATCTGCATAGGCTTTCATTTTTCTTTTGAGATCTAGGGGCCCGATGTAGGTAAATCTGATTTACCGACTCTAGAATACCGAATTTTACCGATTCGGTATTCTAGATACAGTAAATCAGATGTAGGAAAAAATTTGGTAATTGTTACCGAATATGTATGATTCTGTAATTACCGAATCGGTATTTACCGATTCGGTAATTGCCATTGATTTCTATGGGCCTTGAGGCCTTGAGGAATCAATGTCAAGTACCGAATCGGTAAATTCCGATTAGGTAAAATTACCGAATTTGCAAGGGGGACAGGGTGTCACTTTGACACCCTGTTGCACCCCTGATTCTGGCTTGGCACAGGTGTACATGCACAGATGTGCATGTACACAGGAATTCGTTATTTACCATGACATAGTATTTCATGGTAAATAACGAATTCTTAAGGGCCGGTGGCACTGTTTTCAGTGCCACCTACATCACAAATTTGCGATTTGGTAAATTTACCGATTCGGTAATTTACAGAATCGAGAAATTTACCGAATCTGTAAATATACCGAATCGGTAAATATAAGGCCCCCTACATCTGAAACTCCAAATACCGGTCGGTACGGCCGAAATCGTCCGTTACCGACCGGTATTTGGCCTCCTACATCTGGGCTTAAGTCTATTATATGGGTTTCTTCCTCAGCACTTGATCTTCTGTTGGTCCATTGAGGTAACTTGGTCATCATCTCTCTCTTGAACATCAAGTTTGCAGGGCTTCCACCTGAAGTCAAGTGAGGGGTTGAATGGTAATCTCAAAGTTTACAATTCAAAACCCTTTTAAGGTTGAGCTTTTCCAGCACAGCATGCAGAACAGCTTTCTTAAGACTACTCATGAAACGTTCGACAAGGCCATTGGCCTGGAGCCAAAGAGGTGTGCTCTTCTAATTCTTCACATTAAAATGATTGAGAAAGTCTCTGTATTCTCAACTGCTGAAATATGGGCCGTTGTCTGATTTCAAGATCACAGGACCATCCCATGTCTTTTGATGACTCTTTCTTGAGTGATAGATGAGAGATCTTCTTTCAATGGAAAACAGGAGCAGTCATCAACAATCACCATCAGGTGGTGTCCATTGTCAAGAGGACCGAAGAAGTCAACATAAATTCTTTCGAACAACTAGGTTTGTGTGGCACTCTATGTTTGTAGATTCGTTAGAAGTAATACAGCTCGTGAATAGCTTGGGTGCTGATGGGTCTGCTCCCTCTGACCTGTGGGGAGTTGTCGAATAAATCAATTGTAAGTGCTGTCAATCTTGACAGAGTACCCAAACGCACTCCTTGTGGAAGTGTAACAATCCTTCCAAATTCTTTAACTCCAGTAAACGAGAACTTAATATATAAATCTATGCCATGAAAAAAGTGTATTTTCACACAAATTTATTGGTTCTCCAGAAATTTCTCTCCTTGTATACTGTTACATCACAGCTCTGGTATTGTAATCACTTTGATGGTTCAAAATTCGCAAAAATGTACAAATAATCCATTTAGTGTTCTCCAAGCACCCAATGCATTTCGTGCAGAATGCACTTCATCAGGGGAAATGCATTTAATCTCTGAAAGAATGCAAATAAACATATTTGTCAAAGATATGGAAGCAGGCCTAAGTCAAATGTTAGTAAACTGGTAGGGTATGTTACAGAACTCAAATGAACACCGTCTGATGGTGAGAGCAAAAGAGTTAAGGGGTGTGTTGCTAACAACTGAAAATGAACGTTAATCGTGAAAAAATTGTGAGTAAGTAAAAGATATTCCGAATAATAAAAAAGAAGATCCCAAAACAGTATGAATAGACCGGGTGCACGCCGTCATTAGTGCAAATGCGGTAGTGCTCGTTAGAACATAATGCCTGTGATGTTGAACTGGGCTGTGAGACCGGCTTTCAAATTAAATAAACATCAGTGATCGCGTGAACGTGGTGTTAAATTCGTCTCGATGGTAAAGAAATAACTATATCCTGCTAGCCGCATAGCGCTTACCGGTGGTATTCTCAGAGAATATGTCCTGCTGCTTTGCTCAGTAGAGTGTAAACGTGAATAAGTTGCGCATGCGCCTACTGATATCATTAAAACGTTCCGTCCACGTAACCCGGAAGTGGATGTGCGAGCAATTATAAAGTCTAAAAAGGACGATGTGATCCTACAAAGGGTAAATTAGAAGGGTAATATGAAAATGAAAAGTGTCTCCTGATCCTCTGGCTCTATGTAAAAAGTTACTCGAGGTAAATTGCCTTCATGTTGACAATGACTGAAGGTGCATCGAGATGGCGGCCATATTTTAAAGGGGCAAATGAGACAGTGGGGAATGTGGGAAGCAGAAAATAAGACAAAGTGTCCCCGAAATAGATATGATACGAGAAGAATAATTATCTTTGTGAAGTGTAGTTACCATGGAAAAAGTTATAAAAAGTAAACATCATACAATTGGTTGGATGACATAATGATGATACAATTAGTCCACCAAATCATGAATGTTGCAAACAATGTAGCAAACAATGTAGAGTCTGTAGCATGTGAATTTACAAAAAACAACTGTATTCTAGCCGTTCATTTAACCCGGTTGGGCTACATGAATTAAATTTCTTGATCCAAAACATTTCACGTTCGAGCAATCTTTTTTTATTGTCAGTGCCTAATTTCACAGGAATGCACTCCAAGATCATAAATCTAATTTGGCTGATGTTATGGCTGTTGGTGATGAAATGAGCAGCTACTGGGGCTTTCATAGTCTTGTTTCTGATGGTGCTCTTGTGCTCTGTCATCCTAGACTTTATTTTCTTTCTGTTTTCCCTACATAGGGAAGGCCACATGGGCATTTTAATAGGTATACCACATTTTTGGAGTCACACGTTGCGTTGGTAAACAAATTGATGGATCTGCCAGTGGAAGGATGGTCAATGATGTTGCCTCGAATTATATTGTTGCAGTGTCCACAGATAGCACATGGAGTAGTGCCAGTGTATATTGTATTTTTGTTACGCGGTTCAGTTTCAAGTGCGTCCTTCAGGTTTCTTGATCTTTGATAAGCGAACAAAGGCTTTGTGAAAATTCCTTTGAAATCAGGTTCTTTTTCAATCATTTGCCAGTTTTTTAAAATGATCTTCTTTATCTGTCTACTCCTGTTCGAAAATTTAGACACAAAGACAGGTCTATTCTGGTTGATATCTTTGGAATGTACTTTGAGCAGTTCCAATCTGGTCGTGTTTTGTGTTCTAAATCTAGCTTCATCTAAAATGTTTTCCGGGTATTTCCGTTCACGGAATTTTGCCATCATCTGCTTTTCATTGGATTCATAAATTTGATCATCCGATGATATCCTCTTCAACCTAAGCAATTGAGAATAGGGTAAGTGACGTTTCAAAGACATTGGGTGACAACTGTCAAAGATCAAGATGTTATTTCTGTCTGTATTCTTGGTGTATACTGACAATAAAAAAAGATTGCTCCAACGTGAAATGTTTTGGATCAAGAAATTGAATTCATGTAGCCCAACCGTGTTAAATGAACGGCTAGAATACAGTTGTTTTTTGTAAATTCACATGCTACAGACTCTACATTGTTTGCTACATTGTTTGCAACATTCATGATTTGGTGGACTAATTGTTTCGTCATTATGTCATCCAACCAATTGTATGATGTTTACTTTTTATAATTTTTTCCATGGTAACTACACTTCACAAAGATAATTATTCTTCTCGTATCATATCTATTTTGGGGACATTTTGTCTTATTTTCTGCTTCCCACATTGCCCACTGTCTCATTCACCCCTTTAAAATATGGCTGCCATCTCGATGCACCTTCAATCAATGTCAACATGAAGGCAATTTACCTCGAGTAACTTTTTACATAGAGCCAGAGGATCGGGAGACACTTTTCATTTTCATAATACCCTTCTAATTTAACCTTTGTAGGATCACATCGTCCTTTTTAGACTTTATAATTACTCGCACATCCACTTCCGGGTTACGTGGACGGAACTTTTTAATGATATCAGTAGGGGCATGCGCAACTTATTCGTGTTTACACTCTACTGAGCAAAGCAGCAGGACATATTCTCTGAGAATACCACCGGTAAGCGCTATGCGGCTAGCAGGATATAGTTATTTCTTTACCATCGAGACGAATTTAACACCACTGTCACGCGATCACTGATGTTTATTTAATTTGAAAGCCGGTCTCACGGCCCAGTTCACCATCACAGGCATTATGTTCTAACGAGCACTACCGCATTTGCACTAATGATGGCGTGCACCCGGTCTATTCATACTGTTTTGGGATCTTCTTTTTTATTATTCTGAATATCTTTTACTTACTCACGATTTTTCACGATTAACGTTCATTTTCAGTTGTTAGCAACACACCCCTTAACTCTTTTGCTCTCACCATCAGACCGTGTTCATTTGAGTTCTGTAACATACCCTACCAGTTTACTAACATTTGACTTAGGCCTGCTTCCATATCTTTGACAAGTATGTTTATTTGCATTCTTTCAGAGATTGAAATGCATTTCCCCTGATGAAGTGCATTCTGCACGAAATGCATTGGGTGCTTGGAGTACACTAAATGGATTATTTGTACATTTTTGGGAATTTTGAACCATCAAAGTGATTACAATACCAGAGCTGTGATGTAACAGTATACAAGGAGAGAAATTTCTGGAGAACCAATAAATTTGTGTGAAAAGACATTTTTTCATGGCATAGATTTTTATATTAAGTTCTCGTTTACTGGAGTTAAAGAATTTGGAAGGATTGTTACACCTGCACAAGGAGTGCGATTGGGTACTCTGTCAAGATTGACAGCACTTACAATTAACATAAATTCTTTCCCATGCAAGCTTTGGCAACTCTAACATGTTTAAGGTATGTTGAGTGGTTTTTGATGAAAGGCAGTTGCATAGATGAAACACCTTGAATTCTCTTTCAACATTTTCATTGTGAGAAGGAAACCAGACTTTGTCTCGGAAAAATCGTTTTGTGGCAATGATACCACAATATGCTTCATGAGCCACTTATTAATTTTCTGTTGTTGCAGACTCTCTGGAATACCAATTCTCAAATCTCTCAGGATAACACCTTCTTGAGTAACAGACAATTCATCTTTGACATTTTTTAACATCTGGTATTCACTGTTACTGGTAAGAAGTCGATTGATCTGGTGATGTGCAATAATGTTTTTCAGTTTTAACATGTCACTATCTTGACTTGTGGAAGACACAATTAGTTTCAATGAAATGGCACCTGTGTGCTTTTTTTCACAATGAAATTTGTGTAGGCTTCTACCGTCTTAGAAGTGGTACCATGGCGCTGTAGAGGCACTTGTGAGTAGTAGTAGGCATGGTTTTGATCTTTCTATGGGCGGTACGCAATTGTCTAGTTGTATTCTGGTAATTGTAGAGCCCAACGTTCAACGCGAGGAGACATCTTGACCTTTGAATGGCAAAAGATGGTCAACAGTGCTTAGCAATCCATCCCAAGCATGAAAGGCTTTCCATGTAAGAATATGGGGAATTGTTCACAGGCCCATTCCACTGCTAAACTTTCTTTCTCAAGTTGTGAATAGGCACATTTAGCTTGGGACAGACTTCTGCTTGAATGCGACAGAATACACCTTCGAGCATTTGGACGCCCACTGTGCAGTGCAAGAATTGCTCCAAACCTGACTTGGCTAACATCAACATTAAGCTTTGCATGAAAGTATGACTTTCCAGCAGCATTCACAATAGCTTGTTTGATCTTCTTGAAGCTTTTCTGACATTTATGTAACCAATGAAATTAAACATTCTTTTTCGTCAAGTCTCTCAGCGGAACACTTACGATGGCAAAGTCCCGTAAATTTCTAGAGCAGTAGCTGATCATGCCAAGGAATGAATGTAATATGGAAACATCTTATAAGGGACTGGCAGTTGACAAGGCTAGCACTTTAACTGGATCAGGTGGCATACCCTCATCAGAAAAGATATGGCAAAAATGTTTTACCTTTGTCCTATAGAACTCACATTTGTCGGCATTAAAAGTCACCCCAGTTCAAACATGGCTATATGCAAATCAGTCTGACCCTGTGCCTCATGGGAACAGTCCAGCCCGAACTGCCAAGCCATGCCTTCCCTGGTCCAGAAACAAGCTACCGAGGACCGGTTTCTGGCATTACAGCCTTCTTCAGCCCAGCTTGCTTGAATCCAGTGGCAAAGTGAGCAAGGGACTCACGTCTGAGCATACCCTGCCACACTTATGGCGGCCAAAGCGGTACAAAAGGGGGTGGTGATGGACGGAGCATCTGAACCAATCAAACACTCACACCCAGTCAAAAGATCTGGATTTAATCCATCACCGTTCTTTAGCCCACTCTGCCACCCCAGTTCAAACATGGCTATATGCAAATCAGTCTGACCCTGTGCCTCATGGGAACAGTCCAGCCCGAACTGTCAAGCCATGCCTTACCTGGACCAGAAACAAGCTTCCGAGGACCGGTTTCTGGCATTCCAGCCGTCTTCAGCCCGGCTAATATTAATACCGGTTGAAATGTTTTCATGGGTTAAAGCTCATGACATTTACAAATTTTATGTTCCTCTAATTTCATGGGCGCCACGTGTTGCATTACCTCCTCGACAGCATTCTAGTATGAGAGACAAATTTCAGTAAAGCTGTTTACTAGAGGTATTTTCTTCTCAAACCAGTCTCCTGGCAGAAATTTCAATGACTGTCTGACCCTCTCTCACTTCTAAACAGTTTCTCCTCTCAACAATTCAATGTCTTTCTTTCACCTAGTTCTTACCTAGTGTTATGTCAATCTTTCCATTTTTCCTTTTCACATAATCCCAAGCCTCTTTCGATTCTGGTTTTTATCTTACATTCACCACTCTTTCCCTCGCATCTATCAATTTGAGTTTCCTTTCACCTTAAAATCTTCCCCTTTGCACAAGTTTCCCATTCCGGTGTGTCCTATACCTCACACACAACACAACCACGTCACCCCGGCACTGATGCCCGACCTTTATATTCTGAAGCAGTGAAAGAAACAGTTCCAGGTGTTGTGTTCCATACATGATTACCGTGCAGGCGCTTATTGGATCCAGGTTGGATTACGCCAACGCCCTCTTTCTTGGCCTCCCTGACTACCTAGTCCAGCGCCTGCAGGTGGCACAAAACTCTGCTGCCCGTGCCATCCTTGGCCTGCATAGGCGAGCACGAGCTTCTGGGCTGCTGCAAACGCTCCACTGGTTGCCCATCCGGAAGCAGATTATGTTTAAATCCCTGACACTGATGCACAAAGCATTGTTTGGCTCAGGGGCCGGGTACGTACGGCGCAGGTTGGCTTTCTATCGCCCAGTCCGCTCACTGCGGTCCGAATCTCTTTTTACTGCCGTGGTTCCGCGTGCGAGGAAGGCCCGTACTGGGGGCCGCTCCTTCAGCTGCAAGGCACCCCAGTTGTGGAATTCTCTTCCACTGGCGCTACGCAGCACCCCCAATCTGCTTCAGTTTAGGAAGAGCCTAAAGACTTGGCTTTTTAATCTCTAGTTTCTTTCTGGTGGGTCTCTTCTGTTTCTTGTATCTGTTTTTCCCTGTTATGTTATTCTACATTGAGCTGCCTGTGGAAAGCGCCGGGACACTCTTTTAGAGTAGCCGTGCGCTATATAAACTTATTTTAACATAACATAACATAACATACATGCAGCCTTCCATTGTAACGGCATTTCCTACTTATAAGAAATGGTCACACACTACCCATGAGAAATCTGTGATCTAGAAATGCTGGCTGGTTCTACTAAAATAATTCCAGGTATTGGAAGCATGGATTAAAGCTCTGATAGTTATGGTCCTCCCCCTGTGAAATTAGCTAGCCTTTGAATTTTTATACATCTGTCTTATAAAGCAGCAGTATGAACTTAACTTAAGGGTGGCTGTCAGTTTAAGTTATCTTTCATCCCATTGTTGGATATGGGTGACAGTTGGAAGAACCTCTTCTTTTGCTTTCACCTACAATTGAGTAGAGAGTGACATCATAACTTAAACTCTGCCAATGCACCGCCACTGCTCGCCATCCTTTTTCCCCAGCACCTCCAGCACCCCCACCGCCTGGCTACCTGCCATGGGCGGCAACCTGAGGGATAGCCCTGGGCACCAGAAGCTCTAACTATGCCAATTCTTCACTGCTCCATCTTCCATTATGGAAAAGCACTTCAGCTAAGACTTGCTGCTGTATCTGCGGGCTGGGAGAGAAGATATCTCTCAACCAATATGCATATGCAAGGAAAACGTAAACAAATGCAGAGTAATGCTACACCTACATTTTATTCACAAAGACATTCACACTTGCATGTAGGCTGTCATGTCATGCTTTGCCAAAGAGTATCTACCGCTAAACTGGCACCTTGTGAGACACTTGAACGTATTTGAAAAGAGACTAATGGGCCCATTAGGATGGCGGGCGGACTTTGCCCGCCCGCCATTCTCCCGGGGATTGGGACTACCCGCCATAGGGGCGGGGGTCCCGTGGGGGGTATTAGGATGCGCCTGTCACAGTGGCGGGCGCATCCTGTATTTTTAACATTGTGGCGGGCGGTGCTCTCAGCACCACCCGCCACAATGCTAAAAATGTATGTATGCATTTGCATACACAAAGCGGCAGGCACCGCGCGGTGCCTGCCGCTTTGTGTATGCAAATGCCCCCATGTGCACCCCTCGCTCCCCTCCGGGACGCAAGGCGACCAGGGCGGAAAAGCGGCAGATGGTCTTTCCGTCTGCCGCGGACCCCCCAGCCATCCTGGCATGGGTAATCCGCCCGCCATCCAAATGGGCCCCTAAGTGACAGAAATACACCCTTAGGTCATGTCGGAAGACCAGGAGGGTTTGGGGAAACAGTGTCTAGTTCATGGTTTGTCATAAAGGATTTACAGTTAGACTGATTTTTTTTTGCAGAGTTTTATATAGCGCGAACTAGACCAAAACCGAATCGGGTATCAGAGCGCTTTACATTGCACCAGTTACGTTACATGAGGACAGACATTCATTTTTGTTAGGCACGGGGAGATTAAGTGATTTGCCCATAATCACAGGATGTTTGGCATCGTTACCGAGACTCGAACCCAGTTCCTCCAGGTCCGAGGTCGAGCGCCCTAGCCGTTAGGCCAACTCCTCTCCCCTGATGCCTTGTGGGATATTTGAATGCAGTCGAATGGAATCTAATTGGCAGAACCACATCCTGAGGACAAACTGGAAGACCAGGAGGGCAGAGTGAAAAGAGCTCTATGTTCGACTGACCAGCGTGGCAGCTGAGACCTTGACTTGGTGGTGCTCCGACCCTGGGTGTATTAAGACCTTTACATAAATTCACTGAGCACTGAAGTCAGGCAAGTCGTTCAATATTATTTGAAAGCATAGTGCTTTTGAATCTTGTCTTCTTGTCAGCATAGGGCTGGGATAGGTCCTGGGTTTTCACTGATATTTGAATTATTTATTTCCCACCAGCTGTTTTTTTACTGATCCTATTGATCCCTGAACTGCATTCTTGATCCAAAAGCATGCACATTTGCTTTCTTTACACAAATGATTGTTCTTAACTTAATATAAGACAACAATAATGTTACATTTGAGAGAAACTGTTTTTTAGACTTACAGTTTTTTTAAATACATAAGTATACTCTTGCAATGGCTTTATTAGATCATGCAAATAAACTTAAATTACACCTAACACAAGGTATATCTCTCACATATGTTAACATTGGGATTACCTTTTTATACCTTTTATGTGTTATTCCCAAAAGTGATGAGATTGACTTCAAGTTTGGTGTCACTGAACTCACAATTTAAAATCACAACTTATGGTGAAGTCGGATTTTTAATTACGGTTTAGATAATGCCACTTTCAGAAAGTTGGCATTTACTTGCTATAGCCATTTTGGTGTCTGCTGCCTGTCTCTGTTCAGTCATAGGGGCGTATTTAAAAGCCCTCAGTGCCAGCAGAGCTTAACGTTTGTGATGCTCTGGTGGTCCAGCGCCATTTACCATATTTCCAATGTGGTGCTAAGCCACTTTGCATGGCTTAACCCCACCCTGTAAATATGCCACTATCCACCACAGTCCTCTGCGGCAAAGGGGTGTACAATGGTTGTTGCTGTGGGCATTCCACCACAACACCCAATGCTTTTTGACACTGCCCCAGATTTACAAGTCTGAGGCAGTGCCATTAACTAATGTCATGGAAAACCAGGCGTTAGAATGGTACAACAAAGGGAAAGTTTAATTTATCCTTGTTTTTTGCTCTTTCCATGTGTGCTGCATCCTGCAGCACACATAGAAGTTGCTAATTGCCATTATTGATTGTTTACGTGCAGGAAGGTGTCCCTTCCTGCACATAAACAATCGTCCCTGCAGCACAGGCACCCTTGCCACATGAGTAGCTTTTTTTTGTGCCAGCACTATTGGAAACATATTCTTGTGACTATGGTGCATCCCTGCATTTTGAAAATGTGACAGCGTGGCACTGCCGAATTTGGTGCAGCTCTGTATATATGCCACTAGGTTTGGTGACAACTAGGCTTTGTGTATTCCCTCTAGACAGCCACACACACAAGGGCTGAGGTGTGTCCTGATGGGCCTTCCTGGGAGATGGGTCTTCCTGGGAGATGGGAGATTAGAGGAGCTAGTCACAGCCTCACACTTACACCTGAATAGGCTGTGTCGTCTCCACATACAAAGGGCTTCTTAACTCCCTGTAGTGAGTCTGGAGCCAGGGCAGGAAGGGAGGACTTCTGTGCACTTCAAAGTGTTCTTCAAATTGTCCCCCTGTTCAAAGGCAGAACTGGGTAGAACTACTGGACCTCTGGCACCAAGATTTCAGTACATTTCTGGACCTGTGACCACTCTGCCAGGAGGAAGAACTGCTTTGCTGCTGAAAGGCCACTCTGCTGGACTGCTGCTTTGTTGGACTCTTGCCTTGCTAAACTGCCTTGCTGCCTGCTGTTCTCCTGCCAGGGTGAGAAGGACTGGACCTACATCACTTGAACCCAGAGTGACTTCAAAGGCTTGCTAGCTTGCCTCCTGTTCTAAGTCTCAGGGATATAAAAGGCATCAAATACCTGTATCTGCAATCTGTGAGTCTGCCCTACCAAGTAGTGCTACCACAGTCCTGGGCCCTTGGAAGTGAGCCCTAAGGTTTTTCTACATACAGAACACATGCATCCTCATCTGAACCGGCCCATCTCTGCCTTTGCATGATTTTAAAGCAAAGTATGCTCATAATTACGTGCCTGGTGCATTGCCTTCAGAAGTAGCACAACCTTGTTGTTGGGGGAAGTAGACCTGGTGAATCACCTTCGGAACCAGTGCATCACCTTTGGAATCGACGCATCACCTACTGCGCGAGCAGCAGCAGTGCATCACATTTGGAACCAGCACTCAGTTGCATGGAAAAAATAACTTATCAACTGCGTGGCTCGACACAGATGCAACGCTTTGGCATCACCTGCATATTGGTCATTGAGATTCCTCCAGGATCAAGGTACTTTGGCTGTTGTTTAAGGAAAGAAATGTAATACAGACATTGATATACATTTTAATCTGTGGAGTAAACACAGCTGCTGTATCTTATTTGGAAACAACATGTTCCTTCGAGAATGTGTTATGAACTTCTGACCCACTGGTTGCACTGGGTTGCTAGGTAGACTGAGGTAAGAGTGTATTGGAGGAAGGGTGTTAAAGAGACACAACATGTTTTTTTTTAATTTGAAGAGTGATCACAATTTAACTAATGGCAAGATTTAATTTCCAACTCAGGACTATGTAATAAACTGTTGTATAGTATTTACATTTTTTTTAAAAGTGAAGGTAAATATAGGTTTGAATTTCAGTTTTTTCTCTCGTTATTTCTCCCTGATGATCGCAAAAACATTGTGAAGACACATAGGGGCCCATTAGGATGGCGGGTGGATTGCCCCCGCCAGGCTGGCGGTAGCCACCGCCGGCATGGCGGGGGCAATCCGCCCGCCATCCACACCTAAATGACCCACTGCCATATTAGTATGGTGGGGGGAACTGCGGCGGATGGAAAGACCGTCCGCCGCTTTTCCGCCCCCTGTCGCAAGGTCTAATTTGGTGGCAGTGTCTAATAGACTCTGCCAGCCAGATTAGCATGGGCTTTCTTAGAAGCCGCAACAGAAAGGCATGCGGTCTTCACTTTGAGGGCCCCTTGCGGGCCCCCAGAGTGAAGGAGAGGTGGGGGGTGCACAAGGGGGGGTACCTGTAGTACCCGCTGCATTTGCATAAACAAAGCGGCAGCCACCGAGCGGTGCCTGCCGCTTTGTTTATGCAAATGCATACGTGCATTTTTAGCATTGTGGCGGGCACATCCTAATACCCCCCACGGGACCCCCGCCCTCATGGTGGGCGGTTCCGATAACCGTTAGGATGACAGGCGGCCATCCTAATGACCCCCATAGATGGGAATCTCTTTTTGAAAGAGAGGGAAAGGGTTATCAGATACCAACCATTCACAAGAGGAGATAGTATAGTCTAAAATGAAAGGCATGCTTTTATTTGCTGTCTTTCTCATGATTACAGATTGCAAAAGTTGAAGAGTTGTCATTTTATGGTTGCTTTGCATGAGATTGGAGTACCGTTCTTGTGCTTAGTTTTCAGAAAACCTAACAGTGTCAAAACTATCCACAAAGACCTAAAACAACAATAAAGTCTACAAACTGAATTCAGTGTTATGTACCTAACTTTTTATTTTTTATAAAAATTACATAAGAAAAGAATATGTATATGAGAGTTTGATCCAAAAAAGTGCATCACAGTGATATGAAAAGATATATCACAGGAGTAGTGTAGTCACAATTAAAAGATGAGAACACGTTGTCCGCCTGTATATGAATTAGAAAGAAGTATTACTTTTTAGGTATGTATTGAGAAGTGTTTGCCAATGTGGTTTTTAAATTATATTACCACTTTGCATATGCTTAGATGGTGAGATATGGTTACTGTGGTTGCAAATAGCTTCATATACGGTGGGACTTTTGAGTGTTCTTAAAGTTGCAGGCACTGCCCTTGCACACTCATTCACTAAGACATGACCCATGCACTCATCCACTCACCCCGTCATTACTCATGCAGTCATCCAAACACCGAGATAGTAGTGATATACTAATTTAAACATGCAGGCACTAACTATGCAGAAATGGAACTATCCCTGGAGTTCTGATATACTCAGGGAATCATCTAGGCAGTACCTGTATCCTCAAAGAATCCCCTAGGTTCTTTGTTGCACCAATTCAATAATCCAGGGAGTATTCATGTATTCAACAACAAATACATGTTTTTACAAGTTTTATTGAACAATATGTAGTCTTTTAGAATCATCTGGTGGATTATATATCAACCTGTGACTTGGATGTCGTTGGAAGAATTAGTGAGGTATATGCTTTGGATAGATATTAACACGGAGATTGTTATGTGCACCACTTCCCAAAATTTAAATCTGATACATTTAAGTAAAACAGTACAGAGATAATAAATTGAGCACTAGCACTGTGGTAGAGAGGCATCCAACATCTATTATGTTGTGTTTGGATTTATAATGTTGAGGCACTGTACGTATTTGTACACTTGGGGCTATACTTAGAAGAAAATAATGCAATGTGGAGATGCTAGCCATTTGGCTGCGTCTTGCTGATTTACTTTCAAAACATAGGGATGCATCATATTTGCAACAATATGATGGATTACTATGCTCTCCCTTGTGCTGGTGCAGAACTGGCTGCAATGCACCAATGAGGCACCCTAGTACCATGTTTCAAGGGTACCTGTGTAGTGGGGAGGATAGTTTTTGTGCAGGAAGGGACTCCTTTCTGTACAAAAACAATCACAAGAGGTATTTTCCTCTTTGTGTGCGTGCTGTAGAATGCAGTACACATTGAAATTGGAAAAAATGAGGAGAAAGAAATGTATATGTTCATGTTTCATCTACCAACACATTCCCTTGGGAAGCAACACCCACCCAACACCTATTCCATTCTTCTTTCACCCAAAGTGCTGCCTGAAAATCACTTGTATTTGTGAGGCCATGAAAAGCAATGCAGAGTGGCTTTATGTGACTTTGTAAATATAAAACACCACATTACGGTGCAGGTGTGTAAACAAAAGTGATGTTCAGGAAAGTTAATGGGGCTTGTAAATATACCTTCTTGCTTGATGTTCATTCTAAAATGTACTACAAAATGGATAAAATGTTCTTTCACCATACATGAGTGAGAAGTAAGATAAAAGAGGGTGCTAAAATGTTTAAAGGTAACTAATAAATAAAGTTTTGTGTTTTACCCTGTGTGTTTTATTACATTGGAGTAAGTGCATGAAGTAATATATCTAAGTTCATCTGTAGATTTAAAACTGCAACATAACATGAAAACTGTATTATGTGTAAGTTGGTAGTAAAGTAGTTGGTAGATTGGCTACGGTAAAAATTTAAATATACTTGATTGTTTTACTGAATAATATCTACATAACTATACACACTTACAATTTCTAAAAAAGCTCGGATGAAAAAGCAACAACAGTATGTTTGCAGAAATGAGTTACAAAAGGGGCAAAATGCTGAAAAAGTGGTAAAAGAAAAAAGAGTTATTCGTAAGAGGACAAAGCCAGTTCTTAAATGTATATGCACTTACAAAATGCACTTACAAAATAAAGAAAATGAATTTATTACTATGAGAAACAATAAGAGTGGACACATTGTACATTACAAGAACAGAAAAGATTGCAAAAGACATGGACATTTCAAGAACAGAAAGGATTGTAAAATACATGGATATACCTAAACCAGGAGACAGAAGCAGTTTAAGGAAATCAAAGCCAGAAAGTTTCATAGTAGAGTGGTTATAAAGCTACAGAGAACTATGAATAATTATAGAAGAAGCACTGAAAAAGAGACAACTAGTTGAGAGAATAGTAGATTAGGCCTTTGCTTTGAGGAGGAAGCTTTTCATTTTGATTCTCAATACAATGAAGTCTCTTGACAAAATAGTGTTGTGCATGAACAGACAAAACCAGAAGAAAAGATTAGTGAATAGAAATAATTTTTTCAGTTTTTAGTGGAGAATGGACGGATATTTCAAGTCAGAGCCTAGAAGTATGTAGAAGAAGTATTTGCAGAAGAGGTACAAGGGAAGTGTAGTCAGGGCCCTGTATACAAATGGAATTGTAGTAGTACTTGTAGTATTAGATAGCAATCCATTGATATAGTAAGGTAATTCCTCCATATATTTCCAAGGTGATCTTTAGAACACAAAATAAGTACTTTACAATGTTTGAATCCTTGCAAGCTGTTTATCAAAGAAAGTGGGCCAAAGCGCAATTCATCATTTTAGGATGTTAGCTATACACCACTCAACAATGCAGACTTTAGTTAGAAGACTGCATTATGTGAAAACTCCTGCTTTAAGTTTAGGAGAAATGAATAAGGCACTTTTGCATGGTTCTGTGGCAGAGGTAGAAAAGGTTTGTGATGATGTGCAATTTCATTTCTTTGGTGCAGAACAGGAATGGAGGGAAATTGAAGAGTTGATAACCGGAGGAGTTGTAGAACAGGGCACAGGTACTACAGTAGATAGTTTTGAAAAAGAGATTACAAAATTTAAGAAAGTATGTGCTGAAAAACCAGAGTAGGTTTGTATATGCTGTCGACGCACTGACTACAAGAATCAAACGATAGAAAAGTAGACTTGGACACAAACAGAAAATGGCGCTCAACTAGAATGTATCCGGATCTGATGTATCAAATCTCAGTTAATGGTGCTTCAAAAAGGAGGGTGTGCATCCAACACCCAGAAGTCTCCACAAAGTAGAAACAAAATAACCACAAATTCCTCTGAGCACTCCAAGTTCCAAAAGATAAATTACACAAGTACCAGTCCATATAATATCCAAAGCACAATAAAGTCTCTTCAATCAAAGTATTGGTCTTGTTCTGTTTATTTTTCTGTATTCTTCTCTTCTTAATTGCATGACATATTGGTTATACCACATCAGCCAACACGTGTTTCGTCGGGTTACAACAAACAACACACCGACTTCTTCAGGGCTCCTATTACTCCTGGGGTATCCTTGTTTATCCCTCTTTCTTATATATTTCTTCGTCTTGTATTAGTATCCTTTATCCATGTGGTAAAGCACATACGGTGGTCCACGTTTTGCCTTAATGAAATCTTGTTGAGTCGTATTCTTATCCCTCTGATCAAAGTTAGTTATACGTGGACTCCGTCTCGCTATAGCATGAATTCGTTATCTGGGCGCCGCCTAGTCTCTTCGGTCCCGTATTTTGGCGTGCGAGAGGGATAAACGAGGATACCCCAGGAGTAATAGGAGCCCTGAAGAAGTCGGTGTGTTGTTTGTTGTAACCCGACGAAACACGTGTTGGCTGATGTGGTATAACCATTATGTCATGCAATTAAGAAGAGAAGAATACAGAAAAATAAACAGAAGAAGACCAATACTTTGATTGAAGAGACTTTATTGTGCTTTGGATATTATATGGACTGGTACTTGTGTAATTTATCTTTTGGAACTTGGAGTGCTCAGAGGAATTTGTAAGAATCAAACGATGACTGTTGAGTTATATTTAAAAAGTGAAATAGAGAAAAATGATAACTATTTGCACTGTACTTATTTGTGGAGAAAGTTATATGTAAGTACTGCTGCAATAAATTAGAGGATAATAAAATACCTATTAGAGCTGTGCATAACAAGTTACAACTGGTTCCCATTCCAGAGGCACTTCAAGGTTCAAATATTTATGAGTCCGTTCTTCTCCAAACTATACTTCCATTTCAGACTATAGTTTGTATGGAGCCAAAGATTGGCAAGTTACCTCCAAACAGAGCTACAAAAAGGACTAAAAGGTAGATTAGTGTATTGAAACTGTACGGGTAGATAGAGATTTAGAGGAAGGACTTGTAATTCTAGTACATGGGGTGCCCATCAAGAACAAGAAGATATGGCAGGAGTTGGTAGATGTTACCGAATTTAAAAAAGCACCTTTATTTCTGGTACAAAACAATGTTTTCTATAGAAATGTGGAAACCCTGCAAGATATCACAAATATGGAGGGCCAGACATTTCCATCAACAGGTCAGTTTGAGAAGGTGAATCAGTCCGGGACAGAAGAAAATTATGAACATTATAGTATCCACCCTTTGCATTCCAAAGAGGTTAGTGGTGATGTCATTGAGCTGTTTCAAATGAAGGAAGCAAAAGAAGCTCCATTAAGTGTGTGAGAAAAAAGTTTAAAAGCTTGGTGTTTCCCACATCTTTTTCCTACTGGAGTAGGTGGCAGGTTTGACGAATGGCCTGTGCAAAAACCTGCGGCTGAGTATAGATGTAGCAGACTTTATTCAGAAGACCTCCAATTTTGTCAGTGTATTCTGTATTTATTTCACCTATTATTTGAGAGTGACCGATCTGGCCTCTCAAATGCTGTGAATAATATTCTAAAAACAGGAGTTCATTTGCATAATATATCAGCAAGAGAACTTTTGGAAAAACTTCAAGGAAAAGATAAGCACTTGCAATAGAGTGTAATACACATAATGGCATGTTAGTGTGGGACTAATGAATATTGGTATCTGATTCATGGTGAAGTCAAGTGCATGTTAAGGAACCTTGGAGCACATACTTGGTTCCTGACGCTGAGTTGGGCTGAATATGCTTGGGATGACCTGCTAGAATTTTTGCAGGAGGCAAACTCAAATTTAATAGACAATCATCTGAAGATGCCAGGAGAATTGTGCTCACTGGACCCTGCAAATATTTGCATGTATTTTAATAACAGATTTCAAGCAATGATGACTTTCATCTTGAACAAAACAAAACCTCCTCTTGGTGAAGTGATTGATTTCTTTTGATGTAAAGAGTATCAAGCCAGAAGTGCTCCCCATATTCACTTGCAGTTGTGGGTAAAAGATGCCCCAAAGGTTGGAACAGACAGTGATGAGTCAGTGTTGTCTTTTATGGGGGAGTATTTAACCTGTTCCATCCCAAAGGAGAGTAGTAGCAACATTTTAAGACAACAAGATACTAATATTCGAAAATCATAGATGTGGAAAATACTGTCAGTGAAGATACAGAGCAAAAGGGAAATGTCATACAAGACGTCGTTTTGGATTCCCATGACCTGTCATCCCACAGGGTAGAGTCAACAGCTTTATGTCTGCAGTCAGACATACGCTTACAAGGAAAACACCCAAAAATACATATAACCTAAAATGAATAGAGGCCACCAAGCACATTAATGACTACAAACCTGTGATTCTGAAGATTAGGAATGCAAAAATGGATGTGCAGTTTGTTGCAGACAAATTAATTGCTGTTGTTCAGTATGCTACATCTTATATAACAAAGTAAGAGAAAACTGAGATAAAAGCGGTGTGGGAGGAGATTTCAGCAGAAAAGAGTCTTACAAAGAAATTGCAAAGTTTCACTTTGAAAATGCTTTCTCATAGAGAGATAGGCTTTTATGATTATGTAGACCAGTTAAGCTCAGTTATTTTGTTTTCTAAATCTGGAGGAGTTCCATGGGTGAGTTTAGGGCTTGCCAATACTCCTAACAGAGTACTGAAGTCTATTCCTGAAATTCAATATCTTGCAGAATTTGAGCCACACAGTACAGATATTTTAAAGAGTAACATGCTGGATAGATACTATCCAAGAAGAAGTCATCATCTGGAAAGGATGTGTCTTTATGAAATACTTCAACAGTATACTTTCAGAAGTAATGTTGATAAAAACATTGATGAAGGTACATTTTCTGTGGCAGTATGTGAAGGATGTTTGGTGAGACATAACAATGGAACCATGGAAAGCTAAGTTGCCAAACTCCAGACAAAACAGAGTTTTTCTACTAATCCTTGTTACAGTTGTTTAAGCCATGGCAAACTGAAAGTGAGCTACTTGGAGAATTTGACTGTTATGAAGACACTTTCAACAATGCGAAAGAAAGCATTGAGGGCTCTATGTTTCCAGTTTATCTTCAAATGTTGAGAGATGAGATTGAACAAGACGAAACAATTGCTGCAGAGATAGCAAGAGAGAGTTCTCAGAGCAGTCAAAGTTCAACAACTGGAAGTCAAGATCCTTTTGGACAGCCAATCATTGAAAATGAAGCTGCAATAGCTATGAATGAGGTGGAGAATGCAAAGCAGCAAGTAATACAGGAAACTGTGGATCTAGAGCAACTAATATAGCAATTGAATGCAGATCAGTGAGACATTTTTAAAGAACTAACATTTAACGTTGAACATGGGTTTCTCTATGAGAATAAAAAGTGTGCATGTTCTGCAACTAAACCAGTTCTATTGTACACAGGTGGTCAAGCTGGAACTGAAAAAAAGCTTCTTAATTAGAGTACTGAAAAGTTACCTTCAGAAGAGAACAGAGTCCAATTTGTTGTGTGTATTCACTGCACCAACAGGCTTAGCTGCTCAAAATGTTAAAGGAGTTATCCTTTATTGATTGTTAATGCTGCCTGTTGAACATGACAATAGATTACAATACAACAAGTTTTCTGGTGATGCTTGTCATGAAGTGGGAAGATTATTAAAGAAATTAAAGCTACTAAATATTGATGAAGTCACTATGGTGTATAACCTAATGCTAGCATGTATACATTTAAGAATGCAACAAATATTAAAAAGTGTACTTTTTGGAGGAAATATGCACCATGCAGATATACTACAGGGTATAAGAGTGAGAGTCCTCCCAAAAGAGGGAAAAACAGTATTACAAACCTGTCTCATCAAAAATATGCTTCCAAGTAATGTTTCAGCTGCTGAAGTGATGTCAATTGTAGATGAAGAAGATATGCTATTAATTATTTGGTTTAACTTATAAATGGACATATAACCATGAAGATTGTGAATTTAAGTCTAGCACTGAAATCAATTCTGAACGATTCTTCTACTTGAATTTACCAGAGTGTGAAGCTGTGCTGTTTTAAAATGTAACTACAAATGGCCATCAATAAATGACCTGTCCAAACTGCAGATCAGATCTAATCAACGGTGTTTCTACAGAGGTGGGGAAAATATATCATAGTCATGCTACAACAATACAGAGTTAATGGTACTAAGGTAGGCATTAAAATAAACTTTAAAGCTGCACAAATTTCAATCTCAAAAAGAACTTTCACAACTATAGCAATCATATTTCATGAAGGAGTTAATATAACCTCTGGACACTACACAATGTATTTCAGATGTCAAACAGGATAGACAGAGTGCAATGACTTACAAGTGACATTCGAAACAAGACTACCCAAAAAGTTACCAACCTCATATCTGCTGTTTCTAGAACTGAAGTTCTAAGGAGAATCTACGATACAAAAATGTGGTATTGCGTTGATATTTATATGGATTATGTGTTTCTGAGACATTATTCAGCCTATTGTGGTTATTGTCTACAACAAGCTGTTAGAAAGGAAGGTCTCTTTTTAACTGTGGGAAAGGAATTTATAAATATTTGAGGACTACATTGTGTTTCTACAGATACAAATTAAATGGTGGTACTATAATACCAGTAGCCTTAAGTTGATGCGAAAAGTCTCTCCACCACTAAAAAATTTCCCTTTTGTTTCTGCAACAGCAACGTCTACATTGTACTATAAGTGGTGTTTTTCATGTATGGACTAAAAAAATGTAGACATCATTTGGCCTGACGGATGATGTTTACAAAAGAATATGCAAACATGAAGATTGCTTCATAATTGTTGTACATTTTGTACAAGATATAATAGTATGGGGAACAATTTCACCATATAGTTGTTTTCACTAAGTTAGTAAGCTATCAGCAAACCAGTATTAAAAAACTTGTAGTGAGTGTAGTGAACAGTTTGACATACTTAAAAATGATCGACTGTGCACATTTGTTTTTTACAAACCATTGAATGTTTTTTTCCCACTGTTTCATGATGAGTCTTCATACAAAGCACGGTTGAGTGTAAACAAGTATGAAAGTTGAAAACAGGAAAAAACTGTAAACATTTGTCTATGTTGAATTCAAGTTTTGGTAAAAAAAGATGTATGTTGTTTGGTTGCCTAATGTTTGAAAAAAATTTCAATTTTTTTATTATTTCTTCACAGTGGTTTGAGGTTGAGATATATTATGGTTGTCAAATCACTAAGATAGTAATGGATTAATTGAGTTTCTACTCATGTACTCATCCCATCTTCCACTCATGCACTAGTCCTCCAATCGTCCAGCCACTACCTAAGCAGTCATCCAATCACTCAGGTACCGCACTTGAATTCATCTAATCTCCCAACCTCCACTCAGGCACTAATCCAATCACCCATGTGTTACACTTGTACTATGCAAACACCAAGTCACTATGTATGCACTCATACATTCAGTGAGGCACTCCCCATGCACTCATCCACTCACCCAGACACTACTCATGGACTCATCCAATCACCGAGGCAGTACCTATGCACTCATGCAATCACTAAGGTACTATCCATGCACTCACCCAATCACACAGGCAGTATCCATGCATTCACCTAATCACCCAGACCCTATCTGTGTACTCACCCCATCACCAAGCTACTACCTTTGTACTCATCCAATATCCCAGGGTCTACCCTTGCACTTATCCAATCACCCAGGTGCTACTCTTGCAGACATCTAGTCACCTATGTACTACTCACACATGCATACAATCACCCGGGCACTACCCATGTACTTATCCAATTACCCAAGCAGTACCCATGCACTCGTCCATTCACCCAACTATTATCCATGCACGTATCCATTCACTCAAGCACTAATATTGCACTCATTCATTCGCTGATGCACTATCTATATACTCCTTCATTCACCTAGGCACTACCCTTCCACTCATCCATTTACCCAGGCCCCACCCTTGCACTCATGCATTCACTGAGGCACTAAGCTTGTGCTTATCTATTCACTCAGGCACTACCCATGAACTCATCCATTCAATGAGGCACTACCCATGCACATATCGAATCACCCAGGCACTACCCTTCTACTCATCCATTCACCCAGGCACTACCAGTGCACTCATCTATTCGCCCAGCCACTATCCATGCACTTATTCAATCACCTGGACACTAACCATGCACTAATTCATTTACACAGACATAATCCATGCACTCATCTATTCACTCAGGCAGTACTGATGCACTCAGCCAATTAACCATGCACTACTCATACCTTCTTCCAATCATCCAGGCACTTTCCTTGAAATCATCCATTCACTCAGCAGTATGCATGGGGTCATTCATTCACTTAGGCACTACCCATATACGCATCAAATGATCCAGGCACATTAATTCACTCTGGCATTATCCCTGCACTCATCCATTCACTCAGGCACTACACATGCACACATCCAATCACCCAGGCCGTACCCTTCCACTCATCCATTCACTCGGGCACTATGCATGCGTTCATCCAATCACTCAGGCTCTATTCAAACACTTGTCTAATGTCTCCGGCACTAAACTTTCACTCATCCATTCACTAATGCACTCATGCATTCACCCAGGCACTGACCATGGACATATTGAATCACACAGCCAGTACCCATGCACTCATCTATTCACTCAGGCACCACCCACTCACTCATCCATTCAAACATGCACTACCCATGGACATATCCAATCACTCAGGAACTACTCTTGCACTCATCTGTTCACTCAAGTACTACACAAGCACTCATCTATTCACTCAGGCACAACCCATGTACTCATCCAATCACCCAGGAATTACCCTTGCATACATCCAATCACACAGGCACTACCCTTCTCCTCACCCATTCATTCAGCCAGTACCCATGCACTCATCTATTCACCCAGACATTATCAATGCACTCATCCAATCACCCAGACACTATCCGTGCACTCATTCATTCAACCAGCTATTCCATGCATTCATCCATTCACTCAAGCACTACCGTTCCACTCTTCCATTAACTCAGGCACTACATATGCACTCATCCATTTAACCATGCACTACCTATGCTCACATACAATAACTCAACCACTACATTTGCACTCATCCAATCACTCAGGCACTACTTATGCACTCATACATTTATTCAGACACCACTGTTGTGTTCATTGTAACATCCACGCAACACTTTTCCACTCATTTAATTATCCATACCTCAGTCATACAGTTATCCCAACATATATACATACTTTATCTTTTTTTTTACCTGTAATAGGCTTTTTAAGGCTTTTGTAAAGTTTTACATTTTTTGTGTCCTATTTTATAATAAGACAAAATGGCAACTAGGACAGCAGGACTTGAAGAAATATGCATTGAAAAATCTGTAAAACATATAAAAGATGAAAAAAATTAACATGCATGCAGCATTGTGAATAGGTGTAAGAGACTGCAAACCAGCACTTATTACAACACTACAGTCCATGCAGTACGTGGCCATTCTTGACTTCTCTGCAGCCATATATGTTGCAGTACTCTTTATCTCAGAGGGAGTTTTTGACCAGGAATTATTGCTGCTGCCACTGAAGTAGATGGACCTACAGCTTCCCTCTGCTGGATCACCAGTTGAAGAGGCCTTTTATGATAGGTTTTTAGATGGTATATCATGGACTTTGTCTCACATAAATATTTTATATTCATCCTTCTAGAGAGGATCCTCTTGCAGATTGTGCATTTCTTAAGGTTGGTAGCTGTTTTTGATTCCCTTGATTGGATTGTAAAAAAGTCCCACGACACATTTGCTCTCTTTTGTAGAGGTTCCTCTTCAAATCTTCAGTCTCCACCTCCACATCTTGGTCCAGCTGTTGTTCCTGCTGAACCCCATCTCTTTGCTGTGTTGCCATTTCGGCTAGAAAAAAAAGGACAAAAAGTTTGCAGAGCAAAATGAATCAACCTGCTCAGAATGAAGTTGTATGAAAAAAGATTCAAGAAGGAGGAGTGGTTGTGTACTTCCTATTGATATTGCTGAAAAGTATATTATCCAATGATATTCCTTGCTTTCCCGGTCATGTGATATTCGCTGTGACTGACATAGTCGCAGTTATCGCAGTGAAGTAGAACTGCAAAATACAAGTTTAAAGTAGTTTTCTTTAAAAATGGAAAGAAAAGCAGAACTTTCAATACTATAATAGTAAAGAGCTACACTAAACTTGGGGACAATACCTCTACATGTATGCTTTATAGCTATTGAAAAACACAGGCTATCTGCGAGTAGAGAGTGAGTTTGCGACTATCGCTGTCTTTGCAGGAATGGGAAAAAGTTTTTGAAGGCGAATCTTCTGGAAAATCACTAGAAAAATATGAGTCTCAAAAGTAGAATAATAAACCTCTACTGTTAAATGTACTGTAGAATATGTCTATATATATGTTTTACACTTTGTACAAACCATGCGCTCTTCGCGACTACCAACGTCATCAGGATGACTTCGGAAGTCGCAAAACTTCTTGGGGTGGGATGGTGGCTTTCTTCTAAATTGATCATAGAAAGAAAAGTTAAAGGAATATTTGACTACATATTTAGAGTTAAACTTTATTTAAAAAATGTCATTAAGTGTATTTTTCAGTATGTGAAATACATTTACTGATGACAGTATCTCCACCGTAAATGCAACAATGTTGTGCCGATTTACAAAATTGTTAAGAATAAAACCAGTTATTATGAATTTTCTGATAAAGACATAAGAAATCACAAAATCTGTGCTGTATTATATAAATATATATAATGCACAATATCCAATTATAAAAAGAAAGTACACAAATATTACAGGTTCACTCCCAAAAAAATGGACATTATATTTAACAAATAGAATGTAAAACAAATAAAAAAAAATAAAAATCCAAAGAATACAGGAACAATATATTTAACAATTAGCACTTAAAAAAACATAGAAATGACTTGAAAAAAAACAAAGGTTAAAGGGACGTTATAGTTAGGAAATAGAACTTTAAAAAAAACTTAGAAATTCACAGAAAAAAGCAAATGTTACTGAGATGTTATAGTTAGGCTCAAGTTTCACTCAAACAAAACCAGAGAAATTCAGCAGGTATAGTTGCTGAGCTAACTATAACTCATGCCCCGCAATGCACTGCTTATGACCTCACATATTACATCACTTATGACATAGTCAGTGACAGCACTGATGACATCACTGATGACATCTCCAATGCCATCACTCATGATATCATCTGGTGACTGTGAGTGTTTCTCAAAAGTTGATGAGTATTAAATTTAAATGTACATACGCCAAGGTGTATTGATGTATGAGTGCCTGTATGGATGAATTCATGGGTGCCTAACTGACTGTATAAGTGAGTGATTACATGTGTCTCGATCAATGTATGTGTGAATGTCTGCATCAGTCTGTCAGTGGGTGTGTAAGTGGCTGCATGGGTTGGTGAATAGGTACCTGACTGCCAATATGGGTTACTGATTGGTTGTCTGAGTACCTGTTTGGGTGCCTGAATGCCTGGGTGAGGGGGTGTGTGACTCCTTTTATGGATGAATGAGTGGGGAAATCACCATCTGTATGGGTTCATGAGACCATCTGAGAGGGGCTGTATTGGTGAGCAAGAGTACATATGGCTGTGTTGGTGAGGGAATGGATGTCTCAGTGGTATTTGGGTGAGTAACTGCATATGTGAAAGGCAGTATATGTGAGTATTGGAGTATATAAGTGACTATGTATGAGTGAATGATTGTGAGAGTGGCTATATGGGTGAGGGTATGCTTGTGTCAGTGACTGTATAGGTAAGTAAGTATGTATACTATCTGTATGAATAAGTGAGTTGGTGTGTGTATAAATGTATAGGTGCATAATAGCAGTATGATTGACTCTATGGATGAGTGAGTAGGTATGTGAGTAGCTCTATGAGTGTCTGACAGTGTATGAGTGGCTGTATGGGTGAATAAGAGGATATGTGTGTAGACCTGTGAATGTGTGAGTGGGTATGTAAGTATTGGTATGGCTGTGTCAATGGTTTCGAGAATAGTAGTGTTAAAGTTGGAGTGGGTGTATGAATGGTTACATGGGGGTGTGAGTGGCTGCATCAGAGATTCTGTGGATAATGTCATGAGTGATGTCATTTGAGATGTCATCAATGATGTCACTGAACATGTCATGAGTGAGGTAATATGTGAAGTAATAAGGAGTGCATTGTGGGGGGCACGAGTTATAGTTAGCTAACTATAACTGCTGAATTTCTCTGGTTTTATACACGTGAAAATTGGGCCTAACTATGACATCCCTGTAGCCTTTGGATTTTTCAGTGAATTTCAAAGGTTCTCAAGTGTGATCTCACATTCTAAATCATGCATGAATGGCACCACGAGGTCCGCATGGGCGAGTCAATGTTTTCTTCTCTCTGTTATGTTGCTGGGCCTAAATCTTAATCTCTCTTTAATCTCTCTAATCCTCCTCCTTTAAAACTTATCTACTCCATATTTTTATTTTTTATACTAGTTTGTGCCTTTGTGTTTGTGTATTTTATATTTTGGTGTCTTTTTTCACGTTTTTGTTACTTTTCATAATTTGTTTATTATTTCCCCTTGCTTCCTTATCTCTACTTTCCTATCACTTCCTTTTCGTTCTTTTCTTCTATCCCATCTAGCACCATGGCAGTGGGAGGGCCTCTTTGTGGGCAGCATTGCTGCCCAGGTGTGCATCCTTGGGTAATCTTTGGAGAGGTAGACGTAGCAGCACAATTTTTTTATTGTGCCGCACCACCTCCCATTTATGCTGGCAGCAGGTGGCAGGCCTGGTATCAGATACCCTCTGCAAAAACTGTGGCAGCACTGAGGGACGGTGCACCTGTGCATGTGGTACACCTGCCGGGTCCGACGTACCACACAGCCACTAACGAATCAATGGGTGTCAATGGGTGGATATTCTGGTCTGTTAACAGGACCTGCTCGATATGCTAGGTGTTTAGATTCCGGGGCTCAGTGAGTATTAATGGTTGTGTTTGCGTTCTCCAATGCTAACATTTTTTTTCTGAATAGCATGCTACTCACACTCAGAGGTAAGTTATGTTTATCTTACACTGGTATATTATTGTGTGATTCAGTTTCTAGTTTCTGCTAGGCAGGTGCTCAGTGCTATCTCATTGGCGTTCGCTTTGGCTGATTAATTAGGAAGCCATTGCAGACTGCTCTCCTGTCACAATACTGAATCAGTGATTAGCGCATTCTCTCTCTTCCAATTTCACAGCGATGTGTGGTATGCATTGATGCACTGCAAAAAAGGGAGACTGAGTTGGTCCATCAAGGCGGTTGAGAAATGGGAATAGAATCAAAGATCATTCACTGAAATGTATTAGTTGCATTTGTTCCAAAAGTAGTTTTTTAATGGAAATTTGGAATAGGGATTTCAGGGTTAGTATGGCGAACTCCACAATAGTAAATAAACTAATCGAAACCAGTAGGGATGGATGGACGAAAGGATGGTTTGAAGAAAGCGTGGATATTGAATAGATGGATAATTGATTAGAAATTTTGGTGAAAGACTGGATGAGTGAAAGTAAGGCTTATTCATGGTGGCGATGATTGAATTAGAATGAAAGGATGAATGTATATTTTGATTGTTTGGATGAATAAGCAAAGCAGCTCTTATCATGAGGAGCCTGTTACTGACCTACCTTGCTTTCCTGGTTTATGTAGAGCTATCCTTCAAAGCTGTGGTTGTATCAGGCACATGCATCAATATTGCTTTTTGCGATTCCTTAATTGCGAAAAATAAGGAATCGCAATTAAGGAATCGCAAAATGCAATGGATCAAGAAATCGCAAAAAAATTGCGATTTTTAATATTCCTTGCGAGTCGCAATTAAGGAATATCTCCCCATTCATTCAATGAATGGGAAGACATTCTCAATTTGCGATTAGCAATTAGCGAATCGCAAATTTAGAATGTGATTTCAAGAGTGCATGGGTGTCCAAAGGACACCCTGTTGCACCCCTGAAATCAATCTGTGCTCATATGTTGTGCACACACATGCACTAAGGCCATGTGTGTGCACAACATGAAACTTTGAAAAATGCACAGAAGTGCATTTTTCAAAGTTTTCGCAAATTACCATGAGGTTCAACCTCATGGTAATTTGCTCCCCCTAATTGGCAAATCGCATTTTTTTAAAGTTTCATGCATTGCATTTAAGGAATCGCAAAATGCGATTCCTTAAATGCAATTGCAATTTGAGAATTCTCAAATATTTGCGAATTCTCACATTGCGAGGGCCTTCACCCTTCATGCATTCCAAAAGCAGATTTTGCGATCGCAAACGGACGATTTTTGCGATTTGCACCGTTTGATGCATTTGCCTGTAAGTGCCTAGTATTTTTTGTTCTTTGTTCTACTCCCTTCACTGACTATATTTGTTAAGTGAGCCAGATGTATCCCACTCAACCTTCATTATGCCCCCCTGCCCATGCATTGCAAACTGAACACACAAGGTGTGTTGATTCCCTTCGCCCACTCAGTCACCTCTTAGTACTTCACTCCTTTATTTTTTCTTAAGTTCTCCCGTCTAAGCCTAACTAATTGGATAATCCATTCTTGACATGCGCCACATTTCATTTTATAACCAAGTGCAGTGAAGTGATTCCAGAATATATTTCATGGTTTCCCATAACAGATTTATTGTACACTTGTTCAGATTTTTCTGTTTTGGATTGTACAGTGACTGAATAAGTCAAATATGATGAATCAATGGTCAGTGTAGTAGCCCATCTATTCTATATATTAAAAGCTCTACCCTACTTGACTAATTCTTCTACGGTACCCCCTGTAGTAGAGTAAATCATCAAGTTACCTTTCCTCGCTTGCTGCCCAGCGAAAAAATGTGTTGCAAGTGTGTGGTGGTGGGCGAGGCCACAGAGTGAAGTGGGTGTAAGTGCATGATTTGATGTCAAGTTTGGTGTATGGGATACACAGTGACAAATGTGCCAAATACAATCTATATAGCCCATTCCTTTCCCTGTAGTGTAGTCTAGCAGATTCATTTTCTCCATTGTCTACTTACGGCAAACAGGATAATATTAATATCCACATTTAATATGTGAGGTATGTGAAGTAGTATCTATTTATTATTCATCTCCCTCTTTGGAGGTAGGATAGAAAGAGAAATGCATTTAGAGAAGAGTAGGACAATTTGAATAGAAAACAAAAGAGAATTGTCAACTACAGCTTCCCCAGCTGCAGACAGAAGCAAACTACCGGACCCGCTGGGTAACAATGTGCATGGCTTCATTATTTTAGCACAACACACAACTTGTACTCCATATAGTGCAAAATGCTGCACTCATTAATGAGAGGTAATTTTGTTTACAACTCAAAGTGTCTGTTTATAGTTACTTAAAAATCCCTGAGACGAGAAAAAAATTCAAATCAATGTTTTTTTTAATCCTGTGTTATTCTGCCTTTTAAAACTTTTCTGCCACATAGTTGGTGATCTTTATGTAAGGCATGTGTGGGTAAAACATAAAATTGGCCTTGTGACTCTCCTAAACATAATCGCTTAAAATTCTAATAGCCCTAGTGGACCAGCAATGTTCTGCTACTGTGCCAATTAGTAATTACAAACCATTGTTTGCACAGAGCATTATTTACAATGTGTCTTTTTTGTTTTTCTCAATATAGCTGCTCCTGTTGGTCCAGCCAGACCATTTACCAGGCAAGAGATAGGGGCCCATTTGCGGAGGCAGAGGCTGGAACATGTCCAACTAGAATACCAGTGGCTGGTGGCCCTGGAAGAGGAGGTGGAGGAAATAAATGAAACTCTGCTGGGCCCGAGTGCAGTGGGTCCTCCTCAGCCTTGTGCATCCTGGGCATCCAATCACCGGTGCTGTCAACAGTCAACTTCTGCCAACCCCTACCTCACTGACAACAGGCCTCTGATGCACTGCATCCAGCTCACCATGGACACATTTTCTGTTTTGGTGGCTGGGACTTGTTGATTGTTGGGGCTGGTTGAAGAGGGTACGCAGGAAGTTGTGACTGGTGTGACTCTTTCCTTGGACATTGAGTTTTGGGGCTTGGGTCAGTTTTGTTTGAGCAGAGGGGTAGGCATGTTGTTTGGGTAGAGAGGGTGGGTTTCTTTTAAATAAATAAAAGGGGAAAACTATTTTATTCAATCTTAATGTAAGCCTAAAGTAGTTTGTTTCACTTTGAAGTTCTGCCGTCAGCTAGTTTTACACAGCCTGTTTATGTGTTTGTAACTCAGGAGAGAGTGTAGCACTTAGTTATCGAGCTATGCTTCTTAACTATTTTTACCATTAGGGGGAATGCTGCCACGATGACCTATGTTGTCTACAACACCCTAGATAAACAATAGTAACAGTTAGTTACTTACTAAGTTACCTAGTTCAATTTTATCTATACGTGCTGTCAAACCTAAATATAGATGAAGCAATAACAGGGAAGACATCACAATCAAAACTTCAGAAGTGAGGTCCCACTCCCAGTTCCGCACAGGCGAGCTTCAACCGTAGGATTTATCCAAATGATTGATTATCCATCATAGGCAACAACATGGAAATAGAAAGACTAAGTTACTTAGTTTTATGAAAGCTGTACAAAGAATTGACACCATCTGTGTACTACATGATGCAACGAGAATGCCTGATAGTTCTAAAATACAAATAATATCAATACTAGTAAGTTAAGTTTTGGCCACTTTTGAGCTAGTAGTATTATTTGTGAAATCCTCAATTTATAAAAAATGGCCTTAAAGGCTGGAGTGAACTTTGATTACATTTACAGTTATGCAACACAAGGCTTGAGCGATGATGCTGATGAATGATGTTCTTCATTCTATATCTAAAATATGTAGCACTTTTCATGCGCGGGCTGGTAATTGGCCAGTGTGGGTTATTGTTTAGAAGATCCAGCAGTAAGCTGGTGTTGCTCTCACCACATGTGCCCCATCAAGTGTGTGATCCATTGAATTTGTAAATTAAGTCACACCTCAATAAATCACACAGCCTGAGGGATGAGGGTTAGGGGTTTGATGGATTGATGGGAAGGAGGATTTTGGGAAAGGTTTAACAAAGGCAAACCCTACACAAGGACAACATTCATTTGGGCAATGACTACAGCAGCACATTGTTTGTCATCAATCTGTTGTGGAAGTGAACAAAGGAATGAGTATGACAGAGTTCAGATAAATTAATTACAAGCAGTCCTTCTGCCCGAGACCCAAGTTAGCAGACATCTAAAATTGTTCTGTCTTCTAGGTTGGGGAGTGAACCCACCCACCCAGTTCTCCAAATATAATTGTTAAAAGAAAAATGATACTGTATTGCAAAATTAGGTGGTGTATCTGCATTCTCGTCGAGAATGTGCACTCCTTTGTGCCTGTCTGGAATGGTCCAGTTAGTAAGCAGCAGGAGTGTTGCTGAGCTCAGCTTTAGGCTTTCGTTCATGCAAGAGACTAGAAGAAGGCCTGCAGATGTTAAAATAAAAACTACATTTTAGAGTCATGTAGAAGGTCAGAAGGAAGGCTAGCGTCATGAGGAGAGTATCAAGAAGACTCAGATGCAGAGCAAAAAACAAGCGGGGGACTCAGAGTTTCACTTCTGCCCCAAGTCCAACACACACACACACCAGCATTTCACAAATGAACCTCTCTCTATTCCATGTAACTGAGTACTAGACCTCAGACTCTTGGTTTACCTTTGAGCAGAACACTGAAATACATCAATTCTTGGTTATAGGGTTTGATAAGGCAGTGCCACAGCTCCAGCCCTGAGTTTTTCCATCTTCCTCCTGAGTCCTGACTCAGAGTAACTGCGACCCAGACCAGTCATCGTCATGACACAAGCAAGATGGAAGTGTGGTGCACTGCTGTTGAAGAACAAGTAGAGAAACAGAATTGCAGTATTTAGCACAGATTTGTGTTTATTAACTTAAGTGACTTTTCTGGTCTCTGAAGAACCAGAAAAATGGAGGGAGAGAACCCTGCAATAAATTCTGGATCAGTGTGAAAGGGCCATTCATCACCCCCAGGGAAAACAATGACCCCACATTACTCAGGTCCCAAATTATCATCTCAAGAAATTTCCCGTATTGTAGTTCAACAACACATCCTCCCTCACTGTCAGTCACCACATCAATCATCACTCACAGTCAATCTATAATATGATCAGTTATTTTTGCAATGGCTACCTGTTCCAATACAAGCACAGTGGTAGGTACACTATCTCCCATTTAATGCAAGCAGCAGATTGGAATTTGGTATTCTTGAAATAAAATAATAGTTTGGGGCAGCCTCGATGATGAAAGAAACAGAAGAAGCATAGGAGTGGACCATACAGATCAATTAATTTTTGCTAAGCTTGTGAAGGCCAATCAGATCCAGGGAAAACATGATTGCCCACCTTCCCATACTAATACATAAATGGATTATGTTCCACATAGACCTCTTTTGGATCAGCCAGATACTCCTGGCACATCCTATGGATGGTGATTGGTGCTTGTTCAACTTGTTTTGCCATTACCTCTGCACTGGACTTGAGCACTGCCAATTGAAACCAAATCAATGCAGAAGTTGGGTCCAGTCCTTCTGCGGCTATTGTTGCCGGTGTTCTCGTTGATGGTGTTGTTGGCTAATGGGAGAAAATACTCCCTTCTCTGGAATTTGAAGGCTCCACCCCAGAACTGCGGGGTGGAACTCAAACTTCCAGCCTTTCTTCTTCCAAGTCTCCTGCTTGCCCTACAATCCACCTATTTTAAAACAGCCCCTCTGGAAAAAGGAATGAAAGTGGGCAGAATTTCTTTGTACCGTGGATCAAATAGTGTGGCACAGATTTACTCTTTGGACACAATGATGTCATGTTGAAGCCTTGCACTACAAGCCAAGCAAAGGATTAAGGTCTCTAAAAAGGCATGCACTTCAGTGTTTTCATTCACACCTGCAGGGGTGATTTTTTTAGACTCCTTCTTTACCTGGTCCTGTAGGAGATGCAACAATGGGATAACTTTGCCCATCGTACTGACCTCCTTGCTAACTTTCCCTGTGAATATCTCAAAAGGGAGTAGCGTCTGTGTCAGACATTTGACTAGGCCCCATTTGTCTGCATCTATGATCATAGCTTTCCCAACTGCATCCCCTCTTTGAATGACAAAGTGAATGATCTATTTGTATTGCTCAAACAGATGTTGCAACATGTAAAAGGTTGAGTTCCAATGTGTTGGCACCTCCACTATCAGGGCTTTAACTGATACTCTATTTTATGCTGAATAATCCGAAACTGTTTCCGGGCAATAAAATAATGGCTGAAATGAGCGCAGATTCTTCTGCAGGTGGTCAAATGTTGCTGACTATGTCTTCTTTTTTTGAGGAAGTCTCGCACTACCAGGTTGATGCAACTGGCCAAACTCAGTACCCTGAAATAGCCTCCATCTGGCATGGTCTTGACTATGTTACTGCCATTGTTTGTGGCAACAATATCAGTTCGGAGACCTCTGGTTGGCAGCCATTCATACACTTTGCTGTTAAATTCCTCCAAGATGTTTACAGCCCTATGCGATTTCTCCATGGCAAAAATGGCTACTGCTGCATGATGCTAAACACTCTCAAAACTCTCTTCAATGCCAAGACCTGCAGATATATTTTGCTTTACCCCCACAAAACAGATCCACTGTACAGTGATGCACATGTAATCAGTTGCCTGACAACTGGTCCACATGTCTGTGGTCAGGTGGATCGTGTGAACAACACTTTACTGCAGAGCTTGTTCAACCAACTGCAGCACATCGTGACGAAGCTCTGGAACAGCATCTATGGCAAAATAGGTCCTACTTGGTACCTTCCAATTTGGGCAGATGGCAGCCACAATTTAAAAGAATTCCACTCTTTCCACACAAAAAAAGGAGGTCCTACGCTAAAAAAAATTCCAGCTTCCCATTGTACAAAAGTGTGATTGAGTGGTTCCGCTCATAGGGGTCCTCCTGCCTCAACATGACCTTAATAATAATAATAGCCTGGATTTTATTCTTTTCTGGGGCCACTGACACAGGTGTCTTTCAAGAAGTTGATGGTAGTGGTAGGCTCAATGTGCTTCGTGATGGTGCAGTCGCTGTATGATGTGGTGTCTCCATCTCATTCCAAATCTAGTGCCATTGTGAAGTCGCAGAGGTGGGTGAATCTGCTGGTGCACCGCTGGGGAGATGTCACCCTCTTCTTCCTCATCATCACATTCCACTGTGATTGAACTTGTAGCTGATGCTCCCTGGATCTCCTCACCACCACAACCCCATTCAGCAATTTTAAAGGTGTTCATCCCATCGGATTACATGGCGTTTTTTCATATGGGTTGGTTGGCCTCCACTCCCATAATGTGAACCAGGCTTACCTCCACTAACATGAGTTTTGCAAATGCTGCTTACTGTAGTGTGCTTGCCCCTGTGTGCTAACTCTAAAATAGTCACAAACCGGGGACGAGTACGTTTTTTTACTGTGCAACTGCCAATGCCTGAAAAAGAACAGGAGGTATGTGGACATGTCGTTGATTGCCTCTCTGCATTGAATATATTCTCATGAGGTAGGAGTTGGTGCAGGTCTCAGCTGGGCTTTTCAAATATTGGGGTTGGCAGTGTTACCTATCCCACATCCCTTGGAACAGTTTGAATAGCAATGTCGGTCTCCTCTGTGTCATCTTCCACAATGACCACTTCATCATTGTCATCCTCCTCACCATCCCCTTCCATATGTCTAAGGCTTTCAGGAACTTTTCTTTTCCCTTGACTCTCCTGGTATCTCCTGGACTCTGCCGGGGTCCACTCCATGTCCCTATCATCATCATCAGAAGTGGTGCTTGGAGAAGGTGGCGGAGTAGTAAGCTTCAGTTTCCTTGCTGGAGATATGGGAGCCAATGATTCTGAAAGAGGAGGTTGTTGCTCAGAAGGAAGCTTAACCTCCTGTTCTGCTCAAACATCAAGAAGATGTACTATTGCTCACTGCAGCTGCTGTCCACTTTGCTCTGTTTCCTAAACCAATTGGGTACTACTTTACGAAAGTAACACATCAAACTCACTGTCCCAGCTTGTCAGAATTGCCAGGATTGCCATGGCTACCTCACTGACAGACATGGTCTTCTTGGACTTAAGTTGTGGTGTTGCTGTTGATGCAGGAGTGTTGCTTGCAGCTTGCTCCCCAGATGCCACTTTGGAAGGCACACAACGTGGTGGTCTGAAATAATTTGTGGGACATGCCACCGGTGGGAAGCTTCTTCTTCTCACTAACCACTTTCTTAGAAGCAACTTTCTTTGGGATCATCTTAAATCTCTCAGTTGGCTGTTAACTAAGCTGCCCAAGCGGAAGAGATTTGAGGACTGAGGTGTGATTGCACAGGCCTTCTGTTTGGCGTGACCTCTCTTCTCTTGTACACCTAAAGCAAACAAGTAAGAAAAACATTCAATGTGAGACGTGCAAAGACAATATTAGTATGGTTGTTTATTTGGGTAATTATAACCACTTTAAAGTTAAACCACAACACCATACCATAACATGTAATTCTGCATCTGAATAATACACAATATACAGAATGATTGAGTTCTTTCCTTTAGGTCCATGTATTCTAAAAGAGGCACCTGTGGCACTCCGTGAACTGCATGGATAAATGGAATAGTAATCTCTTAAAAATGGAGTTTAGTGTGCACCTATGGAAGCCAACGTGGTTGGGGGAATTGAATAATCATCATTACACAAATGAATGATGCTGATGTGTCTAACGTGCCCCTCATCCAGGGTATCCAAGAGAAAATGGAATAATCAACATTACAAATAAATAATGCTGATGCGTCTAAAGTGCACCATAGCCAGGGTGTCCCGGAGGAAATGCAATAACCATTATTACAAATGAATGCTGCTGATGTCTCTATAGTGCACTGCAGCCAGGGTGTTCATGAGGAAATGGTATTATATATCTAAGAAAACTGAATGATGTTGCGCTGCAATGCACCTATGGTGGATGGATGGATGGATGGACCGAGGAGAAATGGAAAAAAATAACATTACATTTTTTTTAAAATATTCAATAAAATATATACAAAAAAACCTAAACAATTTGAATGAAAAGATTAAAATAACAAATGTTAAAAAAGTGAAATGAAAAATGTATTAAAAATTTTTTTGAAGATAAAATGCAAATTATAATGAAAAAATCAACATTTGCCAATGAATTGAAGATGTTTTTATTGGAGGATGAGAAAACATCATTGGAGGTGCATAATAAAAAAATGCATGTAATAATATGTAAGCACTATCCATCAAAATCATATTCTTAATATGCATACTAAAATGATCCTCGAACATAATATTAAACTGATATCTCATCCATCCAAGCCTATGTCAAAGGCACACTAGCTAGCTGCACAAAATGGCTGCCAGCCAGTGCCACATGGTGAAACAAAAATGATGAGCAAGGCGGCATGGGGAAAAAAGAAGGCATGCAGGCCTATGTACAGAATACCCACCAGCCACATGGTCAACCAACAACAACCAGCAAGGAGTCATGGCCGCAATAAAGAACACAAGCAAGCCTACGGCAAAAGCACACTGGTTGGCTACACAAAATGGCTATCAGCCACATGGTCAAACAGCAAAAACAACCAGCAAAGAGGCATAGACACACCAAAGAGCACATGCAGATCTAAGGCAAAAGTAAATAGGCTGGCTACACAAAAAGGCCACCAGCCACATGATCAAGCAACAAGCAGGAGGCATGAAAAATAAATAACACATGCAGGCCTATGACTAAAGCACACTGACTGCCTGCAAAAAAATGCCACCAGCCACATGGTCAAAGAACAAGCATGAGGCATGGAAAACAAAGACTACATATAGGACTATGGACACTGACTATACAAAAAATGCCCCCTGGCCGCTTGGAATGGGGAAAAAAGACAAATGGTGGCCTATGGCAAACACATTCACACACTGGCCAGACAAATGGGCATGGTAACACAGGAGAACACAGCACTTATTCAGCAATGCCAAGAACGAAAACTAACTGGGCTGAAAAACACACATATCATCTAAAGCAGGGAGACTCATAGTACGTCCCGCAGGCCGCTGGCGGCCCGGCAAGCCTTCCCTGGCGGCCCGCGGACCGTCCAAACATCGTACCCGTGTTTAAATATATATTTTTTTTAAGACTGTCACCAAACACCCCTGCAGCAGCGCAAGTCAAGAGACTCTGCTGCTCTGTGGGGGCCGGGGCCGGGCGATTCCGTGGAGCTGCAGGGGCCTAAGAGGTGAACAAAACCTCATTAACATGTGAATGGTCTTTTAAAGACCTATGAACTGCTCGGGTGCGGCTGTGAATGTGTGTGCCCGGAAGCTGTGTTAGCCCAGGCACACACAGGCAGGATGAAATGAAGAGGTGGTGTTCAATTTTTGAATATACCAAGGGATAATTATTTTCTTGAATGTATCTCCGACTGTTGTCCACTGTGACATTACCTTTTGGTACTACTAACTTACCCGGGTCCAGTGGCCTATTTCGGGTTAACCCCATTGTTGTATAACTCATGCTCCCAGCTTAGGCGGCATCCGCCGTATATTCAAAACTCCCAGCCGTATCTTGGCGCTGGTAAACCGTGCAGCTCAGTTCAGTATCTGGCATGTTATATGGAATCCACTCCTCCCCATACCAACCGGGCTGTGAACTGACCACTTTCTGATGTTTCCCCAGGTCCTCGATGTTGCATGTGTCGTCACAATGACTTCCCACTTGCCAGTCCGTGCTAACCGAGTCTCTTGGTTGTCCGCTATTCCAGACTGCCGTCCCTTTGTTTTACCCATCAACCGCACCTCCGAATCATGTGAGCCGGGTTTTCACGTCGGCGGCAATGGGCCAAAATGCACTGGCTCTAACTAATTCATTTCCATGCACTCAGCCATGGATTTTCCTTGTGCCCACTTCAAATATTCAGGCCCTGCGCCTGACAGGGTGTTCAGGAGAATTATTCCTCGCCTCTGGGCGCTGTCCAATAGTTTGATTATTGTGCTTGTGTTGTCTAACGTTCAAAGGCCCCCCACCAAACCTCGAGATTACACCCAGTCCCAGCACTGAAGCACGTTTGTTATCGGGGCTGCCCTCGACCAAGGGTCTTTCACCAGGCCCACAGTATGCATATCCTCTCTCTAGTTCACGTTGGGGAGATCCAAGCCAGCGCCCGGAGGCAGAGGGAGAGGGAGGGAGGATGAGGGGGAGAGAGACAGAGGCAGACAGAGGGATGGAGAGGGAGAGCGAGGGAGGGAGACAGAGCAAGGGAGGGAGACAGAGCGAGGGAGGGAGACAGAGTGAGGGAGGGAGACAGTGAGGGAGGCAGACCTCAGAGTGAGGGAGTGGGAAGGAGAGCGAGGGAGAGTGAGAGCGAGGGAGAGTGATGGAGAGCGAGGGAGGGAGACAGAGGCAGAGCGAGGGAGAGCGAGGGAGGGAGCCAAAGGGAGAACGAGGGCGATCCAGGGAGGCAGACAGAGGGAGAGCGAGGGAGAGCGAGGGAGGGAGACAAAGGGAGGGAGACAAAGGGAGAGCAAGGGAGGGAGACCAAGGGAGAACAAGGGAGAGCGAGGGAGTGAGACAGAGGGAGAGCGAGGGAGGGAGTCAGAGGCAGACAGAGGGAGACAGAGGGAGAGCGAGGTAGGGAGGCAGAGGGAGACAGAGCAAGGGAGGGAGACAGAGCGAGTGAGGGAGGGAGACAGAGCGAGGGAGGGAGACAGAGCGAGGGAGGGATACAGAGTGAGGGAGGGAGACCTCAGAGTGAGGGAGTGGGAAGGAGAAAGAGGGAGACAGAGGGAAGGAGGGAGAGGGAAGGAGACAGAGGGAGACAGAGGGAAGGAAGGAGAGGGAAGGAGATAGAAGGAGAGGGAAATAGAGTGAGGGAGAGGGAAACAGAGTGAGGGAGAGGGAAACAGAGAGAGGGAGAGGGTAACAGGGAGAAGGAAACAGAGAGAGAGGGAGACAGAGAGAGAGTGAGACAGTCAGAGTGAGTGAGACAGAGGGAGAGAGGGAGTGAGACAGTCAGAGTGAGTGAGACAGAGGGAGAGAGGGAGTGAGAGGGAGTGCGACAGAGGGAGACAGAGGTAGAGAGAGGGAGGAAGAGGGAGAAAGGGAGAGAGAGAGAGACTGAGAAAGAACGAGAGGGAGAGAGAGAGAGAGAGAGAGAGAGAGAGAGAGAGGGAGAGAGAGAGAGAGAGAGAGAGAGAGAGAGAGAGAGAGATGTGTGTATGCCGGGTCTTGTGGCTCAGTGGACGAAGGCGTCCGCTGCAGGGACCAGTGATCAACCTCATGGTACCAGTTTTTTTTGTTGCTCGAGCCCCGCCTCCTCCCCTACTGACACCGCCCCCACCGGTGCGACCCTGGGCTACAACCCACACTGTAAATTTGGCCCCCGAGAGAAAGTTTGTGAGTACCCATGATCTAAAGGAATCAAATATATGACCCCACCTATACAATGTAGAAGAAAAAATGTGAAATGCCCCAAAGAAACTACATTTTGTAATTTAATCCAGGGCCATCCATGGCCACAATGATGTTTCAAATCAACAGATACCACAGAAACAATTATTTTATTCACTCATGACCAGTACTGGGCCTAATGGCTGGAAGGCCCATTGGCAGACTAGGCCAAATAGTGAATTAAATGAATAATGCACATTTATTTTAAAACACATGGAGAAAATATACTAAACTGTGCAACCTTTTTTCCTTACAAAAGAAGAAAAATGACATGCAAAAATAACTAGGCTCCTACTGAAACTTCAGGTCACTCACCACAATAATTTTTTTTAATCAAATAAAAGTACAAATAAATCTTGGTACATGCCTCAATCAAACAAACAACACCTTATACAACAGTTTTCGAAATTACCTGTGAAATCTCAAATACAAAGTCGTTAAATCCATTGGTATAATTTCAGCAGACAAGGAGAGTTGTCTTTCCAGCTCCAAATTCAAATGAAAAGTTACCAAGAGATGGACAAAGCACTGGCAGGAGCCTGCTGGACAGAAACAGAAAGTTGGAGTCTCTGGGGCACTTCATTCCAATTGGAAACAAAAAGAAAAAAAGGCTTCTTGCACAAAAAAACACTCCAAATGCTCGTTGAAGAAGAAAATCGACTTGAAATGCCTCTTAGCAACTTCTCAAGCACAAAAGTTGCTTGAGCTATGTGTTGGCACCGTTGCGACCTGAAGCTGTGCAGGCAAGCACGAAGTATCGCACAAGTTTGCTTGTGGCCCACAATTATAGTTGCGCAACCTCCAAAACAAATCTCAAGTTTATGAAAATGAGCACATTGGCCCACATGCATCAAGCATTTTTGTAGTCGCAAACGGTGCGATTCCTTAAAATCGGCCGTTTGCGAATGCAAAAGTGCTTTTTGGGATGCATGAAGCAATTTTAGAATTCGTAACATGTGTGCGAATTCTAAAATTGCGGGTGCTTTTAAGAAGTCGCAAATGTGCGATTTCTTAAAAGCAATGCATCATTTTTTTAAAAAGTGAAAATTCGCAAATAGGGTGCCAAATTTACCGAATGGTTGAACCACTCGGTAAATTTGGAAAAAGTGTGTAAAATGTTGAAAATGTTTTTTTTTCAACATTCATGTTACGGACACACATGTCCTTAGGACATGTGTGTGTGCAACATGATGCGAAAAATACATTTCAGGGGTGCATGGGGGGGTCCTTTGGACCCCCCCCTGCACCCATGAAATTTTCTAAGTGCCACTCGCAATTTCCATTGACTCCTATGGGCCTTTTGGCCCATAGGAATCAATGGGAATTGCGAAAATTAAGTTAAGAAATCGGTATTTCTTTGGGATTCGGTAAAAATTGCGATTTTTACCGAATCCCAAAAGAATACCGAAAATATTGATGCATATCATTTTGCATTTCTTAATTTGCGATTCCTTATTTTTCGCAAATTAAGAAATGCAAAAAGACACAATGATGCATGTGGGCCATAATGTTTTGTTCATGTATCAAGAAGAGCTGTATTTTGCCACATGCACTAAATAGCACACAATTATCAATGAATACATGCAGTAAATACCGATTCCAATGTACATGTTAAGAATTCACAATGAATGTTGTTCAAAATTTGTTATTTACCAAAACCTGTGAAATGGGTATTTTCCTATTTTCAAGTTTGAACCATCAAACATGTAATCAAGGCCATAGACTCCTATTCTTAATATGCCTTCGCTGTAATTGACATGTGATCTATTTACAGGGAAAATCATATATTTGGGACCAATAGTTGAAACCCATTGCTATATATACCTAAAGGGAAGATGGTGAAAACATCAAAGGAGACAATAACAATGATGAGAAATAGAGTAAACATTTTTTCAAAATCATAACAAAGCAAATACAGAAGTAAAACCATTAGATATGACAATTCGAATTTAAAACATGTACATGTTTATATGCCAATACAAAAATTCATGTACACATTTTGCATGACTAAACTGAAGCGAATTCACTTTTCATTTTTTGCACATTTTTTTCCACATTTGTAAAGTTTGCGAATGGCGAAAGTACACACAAGTGCAAGTTTAACTTTGTCAATCAGGCCCTCTATACCCTATAAAGAGGTAAAGTGTTATTTTCGCAGCTATTTTGTATTTTCCCCCTTTTGGCTCAGTTGGCATTTTTCTACCCACAGTGTCAGAGTCCTATTTTTTTTTATAACAGAGTTTTATATAGCACAAACTTGACCCGAAGGTATCAGGTGTCAGAGCGCTTTACACAAGCAACAGTTGCGTTACATGAGGACACACTCATTTTTTGTTAGGCACAGGAAGATTAGGGCCCAGATGCATGAAAGGAAAATCTGGTCGCAAAGGGGCAGATTCTCAGAATCTGCCCCTTTGGAACCGGTATTTTTGCATTTTGGATGCATCATCCCAAATGCAAAAATCGCAATTTAAGGAATCTCTAAATTGAGATTCCTTAAATTGTGATTGCATTTAAGGAATCCCAAATTGAGATTCCTTAAATGCAATGCAACAAAGTAAAAAAATTAGCGTTTTCGCTAACAGGGGGATACTGGGAGCAATTTACCATCAAGTTGAACTTCATGGTAATTTGCAAAAACTTTGAAAAATGCACTTTTGTGCATTCTTCAAAGTTTCATGTTGCGCACACACATGCCCTTAGGGCATGTGTGTGCGCAACATATGTGCACAGATTAATTTCAGGGGTGCAACAGGGTGTCCTTTGGACACCCCTGCACCCTTGAAATTGCATTCTCAATTTGCAATTCGCTAATTGCTAATCGCAAATTGAGAATGTCTTCCCATTCATTCCTATGGGCCTCTAGGCCCTTAGGAATGAATGGGGAGGTATTCCTTAATTGCGACTCGCAATTTGCGAGTCGCAATTACGGAATATTAAGAAATCACAATTTTTTTAGCTTTTTCTTCATGCATAGCATTTTGCTATTCCCTATTAGCGAATCCCTATTTTTCGCTAATAAGGAATTGCAAAATGGATACTTGATGCACCTGGGGGTAGGTGATTTGCCCAGAATCACAGGATGTTGCTCATCCCTGCCAAGACTCGAACCTGATACCCTAGATTTGAGGTTGACCGCCCTAGCCGTTAGATCAACTCCTTCCTCGGAGGGACCTCATGCACCTGACATGTTAATTGTATTCACTCTGGAAAGGGGTGTGGAAGACAGATATTGGACAACAGGGCCTTTGTGTTAAGATGAGAGTTTATTTTTGACAGGTTTTCTAGGGAGAACCTGCGTGATGACCTAGTAACACATCTAAGGGCTCACTTCCATGCATACAACAAGGAACATCACACAAGGCCTACGCCTAGCATTGTTGCAGTACACTGGATTGGGTCACACAAAGGGAAGAGCCCGAAAATTAACATAAATAGGTTGGTGTTAGACAAAGTGTTTCTCAACCACACAAAAGCTGACAATTATCATAAAATTGGCACCCTCAGAAACAGAAATTAGACCACTCCTGGGCCTGTGAGGAGCCGACTCGGCAGCTATCAGTAAAATCAAACGCTAGTAGTCTGACCTCCGGTGTAAAATACAGGGTATTAACAGGTTTACAGAGCCTTCACCTACTTCACAGCTGATCAGACATAACTGGACAAAACTTGAACCATCTGCTGGCCTCTGTGGGAGTGAGTCCTGAAACCTCAACACTGCCCTCAACGTCCTGGTCCATTGGTGGGTGTCAGAGTGTGCTCCATTCTGCATCATCAATGGACAGCACCAACTCAGATGCAGCATAATGCAAGACAATACTGTGTACTGCACAGCAGAACCTTGCAGTTTGTCATCGACAGATCCTTTGACCCAATGCAGAGACACACATCGCTGCATCACACTTTAACACACAGCCCACACAGCAAAGTCACAATGGTAACTTGTTAAGTAGGACAAATGTGGTGCCTGTCGATAGCACACACTCCATTTTATTTTGCAAGAAATATTGTCTTTGAGGTGTGTTACATAACCAGATTAACAGTTCTGTTGCTTTGGTAATTGTGGCACTATTTGGTAATTACACATTAAATGATAATAAACCACTATTCCTTCTTTAATGTTACTCTTTTGAATATTGTTTTTGAAGTAAAAAAAATGTTGGCAAGTTGTTACATTCTTGTACTGTTTGTGACTAATCCATGTTATAGTGATTTAAAAAAAAATACCTATTGACGGTACATTTAGGCTGACTGCTTGTACCAATACCAACTGGGGATCTATCACAGTTTTCCTTCCCTGAATTTATGCTTATCCCTGACAAGGATTGTGATGACTATTTCGTGTGTGTCCTTAACCACTTCTGATAATAATACATTATATTACACTTAGATCAAAAATGTTTTAAGGCAATGATATTGAAGACGGAATATTTTCTTTTACTCCTCTACGTACATCCTAAATTGGTCAATTAAATAGGATATAATTCTCATGTGGCCCACAGTGAGTTGTGCATACAGAAAGTGCTGTAACTGAATCCATGTAACCCACTCAAATGTTATTCATGGTTAGTTTGAAGACTAAAGTTAAGAACACTGTACCTATTATTTTCAGCAGTCATCGAGAACTTAGTAGCTATATAATGCTAAACAGATGGCAGATATTTTGTTTTAAAACATTATCAATAACAAGGCAGAACATTAGCTAACACGAAAGATCAGAAAGACATGCTAATGATTGCTTTATGGTTATACGTTTAGATAGACAGGCTCCTTTGCAGGGGTGACCAATTTTAGGACATTCTGTTGCAGCATCTCTGGTTATAATCTTGAACTATCCGCACACAGGATATAAAACACACCAGCATATATAATGTGGAATTATTACTAAGGGATATGTGGGCATGGAGTTTAGCCAAGAAAAAGACACATTTTTGTTCTGTTTCTCGGCACACCCTTGTCATTCAAAAGATGTGCACATTCAAACTTTTACAATGTTTTTGAAAAGTTCACACAACAGAAAATAGTCTTAACCTTTAACATTTAAAGCAATTGGATTAAATAATGAGGTTTTGTGAGATTTGGTTTACTTTGTTTAATACATAATCTTACATTCACTATCAATGATGACACAAAAATTGAATTCTGAGGAGGAAAACCAATGAAGCAATCAAATATAGTAAGAAATGTTTTATACAATATATAAATTGACATTATCCAATAAGGAAGCGTTGAGCCAAGAATAAGGGGAGAATGAGAACACTATTACCCAAACGGTGTTCTGCAGTTGAAGTGGATATTGGTGGTATGGTAACAAGTACCAGACTAAAGACATAATTGTCAAAGACAAATTGACTAATGATCACCTCTCATGCTTACATACCCATGTTGAGTATTCAAAATCCTCACCCTCTGCAGTTTCAGCACACTCTTGATTTTGTGGAGGAGTTGAAGACTGATGGGAAGGCAAAGGAGGAACGTTTTACAATGCTGAATCAGCAGAGGGAGGATATGGAGGACACTAGAGAACAGGGAACAGAAGCCTGCACGGAAATCTCTTTAAAGGCACTGCTGACTCACTAAGACAGCACTCGAAGTGTTGGTTGTTTGAGGAGTCAATTTTGGACTACATTCCATGATGGTGTGCCTGAAATGTGGAACTTATGTACAATAGATGCTTGATGATTACTTCTGGAAGGACTGTGGACTCTTCCTTACACTTTTCCTTCATCACTTCCACTGTATCAGCTAGGGACTCATCTATTCAGTGGAGCCAAGATTGGGTGCCTTTAATAGCAGTCGTCAGGCCCTGGTTAGGGCTAAGGCACCTCTGGAGTTCTTGAAGATCACTTGCCAATGTGTTGATCCCTGATCTGACTACCGGTAACATTCTCTGCTGAACCGCAAACATTTTTCTTTGAAAGTGAACCTCAGGGTCAGAAGTTAGCAAGTCTATCTGTGCAGGATAAAAACTTTAAGAAACTTACAATAAATAACCTATATAACATCAAAATGTGATGTATGTGTAAGAAAGAAAGTCATGACAAAAAATATATGATCCATAAAACAAAGACCATTTAATGTCAACAAGCATATCATGTTGTCAACTTGTGTTGTGTCAAACAATTTCAAATTCAAAAAGAAACAACATGACAACATACATAAAATACACACAATAGCTTAACCCTACAGGTAGTATGTGTAGTGCATTGTGGTTTGCCTTATTGAACAAAGAGTAGAATGAGAAATCACATCAATGTAAGGAAAGGTGAAGGGGACATGAATTGGAAGCCAACTATGGCGGACACGTGAGCTGGGAGCTCCACGCCAGCCGTGGCATTTATCCTGCATACTGATTGATGTACACTGGGGCACAGGGGCGTGGCGATGTATGCCTGATCGGCTAGATGTTGCCAAGTTCCGATGACGCTGACAGGGGAACCGGGAAAGGTGATATACGTGAGAGCAGAGCTGCGATTGAGACAGTGGCGGCCGTAGCAAAATGGCGGCCTACGGTGCTCATGTGTGCAGGGAGGAGGAGCAGACATGAACTGGGAGCCAGGAGACAACGACACCCCAGACCTGTGTTCCTGTGAGCCGGAACAACACTACTGCCGGTTTGCGGGCTGGGGTCAGCATCGGAGTGCCTCGCCGGAAGCGGATGCTAAGACGGCAGTGAAATTCAGCAGTAGCCCAGAGACATCAAACTACTGTTGTGCCAACACAAAAGGCGAGGTCCAAGGGCCGCCATTTGCTTCGCCGGATCCTTGGCAGCTGAGAAGGGAACCGGGATTCGCCTCCCCCCTCAGTTACAGTGCAGATGAAATTTTGACTGCCTGGCCTGGGATGCAAAGTGCCGAGCCTGGGTTGAAGTATGCTGTGGGTGTGACCTACTGGCGGCGGGACTGGGCCTGAAATGCAGCATTAGCAGACGTGTGTTTGGAATGAGAGCTGCGGATTACTACATTCCATTTGTGTCTGCAGTCCCTCTGGAGACTGCTGGATGATAGCGGGTGAACACCTATGGAGGTCGGTGCCTAGTGCACTGGTGCAGTGACAGCGGCCTGAACACCGAATGCCTGGAGTGACATACTCTATTTTATGGCTATTTGGCATACATAGTGTGGGCGCAGAGAGTGGAGCATACATTGATTGCTGCCACGACAGAACAGAACTGGGCGTAGACTGCCAATCCTGCATTGCAGATTTTCTCTTCCCCTTTTTCCTGGACAGAAAGGGGGGTGGTGCCACTGTGAAGCCATACCATAGTGGAGTGTACCCCCGTAATTGCTGCCAATTACGTAAGGTGCCCTATTTTTTTCCATGCTGAGTGTCCCAAGGACATTAAGGGCAATAAAATAGGCATCCCGGACGGCGCTTTCTGTAATGGTGGTGGCTGCCATATATTGTGTGCTATTGGGGGGCATCGCACCTGGAACAATGAATCCACACATTGGAGTTGGGTGTGATGGGCACCCTGACGGCGGTCCCTCGACCACCTAGAGAGGGATGCATCAGATCCTCTGTGGGACGCATTACTTCCCTGAAGATGGGAAAACCAAGAGGTAAACAGAAGGGGCCTCCCCCTGACCTTGAAGATGCACCGACAGAACAGGTTCACAAAGAATTGGACAATGATCACACAGCAGTTCCTGTTCACCAACACCTGGTCCAAATTCTAGTTGCTATTGCAAATATCAAGGTGATGCTGCACCAAGACATCAGCAGGGTAGTGGTGGGCCTGGGTCTACTGCGAACCGAACACGCTAAGTTGGTAGACTAGGTGAAACAGATTGAATCCTCCCTGGCAGTGCTTACCCCAGTGCATCAATCTTTTTCTACGCAGGTGGGAGACTTATTGAGCAGGGTGGCTGTTCTAGAACGAAGGGCCGAAGATGCTGAAGGGCGTAATTGGCGGAACAATGCAAGAGTCCTAGGACTGCCAGAGGGAGTGGAGGTTGACGATATGGTCCACTACCTGGAGGGCTGGTTCCGAGAAATGGTTTCACCGGAGGTCCTGTCCCAATTCTACGCATTGAAGAGGGTGCGCCGTGTCCCAGCCAGGCCGCCTGCCCCAGGGAAACCCCCACATCCACTGGTGGCCAGAATGCTCCTCTTCATGGACAGGGATTCGCTGTTGCAGAGGGCACACAAGGAGGGTCCATATGTCGTTGAAAACAGCAAAGTGTCTCTATTACCGGACTATAATTTGGCAGTTCAGAGACACCGCTCCTCCTTCCTCGAAGTTAAGAGAGCATTGCGCGATGAGGGGATCCAATATTCGTGATGTTCCCAGCGCGGCTGTGGATAATGCTAGATGGGAAGACGCATTTTTGTGAAGACCCTAAGGTAGCTTGGGAATGGTTGGAAAGCTATCAAACAGAAGGTCGACAGGGTACACTCCCGAGGGTGACTCGGCCAGCAGCTGGAGAACCCAGGTAACGCTTACGGAAGTGCAGAAGACAGGAGAACTCGCAGAAGCCGGGTCCGTCACAGACAGCTCAGGAGAGAACAGCAGCACTGCAGGCAGTGGCAGTTCTGATGCAAGATTGGAGGTCCTCATCGGATCGAGGAGCGGACTCATGGAAGGGGTCAGAAGGGACTGACTGATGCCTCACGCAATGACAGACTTCAACTGCCGATTGTGACCCCGAACACGGCAGTGACCTTCAGGTCGTTCTCAGGTTTCCTCCCACTGTCAGCCTCTCTAGTGATGTTGTTCCCTCCCCGCCTGTTTTTCTTATTGCTCTGTGATAATATGCTTGTTTCATATGTCGGGGATTTGGGAAAAGGTAGTAATAATGGCACGGTGCGCTCTTGGATGCGGGCTGGACTGGCCTCACACAGCTGGCGCATGTGAAGTGCTTACTGGTGCTCTAGATAAAAGCCTGTAGCGACAGCCATGCTCCCTTTAGGTCCTAACTCTGCAGCTTTGGATCTCTTGTGTGTAGGTCCTGGCGCACGTGGCTTTGAGCCTTGCTTAAGTCTTGAAGTTTAGTGCAATGCAGTTTGACTGCAAGTTTGGGCAGCTGACCGTTGTCAGTCCGCTCGTGGGTTTCGGAGTTGTTTTGTTGGGTTTGTTATTACATGTCAGGAGGTCCAATAGCGTGTACTCAGATTGATGCTTTGGGGGGGTCACTGGGAGGAGGGATTACAGTAGATGATGGCCGATACTACTAGAAACGCTGAGGAATTTAATTTTTTGACTTGAAATGTCAGGGGGATAGGATCTCCTTCCAAGAGTTGTGGTATTTGCTACTACTTATTCGGCTTTTGCAAGGGGGGGTGCTTGCGTGGGTCAGGCCTGGGGTTCCATTTCAGGTTTCCAGGAAACTCATAGACACTGAAGGGAGGTATGTAGTGGTCAGTGGCACATTGAAGGGCAGGGACGTAACATTAGGAAGTGTATATTCACCGAATCATGATCAGATCTCCTGTCTTGAATGGCTTTCTGGAGCATTGGCAAGAGTGGCACAGGATGATTTAATTTGCTCAAGAATTGGTTAAGAGGGTGACATTTTATAGATGTTTGGAGACTTCACAATACACAGAAAAGAGAATACTCTTATTATTCCTCACTTTATAATTTACATTTGAGATTGGATATGTTCTTTTGTTCAGATAGTTTGGCTCCGCTACTCTCCCAGGCTGAATACCTTGGCAGATCCCTTTCAGATCACAGTCCCTTGTTAATGAACTTCGCCCCCACTTCAGAGATGGCCCCAATCCTGTTATGGCGTCTAAACCCCTCCCTGCTGGAAGATGTCAGTTTTAAGCTGGAGCTATTGCCACCATTTTGCTGAAAATCATGAGACCGCTGGCTCCCGTCTGGTAGAATGGGATGCCTTTAAAGTGGTCATCCGAGGGCAATGTTTGGGGCAGACAGTGGGGACCAGACGGGAGATTGTCTGGGAACTCGAATCCCAAGAAGCCCAGATTCTGATATTAGATAGGGAAATTGAAGGAGGAGCGGCTGCGCAGGGTAGATTGGTAGTAGTAAAGAGCCTCTGTAACGCCACTTGGGACAGGCTGTGAAGCTGGATTATCGAACCTACGAGGAACGGAAGCACATAGAAGGGGGCAGGGCGGGAAAGCTCCTGGCCTGGTTGGTCAGACCGGAAGGCAGGGGACCTCTATTCCTGGTATCCGTACTATCGATGAGAGGGTACTGTGTTCCCCGCAAGAGATAAACGACTCATTCCGGGAGTATTATCAAACTCTTTACTGGAAACCGAGAGAATTGTGGGGTGAGGACACATTGGTTTACCCACAGAGTTTGAAACTACAGATGCTGGCCCGTGACTTTCGGGAATCACTGGAGCTGCTGATCAAGACTGGGGAAATTAGAGCAGCCATTAAGGAAATGGCACGGGGGAAAACACCTGGGCCTGACGGCCTCTCAACTGAATTTTACTCTACCTTCGTGGATATTGTATCCCCGAGATTAGAGAAAGTGTATGCAGCTACCCTACAAGAAAAGCGACTACCGCAATCGATCAGAGAAGCATTTGTGATCCCATTGCCAAAGACAAAAAAGGTTATAGCAGAAGTTATGGAATTTCGATTACTATCTATGTTAAATATTGATTTTAAAATCTTGAGTAAAGCACTAGCCGCTAGAATTTTGCCACAGATGCAGTACCTGGTCCATACAATTAAGAATGGGTTTATCCCTTCCCGCTCCACATCCAATACCTTGAGACGCTTATACCATGTTAGGTTTCTTGGGGACCTGAGTGGCTATCCTGACGCGGTTGTTATAGCAGTGGACTGGGAAAAGGCCTTCAACTCCCTGAGATGGGATTTTTTGTTGGCGGTCATGGGGGAAATGTGCATGGAAGTTGGCTGGTAGCACTGGGTCCACCTTCTGTATACAGAACCTAGAGCACGAGTGAGCACAGGTACGGCGGTTTCTGCCCCGTATTCTATCTATAAAGGGACCCACCAGGGGTGTCCCTTATCACCGTTACTCTTTGCTCTTGCAATGGAGCCACTAGCAGAGCGATTCAGACAAGAACATGTGAAGCTGGGGTGGAGCTTGATAGGACCCACTATATCATATCCTTATATGTAGATGACATACTGTTTTATCTGCGGAATGGCTCGTATGGGATCCCAATAGTGTGACAGATTTTGAAGAAATTTGCTATTTTTTTGGGGCTTTGTCTCAACAAAAAGTAAACCTATGTGTTCCCATTGAGCCCAGGCATGGCTAGACCACAAGACTTTCCGTTGGACCTGGAGTGGGCATTGATCTCCTTCTGGTACTTGGCAATACAGATTGACCATCGGCAGGTAGATCTCTTAGATGGGAACCTCTGAAGTACCCTTTGAGCATTGCGGGCAAATGTTACATTCTGGCGATAGCTCAAATTGCCATTGGTGGCAAGAGTGGCGTTTTCTAAAATGGTGGTGCTCTCACATCTGTTATATTACTTTGTCAATCTGTCAGTGATGATCCCAAAAAGTTGGTTTAAAACATTAGATGGGTTACTGATGGACTTGGTGTGGGATGGTGGGCGTAATAGAGTATCTCTGCAAACACTACAGCTGCCACTAATGGAGGGAGTATTGGGTGCCCCTGATTTTGAGGCCTACTACCTATTGCTATGGCTGGCCAGGTGGCTTGCAGGAAAGGGTTGGACACACTCCTATTGTCGGCCAGTACTGTACAGACGGCCCTGTTCCCTAGACTGCTTAACCATCGCCACAAGCTTAAACACATGGGGACGTTACTTTCTGTGGCGGTAGTGTGCTGGAATAGATGTGTGGTGAGATCCAAAGATAGATTATTGTATGCACCCAGTATTTCCCCTACGGACTCCCGAAGGCAGGGAGGCGGCCCCCTCTTATGCAATGACAATTGTTTGGATGGGAGGAGGCGGGAGTGTTGACAGTTGGAGACTGCCATAGAGATTGTGCATTGCTCTCAATGGCGGATTTCTTGGAATATCATGAATTACCACAAGGACAATTCTTGAATTACCACAAGATTCAGGGGCGATGGCTATACAATGGGGGGAAGACGCAACAGAACCTACCACTCATGCGGTCCTCCAGGCGCTTGTGATGTTGGGTACTGCGGGACACCTAGTAAAATGTCTCTATCTGGCAATAATGGAGATGACTCACAGGCCTTTGCCTCGTGTGCAAGAGAGATGGGAGGGTACCCTGAACAGACGGATAAACCAGAAGGAGGGGAAGAAGGTCTGGGAAGCCCGAAAATGGTGTCTAAAAATAGTGCATTTAAGTTGCTACAATTTAATGTTCTTCATAGAACGTACCTTACGCCACATAGGTTAAATGTAGTGTATAAAAGAGATGACCAGGCATGCACTAGGTGTTCATTAATAGATGCCATTTTTTTTTTTATTTTATTATTTTTATTGGCATTTTTAAAACAGTGCGATACAGTGTCATGTAGAAACACAAAGTAATTTGGGCACAGTAGTTCGTCAACAGAAACCAGCAGAATTACATCATTAACATCGGAGCATCTCTGTCTATCAATCAGAACACGGGTTGTCAACAAATATTGAGGTTCCAAGGCACTATTCCGAATCAGAGCTAGAGCTGTCAGTATCAGAAGGTGGGTCGCAAATGTTTCCCCTGTACTTATTCCACGCCCCCCAAATCTTATTCCATTTCTTGGGACAACCTCTATTTCGGAACACTGCCCGTTCTGCAATCATCGCAGCGTCCATATCTTGCTTCCAGGCCGATATTGTTGGCGACATCCCCCCACCCCACTTCTGCGCTATATTTCTTTTTGCCACCATCATACCTAGTGTCATCCAGTTCTGCCCATATCGTGTGAGGTCATTGGGTTCCCATATGCTTAAAAGGCAACGCTTGGGGTCAGGTAGTATGGAGAGCTCCTCTGATTGAGACATGGTGCGCATCACCTGAACCCAGTAGTATGCAATTCGGGGGCAATCCCATATTGTGTGGTAGAAGCTACCTATTTCCCCGCATCCCCGCAGGCAGTATGGATGTGAAATCCTTTTTATCTTATGTAGTGCGTCCCTAGTGTAGTATGATCTGTGTAGTATGCGTAGTTGCACCAGGCGGAGACGTGATGGGACGCCCACTTCTTTCGGAGACGCAGTCGCCTCCTGCCACTCTGAGTCATCAATGTCTCCACAGTCGTGTACCCACTTCTCCCGCAGGGCCTCCAGAGGGTCAGGTAAATTGTTTACGAGTTTCCGGTACGTCAGAGATGTCGCCTTTGACGGCATAAAGTCAGTCAGTAGCCTGTCCTCGAGTGGGGATGCCTCCGGGATAGCTGTTCCGGACTGTAACGCTGTCGTCAATGCATGACGTACCTGCATGTATCTGAAACATTCTGTCAGCGCCAGATCATATTGCTGTTGTAGCGTCTCAAAAGGTAGCATCTGCCCCTTCTGCCATAGATCGCCAATGGTCGAGATGCCAATAGCATCCCAGCGGTCGAAGCCTTTGGAGTGTCTTAGTTTTCCCAGCTGTTTTATGTCCCACAACGGGGTTAACTGTGTCAGTACTCCCTGCCATTTCAACCTGCTAAGCGCCGCGTGCCATACGGTGAGCGTGTGATGTAGTGGGCCGAACTTTGTGGCGATTAATGATTTATCATACAGGGGGGCCAGCATTCCAGAGAATCCCAACTGTGCCCTGTCTGCCTTTAGAGCTGGTTCAGACTGGGGGAGATTCATCCATTGGTTAACAATCTTCAACTGTGATGCCCAGTAGTAAAGGTTGACGTCAGGGAGCGCTATGCCTCCGTCGTACCAGCCGCGCGTGAGCTTGGCCTGCGCTATACGCGCAGGCTTAGTACCCCATAGCAGCACCGAGACTTGCGCTGCGATGGTTTTGAAGTACGCGGGAGGGACAGGGTAGGGTATTTTTTCCAAAACGTAGAGGAAGCGGGGTAGGGCCATCATTTTGAAAAGGGCCGCCTTTCCTAGCAGCGTCAGCGGTAGTGATTCCCAGTGTCGGATGTCACGTTTGAGGCGATCAAGAGGGGGCTGCAGGTTGTGTGTATAGAAGACGGCGGGGTCAGCTGTGATGTGTATCCCTAAGTATTTAAACCCGGTAGCAGAAGTCCGCAACGGGCAGGTGTCCGGCAAGCGCGGTGCGGGACCGCGCAGTATGTACATGGTAGATTTGGACCAGTGGATCGAGTAGCTGGAAGCTCGACCGTATGCCGTGCAGACATCTAGAAGGGTGTTAATCGAGCGCTTGGGGGAGGTGAGATACAACAGAACATCGTCAGCGTATAGGGATATTCTGTATTCCCATTCGTCCGTCCAACGTATACCACTGATAGTGGGCTCCCATCTTATCCATTCGGCCAACGGTTCAAGAACCATGGCAAACAGTAATGGGGACAGTGGGCAACCCTGGCGCGTGCCTCTAGAAAGTCCGCCGAGATGTGGCCATTGGCAGCAACATGCACCATAGGTCTTGCTTAGAGTAGACGGATCCAGGAGCAGAACTTCGGGCCAAAACCAAAGTGGCGTAGTACTGCAAATAAGAAGGGCCAGTGGACCGTGTCAAACGCCATGTGGGCGTCTAGGGACAGTATCACCGCAGGTTCTAATAGATACGTTGCACGCGCCAGTACACCATGTACTCTTCGCAAATTGAGCGCCGTGTTTCTGCCGGGCATAAAGCCGGACTGGTCTTTATGTATGAGTTTGGGCAAATGGGACGTGAGGCGCTGCGCCAACAGTTTCGCGAGTATTTTAGCCTCTGCATTGATGAGGGAAATCGGGCGGTATGACGCACATTGGTCAGCTGGTTTCCCTGGTTTTAAGATAGCTACAATAGTGGCCATATGTTGATCTAATGGAAGTTCCCCTGCCTCCAAGCTTTCCGTGAACATGCGCAGCAAATGCGGCGCAAGCGTGTCCGCCTGTTGCTTGTATAAGTCAACTGGTATACCATTTGGTCCCAGTGCCTTACCCGTCTGCAGGGCTTTGATCGCCAATTGCACCTCGTCGGTCGTTAGGTCTGCGTCCAAGGCCTGTGCCTCTTCCTCCGTCAATGCGGGCATTTTGAGATCTTTAATGTAGGTGTACACCTCATCCTCCGATATCATGGACGCTGACGAGTACACCGTTTCATAGTGCCGGGCTAGCATGTGTACTATTGTGCTGGGAACTCTAACAGGGTCACCTCCCTCCAACTGTAGTGTAGTTCCTATCTTCCCAATAGGCTCTGCGCATTGGAATAATACCTACAGCAGTAAAGGCCTAGGCCAGACGTTAACTAGGTCTACTACTGTCGATACTAGACTTAAAGTTTTGGGTTTGCCAGCGTAGCTCAGAGTTCGCTAGAAACTTTCTCGAATGTTCAAGGAGGAATTAACTTCCCTGATTAGACAAGAAGGGATTTAGTTTCTGACAACCATAGAACATGACAACTTTGCTCTCCCCTAATCAAGAGTCAATCTCGAGAGTCGTGTGAACAAAAGGCAATTTATTTTACTCAGTCAGTACGTGCATTCTTAGTCTCATCAGAATGTAGAGAAAAGGAAGAGACGGGCGTGTTCAATAAAAGATGGTATTTATTGATCAGTCTCTTTTCTCATACAAGAGAAATGGATCGATATTATTGCAATACTTTTAGCTAAGTAAAGTGCATACATTAAAAGCAATAGTATAAAATAATACTGTAAAAACATTGATATGGTTTCTAAGCCATATGATGTTTAAAATGAATAAAATATATTTACATACACATATACATTTGAATAAACGTACTCAACTGGTGTTTCTAGATACGCCTACCCCGTGTACCTGACCTAAGCCTAATACGTGGGCGGGAATAGAAAGTTACAGTTTAAGTTAAGTTTGTTTTTGCCAAGTGAATAACTAAAGAATTCTCTGTGAGGGGTTATTCAGTTCTGTACCTGGAATTTAGGATGAATGAGGAATGGTATCTCTCTCTCTGGTCTCGATATTCCAGGCTGCCTGCGAGGGCTACCCGGAAACGCCGGTGCTGGATTCTCGGCAGGAGAAAGCAGCGCGTCTCAGCGCGTCAGGAAGGCGGGGCTGCTGCCAGCGGGGTCTGCTCTGCTCTCGGCTTCGGCAAGTATGGCTGCTCCGTCTCGTCACCACGCGTGTGTTTGCATATGGCAAGATCGGTAATATTTATACCTTTAAGGTGCCGAGATTGACGTAAGGATGGACATAGATACGTCAATAAAGATGTCATACGACTTGCTCGTTAGCACATTCTTTTACTAAAGTTCTCGGTGAAATCAAAACAATGGCCGCAGGGTTTTGCCCAGGTTGTCATAGGTTTGATTTGTTATGAGAACTCCGTATGCCTTATCAGGGGCTGGAGGAATATCGCTTGTCTAATTAGATCGCAAGCGTTATGACCTAATCAGATAACACGTTCCTGTGCCGTAGTGTGACTGCGTCAGATAACGGTATCTGCATCATGGGGGTTTTCTGCCTCATGGGCTGACTGCTAGTTAACTTGTTGGTTTGTTTAACTAGAATAGGGTCAGGAATAGGGGGATCGATTCAGGACCTATAGGAATACATGACACCCACTCCACGCTAACTATGGACATATTTACTAATCTAGGCATAGTATAACATAGTACAACATACTATAGAGTAGTGTGTATACCTTACCACCCCAAAATACATAAATGCATTTTGAAATTTTCAAATATACTGAAAAATTGCAGACATATATATTGTATGCACTCAAGCTGTAGAAAAATGCCAAAGTAACTGCATTTGTATACATTATTGCTTATTTGGTATATGAGAATTACACATGAAATGGTTTCTGACAGAAAAAAGTTTCGAGACCATTCCATCACAGAATAAAATATCTTTATGAACATGCCAGCGGGCAGCTAATGTCTATAAGCTATCTAAAATTTAGAAACCTTGGTTCTCTAAGAATAGTTCTTACTTTAAGCAGAAGATAGTGTCCCGAAAAATATGCAAAAATATTTGGGGCTGCTGAAAAAACTGCTGTCCGTGAACTGGAGCGAAAATGTTCATGTGACATTATTTTTAAAGTTGAAGGCCGAATTCAGGGAACGCCGTGTGCGAGCTTGCTCAAAAGTCTCTATTTCTGTTCTGGTGAGAACATCATATCATTTAGGCTTTCGAAAAAACTGTCAACAGCTTCCTGGGAAGGTTCCACTAACTCGGAAATAGGTGTAATCATGCATTCTTGTGCATGATTGTCTCCATTGACATTCTGATTTGCATTACTGACAGAAGGTCGTACCTGTTCGATGCTGCTTTCATCTTGAACTTCACTACCCATCAATCGTAGTGGTGAAGCTTCCACGAATGCCGTCATCAGGATTGGTAGCCTTTGAGGGCAGCACAAAGCATGAACCTTAATCGGGCTCAACAATGTTTCTGCATCCATCGGCGCATCCGATTGTAGCGTCAGACAGGTGTCTAACACGCATTCTTCTCCGCATAGCAGACACCTCAATACAGGTAAAACACATCTTTGCCACATTGGTCGAAATGATAGAAACCAAGTCATGTTCAGGTCTCTAAGCCGGGAGAGTCCCAGGATTTTTGATATCCGGTCCCGGTATCCAATGGCTAGGATTGTTTCTTCCCTTGTCGCAAGAGTTTTGTCTGTGACATGGGTTGCCATAACGAAAAATAAGGACTAAGAATAGGATTCCTGCAATTAGTCCCAGGATCAGGGGAAGTCCGCCAAAAATCGAATGGACGAAATCTGGAAAAATACCCAGTATGGCTTTGAATGGTGTTAATGCCATCGAAAATACTGTCTTAAATACCCCTGAGATCCCATTGGTATCAGAAATATTTAAGATTTCACTTAGGATTTCCGCGAAATGTACGGGGGAATTAGTTGATAATAATGTATGTATCTCTGCAGTCGTCCTTGCGACTTGTAGATCATACGTTTCTTTTGATGACGAGAGCCTGGTAGGCGTCTGAAGAAGGACTGTTTTCATTCTGCTTAAAGTATCTATTCGAATAGAAGTAATTTTCAAATCGGGCCATGCCCTTGCCTCCCTGTCTGGAAAGGAGCTGGGGAACAATGAGCGTCCACAGCACTTGACCTTCGCAGTAGTAGTTACTAGATAAGGAGTCCCGGGCATAAGACTACAACATCTGCGGTCTACAATAAGAATGTAACTCCCATTATAGAGTCTTTGAAAGAATGGTTCTATTTCTGTTGCAGGTGCGCCTTGCTGGTGACATGAAAGGTTGTATGAATTCCCTTCACAGGCTCCATGCAAACTAATTCCGTTACACAGAAGCGTGCCGCTTAGTGACATCGCACAATTGTTGCCACTAAGAAACACTTTCTGTCCTTTATTACTGACACATGCATGTGAATAGGGCAGGTTCCATGTTGTTTTAAGGTACCCCTTTCCCAATTTCTCGTACATGCCAGCCTGTATATATTTTTGGCAGTATTGAAACCTGAAGGTTGAGATTGGAATATTTATGATTCCGTGTATTATCCATTCACTGACAGGTCGTTCTGACATTGTCATTGGTAATCTTTCTAGTTTTTCAATGCTCAAGATTGTATAATCAGCACCCTTTTGTGCCATACCGATTTGTCTATCAGTAAGGTTAAAGATTTGGAATAGTGACGTTGTGTTGATTAGACGCCAAGGCACAGAGCCTGAACGCAGATTTTGTAACGTCCAGCCAAGCTGTACAATAGAACGCAATTGTGACTGACCATGTTGTAATAACAGTAAGTCTTGCGATAATATATCGATTGCTGACGACACAATGCTGTCCAATGAAAAAATTCTGGAGGACAGAGTCATTAACCCATTGTCCACTACAGAAAGTGATTTTTCCAAATTAATACGGTCAATTTCCCGTATTCTCTCTGCTGTTTCAATTTGATTAACCTTCCAGGCCTCATTGTATGCTGCATATACAGAGGCTGCTATGAAACGCTTTTGACGCTGTTTGCGTGGTCCCAAAGTGAAATCACGCAAGTCAGCACCATCAGTAAGTAAAGTCAGGTGTTGCTTAATTTCAGGCAGTGTGGAAGTTTGTAGCCATTGAAGGCATAATTTGCCCACACTGTAGGTGGTAATTATCCCTGGGTGATGTCTTTGGGGATATCTAGGGTCTGGCCTGGTCATTTTGAAACCCTGTGTTTTGTTCAGGAATCTGTCTTGACAGTTATTAGTATCTGTGGGCCAGATCAACCACTGTTTCCAATCAGGATGTGTTCTGTTTTGGTTTAATATATGGTTTACGTCTATCTCTTCATCTGTATCAGAGTTATTGCTAAACATTATTGGCTTTGGAATAGACGGTTTATTTAAATCTTTGATTTTGGCTAAGCCAAGACAGGTGGTCTGTTGAACAGTGTCATTTAAAAATATCATTTGTTCTGGGATCATGCAGGCTCTAAACAAAGCTTCTATACCCTGTACTTGCCATTCTTTTGTACCCCAAACACTTTTCAATTCAACATTTTTGTCCCAATAATCAAATCCAAAAGTATTTATTTGTTCAAAAAATGAGTCTGAATATAACAATTTTGTGTTGGTTATCATGGTTTTGGTTCCTGTCTTGTTTGACAATTTAAAATAAAATGCTTCAGCATTACTTGTGTTAAAACCTGAAAAATATGAATATTTGTCGTAAACGGTTCTTGAGCTCCCTTTTGGAGGTGTTGCACAATGTTCCCATTGATTATAATTTAAAACATTTCTAGGTTGTGCAGATCTGTGTAAAAAATGGTTACCATAGTGGTTATAGCAATACATACTATCATAATTTGTAGAACCCTGCAAATAATCATGTTTGGTAAATTTAGCAGACATTACTAAGTCAGACATCATGTTGTTAATGCTTTCGAAGTCCCAATCATCAGCAAATGAGTTTGGTTTTGCAAAGTCACTCAATGAGATCTTAATTTGGTGTGGATATTTCAGGATCTCGACCGGACCATAAATTTCATAGTCAGTGTTGTCCCAGGCTACCCCACCAAGTATTGGATTGGCTGTGAAGTTGGCTGAAGAAAGTTCTCTTTTCTCGACGTGTGAAGATGTGTGTGGTTTGAGGATCAAGTTGATTTTCTGACTTGCTGTGTCCATTTTAGCATATTTTCCCTCAATGAAGCGTCCCAAAGTAAGTACCATGATGAGCCAAAGTATGAGGATAAATGCACCAAAACCCACCCAAAATTCAATCCATGGAGAAATCAGATATGTTTCTTTCAGTTGTCTCAAAAGTTCCTTAGCTTTGTCTTTAAAGGTTTTTGATGATGGCTGTGTCTTTGATTCACTGAAGCCTTCAGAGGAATCATCGAAGTTTATGAAGTAGCCGGATGCAGTTCTGTCAATTGTTCCAATTGGTTCAGGATTTTTGTTTCTTGCATTGTCACTTGGTACTTCATTATAGATTGGTGTGTCTCTGCTAAATGTTTTTATTTGGGTTTTCAGAGGTCTGAGTTCTATTGCATTGTTGCATAGTCCTTGTTGTTCTTCTGTAGGCGTGTCGAATGTGATGAGCCTCTTTGTTAGGACCTCTGTACTGGTAGCAAACCTTGGTGTTCTGCTACTTATTGGGAGTCCACTTGGCCTACTGTTTGTTATCGGCCACATGTTGAGGTTTTACCAGGTCGATTGATACAACTCGGTTCTCCTTTTTACCAGCAAGTGGCGGTAGTACAACTGATCTTGTCCCGTTGACAGACAAGACAGGAACTGCTTTTCTGTAAGAAGGCCCAAATTCCTTCTTTACCGCGATCTTCTCCCTGACTAGATCCCCGACTTTAGGAATCCAGACAGGTCTTGCTGGGACAGGTGGTGGTTCTTCAGTGGTTGTTGGCTGTTGTTTCAACTTAATGTTGCTCAGGTCTTTTCTTGTTTTGTTTAAGTCCTGCAAAATAGCCAAACGGTCTTTGATATCAAAGGTTTTTTCTTTCACCACTGAAGTCTGACTATCAATGTCAGAGATCATCATCCTAGTTCCAAATAATAATTCGTACGCACTGAATCCCTTCAGAGAATTTCTTGGCAAGTTATTGAGACTACGTTGGACACTTATTAGATGTTTGACCCACCCAGCTCCCGAACCTAATATCCTTTCTGTTATAGATTGCTTTATGCCTTGGTTTTTTCTTTACACCATCCCGTACCCTCAGGAAGGAAGTGAGAAGATTCCCGCTGGGCTTTGCTCATTTGATCATGTTTCCCCTCAGGCTTGAGGGCTAGAGTGGAGACAATGGTCAAACGTAGCATGCGCTTAGCGTATATGCCATTTAGACTCGCAAATCTTTATATAACAGTCCGGACGTCAGCCGAGTGCTGGTGATCTACATTATAAGTGGAACTAGCCTGTATATGTTAATCGCAACCCTTCCTTTTTACTCCTGATTTTTCCTGGAGTAGAACGACGAGGTATTAAACTGTTTCTCTCCCCACTGCGATCTCTGTTGCAGTTTGGGCAGTTTTTTACAAACATGGTATGACGCAGGCTCATGCCTGGCCACCAGTACCGTGATTGTAATTCTTCCAGAGAATCTTTTAGTTTAAGGTGTCTGAGACCCTCGCCCATGTGTGCGTCTGCGATTAACAAGTTTCTCCTGTCCATGTTTGGAATCACTCTATCCCCCACTCCAGGGATTCGAGCAAAAGGGACGGAGTTTGCATCGATTATGTATGTGTAATTGAGTGGATAGTTGATCGGTAACGCTGAGCAGTCGCCTTTTGATGACGTTTTCACCGCCAGCACTGTTTCACCGTCAATGTATTTTAATGTACGCTATCTTCGATCTACGGGAGCCGATTTAGTGGCTGCCGCTGTGGCTGTCTCAGCCAATGAATTCCCTACAACGTGAACGCCATCACGCTGATGACTCAGTGAGTGTGTCACGTGAGTCTTTGGTAGTTCTTTTTGTAAAAGAGCTATTTGTTCCCAGAGCAGTTTCTGCTTTATTGGTGCATCTGTGTCATCTTTGTAACCGTTTTGAATCCATGTCTGCAAATCTTTGTTATATGATTTGACGCAGTAATATGAATCAGACACTATAAGTGTCGGGAATTCGCGATCCGCATTTTCTAGCGCCATTTTTAATGCTATTATTTCAGTTTGTTGTTCTGAATTAGTTTCTACTGAGTGTGATTTTGTTACTAGAGGTTTTAGTTTACCTCCGCGCCACACTTCTTTTGTAATCTCACATGTGGGGTTGTATGCCTGTTCTCCCCAAAACGGAGGGTTGAGCATGTCCGTCTGTATAGATTACACAGGCGTAATGTCGTAGAGGCAGAATGTCGATTGGCAGAGGATATGTTTCTTCATATTCTAGATTTTTTAATTCTTCTAGTTCTGGATCAAAGTAGTAGTACACTTTGTCCGTTGTGATTGAATTCACCCATTGTATCCATTCTGGATTCAATGCTGTTGTTGGTAAATTACACGGTGTTGTTAGTGCCTCAAAGGCCGATTTTGCTGTTCTGACTGTGATATGTCTACCGTCTGCTTGATCTCTTTCTCTAGCTATTGCGGTTTGAACTGCATGAACAATTTTTTCTTTGTTGCTGAATTTCTGTTCAGCCTCTGTGTACAAGTGTGATTTGAATGCAATCGGTACCTTTTCTCCCTCATTAGAGGTCAGGTATGTGAATCCGCATCTCCCTGGGATGACTCGAATCACAAGATTGCGTGTGTTATCACGTGTTTCTAATTTTGTTTTAATTAGCATGTCTGTTTGTAAGGATCTCAAAATTTCTGTGTGTATTTGAGTCCAATTGGATCTTTTAAAATCTGGTTTAATTAGATCATAAAGGGGTTCGACCCTTTCTGCGTAATTTGCAATGTATGTTCTTCCGAAATTTAGGAAGCCTAGAATTGACTGTAAGTTTTTTAGTGTTCTAGGTGCTTGGAGTACGGCACATTTCTCTAGGAAGTTGTCAGCCAGGCTTTTGCCTTCACTTGATAATTCATATCCTAAGAACAGGACTGTCAGATGGGCAAAAGTTGAATTTGTAACCCTCTGCAGCGAACCCAAGTATTATGGTGTTCACTCTTTTCAAGTGAGTATCCAAGTCATCATCTGTTAAGTAAATGTCATCGACATAAGATAATGCTTCATCATCATATAGTTGAAGTAATTCTGTTACTCTCGCTGAGAATACCCCCGGGCTGTTCTTGTACCCCTGGGCTAACCGACAGAATTGCTTTTGAGTGCCATTTACTGAGAATGCAGTTAAATATCTGCTCTCTGGTGCTATGTTTTGACAAAAGAATCCATTGGAGATGTCCAAGGTTGTTTTGTATTTTTTGCGCACTATGTTATTCATTAGTGCAGCACTGTGTGAGTTTTGCACTGCAAAAGTTTTGCAACATGTGTTAAGGTGTCGGTAATCCAAAACTAGACGATATGAATTGTCTGGTTTGGAGACCGGAAACAAAGGATTGTTCATTTGTGAGGTGCAAGTTTCAATCACCCCCTGGTATTCTAGCTGATCTAGTATTTCATTTACCTGTTTTTTAGCTTCTTGCTTAATTGGGTACTGCCTTTGTGCAGTAGGTTGTGATTTTAACTGGATTTTGTGAGGAGGGGAGTCCTCATCCCATCCTACATGATTTTTATATAAAGCAGGTGCTAGAGCCACTGCCCACTTTCTAGCAAGTGTGTATTTTTTATGAATTGGAATTTGATTTGAGAAGGCAGGCATAATTACTTCTTCGCCATGAGGGCACTCCCTGACAAACTCTGGTGGCCAGTCTTTTTCAGCTAGAAGGATATCATAGCCCTTGGAGAGATTATCCCAAAATAGTCCCCTTATTTTCCTAGTCTTATCTCCCTCTATACGTAATGTTATCTCGTATATCTTGTGAGGTTTGCTAACCCTGGTGTCTGCAGTTTCCACTTGAAGATATTCATTCGTGTCCACTGTCTCCAGATGATTCATAAGGACTTTGCGAGCTATGCTCACTTCTGCTGCGCTGTCTAGCATTGTCTGAGCCCACTCTCCGTTTTTCAGTTGTGTCCTCAGTATTCTCGGCATTGTTAACTACCTTGATACTGGCTACCTTCTTTTTTGGAAATTGTAATTTCTTTTTTAGTTGAGCACGTTCCTTGTCTTTGGACTTGGCGTGCTCTTCTCTTTGTTCTGATCGTCCTCTTCTTTCCGATTTCTGCGAGGAAGTCTGAAAAGATTGAGAGGGACGCGTATCAATGTCTTGATATCTATCAGGCTTTTTTATATTATCCCTATTTCTAAGGTTATATCTTTTCCCAGAGGGGTCACTCTGGGGTGACCTGTGTCTCTGGTTCGGAGATTTCTCCCTTCGCCTAGGAGACCTTCCTCTGGACTGGAATTTCTTTTCTTTAGGATTGGATTGTTTGTTTCCATCCCAGTTCTTTTTTGGTGAATTATTATTAAAAAATATTTTTTCAGGACTTTCAGTCAGTTGCGGTTTTACTGGTATTCCACCTAAACTGTCCCTACCTAGTTCCTCATAGGATTTTTCTATGATTCTGGCAATTTCAGCTGGTTGGTCTGCTATATCTGTCTCCTTTAACCTCTGGCGGATCGCCACGTTTGCTGCTTCACCTTTTATGTTGGCTAATAATATAGCCGAGACCTGCTTGAAGTCTTTCAGTAATTTCATACCAAGAGTTAAAGCGGGCTCTGGACCGTATTCGTCTTGAATTTGTTTTAGCACATCTGGTATTACCGAAATGGATGGAACACCGTGCGTTTTTGTGTAGATGGCAGCAAAGACTGTACCCCAAGTGTCACAGTCCTCAATGTGTGGTGCGATTCCCATTGGAAGACAGATAGTCAGAATCCTGTGTTTTTCTAATGGGGTGGTGTCAGGAAACACCGCCTCTATTTGGGTAATTTTCTGTGCCAACCAGAATGGTATTTGTTCCCGTTTAGCCGGTACTTTACCTAGGCAGGACTGGATGTTCTGTGGTGTAATTTTATTTGTGTTCCCCTGATGAGGGGTCAGCTGTGGAAGTTTAATCGCTGGCTGAATTGTTGATGTCCGCATCACATACTGAACTAATTGTCTATGAATTTTTATTAATTGTTTTAGCTGTGTTAACAGCTCTGCTGCAGACATCCCATTGATGTCTGGATGTGGTGTGTATCCGGCTAGGACCGGCCACGTTGCTCCTGGTCTACCTAAAGGACCGAGCCTGGTGATGTGATTATTATGTTTTAGGGCGCCATCAAATAAGAGCAAATGCTCTTGGAATTTGAGTGGTACTTCCACCTCCTCGAAAGGAGTGTACATTTCAGGAGGTTCCTCTATTTTGTAATAGTGGAAGTACTTTGTTACAGCATTTGCTGCTGGAAAATGTATCCATGAATAGTATACCTCTGTCTGCCGATATTCGTGTGCCTCAATTACGAATATGACTGTGCCACCTCTAGGTGTCAGTCCATTTTCTATAAGTTTTAAGGTTATAGATTTCCTTTTGATGACCGGGATGAGTATTATCTCCGGGTCAGCATTTTGTAGTGCAGTATCAGCTTCTGCTATGTCAGCTGCTAATCTAACTGCCTCTCTTTCTTCATCACTTTCTGACATTTTACTGTCTGGATGGTTATTTTGTTTGTTTGCAGATCAGGTTTCTTATGGAAAAAAGATTAGATGCACAATATTTTGGAACTGTTTATCCTTCAACGTTGACTAAACCAAGTACCATACATAGGAGTTTCCTCCTGCGAGGTTTGGCGGATATTACCTTTCACCCACTCCAGACGTCTTTGGAGTATTGTGGAAAAAGGGGTCTGAGTGAGAAAGCACGACTGAGTTACTCTAAATGTCTTACGTTAGTTTTATCGCCCTTTCCAAACGCGTTGGGCGCCATGTAGTGTAGTTCCTATCTTCCCAATAGGCTCTGCGCATTGGAATAATACCTACAGCAGTAAAGGCCTAGGCCAGACGTTAACTAGGTCTACTACTGTCGATACTAGACTTAAAGTTTTGGGTTTGCCAGCGTAGCTCAGAGTTCGCTAGAAACTTTCTCGAATGTTCAAGGAGGAATTAACTTCCCTGATTAGACAAGAAGGGATTTAGTTTCTGACAACCATAGAACATGACAACTTTGCTCTCCCCTAATCAAGAGTCAATCTCGAGAGTCGTGTGAACAAAAGGCAATTTATTTTACTCAGTCAGTACGTGCATTCTTAGTCTCATCAGAATGTAGAGAAAAGGAAGAGACGGGCGTGTTCAATAAAAGATGGTATTTATTGATCAGTCTCTTTTCTCATACAAGAGAAATGGATCGATATTATTGCAATACTTATAGCTAAGTAAAGTGCATACATTAAAAGCAATAGTATAAAATAATACTGTAAAAACATTGATATGGTTTCTAAGCCATATGATGTTTAAAATGAATAAAATATATTTACATACACATATACATTTGACTAAACGTACTCAACTGGTGTTTCTAGATACGCCTACCCCGTGTACCTGACCTAAGCCTAATACGTGGGCTGGAATAGAAAGTTACAGTTTAAGTTAAGTTTGTTTTTGCCAAGTGAATAACTAAAGAATTCTCTGTGAGGGGTTATTCAGTTCTGTACCTGGAATTTAGGATGAATGAGGAATGGTATCTCTCTCTCTGGTCTCGATATTCCAGGCTGCCTGCGAGGGCTACCCGGAAACGCCGGTGCTGGATTCTCGGCAGGAGAAAGCAGCGCGTCTCAGCGCGTCAGGAAGGCGGGGCTGCTGCCAGCGGGGTCTGCTCTGCTCTCGGCTTCGGCAAGTATGGCTGCTCCGTCTCGTCACCACGCGTGTGTTTGCATATGGCAAGATCGGTAATATTTATACCTTTAAGGTGCCGAGATTGACGTAAGGATGGACATAGATACGTCAATAAAGATGTCATACGACTTGCTCGTTAGCACATTCTTTTACTAAAGTTCTCGGTGAAATCAAAACAATGGCCGCAGGGTTTTGCCCAGGTTGTCATAGGTTTGATTTGTTATGAGAACTCCGTATGCCTTATCAGGGGCTGGAGGAATATCGCTTGTCTAATTAGATCGCAAGCGTTATGACCTAATCAGATAACACGTTCCTGTGCCGTAGTGTGACTGCGTCAGATAACGGTATCTGCATCATGGGGGTTTTCTGCCTCATGGGCTGACTGCTAGTTAACTTGTTGGTTTGTTTAACTAGAATAGGGTCAGGAATAGGGGGATCGATTCAGGACCTATAGGAATACATGACACAACGTCAGTTGTGTTATCCACCTGTCCCGTCTGTCACGTCTGTCCAGCCAAGCCAGTAATTTGCCCGCTTTGTCGCCCACCTCGTAAATTTTGTGTCGTGTGGTGGACAGTTGCAGCTTGACTTCCTCTGTCAGGTGAGTTCTATGGCGATATTGTGCTACTTGTAAACTGTGCGCCGTAGCGGGGTTTGGGTCCGTCGCATGTCTTGTCTCTGCCTCTGTCACCGCCGTTTCTAGAGCTAACAGTTCCGCTCGCCCCTCCCGCTTAAGCGTTGTAATGGAGACTATTGAACATCCCCTAACCACTGTTTTGTAGGCTTCCCACAGAGTGACAGCGGAGGACACCGAGCCAGAAATAGTGTTTAGTCCCCAACCTTAGCTCCCTCTTAATCCTGGAATTGTGGAGGTATGCAGCGCGGATTGGATAGGTCCGACGCCATGTGGGCTGGTGGTGCGCATAGGTAATTAGCAATGGAGAGTGATCTGAGATGCCTCGTGGTCGTATTTCTACATTGAGCACAGTGCCAGGGCCACCCTGTGAGCCAAGAAAATAGTCAAGTCTGGTGAGACTATTATGGAGGCTAGAGTGGTAGGTGAACTGGCGGTCGTGGGGGTTGTATTTCCTCCAGAGGTCCTCCAGTCCCATAGCAGTCAGGAAGCCCCCCAACCGTGTTGTACCAGCTGGAGCTAACTTCGGGGGGACTCTATGCACCAAGCTATCAGCCACTAAATTAAAATCCCCCCCGAGAAGCAAATCCCCCTCAGGGAGCCCCAGTAGGAAAGCGCTAAGATCTGATAGGGCCGCCGCCTGTAAGGCAGGTGGAACGTAGACTGAGACAATATTAATGGGTTTTCCCTCCCACTGTGCATGTATTGCGGCAAATCTACCCGCTGTGTCTGACCTAGCAGACTGTATGAGTAGGGGGAATTGTTTTTTTACCAGAACGCCGACTCCCCTGGACCCAGAGGTGAACTCGGAGTGGGCTACCATCTGAAAACCCCATCTGTCCATGGCTTTCGTGGCCGTGCCAGTGAGGTGCGTCTCCTGTAGGAGTATCACTGCCGCCCCCTCCCTTTTAATGCATTTCAGAACCAGACCCCGCTTGATTTTGTCATTAAGGCCTCGGACGTTCCATGAGAGTACCGACAAGGACGGTGTCACACTAGCCGCGCCGTCCTGTAGAACAGTGCAAGTGTCAACCCCCATCATCATGGATCAGTGTGCTAATTAGACAACAAGCAGTTTCCGTGATCCCAAACACCATGCCGCCCAATTTAGATCGGTGTATCGCAGTAACATAAAACACAACGAACAACAAAAAACCCTCCCCCCTCCCTGCCTCCCTGCCGCGCGGACTTCAAACTGCCCGCCACCCCAACTCAGCAGAGTGCTCATGATCCCTGTCAAAAAACAACGTTGCTTACAAGAGCATAGGGGGGTGAAAGTCCAAGGAGGACCAGATAGACCCCAACAGTTCCAGAGTCCCAGCTCAATCGTGAAAGTCTCAGTAGCTTAGTAAGGGAGGTGAAGCCTAATCGGAAAAGTTCGGGTCACCGGCCATAGTTCACAGAGGAAAAAGAGAAGTACTTCCCTTGAGGTAGCAGGTGTCATTCCCCAGTGTCTTCGGTCGGGTCGGTCTCGTTCTTCTCCTCTTGTCTGGTCATTTCAGGCTTGTCGGTTTGTCCTTGACTTCTGCGTCTACTGTTCTATATGCCAGAGCCTTCCGCCGGACGCCACCCCTCGAGCCAGTCGTGTGCCTCCTCCGGAGTATCAAAGAACCAGGTCTTTTTATCAGCCACCACCCTGAGGCGCGCCGGGAAGAGCATGGAATAGGGCAATTCGCGAGACCTCAATGTCTTTTTCACCTCAATGAAACTTCTCCGTCTCGCCGCCACCGCCGTCGTGTAGTCCGGGAAAATTAAAACTTCTGAATTTTGAATCCGTATGGGCGGCACGATCCTCGCCGTTTGTAGAATGGCATCGCGATCTCTGAACTTGAATATGCGTGCTATAACAGGTCTCCGTCGCGCCCCGAGGCGTGGGCGCCCCCCCGGGACCCTTGCGCCCGCTCCACCGAGAAAAACTTGGAGAGGCCTTTTGGTTGCAGCACGTTTCTCACGAGGTCCTCTACATACAGGTCCATGGCAGGCCCCCCTTCCGATTCTGGCAGGCCAATAAGGCGAATATTAATGCGCCGAGAGTGCCCTTCTTGTTCGTCCATCTTGTCTGCCAGGAATTTGTTGTCGTCCTCCAATTGCGCCACTCGTTTTAGCAGCGACGCAGTGTCCGAGGTAAGGGTCGTTGTGACCTGTTCCACTGCAGTGACCCTTGATGACATATTTTGCAAGTCTGCCCACAAAAGTGTGACATCCGTCGAGATTAAACCAACCGTGGTTTGTACCTGGTTCAGGGCCGCCATGATGTCTTCCAGCGTTATAGCAGGGATAGCGCCGCCCTCCGCACCCTTAGCGCTGGTCCTCTTTTGCTCCGTCAGTGGGGGAAAGTCCTTGGCATAAGCAAATTTGTCTAGCTTGCTCTGCTGGGCCCCACAATTACCCCTGCCGCTCATTGTGGGTTAGTGAGGAGTGCTGCCTCGGGTCACACTGGAGTAAGTTAATGGGTGCGCAGTTTATGGGTTCGCACCTCCAATCAAGGAAACTAGGCCCGAAACAGAGAATGTCCGGTGATCGCCTCCCTAGCTGCGTCACTCGTTGCCCCCTTCACTGCACACGTCGTCAAGGCGCCCTGTGGGGACACCAGTCACAGGCTCCAGCAGTGTTCGGCTAGTCACCAGGCGCCTGGTCCGCCTCGCCAGGTGGGGTCCAAATCCAGGAGTGGGCCCAGACAGTCGGTGGGAGATCAGGAGCGTGCCCGGTATCTGCGCATCTCAGCGGGGCGCGAAGGGTGCGGGTCCGGCCGCGGCAGTTCCTGGTGCTAGCGGCGGACCCTCGGGTTCCCCGTCACAGCTATTCAGGAGTGTAGCTGGAAGGCAGCAGCAACCTCGCTGGCATGCTCGCTGGGGGGCGAAGCCGGGCGGGGGGCGAGCCGTCACACCACTCACCCGGCTCCGGACGCCTCAGTTCCGCTCCGTGATGTCACTCGTCGGCAATCAGCGGCGCTCCACCGGCGGCCGTCCCAAATTGAGGCCGGTGCTTACGGTTGTAGGCCGCAAACTCGTGCACGATGCAGCTCCGGGCTCCGATGTCGCAGAGAGCTCGGAGCGGGGCCGATGTGCACCGGTTCACCTCCGCCACAGGGTCCTTCAGCCTGGGCTACTCTGGAGCAGGATAACTGGCCGGATAATTACGGGGAATCGGTCTCAACCTCGGAGCCTCACTAGATCGCGGCCATCTTGGTTGATCGCCGGCCACGCCCCCCGCCAATTTTGATCATATGGTGTGGAAATGCCCAGGACTTCAAGGTTATTGGACCAAGATAGTAGACACCATCAACAAGGTCTTGGGGCGGAACTTAGTGCGCTCACCACAAGTATGTCTTCCAGGCCTATTCCCGATACCCAAAACCAAAACAATGGGACACAGATTTATAGATTTGGCCTTCATCCTAGCCAAACAACAAATAACCCTTAGATGGAAGACGAAGAAAGGTCCCTTGGTGGTAGATTGCGAAACAGATGTTTCTTGTTGGGCAAGAGCAGAGGAGAAAGCCCTGCTTCAAGAAGATAAGATTACGAAGCGGCGTAAGCCTTTGGCAGAGCCATGGGCGGATATATTAAGAGCTTGAGATACGCGCAATACGTCTGATCAGGAATCACAGGTGAACGCTGCTGACTCTGAGGGATCGGGAGGCCTACAAACCTCTGATCAGTAGATGACTACTGTACTCTAGATGTGTGAATGACAGAGTAAACCCAGGGACACGGGTTGGATAACCCCCCTATAATTAGGTCGTTCTTGGGGTACCCCCGGATGAGTTCATTGCTGCTCATTGTTCTGGTTTGTTAAGGGCTCTTTGGGTTTTCCCCACCTATCCCCCCGAGAGGTCCTCTAGACCCCATAGTAGCACTGATCACATTGTTCTTAATACGGGTATGGATTGTGGACCCCTGACAGTTTTATGATTGTTCCTTGTGCATTCAGTGTAAAGATGCACTGAGTTCATTTACTTTTTTGTTTTTTGTTTGTTTTTATCTTTTATTTTCCTTTCCTCTTGTCTCTCTTTCTAATTTTGATTTCTTTTGATTGAACTTTGTTGGGGCATTTATGTATGCATTCAAATATATGTTTGGATACAATTGATAGGAATATGTATGGTCCAGCCACTCCCTCCTACTTATTGTACAGTGACAAGAATATATTACCTCCCGAATATAGAATTGTGTGGTGTACCTAATTGAAAAGAAATAACATTCTCTATGATAAACCGAAAATATACCTTCCCACAGCACTATGTATATAATGTATTTCTGAGAGAACGGGATAGAAAAGCTTTAACAGCTAATATTCTTGCCGTAGATGTGTAACTGTACTGCCAATGATGATGTTTATAATCCTTTTTTACAAATGCCAATACAAAATGTATTTAAAAATAAATAAATCAATGTAAGGAAACGTATTAGATCATAAAAAATGACAATAACTTTGGAATGAAAGAGTAAATCATTCCGAATAGACATAATCCAGCACTAAATATACATATATTTAAATAATATTATATAGAATGTCTAACATTGTAGCACTTACCCTGAGCAGATTGTAAAGTCTCAATCAAATGTATATACTGCACCCTCGACTTTGGCAACCACCTTGGTGGTAAGAAAAGATGCCACCTGCTCCTTCATGGGACTTCATTCCTCCTGGGCTTCAGGTCCTCTGCCAGTGGCCAGTGCAGCTTTGAGGTTCTTGGCAAGCTTTCCTTATGTCCTGCACTTGCAATCATGCCACGTTTTCCTCATTTGAACTACAATCCTTTTGTAGTGCAACAGCATTAACTTTCACCAAAATTGCTTCCTTTTTGAAAAATTGCAACTTTGAGGTGATAAAAAGAAGTTTCTCATCTTGAGTCACCTCAGAAATTAAAGTTTGGTTTTACTCTTCAGTAAAGTTTACTTTTAATTTGAGAGAGCCTTCTCTTGCAGTACCTCCTTGGCTCCTGGATTCATCCTGCATGAAATGATCTCCCATTTTTTTTAGATTTTGAGTAAAGGTAAATGGCACATATCAATTTGTCATTTTCAAAACAATAGCCCAACGTTTTAGGGCATTTTGCTGCGCTGAGCTGGGTCATTTTAAAAGCACAGGGATGTGTCACATTAACAACAATATTACGCTTATGTGTGTTTTCCCCTGTGCTAACGCACAATTTTCTGCCATACGCCAGCATAGGCACCCTTGCGTCATGTTGCAAGGGTGCCTGCTTTGCCGGGTTACTTTTGTGCGGGAGGAGACACTTTCCTACACAAAAACAATCATTGATGGCATTTTCCTCTTTGTAGACACGACTGGAGAGGCGTAGGATTCTGCAACATTGCCAGCTTTACAAAACGTTGTAAATCTTGGAATGTGTCAGGTTCTGAAAATTATAATAGGACCAAAACCCTGAATGCAGTGAGCACTGTTCACTTAGAACTAGCTGTTCTATAATATCTTTTTGCACAATTTACATGTAAGTAAACCAAAGTTAATGAAGTCCAATCAATGAAAACACTTTTGTTTAGGTATGTCTTATTCAAATTGTTATTAATTAACAAAACATATTAAACACATCATACAATCTGCTGTGTCAATGAATAACAGTAAAATTACATGTGAATTGAGATCATGTTTTACAATTTGAACCAAAATATATATCAATATTCCAATCTTTTCAAAAACAGCTTGGATCATTACATTAATGTGAAGTCCGATGCATTTCGGGACACTGTGGTCCCTTCCTCAGGGGAATTGTCTGAGATTAAAAAAAATTGAACAATGAGATTGTATGCAAATTTCCATGGAGAAAATCCATGTCTGTGTCAGGTTCCACCGATGTTGCGTGGGAACACACAAAGCAACACATGAATGCCCCTTTCACACAGATTAATGCGTGGAAGGGGCCCACATTTACAAGGCCATGAAATGTCACACTGAGTGACTTTACATGGCCTTGAAAATATGGGCAAGATCATAGCGCTGCCGGCGCATTAAAAAAGCGACAAATATTCGTCACAATGAGCTCGTAAATGAGGCCCATGATTTGCATTGTGCACTTCCATTTAAATGACACATTAGAGCTTTACCACCCGCAAAAGTTGCATGCCTCTGCTGTGCACCACTATAGTCATTTAGGGGCTTATTTTCAAGCCTCTTGCACCACTGGTACGTCACTTTTTCCCATATTAAAACTGAGGCACAGACGGCGTATGAGGGCTTGTAAATAAGCCCCTCAGCATCAAACTGTATTGTCGCTGCGTTGTACTTGCATCATGATGCATTGTGTAGTAAATACTGATCAGCCATGAGACCGAAAAGCAACACAACGCAGCACAATGAAATATCACGCAAGGTTACCCAATGCTCCCCTGCGTGACTATTAGTAAATACGCCTCATAGTCTTCATCCATAGCTCACTCAGAGTAGCACGCTGCTCATCTACAATTTCACTTTAGCAAGTCGTCAGAAGTATGAAACACTAGAAAAATGCTATTTTAAAAAACTACAATACAAAATTTCTAAATTCAAAAGTCCTCTCGAGCAACACCACTCTACCCTAAATAGCCTGAATGCAGTTATCGCCCATCCACGTCTTCTTCCCTCACCATCCTCGTGAACCCATCTCTCTCAGCTACTATAACACCTTTGGCACCAGCTCCTACGATGCTTCTCTCTTGCATGCACACTGTACTGCTCCTGGCAATTCCCTTAAAGCCTTACTAATACTGCCAACCTAAATATTGCACCTACATTAAATTGGTTCATTACACTAATACATTTGTTATCAACGTCTACAAATAAGGTACATTATAAAGTGGCCATATAAGCGTACAATTAATTCACTATATCTTGTGTTTTACTCATACATACCATCCATATAGTGAGTGTATTTCACCCTTGCTTTTTTTCCAGATTTATGAGCTTTATCCAGAAATGACAGTATTTTCTTTAACCCACAGCTGAATCAGTTCATCCACTCCTTGGATGGCGACCTTTAAAACCCTACTGTAGGGCACTGTGATTAGAATTAGTGCGTCTGTCTTTTGTTCTATGGCTTTCCACCGCAGGCATGCTCCTAATATCAGAAGATAATGAGCCACCTGCTTATGCGATTAAAGACGCCGGATGCGACATCCAACATTTTGTGAAACTGCAAGCGGTGTATATTTCAAAGCAAACATTTAAAAAGCGGCTTTTAAAATGTAAGCGTTTAGAGTGCGCGTAGACATTTCCCCTACACCTCCCAATGTAACTTTTTGTTTCCTTCTTGCCAATGAGCTCTCTATTTAGACCCAGAGCTTCTGCAAAGGATTCAAACAAAAGAGATTCCGTTTTACAGAGGCTGCGTTTCTCGATTTCCTATGCCGTCATATAGAAAACGAGCTCACTGAGGTATGCATAACTGGATGGTGGTTTAAAAGTCCTTTTCAAACTCGAACAAAGCTAGCAATGCATGTGAATGCGAGCTACTTAAGTCGGTGCTCATGTGGTATGTTATTACCCAGGTGCCCACTCATTGTTCGAATCAGCAGTGAGACACGAGGGACTAGACCAACGTACATTTTTTTGATGTGAGCAGCCAGAAACACGCCACTAATCTACCGTTCTGTAAATCGCTGCAGTTTCAGAGACCCCAAAGAAAAGATTACACTTCTTATCTGATACAAAGATCGTTTTTGTGTATATTAAATATACGCTGCACGGAAACTTGGCAATTAAACAACAGTAGGGGGCTTGGCAAAGGCATCGCTTGGAGGCAGATGGTAAACACTGGAGTTCTGGCTTGGAGTGGTGCTGGTGATCAGCCGGTGTGACATTTGAAAGGCGTCCAAACGCTGTAAACAAAAGGGATCTTGGGACGCTGTTTACGAAAGAGTTTCTCTCATGTGGTGTCAGGAGTGCATACTGTTTACACATATGGCTCTTCATGAAAACCCTGTAGGAATTTGTTCGAAAACGAATGATTGCAAAGAAAATGCACCCCGATGCCCAGCATATGTCTTAAAAGGGAATTGCTAAAGAGTTGAACGACTGCCATTTATCTCTGAAGAAGCATATTAAATAAAGTGCAAAAAATAAGGTCTGAATAGCAATTGTGCTCGAACAGCGAATTGAAGAAACAGGAAATATTTAATTTATATTAGTAAATTGATATTATTTATAACTCGGGATGTTCCACATTTAAGTAGGAATGTGGAATTAATGCTAGGATGCTAGGTTCTGAAACAATCCGGGCCGGACAGGGTATTCCAGTGTTCATTTCCGTGTTGCACTAGGGCATTTGGAGACCGGTTTTGAAAGCCCAGTGTCACATCTTGTGCCTCTGACACCTTCCCCAGATTCCGAACGATAATTGAAGTAAGAACGGGGAGGCTTCAAGGGAGAGAAAAGTGCAGGAAAAGAGAGGAAGGTAGAGAGAAAACGACCAGAGAGTGAGAACAGAGAGGTGAGATAGCAGATGGGGAGAGAGAGAGACATTCGCATATATTGTTTACATGCGTTGCATGCACAAGTGATGTTCATCACGTTAAAGCTTGCCCTATTTGTTGTCGAATGCTGGGGAAGAGTAGCAAAAACAAGATTGTCTTCTGTATAGATTGCAAGTAAGAGAACATTTATGCAAAATAGGAATGTCTGACAATATCGATTACAAAAATATCTACCTACAAAAATATCGCAACAAATATGTTGATTACAAAAATATCGACATGCTATCTCTAACAAGGTAAGTACAAAAATATCGAACAAAATATGTAGATGTCAAAAATATCGTAATTAAAAAATATTGTTTTTTTACATTAAAAAAGGTAATGTAAATAAAATAATACTTATAAATGGAATAATGAAAATATGGTATAATATTTAAAATTAATAAATAATATATAATGTAATAAAAAATTAATTAATAATATACATATAATACATAATATATACTTCCTTAATATTAACATAAAAACATTATTTTAATAACTTATACATAAATACAAATATTATAAATTACAAATAAATGTATACACATAAAATATTAATATCAATAAAAATTATTAAAAATGTAAAACAAATAAAAAAAATAAGTAAATGTTTGATAGCGTAGGGGTAAACATTACTATTCCCACTTCAGAGAGTGCAACAGTAGGGAAAGTGTTGGTAAGCGTAGGGGTAAAAATTACTATTCCAACTCCAAAGAGTGCAACAGTAGGGAAAGTGTTGGATAGCGTAGTTGAAAAAATTACTATTCCCACTCCAGAGAGAGCCACAATAGGGAAAGTGTTGACTAGCGTAGGGGTAAAAATTACTATTCCCACTCCAGAGAGTGCAACAGTAGGGAAAGTGTTGGATAGCGTAGTTGAATAAATTACTATTCCCACTCCAGAGAGTGCAACAGTAGGGAAAGTATTGGATAGCGTAGGGATAAAAATTATTATTCCAACTCCAGAGAGTGCAACAGATGGGAAAGTGTTGGATAGCGTAGAAGTTAAAAATAACATACTTATAAATAAATGTATATTTTAAAATATAAAAAAAAATATATTAAATAAATATAAACTATTTACAAATACCAATACATAAATATTAAAAACATGATTAGCAATAAATAATTAAGTAGAAATAAATTAATAATAAATACCAATTAATAATAATTAATGTAGATTTTCCTAGTTATTATGACGGAAAGTCTTAATTTTATTAAAGACACGGAGGCGAGTATTATGCTTTCTTATCTTGCATTTTATTCTATAGCAGCCAAGATAAGTGCAAGAACTACAGTTCCCAGAGGGCCAGGCAACAACTGGGCCATGGGAAGGAGAAAAAACGAGAGTACAGTAACCAATCAGCAGTCACATTATAGATAAGAGGACACACTGACTGCGCAGCTTCCTCTTTTCGCTGAGAGCCAGTCAGATAACAATTGAAAATAAAGGAAAAATAGCCATAACCAGAAAGAACGCCAAAGTCCAGGAGCAGAAATCCTTAATCACTGGAATCCAGAGTCAAAGTCCAAGGAAAGGATCCGAAGAAGGAGCCGGAAGGACCGGAGGGGAAATCCAAGCAGGAGATAAACGGAGCCGCTGGAGAGTAGATCTTCTATGATGAGGCAGGCGGTAAGGCCGGATTCGCTGTAGGGAGGGAGAACACATGTTAATAGTGTAGCGGCGTGATAATACTCGCCTCCGTGTCTTTAATAAAATTAAGACTTTCCGTCATAATAACTAGGAAAATCTACATTTTATGGCAAGACCGGAGGCTCCTATTATGCTTGTTCAAAGCAAGTCAATAACATCAGAAGCAACAGAATGAATAGGTTTACAGTAGAACATACGGAAAATACTGTCATTGGACCAATCTGCTGATCTCAGTATGTCCTCTAAACGGGAGCCAGACCAAAAGGCCTAAGAAGCCATGGCTCCTCTAGCCGAATGTGCTCCGAAAACAGAGACATCAATACCGGCAAGGGACATAACCCAGCGAACCCACCTGGCGAGGGTAGGGGAGGAAACAGGGAGGTGGGGTTTGCGAAAGGAAATAAGGAGTTGAGAACAAGAGGGCGTTCTGAGATCAGCGGTCTTTTGTTCAAACATTTTTAAACACTGTCCCACACAAAGTTGGGGTTGGTCGGGAAAATAGGGATAAAAAACAGAGTCTAGATAAGTCTTCGTGCGTCTGCGAATCTGGAACAGCACACCTGTAGGGGAAAATTGGCGAGAAGAAACATCCAAAGCTCTAACATCAGAAACCCTTTTAATAGACACCAAGCAAAGTAACATAGTAAGTTTGGCATATAACATTTTGAGAGACAAAGCAGAATTAGAGGGCCAATTCAAAAACAGTTTAAGTACAACAGAAACATCCCACAAAGAGGTATACTTAGCCAACGGTGGTTTAGAGCATCGAACACCTTTGAGGAGGCGACAAATCAGAGGATGAGCACCCACAGGTTTCCCATCAATTAGGGCGTGATTGAGGGAAATGGCAGAGCGGTAGAGGTTGATAGTGCGATAGGCCTTCCCAGCGCTGGCCTGAGAAGCTAAGAAGTTGATAACAAATCCTAGAGGGGCTGAAAAGGGATCGAGAGACCTTTCCAGACACCAGCTTGCCCAAAGAGACCAGGCGGATTTGTAGGCTTTGGAAGTGCCTGGAGCCCAGGCCTGGCTGATAAAGTGAGCAGCCTCTTGTGAAATGAGGACGTTAGAAGGGGAAGGCCGGAAACTTTCCAAGCCGACAGAGTGAGGGAGTTGTCCAAGATCAGACTGTGGCGCTCGCCTTGAGGGTTGAGAAGCAGATCGTCGAAGGACGGCAGAAGTGCAGGAAAATCCATTGCCATTTCTAGAAGAACAGGGAACCAGATTTGAGCATGCCAGAAGGGGACTATCAGTACTAGAGAAGTTTCCTGACGGCGGACTTGCGCCAGCACTGTTGATCATTATGAAAGGAGGAAAGGCATAATTGAGGTGACGAGACCAATCCTGGAGGAAAGCATCCGTGGCTAGAGCTAGGGGGTCTGGACGCCAACTGAAAAACTGAGGCAAGTGGGAATTGAGGCGAGAAGCAAAGAGATCGATGGAAAAGGGACCCCATAAAAGAGAAAGAGAGTGAAAAACGGAGCGACAAAGCCTCCAGTCGCTGGAGTCTCGCAGGAACCTCGAGTGCCAATCCGCCACAGAATTGAGGTCGCCTGGAAGATATTCCGCTTGCAAAAAGAGATGATGGACTAGGCAATATTCCCACAGACTTTTCGCTAAGTCCGCTAAAGGCTTGGACCTGGTTCGGCCGAGATGATTTATGTAGCGAACCGCAGAAACATTGTCCATACGTAAGAGTATGGAACAGTGGATCCTGTCTTTGGAAAGACTTTTGATCGCAAAGGAACCAGCAAGCATCTCTAAACAATTTATGTGCAGTCTGGACTCCTCTCTTGACCATGCTCCTCCAGTTGAGATTGGACCACAGCGGGCGCCCCAACCCGATAGACTGGCATCGGATTCTAACACAAGATCTGGGGATGTGGCGAAGATAGTGCGCCCGTTCCACGCATCTAAATGGTCTATCCACCATTGCAGTTCTGTGCGGGACTCTTAGTCTAGAGCGATGACGTCTGAGTAAGCTAGACCTTGGCGAAGGTGCCTGATCTTTAGGCGTTGGAGGGCTCGATAGAGCAGGGGGCCCGGAAATATTGCCTGAATAGAAGAGGAAAGAAGACCGACAATCCTGGCCAGAGATCTGAGGGAGATGAGAGAAAGATGGAGCACAGAGGCAATCTCCGTCTTGATTTTGGAAATCTTTGAAAGGGGGAGGCGTAAAGACGCCGCTACTGAGTCCACAAGGAAACCCAGAAATTCCATGTTCTGAGAGGGAATCAGAGAAGATTTCTCGATGTTTACAAGGAACCCCAAGTCCAGAAGAAGACACTGAGTGGTTTGGAGATCTGCGAGGAGACCCTGTTTGTCTAGATTCAGGATTAGAATATCGTCTAAGTATATTATGAGTCTGATACCAAGAGAGCGAAGAAAAGCGACCACTGGCTTCAGAAGTTTTGTGAAGCACCATGGTGCAGAGGAGAGACCAAAGGGAAGAGAGGAGAAACAGTAGGTCACTCCTGACCACTGGAACTGAAGGAACTTCCAGTGAGACTGGTGGATAGGAACAGTAAGATAGGCATCCTGGAGATCCAATCGAACCATCCAATCGTTTTGCCGAAGGGTTTCCCTCAGATGCAGGATCGTCTCCATTTTGAAATGACGATACACTACAAAGTGGTTGAACCATTTTAGGTTTATGACAGTGCGTAATTTCTTGTTCTTCTTTTGAACTAGAAAAATGGAGATTAAAAAGCCTGTAGAGTCGTAGGGAAAAATTTGAATTGCCTGTTTCTGTAATAAGGACTTTATCTCTGTTGAGATGAGGTTTGCCATGTGTGTGGAGAACACTAGAGGAGGAGGGAAAAAGGTCTGGACAAGAGGAGAGAAAAACTCTATAAGATAGCCTTGAACTGTGTTGATGACCCACGGGTCGGCACTTATGGAATGCCATTTTGGAAGAAACAGTTTTAATCGACCCCCTACAGGAGGGAAAGAAGAAAGGCTTACCTTGTTGATTGGAGTTGGCGTTGCGATAACCTTTGCGCCCTCTGCCGCGGAAACCACGTCCTCGTTGAGGATAGAAGTGCGGCTTGTAGTCTTGGGAGTTGTCGTAAGAACCTTTGGGGCCTTGATTGTAGGGACGGCCGGAAGAGCGACCCCTGCCTCGTCCGGCCCGTCCAAAAACCCGAGGGGCGAAAGTCTTTTTTATAGATTGTTGAGCCTTGTCAAGAGAGGCAAAGGTAGAGACAAAGCGACTTATATCGCGAACCAAATTCTCCCCAAAGAGGAGGCCATTAGCCCTAGAGCCGGGGTCCATGGGAGCAAGGTTGGCAAGCTTGGGGTCCAATTTGATCAAAAGACCCTTACGTCTTTCGTGGGTAATGGCTGCGTTGGCATTGCCCAAGAGGCAGAAGGCACGCTGCACCCACATGGAAACGTCGTCAGCTGAAAGATCAGAGCCTTCAAGACGGGCAGACTCTGCCATGTCAAAGATACGGGCCAAGGGACCAACAATGTCCAGCAATTTGTCCTGGCATGTGGACCATGCCTTGTCAACCCCGCGTCGAAGGTCTTTGCCAAATTTAGAAAAGAAGGTAAGGAGAGGCTGATCAATAGAAGGGACAAGGGTGATTTTATCAGGGAGGGCAGGTTTGGGACACTCAGACTTTAACCTGGAACGCACCGCTGCCTCCAGAGGGAGACGAAGACGGGCAGAAATATATTCACCAACGTGATGAGAGGGAAGCCATTCCGTCGAGTTGGGATGACGGATGGAGGATGGATCAAACATTGGGAGACCCTCCAAGTCATAAACTGGCTCAAAATTAAAAGAATCATTTTTGGGAAGTTTGGGGGGAGGGGGATCTGTGACGTCAAAGATGTCGAATAAATCGTCAGCATCAGGCATATCGTCATCCGTGTCCAAGATGGTGGAAATCACCAATTTCTTAGGAGACTCTGTGTGCTTAGATTTCTGTTTCTTCTTGCCCTCAGAACCGACAAACCCCTCCTTAGCAGGAGGCCTTGGAGGCACAACGTCCTCATCCATAGGCGAGTAAGACTCGCTAACCATTACTGACGCCTTTTTAGGCTTTTGCACAGAAACAGAGTGTTCCACCTTTCTTTTTCTGCTATCCCCCGCAGATTGGGCCAAAACCTTGGACAACATGCTGACCATGGAATTTTCCATATTTTTTAGACATCCTCTTCATAGAGACTTCCATAGCTTGTTCAACAGAATTGTTGATAAATCTATGCAGGTCCTGTCTAAGAGACCCATTATCCAAGTGAGAGGAATTCTCCTCAGAAGAGCTCTCCATAATATTGCAAGCAAGGTAGGTAAGGGTTAATATAAAAAATAAAAAAATAAAGGTACAATTTGCAACTGTGTTGAAACCCGGGATAGAACCTGGGTCCTCTAGCACTGCAGGCGAACGCTCTCCCAACTGAGCTAGTGAAGCCTGCTAGGAAGGGGCGTGAACAAAGGCGGGCCGGCTCGAGCAAAGGGAGGAGACCGGCGTGAGGCAGGCAGGAAGCAGCTCCGGGAGCCGAGAACACAATGCTTCCACAGCGGGAAGCGGAATGCGGGACACAGCCGGGAGAAAACCAGAGAAAGGCTGAAGGCAGGCTCCGGTGAGAGGAATGTTCGCGAACAAGCGCGAGCAGCGCGGAGCGGGCCAGACCACTGCAAGGAGCGGGGAAAGGGGGGAGGGGGGAAACGGAACCTGAAGCGCGCGAAGCGCGAGTTAAAGCAGCGCAATAGCGCTCTAATGAAACCAACTGTAAAAACCTGTAAAATATCACACAAGCAGTAAAATAACACGTTTAAGCAACAAACACTGTGAGCATAGATAAGAGAACACTTATCTGACTGCGAGCAGCAAGAAAAGAGGAAGCTGCGCAGTCAGTGTGTCCTCTTATCTATAATGTGACTGCTGATTGGTTAATGTACTCTCGTTTTTCTCATTCCCATGGCCCAGTTGTTGCCTGGCCCTCTGGGAACTGTAGTTCTTGCACTTATCTTGGCTACTATAGAATAAAATGCAAGATAAGAAAGCATAATAGGAGCCTCCGGTCTTGCCATAAAATTGCCAATAATAATTAATTAACAATAATATAATTACCAAAACAATTAATTAAAATAAATTACTACTTAATTACATTTAAATTACTTCCCACCCTATTTCCCTATCAACCCACAACCCGCTACAGAACATAATTATCAATTAATCAATTAATTAAAATTATTGACCAATTAATACCAATTAATTACAATTAATTTATAATTCCTAAAAATTAATAATTAATTTAGTATAATTAAATTACTTCCCACCCTACTCCCCTATAAACCCATAACCCTCTACAGAACATAATTATCAATTAATCAATTAATTACCAATTAATAAAATGTATTTACCAATTAATTAAAATTAATTTATAATTCCTAAAAATTAATAATTAATTTAGTATAATTACATTTCTCCCCACCCTATTCCCCTATAAACCCACAACCCGCTACGGTACTAAAATACAAAATTTACTTAAATGACATTAAAAAAAATACATATTAAATACATACTAATGTACATAAAATCATATAAAAATCGATATTAGTAACATTGATGTTACTAACATCGATATTAGTAACATCGATATTACTAACATCGATATTAAAATCGATATTACTTTCCTTAGAAATCCAGTCCCATCAATATTAAAAATATCGATATAACTTACCTTTTATATTATGTCCCTTCGATATTTAAACATTGACATTATTGTATGCCGATATTTAAAAATCAATATTTTGTCTGCCTACCGCAAAATAGTCCCTCATTCATTCCAATGGGAGCACTACCAAATTGCATGAGAAGTGAGAGTAATACTCATTTGGGTGGATCCAAAATCCAATGTAAGTATGTTTTAAAAGACTGGTAACAAGAATACTGCTGTGCTGTCAAGACCGGCCTAGAAATGAAGGGCCATATGCACAAAAGCTTTTTGGTGTCCCAAACGGAGAATCAGGCTGTTTGCGACTGCTGAAGAGCCTTTTGCTATGTACAAACCCAATTTTCTGACAAGGTAACCTATTACCAACTCGCAAAATATGGTTTGCAAGTCAGTATTAGGAAGGGGCGTTTCAAGGGGGTCCCTTCCTAATATCGAGTCGCAGGAGCATGTATGAATGGTTTATGACTGGAATGTGGTTGCAAAACGTTCATATTTTACCGATCCCATGAAGGAGGTAATAACCCATTCGCAAACAGGAAGGGTTCCCAAATTTGCCCTGTTGAGAGAAGACTTTCCATAGTGAATCAACCAAGCAGAGACCAATTTGCCTGATCAATCCAGCATTGTCACCTTCCCCATTGAAAAGGGAACAGAGCTGCATAAATGTTTTTTCTAGAAGTTACAAAATACCACTGAAGAACGGAATGACAGATTCAGTACTGTATTAAAAAGAAGAGGAAGCTCTAATTTCGTTGCTCTTTAAGATGCAGCATTTAATATATGGATTGCTCAATTTACACCTGTTTTAGCTGCAAATAGATTATTCAAGCAAATCAAGGTTCCCATTAGACCCAGCTCCTCCCAGTTCTGATTCAAGTTATGGATTCTATTCTCTCCTACCCACTGCAGCATATAGCATTGTCATTACAGCTGAGGCTGTGTCCCCTAAAAATGGGAGATTGCAACTGTGCTCCCTCTGCAGAAGAAGCCCACATCGGATCTCACGCATCTTGAAAATCTTAGACCCATCTTGCAGCTCACAAACTTTATTGAGGTCAACAACCTGTTACATCCTTCTAAATCAGGGTTCAAGGCTTCCTATTCTATGGAGTCAGTATTATTGCTGTCTACCAAAACTCTCTGACGATGTGTGGATTGAGGACAGACTGTAGCTCTGGTGCTGTTATAGGACACCAGCTCGGTCTTCAAACCGTACCCCATGGCTTACATTTACAGAGGCTTGAGGGTTTCAGAGTTGGTGGTAGTCTGCTACATTGGCTAGCCTCCTTTTTACAACATCACACTTTTCAAATAGCCCAAAGGCCTTTCATACCTGATATACTGCCACTAACACAGGGGGTGCCGCAGAGCTCTATTTTGAGCCCAGCCCTATTCAATCTATATAAGCACCCCCTGGCTGAGATCATTGGAAGACACAACATGAAACTTGTGTCATATGCTGATCATACTCAATTTATTGTGACACTATCCCAGGAGAGAGATGAGGCTGTGATGCAATTCAATTCTTGTTTGGTGGAACTGGCGGAATGGATGACTAATAGCTGTCTTAAATATAATGCAAATCACTGAGGTCCTCATTGTTCGCAAATCCCCTTCCATCTGGACCTCCACTTGGTCATAAGATGTATTGCGTCAGATTCCTGACCCCAAACCTAAGGTAAAAAATCTGGGTGTATGGTTTGACCCCGAGTTTTCCTTTGAGAGCCAGATAAGCAGTGTAACCAGGAAACTATTCAGAACTCTCAAAACCCTGTGAAAGATTCTGGAATTGCTCCCTATGACAGCAAGGAAAACTATAGTACACGCCCTGGTGACTTCACAGTTAGACTATTACAATATCTACTACTTGGAGTGGCTAAAGGGAGCTTGAAGAAAGTCTAAAGGGTGCAAAATGCTGCGCCACATTTGGCAGGAAATATACCCAGAAGGGCATCAGCCAATGCTGTGCTTGCCATGCTTCATTGCCCACCCCCTGGAGAAAAGAATTACTTTAAAGTCCATGAGCCTATGTCATAAAATCCTTAATGATAGTGGCCCTTAATACTTGTCCCCAATGGTGCAGTCCTATCTTCCTCTACGCAACCTAGTGCCAGTACCTCATATATATATATATTTTTTTATTATTTGTTTATTGATGTTCATCAAACACAAGTAACAATCTATGGGCAAACCATACAGTGTAAAAATTGTTGAGTATAAGCAGATACAAGGTACAATTGCATATCTTGCTATTTTTCCACAAACCATCTTCGATGTAGAATGCCTAGAGAGGATAGAAAAAAAACAACAGAAGCAACCCATACAAGTAAAGAAAAAGCAGTGCAATGCAGTTCAACATCATACATTAGGGGCTCTATTCCGATTCAGGAAAGAAAACCGTCCGACGTATCGTATTCGTAGCCGTTTCCATACGAATCGTACAAAGCCGCCCGAATCGCGTAGTACGATCCATTTTCCAAAAATACGTCCGAATGTTTACGAACCGTACGAAAAACAAGCGAACATCCGTACGATACGGACTCGGGAAGTGAACCGTACGATTTGTAAAGATGCTGTACGACCCGCCAAGTACGACCGGACCGGGGACCGAGAACGCGATTCGTACGGGAAAACGTCGTTGCGTATGAACTGCGATTTGTACGGAAAACATTGCGTATGAGCGAGCCGCACAATCAAATACAAAACGAACACCTCCTCAACGAAGCGCATGCGTACCCCGTAAAAAACGTCACGTATGGGAGAGCTACACAATAAAGTACGAAACTAACCCCCCCTCAACAACGCACGCACGTACCCCGTAAAAACGTTGCGTATGAGAGAGCTACACAACAAATTACGAAAGGAACCCCCCTCAACGAAGCGCACGCATAACCCGTGAAAATGTCGTGTATGAGAGAGCTACACAACAAATTACGAAATGAACCTCCCCTCAACAAAGCGCACGCGTACCCCGTAAAACCATCACGTATGAGAGAGCTACACAACAAATTACGAAACAAACCCCCCTCAACGAAGCGCACGCGTACCCTGTAGAAACGTCGCGTATGAGAGAGCTACACAACAAATTAAGAAAACAAACCCCCCTCAACGAAACACACGCGTACCACTAAAACAGCACAAGGAGTGTGCAAACGAGTCGCACAACACCACAAAACATGTCTCCTGTGTACAAACCATTACAAATCAATGCCAGATCCAAACTGGCAAACAGAGGGCCCAACTCAGACCCACCCCTTATAACACACCCACCAAAAATTCAAACTAAGCCACACCCACTAATGGACCAATAAAAAGGACAAATACACACAAACCAGCATCCTTTGCAACATACCCATTTACCTACTGAGACTGACAACACACCAACAACTGCACACATCCACCTTCACACATACCCCCAATCTCATTCAGACCCACACACCCCCTTCACATTCAGACCCACACTCCCCATCCATACACACCATCACCTCCCCAATCACATTCACCCCACAACATGTCTGCACAAAAGAATCCAAAGTTCACAAACCAGGAGATAGAGATCCTTGCAGATGAAGTCATCAGAGTTGAGCCACAGCTGTTTGGCGCATTGGTCAGACAGACCTGCATAGCTGACATAACGCGGCTGTGGGAGAGGATCGTCAATAGGGTCAATGCTGTTACAACCATCAGGCGTACCAGGAGGGATTGCCAGAACAGGTGGTACGATCTGCAGAGGTTGGTCAAGCGGAAGATGGATGAGGTCTACGCCCAGAGCCAGTACATTGGAGGTGGTGGTCCCTGCAGACCAGTACAGTACCATCCCTGGGAGGAGAAGGTCATGGCCCTGCTACCAACGGTGGGAGTACATGGAATTGAAGGAGTCGTGGAGCCTGGTCAGTATACAAACAACTCATATAACATGGGGGGACTCCCAGTAGTGTCCAGACACATGAGGGGTGGGTGGATATGACTCTCAGCAGTGCCCAGACACATGAGGGGTGGGTGGATATGACTCCCAGCAGTGCCCAGACATAAGAGGGGTGGGTGGATATGACGTCCAGCAGTGCCCAGACATAAGAGGGGTGGGTGCAGAGGACTCCCAGCACTGCCCAATAGAATGGGGGTGGGTGGATATCACTCCTAGCAGTGGACAACAGTATGGGGGTGGGTGCAAGGGTTAGGGCCAAAAGGGTGCAAGGGGGAGGACCAGAAGGCTGCAAGGTGGAGGGTGAGAAGGGTACAACGGGAATGGTAGGATTGTACAAGGGGGATGGTGAAAAAGCTAAAAATGTGGCCACCCCTATCACCACTACTGTGTACGCACAAGCCCAATTGCACTCATCCCATATGGCCCAGGTACACACCAATGCACCATGCTCAATGTACAGGGAGTGTGAAAGTACTGACAACATAGCTGACACTGGGCCCTGGTGTATGCAGCACAAGGCCCTCCTGTGACCAGTGCAAACACTAACATCAGGATAACAAGGTCAGATATCTTGCACAGGAACTCACAACCACTGTCATGGCAACATGCTCCATGGGGGGACAGCCACACCACGAGTGAGACCCAGTTCCAACTCACACTCCAACTACCAGCACGGCCTGTCACGCACACCCCTTATATAAACATAGCCACCTGGAACAGGCAATGGAGTGCCCCACTGTCACAATCGTCATGTAACACAACAAATACAGATCTGATGAAGCATTCCAGCAAAAAATGCACGGTGCTGATTCACAAGTCCCTTGCGCTTATATCACGACGCCGTAGCTACACCTTTGTGACGCAGCGGACGCACCAATATTAGCGTCATGGTGCTGGGTATTGACAAGGTGATGCATCTGGTAGATGTGCCACGTTCTAAAGCGTTGAGCCAGAAGTGGGTGTTCTGTTCGTAATGTGGTTGTGGTGTGGTGCGCAGTGGCTGCCCCTCATGGTGCAGCAACACCTCCCAAAAGTGGCTGGGTGAAATCTGAAACATTTCCCTCAGGCACTTTTATGCGCATGACCGCCCTGCTCCCACCAGACGCGGCCGCTCCTCACGCTGCTCCCCTGCTCTACCTGGTATCGTAGCGCTATACAGCCAAACTGCTGCCTGCCACCTCGCCTCACTACCACTATTGCTATCGCTAGATTACCTGACTGTTTAAATTACCGCTAAGCATAATTATTTCATAGCGCGAGACTGCCAAAGTGCGCTGTAAGTTTGTTTTCAATAGTGCTGTGCTGCTTGAAGTAATCATTTTCGCCTGATTGTGCCGCTGTCACTGCCCTTAGCATCGCGCTTATTGTGTTTGTGCCCCAATCCTGTATCGATTTTGGCTTGCTGCCATCTTGTATTTTTTTGTTGTTGTCGTGCCTCCCTGCCCGGATATCCACCCCGCTCCCGCCTCCCAGCTGCTCCTCCCTCCCACTGATACTATCAACCCCGATCTCCCGTGTGCTGCGCTGTGACCGCCCTGCTCCCACCAGACGCGGGCGCTCCTCACGCTGCTCCCCTGCTCTACCTGGTATCATAGCGCTATACAGCCAAACTGCTGCCTGCCACCTCGCCTCACTACCACTATTGCTATCGCTAGATTACCTGACTGTTTAAATTACCGCTAAGCATAATTATTTCATAGCGCGAGACTGCCAAAGTGCGCTGTAAGTTTGTTTTCAATAGTGCTGTGCTGCTTGAAGTAATCATTTTCGCCTGATTGTGCCGCTGCCACTGCCATTAGCATCGCGCTTATTGTGTTTGTGCCCCAATCCTGTATCGATTTTCGCTTGCTGCCATCTTGTATTTTGTTGTTGTTGTCGTGCCTCCCTGCCCGGATCTCCACCCCGCTCCCGCCTCCCAGCTGCTCCTCCCTTCCACTGATACTATCAACCCCGATCTGCCGTGTGCTGCGCTGTGACCGCCCTGCTCCCACCAGACGCGGCCGCTCCTCACGCTGCTCCCCTGCTCTACCTGGTATCGTAGCGCTATACAGCCAAACTGCTGCCTGCCACCTCGCCTCACTACCACTATTGCTATCGCTAGATTACCTGACTGTTTAAATTACCGCTAAGCATAATTATTTCGTAGCGCGAGACTGCCAAAGTGCGCGGTAAGTTTGTTTTCAATAGTGCTGTGCTGCTTGAAGTAATCATTTTCGCCTGATTGTGCCGCTGCCACTGCCATTAGCATCGCGCTTATTGTGTTTGTGCCCCAATCCTGTATCGATTTTGGCTTGCTGCCATCTTGTATTTTGTTGTTGTTGTCGTGCCTCCCTGCCCGGATCTCCACCCCGCTCCCGCCTCCCAGCTGCTCCTCCCTCCCACTGATACTATCAACCCCGATCTCCCGTGTGCTGCGCTGTGACCGCCCTACTCCCGACAGACGCGGCCGTTCCTCACGCTGCTCCCCTGCTCTACCTGGTATCGTAGCGCTATACAGCCAAACTGCTGCCTGCCACCTCGCCTCACTACCACTATTGCTAGATTACCTGACTGTTTAAATTACCGCTAAGCATAAATATTTCATAGCGCGAGACTGCCAAAGTGCGCTGTAAGCTTGTTTTCAATAGTGCTGTGCTGCTTGAAGTAATCATTTTCGCCTGATTGTGCCGCTGCCACTGCCATTAGCATCGCGCTTATTGTGTTTGTGCCCCAATCCTGTATCGATTTTGGCTTGCTGCCATCTTGTATTTTGTTGTTGTTGTCGTGCCTCCCTGCCCGGATCTCCACCCCGCTCCCGCCTCCTAGCTGCTCCTCCCTCGCCCCTCCCCCCCTCCACCATCTACATATGACAGATTCTTCTGCGCGCAGCGTTCACGCGCAGCGGTCGCGCCGAAGGTGCGCCAAAGGTAAGCCCGTCTATGCCCGTCCGCGCCTGGACCGCGCCCAGCGCCAGACACCATGGACCCCGCAGGACCCACCCCGCTCGCATTACATACGACGCAGCAACCCTCTCAGCTCTGAACATCGGCCACTCACCACAATGCTACCAGGCTGCCCCGGAACACACCCATGGACCCTTCACCTGTCACTCCTGCAAATTCGACTGTACCAGGACCCACACCAAACTCACTAACTCCAAACAGTGCCCCGACAACAACTAGCTGAAGTGCATCCTCCTCAACACCCGCTCGATCCACAAACACTCCATTGAACTCTGGAATCTCCTCGACACCACATCTCCGGACGTCGCCTTCCTCACAGAAACCTGGATGAACGCCTCTTCCGCTCCAGACATCGCCATAGCCATCCCGGATGGCTACAAGATCATCCGGAAGGACCGCACCAACCAAAGAGGAGGAGGCATCGCCATCGTCCATAAGAACACCATCCGCATCACGACCAGTTCCGACGATCACCTCGCAGCAGCCGAACACCTTCACTTCCAGATCCACACCGACCCCAAGACCACACTCAGAGGCACCCTCATCTACAGACCACCAGGACCACGCACACAATTTAGCGAAGATATCACTGACTTTATCAGCCCACATGCCCTCCGCTCCGAAAACTACATCCTACTGGGAGACCTGAACTTCCACCTGGAAAAGAAGAACGACAGCAATACCACCAATCTTCTAGACAACCTGACCAATCTCGGACTCAAACAACTTGTTGACACCCCCACCCATCTCGCCGGACACACACTCGACCCAATCTTCACTTCCAGCAAGCACATCTCCTTCGATCACACCACTACTCTCCATTGGACGGACCACAGCTGCGTTCACTTCAACTACAAAAAGACCTCGACCCACAACCCCCCACAACCTATCCCCCGAAGAAACTGGAACAAAATTACCACCGACCAACTTCTCAAATCGCTTCACCAAAACCCCCCTGCCAAATCATCGGACCCAAACCAAGCAGCCACCAACCTCACACATTGGATCACCCACAGCGCTGACGAACTAGCACCCCTGAAAAACCATCAAATCAAGCAAGGCAACAAAAAAGCCCCCTGGTTCAATGACGACCTTAAGAAATCCAAGAAGCTCTGTCGTACCCTCGAGAAAGCCTGGAGAAAAAACCCAACCATCGACAACCTGGCCTCATTCAAGAACGCCACCCGCAAACACCACCAACTCATCCGATCCACCAAGAAATCAGCATTCAAGGATCGACTTGACAACAACGCCCAAAACAGCAAGGAACTATTCAACATCGTCAAAGAATTTACCAACCCCAAAGCCGGCTCCAACGACATCACCCCCTCCCAAGACCTCTGCGACTCTCTATCCTCATTGTTCTACAACAAAATCGCCAACATACATAACAGCTTAAAAAACCAATCCGAAGACCAGCCCACTTCACCCACCCCCGAACCAAAACCGCACTCTAACAACCTCTACGCCTGGAACACAATCACCACCGAAGACACCATCCGCCTGATGAACTCCATCCACTCAGGATCGCCAACCGACCCTTGCCCCCACTACGTTTTAAACAAAGCAGACTCTATCATAGCATCCCATCTCCGTGACATCATCAACTGCTCCTTTAACTCCGCTACCTTCCCGGAAAGCTGGAAACACGCCGAACTCAGCGCCCTTCTAAAGAAACCCACAGCTGACCCCACTGAACTTAAGAACTACCGCCCCATCTCGCTCCTCCCATTCCCCGCCAAAGTCATAGAGAAAGCCGTCAACAGTCAGCTCGCCACCTTCCTTGAATCCAACAAATCCCTTGACCCCTCACAGTCCGGCCTCTGAGCCAAACACAGCACCGAAACAGCCCTCATCGCAGCAACAGACGTCATTAGAACACTACTGGACAAAGGAGAAACGGTTGCCCTCATCCTACTTGACCTCTCCGCAGCCTTCGACACAGTCTGTCACAGCACCCTCATACAACGTCTCAACAATGTCGGAATACAAGGAAAAGCACTGGAATGGATCATCTCGTTCCTCGCCGGAAGAACGCAGAGAGTCCGCCTTCCCCCTTTCAGATCAGAGGCCACCGACGTCATCTGCGGCGTACCACAAGGATCATCACTCAGCCCCACCCTCTTCAACGTATACATGAGCCCCCTCGCATCCATCGCACGCCAACACAACCTCAACATCATCTCCTACGCAGACGACACCCAGCTAATCCTCTCCCTCACCAAAGACCCAAACACCGCCAAAACCAACCTTCATGAAGGAATGAAAGATGTAGCCAAGTGGATGAAGAACAGCTGTTTAAAACTAAACTCGGACAAAACGGAAGTCCTCATCTTAGGTTCATCCCCTTCTGCCTGGGACAACTCTTGGTGGGAACCGCACCCACACCTACGGATCACGCAGGCAACCTGGGCTTCATCCTAGACTCCTCTCTCTCGATGTCCAGACAGGTCAGCGCCGTCTCATCATCCTGCTTCAACATCCTACGTATGCTCAAAAAAGTCTTCCGTTGGATCCCCACCAAAACTAGAAAGACGGTCACCCACGCCCTGGTCACCAGCCGTCTAGACTACGGAAACACCCTTTACGCCGGAACCACAGCCAAACTACAGAAAAAACTCCAACGCATCCAAAATGCCTCAGCCAGACTCATACTGGACATTCCTCGTCAGGCTCACATTTCCGGTCACCTGAAAGACCTCACCTGGCTCCCCGTCAACAAGAGAAGAGCGTTTCGTCTCCTCACCCACACACAAAAAGCCCTCTACGACCTTGGACCCGAATGCCTCAACACACGACTAACCTTCGACACCCCCACCCGCCAACTACGATCATCCAATCAAGCCCTCGCCGCTATCCCACGCATCCGTAAATCCACCATGGGAGGCAGATACTTCTCCTACCTAGCGGCCAAGACCTGGAATTCTCTCCCCACCCACCTCCGCCTTACTCAGAACCACCTCTCCTTCAGAAAACAACTAAAAACTTGGATATTCGATAAGTAAATGCATCCCCCTCCCCCAAGCGCCTTGAGACCCTCTGGGTGAGTAGTGCGCTATATAAATTTCTGAACTTGAACTTGAACTTGAACTTGCATGCTTCCTCAAAACCCTGTGCATGCCTGAAGCAGATGTAAGGATTGACACAGCATTGTACAGATAGGGTCACACAGAGCATTGCTGGATCTGCGTTGGACCAGCGACACAACTCCAGCAATGTGCCATTTCCATGACACAGATGTGTGACGCAGCTGTTCTGTTATCACAATATGGTGATCCACAGTGTTAATGTGTTGCATCCATGATGGCATAGCGGTGGTGCACAATGACTGGAAAATCCCTGCTAATATGCCTGGCTGTGCCAGTCATTGTAAATAGACCCCCACATGTCAATGACTCCTGAACACAGATCAATCTGACACCGCAAGTGAACATTGAGAAAAATCCAAAGCAGTATAACAGTGATAATGACAATGTATATAAAAATGTGATTTTGCATCAAATGACATTAACATCGTCTGTCTCTCACACCCACAGGACAACGTGCGCAATCTACCCCCAACGAGGGGGGAGATGGATCACAGTCCCGGGCTCCACAGGACCCTGATCCCACCAACAGCAACGCCTCTCACCACTCCATGGATGACCCCGCCCAACCTGACACCTCTGGATCCCAAACCCGTGCAGCAGCTGGATCAGGGGCATCTGTGCCAACCACCACACCCATTCCTGCAACTTCCCAGCAGACAGCTCGGAGCCCTGCCCACAATCCACAACTGAGCCAGTCTGACAATGAGGGACAGTGTTCGCTGGGCACCCAGGAGGTGGCAGACAACACCACCACTGTCAACCCTCAGGGGTCCCGTCGACCCGATGTGCCCACAACAGCAGGCCAGGTTTGTGTGGGCTGGGGTGGTGGGAGTGGCACAAGGAGGAGGCGAGAACCTGACCAGCAAGCTGCAGGGCACGGTAGATATGAACTGAGAAACATCATGGAGGAATACTGGTGGGACACCAGGGAGTTCATCCAGGGAGTGGGGGCCCTCATCGAATTAAAAAACCAGCAGGCCGAGCAACACGCCAGTCAACGACGACATCAAGGACGGATGGAGGCAAGACTGGCTGAACTCTTGGCGGTGCAGAGGGCCATAATCCATTCACTCCGTCAGATCGCTGACAACATGCAGCACCCTCCCTGTGTCACCAGGCCAGAAACATCGAGGCAAAGACCGCCAACAGGCACAGGGAGGGAGGAGGAGGTGGAATCATCCGACGGAGCATCTCATGCATCGTCAAGTCCTGCATATGAGGGTCCCCCAAGGAAGGTGGGTCGTCCACGGAGAAGATGTTGAGAGGCAGAGGGCCATGCGCATCTCCCAGGTCACCTGATATGGCATTATTATTATTATTATTATTATTATAAATTTTATAAAGCGCTTGGTTACACCTGCTGGTGTGTCCCCACGCTAGAAGCTACTGTTTGTTTCCTTAGTCGTGGGACTCTGGTTGCAGCTCGAAGCCCTATAAGAGGCCTTAAGGGTTGGGAAACAGGATTGTTTTTAGTTCTTTGCGGAAAGTCAGCTCAGATTTTTCCAGTCGCATCTTCTCTGGCAGCTTGTTCCACAGTTTAGCGGTCGAGACTCTAAAGGATTTTCCACCCATTCTTACTCTTTTTACCTTTGGGACCTGCACCAGTCCCGTGCCCCATGATCTCAATTGGCGTGTGGGTTCATACCGCTTAAGATAGTTGAGCAAGTACCTAGGGCCTTTTCCGTTTAGGATACGATGTCCTGTGCAGAGGGCCTTAAACCTCACCCGTTCCCTAATAGGGAGCCAGTGAAGTGTTTTAGAGCCTTTTGTGAAGATGCCATTCTGGGCAGTTGAAGGATCAGGCGGGCCGTCGCATTTTGTATTCGCTGCAGTCTAGTGATGCACTTTTCGTTGGCTCCTAGATATAGTACGTTTCCGTAATCCAGCCTGGATGTTATCAGTGCATGGACTAGGGTTAGGCGCACCGGCGTAGGCATAAGGTCCAATGTTTTTCTAAGGACCCGTAATATGCCAAAGCACGTGCCTGCCACTTGTTTGGTCTGGTGGTCGAAGGATAGATTTTTATCCAGCCAGACTCCTAGGTTTTTCACTAGATTGCTGGGTGTGGGTAGTTCACCCAGCTCGTCTGGCCACCACGCTGAGGTCCATACTGATGGGGTTTTGCCTATGATCAGTACCTCTGTTTTATTTCCGTTAAGACGGAGACAATTGTCCGTCATCCATTTGGCCAGTTCACGCATGCAGCTCTTAAAATTATCAGCGCAGTTGTTCTTCTGGTTGCGTGAGCGACACGATCAATTGCGTGTCGTCTGCGTATGACACTGTCTCAACCCCGAATTTGTCTGTGATCGCTCCAATCGGGGCCACATACAAATTAAATTAGGTGGGGCTGAGACTGGAGCCTTGTGGAACTCCCTGCTTGAGTATCATTTCATTGGACCTAAACTGTCCTTGTGCAACCTGGAAACTGCGGCCTGTAAGGAATGATTCCAACCACTCCCAAGCTTTGCCTCTTACTCCTCCCTTTCTGAGACACTGCAGCAGCGTGTGATGCGCCACAGTGTCGAAAGCGGCACTGAGGTCCAACATAATGAGTGCCGCTGTCTGACCTTCATCTACGTAGCTCCGTAGAGTTTCCGTTGAGGCCAGTAGGGCTGACTCCGTGGAGTGTAAAGCACGGAAACCCGACTGAGAGGGGTGGAGCAGACCATTGGTCTCTGCGAATGCAGACAGTTGTTGATTTACTGCTTTCTCCGCAATTTTAGCAAAGTAGGGGAGAAGGGAAATAGGTCGCAAATTGTCCAGTTTTGCAAGACTGATGTTGGGTTTTTTCCTCAAAGGGAGGACTATTGCTTTCTTCCAGGCAGCAGGTACTTGTCCTGATGCAAATGAGAGAGTGAGTAATTGAGTGATGTATGGCTCCAGAGTGGTTAAGCTACCATGGAGTTTTTTTGGTGGGGCTGGGTCATTAGGTGATCCTGATTTAATGCTGCCTGCTATATGGCGTATTGATTCCCGTGAGGGCACTAAAAATGCCGAGAGGCAGTTGTTGTTTTGTATAGTAGGGGGGGTTTCCGTTCTCCCACCCCTTACTCTAGCTGCCTCCGGAAACGCCGTATAGATTTTATCCACTTTGCTAGCGAAAAACTCTGCTATTTGATTGCAAGCTCTGACTGATCCGTCTATCGGGGCTGTCAGAGGGATAAGGTCAGATAGTTCCCTGTATACTAGGAACATTTCCTTCATGGAATTGTTCGCGTTCTTAATTCTGGTGCAGTAATAGGTTCTCTTCGTTTTCCGGATGGTGGCATGATATTCTTTTAAGCCTTTCCTATATTCGGCTCTGTCTGTCTCAGAATATGACCTACGCCATTTCCTCTCTAGATTTTTGCATGAGGCTTTTAGTTCTCGCAGTTCAGTATCGAACCAGGGGGCAGATTTAGATTTCCTTGCCGGCGCGTTCAGAGTCCATGGGGCTGTGTGATCTAGCGCTTTTTGGATTCGTAGGTCTAATATTTCGCAGGCAGAATCAATTTCCTCGACCTCAATCGGGCCTTCAGATTTTATTATTTTATTAAATTCCTCTGGGCAAAATTTGGCCAATTTCCTGCGTTTATTAGTAGTGGTTTTCCCATTCTGAAGTCCGTTTTCCGGGACCGCTACCCAAAATGGTCCTAAAAAATGGTCAGACCAGATAACAGGCGTTGGGGGTGCTACGGTCAGAGTATTCCAGTTGGCGTAGATAGGGTCCAAGAGATGTCCCTGGCAGTGAGTGGGCACATCTGATTTTAGCAGCATCTGTATGCCTTCTAATTCCTGTCTGAGGTCCTGCGCTACGTTGTTTAGGGGGTCCTCAAAATGGTAGTTTAAGTCCCCTAAGAGGAGGAGTCTCTCATGAGTGAGAGCAGAGAATGTGAGAGTGTCCATCAGTTGCGTGGGAAAGCTGGCTGCAGGTCCCGGTGGGCGATATATTAAAAATCCCTGGAAACCATATCCATGGGGCACTGCTAGAGAAAAGAAACCTGTCTCGCTTTTTCCAATGCACCTCTCTTCTAGAGTGCAAGTCAGCTCATGCTTATGTATAATCGCGATCCCCCCCTTTCCCCTTCCTCCTGTCATCTTGCTTTTGTGTGCAACAGCATCTCCTTATTGACTCTCTGACTCTCCCACATGGACTTGCTGGTCGCAGTGTAACCAATGATGCCAAGCACTGTGGTCTGGACTCTGTTGACTCAAACTTTGGATTCCCAGCATTTTTGTACAGCACCTAACACCTACTAACGTTTCACTCACAAGATGGATAAATAAATATAACAAACACACTGCGTATTCATGTTGAAGTTTTTTTCCCAGAGTCAACAACATATGTGTGGGGATATGTCAAAGTATGCTAGAGTGTTGGACAAACTCAAGCCATCCATACACTGGGATCTGAGTCCGGTTGTGGACACACATAGGTCACAATGTATGATCAACTACATACATGGAGGGAAATACTCACCTGTGATGGTTACTATCTGCTGAGGGGGGTTGGCTTGCCATACTGCTCTGACAGACAGTTACGGAAGAGTCTCATGAAGGTGCAAAGGTCATGGGTAATGTGTAGGTGTCTAGGGAGGGAGTACCAGGTCTGTTTGTTGATGTGGGAGAACTATCACCCGCATGCAGTTGTACTGTGGATATGATGAATGTTGCCCAGGGCAAGGGTGGCTGGACAGACAACATGCAACGGGGTGTTGGATGGGAGACGTCCATATTTGTTTTTTGGGATGTGGTTGTGGAGTGCCTACTGAATTTGGCTGAGGAGTATAAAGGTGATCCTACAGTTGCCAGTGGGACTATTGAAGGTATCTCAGGTGGACGGTCATGTGGCTGTGGCAGGGGATATTGAGGATGAGGTGTGCGCATGCACCTTGGATGTGCACTAGTACTCCTGGAGTCTAGCTCTTGTTTTTGTATAGAGGTTGTTGCAATAGTTGAGCCGGCTGGTGTCGTGGACCTGGGTGGCTGTCTGTCTTGACTAGGAGTGTATTTATCTGAAGATCAATTCCAGCATTTGGAGGGATTTGCAGCATGAGAGGTAGCGATGTTGTTGATTTCGAGAACTGGATGCAAACATTGATGTACCAATGCAGGATGGTGGTGTGCTTGTCCTCCAGCCAGGAGTTACTCTACCCCTGACCCACGTATTCTGTGTAGGTGCGGGCCTGCGTGCTGATGTAGTAGTCCAATGTCTGAGGAGCAGTCAGTAAAGTGATGTCCCAGCTCAGTCGTCTCAGATTTTGACACAATTTATGGGGAAGCCTCTCAGCTCGATTAGCAGATGTGTTAATCCTCTTCCCATACTGACCCTTGCCCGCAAAGCAATACAACATCCTTGAAAAGATTCACAATCACCATTTAAACGTCATTTGGAACCTTTACCTCATATTGGGCTCAAATCCGGATGCGTGGAGACACACGTTCCTCCTGCCCATCGTAAGTAAAGGCAACGCAGATCCTGAATAACCTTCCAATCATACACCAAACTCTATTTATCAGTTCTGGGCAAGATTTCTGTGAAATTTTCCTGCCAGCAACTGATGCCCTTTGTTGAAGATAATAGCCTCCTTCAAGACTCGCAATCCAGCTTCCATCCCGGCCATAGTACACAGTTGGCCCTCATAGAAATGGCAGGCTTTATACGCTGGGAGGTCGACGGAGGTTCCAAGGCGGCGTTGGTGCTGTTAGACATGTCTACAGCATTTGACATTAGACCATCCCATTCTTCTGAACCGCATGAAGACCATAGGTGTGGGGCCCTCAATGCTGAACTGGATATTGTCCTAACTATCTGACTGCACACAGCAGGTCCGCACCTACCCATTCTACTCCCCAGTCAAACCACAGAAGTGGGGTGTGCCGCAGGGCTCTGCTCTGAGCCCGCAGACTTTTTTAATATTTACTTAACCCCGCTGGCTGAATCGATTGCCATGTCTGAAGTCAAAATAATATCATATCCTGAGGATTTTCAGTTTCTAATCACCTAAAATCCAGTTTGAGCAGCAATTTTTGACCATCTCCAAAATTGTCTTAAATTTGCGGACTGGTTGGACCACATTTTCTTGAAACGTAATCCAGATAACACCTAGGTCCTATACGCTTAAACAAACCTACTGCCCTGTCTTCCAATCTTTGTTGGCTAGAGTAACTGGCCATTGCTCAGGCACACAAGGACTTGGTCAGGGATCTGCGAGTCAGATGGGAAAATAAGCTATCCCATCCCACACAGGTCCAAGAGGCGGGTGACGCTTGTTTAGGCAACATTTAAAACATCTACAGATCTATTAGCTATCTGCACAATGTACCCCAGAAAGCGGTGGTGTACGCACTGATCACCTCCCATTTTGACTATGCAAAATGCCCATCTGTGTGTCTCACATTAGGCTTGCTACTTATACTGCAGACGCTCAAAAATTCGGCTGAGCGCCGGACATGTGGAGTCTCAGTGTAAAAACATATCTCCCCATTTTTTCGACTAGTCCATTGGCTGACCATGGCTACGCAAATAGATTTAAATGCGCTGACACGCGCCTTCAGGGCAGGACAAGGCCATGGGCCGGTCTACCTTAGGAGGCGCCTCTGTCCCTATTGTCAATCACGATCTGTACGTTCCAATGACAGGCACTTGCCCATTGGTCCTTGGTTTCATAAACCAAGATCAGGAGGTGAAACCTAACAGGTAGGAACCACCCAATGTAGGACTAAGCCACCTCTTCTGCTGCGTATATTTCTGTCGGAATGTGAGTCTTGCCAAGCCGTTCAAACCTGGTCATTTTGCCTGCTTGATTACGTGCTCCTCCGTATGCTGCATCCTTTTTGGCGCACTACACGCTGGCACACCCCGTTAGGTTTAAAGTGCGCCCAATAAATGATTATTAACATATTTTTAGATGGCTTAGCAGAATTGTGTGTGTAAGCTTGGAGATCTGTAGATGATAGTTACACTGAGGGTGGTCAGGGTGTTGGTGTGAAACCTGAAGTGCAGAGGTTTGACTGTGCTAGTGTGTCCTTGGTGTTGTATGTGACTCTTGGGGTGTGCCTTATAAAGTATTGCCAATCATACTCCTGGATTGTTGGCGTTGTCCCTGCGGGTGATCAAGTATCCGTCTGTGATGGCAATGTAGAAGTAGTGTGCAGGGCTTATGTACAACCAGGTCACAGTAATGAAGGTGATGTGTGATTCTGTTGTGTTGATGAGGTAACAGAGTCCAATGGGGTGCTCGTGGAAGTAGCGTGTGTGCAGTACGTGACACATGACCTGCTTGTACGGACATGCACTGTTATGTGTGGCAGCGCTGTGTTGGCAGTATGAGTTGCACACACAACCTGTGAAGCTGTCATGTGTGCGCTTAGGGGTTGCCTGATACCAGGTGGATGATTGTCTGGTGTTCACTGTGAGGAGGGTGGCAGGAGCATGCGTCTGTTGTGTAACCTGTGTCATGGAATGACCAGAGGGTCCTGCACTGTGCACGTTGCAGACGCTGACGGTCCTGCCTTTGGCACGGAGGTGGTGCAATAGTGGCACTGACAGGCTGCGGCATGTCTTAAGAATGGATGGATGAATGGAGGAGCATCTTGGAGGCGTGTGTGTCGCAGAATCAGGGCACTCAGTGTTGCGATGTCACTGGGGAGGCAGCAGCAGGAATGTGTGAACACATGACGGCAGAAGGTGTGAGACACCATGCAAAACTAGCACACAAAGACAAGGATTTTTGCAAGGCACTATGTTACATGTGTTTGGAAATGAAGGAGTGTCTGGTTACTCAAGGGTTACTGCAAGAAAAGGGGTGAACAATCACTAAATATGACGGGCACAGGATCAGGCACCAAAAGGCCAAGCGGGGCACAGGACAAACAGAGTCAGCAGGTGTTGCCTGCCCGTTGTGGGTATCAAGCTAAAACAATACATACACAACCTTGTACATCATGCACATTATGGACCATGATCCATTACAAACACCATGCATGTTGCTACAGTACACATAACCACATATGCACAATCATTGTAAAGTATGCCATAGATGATGCATGCAGACTGGCAAGAGATCTGCGGTGACCGTAATGAGGCACAATGTACTGTTGGGAACACATTTTCTACACAAATGGATCAAGTTGGTTCTGAGGCCATGCTGCTTTAGCCAATGTACATGGCCAGTTGCATTGCTCTGAAGAAAATAACAGTCATGCAATGAGGTTACCTGTAATGCTGGTGAAACAATCTCCACACGACTGCCAGGGACTGTTGGTACCTTTTATTCTCAGAGTCGTGCGATGCTGAAAGGGGTCCATCTCCAGATAGACCCTTGGTCTGAGTATAAATAACAGACTCAAAAGGGTGATCAGGTGAGGGAAGGAGAGGATGGGAACAGCAGGTAGGGAGAGCTGAAACAAAGGTAACAAAGCATAACAATTCAACACTTCTTGTCACTGAATCACCTAATACCTCAGGTCCTATACTGTAACAGTTTCACCTGGGAAGTTTAACCACAGACACTGTATCCAATTTTGGATCACAGGTTTTGAAATTATACTAGATCTGAGGTTTGAACAGGGACACATAAAAGGTAGCAGAGTGTGTCACCTAAATGAAGGGGGTGTAACGCTCACCAGGCTGCTTCAATGCAATTAGAACCATGCGGTCATCAACTAAGTCACAGTGTATGAATGAGGCTCAAAATTACAGTAAATTGAATGTGTAGCAGTGCTACTCACACAAAGCCAAAAATCCGTAGTTAGCCCTGAGAATCAGTGAGGGTCATGAAGGTAAGTTATACATCCCCCACAAGAGCCATAATTAGCTCATCCAATGAGGAAGGGAATTATCGAAACGCAAGGAAGCCCAGCAGGAGCCAGTCATTGGCTCTTCCAACTGTGCCTTACAATGCCGAGCATGACAAGCAGGTGGGACCAAACTCTACGGAGAGTAATGAGGAACAAAGCCACTAAACAACCCCTACAGTGACCAGGATATGCAGCACGGCACAAGAGAATCCTGGGATTAACCTCAACCGACTGTTGTAACGGAAGTGTTTACATTTGCCACTGCACTACGTTGGGACGTCATCAGTGCAACATTCCTGGCATCATGGGCTTGCAAAGCAGTGCTCTCCACCGGCACTGATGTAGCGATGTGACAGTGACATTATATACTGGCACAAGGGGCAATGCATCCATACGAACAGACTCACTGGACAGTTGTCAGAACATGTGGGACATACACTGTCCCACACCTTCACAACATATTTTTTGGTAAACCAAACTGTACTGGGCCACACGATTAAGGGGATGAGCCAGGCACATCCTGCTGCACACAGTGAGGCTGCAATTCCACACAGAGCCTGTGGTTGTGATGTCACACACAATGTCAACCGGTGACATCCGCAATGTGTCACACCCAAGGTTTACACACATTGATGCATTCACCAGAGTCAACACTCAACAACAGATGAGTGTCAAGAAGGGTGTCTGTCCAGTCATGGGAGAGTTGCAACATGCAATTTGATTCATGTTAATGACATGTATGTATGGTTCTACAACATGCACAGAAACAGTTCCCACACATTCCCAAACCATACCAACCCAAAACAGCATGTTTTGATTTCTTACCCGAACTGACATTTCCACATGTCCGTGCATGGAACGCTGATTCAGGACACGTTGCAATCATCAGGATGAATAGCAGGAGTACTAAGATGACACGAACAGACAACAGGCAGAGCAACCTGGGAACGACAGGCACACAATGAGACACGTTCACAAGATTTCCATACAGACATGGTCATGTAAAAAAAAGCACAATGTAGTACACAAGTACATTCCAAGATCACTCATTGTGCATATGCGTGTGGCATGACATCATCACTTGTGTGACACATCACAACAAACATCAAAGTGACTTCGCATACAGTCAGCTGGACACACCGTATGCAACACATGCCACTCTATGCCGCAAGCTTGCACACTAATTCCCAGTGACTCACCATTAAGAGAAGAAGTTGCGTATGAGCTGACTCCGGATGTCATCCTCCTCCTCCTCATCACTTTCATCGTGGCCAAGCCCTTCTTCCTCAATGGGTGGATGTTCCAGCTCCTCAGGATTCAGGATGAGTGGCACAGCCTTCTCAACTGCCATGTTGTGCAGCATGCAGCACACAATGAAGATGTTACACACCTTGACCGGGGCGTATGGGAGGGATCCGACTGTCTTATCGAGGCACTGGAATCCGCTCTTTATGAGTCCAAACGTCCGCTCAATCACTCGCCTGGTCTGCCCGTGTGCACTATCGTACCGCTAGTCTGCAGCTGTTCTTGGGTTGCGGAGCGGTATCATGAGCCACGGCATGTTGGGATATCCCGCGTCTGCTACAAATATACATCATGTAAATAATTGAGGAATGAGATGCCCTCAGAGCAAAAAGAAATGAGACATACAGGACAAACAGAGTTTATCCACCAACAAGACATGCCCGATCGTTGCGCAGCTGCAGCATCATCTGTGGTACCCTGCTACGCCTCATGATGAATGCATCATGGCAAAATCCTGGAAAACGTGCACAAAAATGGGAAATCAGCATGTTAGCAAGACACACCAACAGGGCATTTATTGAATGGTAATGTTTCCTGTTGCAGTAGGCCTGCTCCTGAGCCTGTGGTGGCACCAAAGCCACATGTCTTGCATCAATGGACCCAATGACATGTGGCATCCCTCCCAGGGCATAGAAATCAGCCTTTACATCTGTTAACTCTTCAGGAGTTAGAAATTTGATGAATTCATCAATGTGCTTTAACATGGCAGTTAACACATCACGTAGGACATGGCTGAACATGGTTTGCGGCATACCCCCCACATCAGCTATGGTAAATTGAAACGTACCTCTAGCAAAAAAATGTAGGGCTGCCATCAACTTTAGCTTGTGTGTGAAATGAACATTAACTGCACACAAAAGAGCTGCTGGGCTGGTCTGAGTGAGCAGAGCAAGATATCACTGTAGTGACACACATCCCCAGACCTGCATTAGAAGGTTGTCATCCCATACAGACAGCTGACTGCAAGACACACACCCAGGTCACATGGTATATCTATTGTACATATCGGAAAACTTGCTAATAAGGTGTGCATGTGACAACGCCACACCACAGCCATTGTCACGATGCAGACATGTATGCTTGGGGCTCAATGATGTATGATGCCATCAGACCCAAAAGCCATTGGAAATGTACATGTGGCATGGTGTGGGTACATGTTAACCCATTTCAATCACAACTCAGACCCATTATAGATGCACCAACAGTAGTAGTAGTTTATTGATTGATTATTTAAAATCTTTGCAAAGAGTAAATACTCAATTATGGACATTTCAATTTCAACACCTCATTAAAATTGCTTTTTAAATAGCAGTAAACCTTTAAAATTATACACTTGTAATGTAAAAACGATTTTGAATAAGACATGTTCATATGTTTAAAAGATTAGCGGAGAATATAGGTGCACCAACAGCAGATGCATTTTACGGAACACAAACAGCAAACTCAATCTTTAACATGACACACACATGACATTGTCACATAGGGTCATTATGAGCGTCAAATTGTCAAGTAAGAAAGTGCCACAGTCCCTGGCATCATGAGACAGGTGCCCGTAGTGATGACTGTGCCATCCCAGTGTTGATGTGCATGACAACATGTGCATGATGATACATATGGGACAAGTGTAAAGGTGATGTGGAACACATAGTGCCCCATCACACATGACATGTGTCACAGGTCATCACACATCGATTGTGCAACAAGATCAGATGCCCTGTGCTATATCACTGCCTGGCACACCTAGGGTCTGCTCATGTAAGTATGCAATGACAAGAACTTGATAGACATCCTTGTTTTAACCGTACACCTACATCCCTGCCATGTGTGTGCCTCGTATCGCTATTGTGATGGTGCCATACGTGAGCGTGTGCAATGTTCCGTCCCCCTGCTTTGACATCAGTGTGTGAAACGCACCTTGTAAAACGCACCGTACCCCTGCATTCACTACAGCGTGTGAAACGCACCGTGTAAATGCACCGTACCCCTGCATTCACTACAGCGTGTGAAACCCACAGTGTGAAACGCACCGTACCCCTGCATTCACTACAGCATGTGAAACGCACCAAGTAAAACACACCATACCCCAGCATTCACTACAGTAAGTAAAACGCACCATACCCCGACATTACGTGCGTGTGTGCGCCTCGTTTCACAATTAAAATGGTGCCATACATGGGCGAACCGTACCCCGACATTATGTGCGTGTATGCGCATCGTTTCACAATTAACATGGTGCCATACACAGGCGAACCGTACCCCAACATTACGTGCGTGTGTGCGCCTCATTTCACAATTAACATTGTGCCATACATGGGCGAACCGTACCCCGACATTATGTGCGTGTATGCGCATCGTTTCACAATTAACATGGTGCCATACACAGGCGAACCGTACCCCGACATTACGTGTGTTTGTGCGCCTCGTTTCACGATTAACATGGTGCCATACGCGGGTGAACCGTACCCCGACATTACGTGCATGTGTGTGCATCGTTTCACGATAAAAATGGTGCCATACGCGAGCTTGAATGCACCGTAGACGTGTGTTGCTGTAAAGAAATACTTAGGGGACACCTAGGGGATGAGTATTAGGCCCTGAATGCAGCCTGGTTGTCATGGATACAGAGATTTGAGTGTGTGCAAAAGTCAGTTGGGCAAAAATATACAATGTTGCAATATATATTTTGAGCTGAGGCTCACATTTTAAACCATGCAAATGTGTGTCAGGGCCTTATGTTTAAAGGGATTGGATGAAATGTAGGATGCAAAGTAATCTGGCCTATCACACTGTACTCCTGAAACTGAAAGCCCCTCAGCAGCACTGATTTAAGGCTGCATGTGTCTGTGAGAGAGCACTTGCCTGCACAACATTGGAGTGGACCACACTGCTGCTGTCTCTGCATTCCCTGGACTCTGATTTTGCTTACCATGGAGAGGGCACCAGAATTCAGTGAGGAGGAAAACCAGGCCCTGGTTGATGCCCTCCTACCACATTACAGCAAGCTTTATGGGGGACCAGGGGAGCAGGTGAGCGATGACTGCACTAGCTTTGACTGTGCACCTGTTGTGTGTGTGTCACAACAGCCATTGTGAATTGGTGGAACAGACATACAATGTGGTTTGGAGTGAGTGCCGGGTGTTTACGTTGTGGTGTCTCCCATGCAGAGCATGATATAGTTCAAGTGTGTTCACTCCTCCCTTGCAATATGCTAACTGTGACATTCAATGCATAGTCAATGACACATTCTCCTGTGCCACACCTTGCAGGTTTTTTCCCCTAATTTACTGAGGCGTAACAGTGTTCCCCCCAGATTGACAGCTGAATGTACTCACTGCTGTTTATGACTTTTGGGGACCTGTGTTGGTGATGTACAAATGCTGTGTTTAAACTCATTAAAGAATGGGGGAGTCAGGTCCTGGGACGTGGGGCTAGCTGGACCATTAATAAACTTCAAAAATACAGATTGCCAGCCACACAATTGTTCGAATCCTCTATTTTTGAGGGAAAAAACCAAGTGAAACTACCTGGTTGATCCGGGTATATCAGTATAACCCTTTTATTATTTAATTTTTTCTTTTTTTAAATTGATGTATGAAAAAGACACCTTATTGTATTATATTTTGCTCAACAAACACATAAGCATACACTATATACACCATCAAATATTCATAATTACGTATAGACAATAGTAATACACAATTACTTAAAGACAAGAGTCAAAAAATCAGTAAATGAGTCAGTGAACTACCACTCTATTCAACAAATAAATGTCTAATCTTTTTTACGCGTAAAAAAGATTAGACATTTATTTGTTGAATAGACTGATTGAATTAATTTAGAGTCTATCTCTTCTTTTTCTTTTTTGAGCTAACTACCAAGTGTGAGCTAACTATATCAAGTGGTAGTTCACTGACTCATTTACTGATTTTTTGACTCTTGTCTTTAAGTAATTGTGTATTACTATTGTCTATACGTAATTATGAATATTTGATGGTGTATATAGTGTATGGTTATGTGTTGTAAATTATTGTAAGTTGTAAATAAGTGTTTGTTGAGCAAAATATAATACAATAAGGTGTCTTTTTCATACATCAATTTAAAAAAAAAAAAATCAATAATAAAAGGGTTATAGTGATATACCCGGATCAACCAGGAAGTTTCACTTGGTTTTTTCCCTCAAAAATAGAGGATTCGAACAATTGTGTGGCTGGCAATCTGTATTTTTGAAGTGTTTAAACTCATGGACATTGAAGAGTGTGAATGTTCCGTGTCACCTGGGCGAGTGTGTATGTGATGTTTTGCAACACAGCTGCATGCGTATGCAGCAGCTGTAGCCATCTGATGTGACACGTATGCAGTGTTGTGTGCCTGACTTGCACAGTTAGCCCAACAACTGTGGCACCTCTTTGTCAAGTGGGACATGTGCAAATTGAGGGTTGTATACATTTTTGACACTAACAGGCGAGTGATCTGTGCCAGGGTGTGTATGTGTGGTCTGCTGAGCCACCTTAGGTGGAGTGGGATATGTGACAGCATGTCACGTGCTGTCCCACACCCTGCAGTTGCATGTGTTGTACAGTGTGTGCCATGATCAGTGAGTGTGTTGCACCCCTTATGCCATCTGTTGCCTTTCAAAGGCATGTAGTGCATTGGGGTTTGCCCACAGGCCGAATTCAAATGGACAATGATGCAAGTCCTGTCAGCATCCTATGCCCTGTTCATATCATCAATGTAGTGCAAGTGTGTGTCTCTGGGACATGGAGCAGGTGTAGTGATGTTGTTTCACTTTGTCTTCCTGACAGGTAACTGCCTACGAGAAGTGGGAGATCTGGTTGGACGTTGTCAGGGCTGTCAGGTCTGTGGGGGGCCCTCACCGGCGGCTGAGCAACATCAGGAAGAGGTGGCAGGACATCCGGTGCTGAACCCGGCGTATCACCTGGGTCCGGCTGAAGCTGTCACCTCCACTCCGGCATGGTGGAAGCTGTCACCTCACCCCCCACATGCTCCGGGTCCTGGAAGTGGTCTTTCCAGACCTCCATAGGCAGTTGCAGGAGAGACAGCAGCAGGGAGGGGGTAGGTACATGTATGTTTGTACTGTTGTGTGTCACCTGCTACTTGAGGTGCTCTGAAGCCTGGAAACACTCCCACAGTTGGGGGGTCTGTTCAGACAGGCTATTTGTGCATTGTAGTTTCAATTCCCCATATTCAGCTGATGCTCTTTTTCATCCCTTCCCCTCCTCCACATGTGTCCCCTGGTTTGTGTTTTCTTAATTTTGCAAATGTTCTTCTAGGGTGCAAGGTAATTAGACTGCGCATTGATTAGTGCATCATGTGAGAGGGAGGTCTGTGACACGTGTTGGTACCTTGCCTGTGCCATGACCTGTGCACTGTGTTTGGCCTTCATATTTGTTTGCACTGATGATGAGTCTCAACATAGGAGTGTGAGGTTTAAAATACACACCCTAGCAGCATGCATGACCCATGTTGCGCACTCAGACATGATGTACATCATTTGCAAGATATGCATAGTGCCAAGACGGTTAATCATGAGACAGTCAGCAATTTCTAGACCTACGGATCTGTGTGCCCACTACAGTCCCCTGCAACACCATGGCCTCCTAATCATATGTGTCATCCAACACTGTGGCCATTCTATGTGGGTTCAGCATGGGTCTGCCTTAGTGGCATAGGTCCCTGGCCTAGTTTGTATTTATCATGTGTCAGCTACATGTGCACACTGGCCATGGATACAAGATTTGGCTTGTTCATACTTACACTGGGCAGTGCCTGTGTGCCTATGCACAAGAATCTGTTGCTGGTTGTTTGTGACTAATATGTATTGCCAGTTCAACGAGGTGACCTTGGTTTACTTTAAAAAAAGTTGCTGCACAGTTTTTGTTACCCTGATTCTGAGTTTTCACTTCTTGAGCTGTATCAATTACATTAACAGAGTGATTGGGGTGTTGTGCAGGAGAGGTGTGATGGGCCTGCCTGTTTGGTGTTGACAGTTGTGAGCTGTGGATGTAAATTGGGAGGTAGAGTTATCACCCCGCACTTCCCCTGTGATGCTGGACAGTGCTGTCATTAGGGGCTTAACAGGCTATGTTGTTTGCTTACAGAGATGATTGCGCCTCAAACAATTTTGCAACATGTATGTAGTTCTGGTGCAACGCTGTTTTGTCTTAGTGTGCACACTACTGTGTTGACATTTTCCATGTGGATAAGGGTGTGTCCACGATGCAGCAATGATTTTGTTGTTCACAATTGCAGGCACATTAGCTTAAGCATTGTCCTGATTTGGGACATGTGGGCCACTTCACATGACAGCCAATGGGTCTTATGTGCTAGCAACTGTATGATCAGGTGATAGATGCCCCTGTGGGGAGTGACACATTTGAAGTGGTCTCACATTGATGAATGTACCTTGGCACTCCCAACACTTGTTGAGAGTTGTTTATGTTTGGAATATGTTCATATGACAAATTGTGTAGGTTACACTTATGTGTCTGCATTATAGTTGTCTCACAAGGTAGTGCACACCAAAGAACATTTGCAATGTTTTGGAATAAGCAGGCAGCTTTTTAAGGAAGCCAGTGTTAGTGATTAATGGTGTGCCTTGATCTCCATAGACATGTCCCCACTGTGGTCTTGAGTGCTTGAGACACCTTTGGTGTCAATTGTAAAGACTAATGTGTGTCAATCCATCAAGACCTCCGTTGGACCATGTATATGGTATATGGTCCACGCCATTTGTTTCTAACAGTGTTTCATCTTAAAGTGTGCCAGCTGTTTCAATGAATGTGTCTATGTTTTTTGTGTGCATTTCCTTGTGAGAGATCTTTCATGCATGTACATACGTGTTATGTTCACACAATTCCAAAGATGCCAAGAATTTGTGACATTAGTTTTCACCAAAATGTACTTCCAGGGCTCTGGGTGTGGTGTCACCTTGGGGAGTGAGGTGTGTTAGTTTGCCCTGAGGGGCAACACAACTGTTTATTTCTTTGTGAACTTGAGGTGGCATAACTTCATTGTATAGATCCGCTCTCCAGTAAACAAACAGATGCTCCTCAGTGTGACCCTCATTCAAGTTGTGGCCTGGTCTGTTATTTGGATCCTTGTGTCCAAGTAGCATTGTGTCTATAACAACTGTGCAGCACTAGTCTTAAATATGTGCTGAGCTATCTGGCTATTACTCATGATGCATGTCATGATTTGCAGTGTGACCAACTGATTTTGTGCTCATGTGTCAGATGTGTACAGGTGACTGATGCATTTTTGTTTCTTCTCCCTGCCAACAGCATCATCAACCGACACAGGAGGAGACATGAGCACGGACCAGGAGCAGGGACCCAGCCGCAGTGCCACCAGTGCTGAGGAGTCAGAGGGAGCCAGTGGCACGGAGGGTGAGGGGAGTCAGGCGGCCGGTCCTTTGGAAGGCGAAACTTCTTATCAAGTGGACAGCTCGCCTTCTGACTCCCAGGAGGAGGGGGAATACGCGGCGACAGCATCTTCCATCACTTTGTCTGTCCCCGCCTCCTCCAGACCAATCTCCACCCTCCCAGTTGCTAGAGTCCCTTCTGTCCGTGCTGACCCCCATGTCTCCTTCGTCCCTGGCACTGCAGCCCCTGCCCCTGTCTCCCCTGCTGCCCTCAGTGCTGAGTCTGTGGACCTACTCTGGCAGATTCATGTTGGTCAGACATCAATGCTGACTGTCCTTCATGGCCACACTCGAATACTGACACAGTTGTTGTCATTCATGGAGGGCATGTCAGCTAACATGTCTGACCAATGTCGGATTCAATCGTCCATAGACTCCTCACTGACTGCAGCAGTTGCCCTCCTGCAGTGGTCTGCCCCCCTCCTTCAGACCCATCCATACCCCCCTCTCCCATACCTGTCTAGAGCACACGCAGACACACAAGATCAAGCACAACAACAGAGCCACCCAGCACACCACCACCGAAGTGTAAACGCAGATCTCCTGGCACGCAATCTCAGGGGGATGCAGGCACACCCACAGGGACTGAGGTCAGACGGCAGGCACGCAGCCACAGACAAAGTCTGCAAGACTCACAGCCCTCTAACTCCACTCCCATTGTGTCCCCGGGTGCAGGTGGTGGTCTGGCTGAACTGGCAGCAGTGTGCAGCGCTGAATTTATTTCCACCTTTGGCGCTGCACAAGCCACTGAGGAGGATTCCTCCCCCCCCTGCACCCACAACACCTACCCTTCCCTATAGTGTCCCTGCGCTGCTGGTCCCTGAGTCAGATGATGCCCCCCACGGGTCCACAACCCCTAGCTCCATCATGTGCAGGCAAGTTTGGGGTTGACAACCTCCCCAACGTACCCCGAAAAAACTTTAATGTGGACTGGCCATTGGCCTTGTTTGAGCCGGGACTCATTTTTGAGATCGTTTTCCTTTTGGAGTTGAATAAAGCATTTTATTTTTCATTCTAAACTATTGCATTTCAGGTACTTACTTTAGGTGCTGTGTGCATAGGAGTTGGTGTCATGGAAATGTTTTGGGATTGTGAAAGATGTCTATTTTATGATGGGAATGAGGTGGACCATGGTATCTATGTGCCATCACAATGTTAACACAAATAATCTTTGTTTGTGGGTGTTCAGTTTGCCTACAGACATTGTCCCAAAGAGTGTCCCTTCCTCAGTGACACATGAGATCTTCACTACGGACAGTTGCACAATTGTTGTGCTGACATGTGTGAAGATTTACTATTTTGTTGAACGTTCCCTTCAGCAATGGCCATGCCTGCTCACAGATGAGTTCTGCTCATTAGTCTGTGCCATTCATGCTACTCACTGTACTTGTGTGTGTAGTATGTAGAAATGCCTTCATGGACACAATCACCCTTTTCCACACTATGCAGATGTATGATCCCAGCCCTACCCTTATGTTTGGATGTGTTATGCAGGGTATTTGTGCACACAACTCACAATTTTGTGCTTTGTATCTAAGGGGTTTCAACCCTGTTCCTTCCATGAGAGGGTACATGTTTCACCACCTGGACATTCATATCAGGCCAGGGACGTACATGACAGTGTGTTTTCCTTTTTGCTCTATTTGTTTGGTGGGCTGTTACATGACTATACACTATTGTGTCATGATGGTAGGGTGTGTAGGTTGCCTGCAACCTATATGGGTGGGTATGCATGTGGGATATGACATGACACCCACATGTGGTGTGTCACGCAGTGTGTGACAGAATTCCATACTCCGTGTAGTGGGACACTGCTGTAAGTGATGTGTTGCTATGGCACTATCAGGACTCTCACAGGTTAGGGATGTAAACATACACCCATGTACTTGTTGTATGATGATGATAATGCCCCCCTATAACTGAGCACTGCTATGAGTCATATCTACCCACCCCCATACTGTTGGGCACTGCTTAGAGTCATATCCAGCCACCTCCCTTATGTCTGGGCACTGCTGGGAGTCATATCCAGCCACCCCTCTTAGGTCTGGGCACTGCTGGGAGTCATATCCAGCCACCCCTCTTAGGTCTGGGCACTGCTGTAAGTCATATCCACCCACCACTCTTATGTCTGGGCACTGCTGGGAGTCATATCCACCCTCCCCTCTTATGTCTGGGCACTGCTGGGAGTCATATCCAGCCACCCCTCTTAGGTCTTTGCACTGCTGGGAGTCATATCCACCCACCACTCTTATGTATGGGCACTGCTGGGAGTCATATCCACCCTCCCCTCTTATGTCTGGGCAATGCTGGGAGTCATATCCACCCACTCCTCTTATGTCTGGGCACTGCTGGGAGTCATATCCAGCCACCCTCTTAGGTCTGGGCACTACTGGGAGTCATATCCAGCCACCCCTCTTATGTCTGGGCACTGCTGGGAGTCATATCCAGCCACCCCCTTAGGTCTGGGCACTGCTGGGAGTCATATCCACCCACCACTCTTATGTCTGGGCACTGCTGGGAGTCATATCCACCCACCACTCTTATGCCTGGGCACTGCTGGGAGTCATATCCACCCACCCCCATACAGTTGGGCACTGCTGGGAGTCATATCCAGCCACCCCTCTTATGTCTGGGCACTGCTGGGAGTCATACCCACCCACCCCTCTTATGTCTGGGCACTGCTGGGAGTCATATCAACCCACCCTTTTATGTCTGGGCACTGCTGGGAGTCATAGCCAGCCACCCATCTTATGTCTGGGCACTGCTGGGAGTCATATCCACCCACCCCTCTTATGTCTGGGCACTGCTGGGAGTCATATCCACCCACCCCCATACTGTTGGGCACTGCTGTGAGTCATATCCAGCCACCCCTCTTATGTCTGGGCACTGCTGGGAGTCATATCCAGCCACCCCTCTTATGTCTGGGCACTGCTGGAAGTCATATCCACCCACCCCTCAGATGTCATGCACCGTACCCCAACATTCATGGCGTGTGTGCGTCTCGTAGTACTATTGCAATGGTGATATATGAGAGCACGTGAAACGCACCGTACCCCAACATTCATGGCGTGTGTGCGGCTCGTATCACTATTGCAATGGTGATATACGCGAGCGTGTGACGCACCGTACCCCAACATTCATGGCGTGTGTGCGGCTCGTATCACTATTGCAATGGTGATATACGCGAGCGTGTGACGCACCGTACAAGTACACTTCTGTTGTTGCGGTACGTTGTTCTCATCATATGCGCCATCGTCGGTTTCTGTGCACCAGGTCGTAGGCGTACAGGACTGGGATGACATGGCCGATGGGGTTCATGGCATGTCTGTCGCTTACCGGGGTGCGGTTCGGGCCGGACTCCGCTTTTACGGATGTTTCAGCTCCCGTAACAATATGATCGAACGGAGTGTCGTCGACACGGATCGTACTTGCTGGACAGGAAACTGCTGCCTGTTTACGTACGGACGGCGCGTATTGCGTGACCCGGATATCAATCGTATTTTTTTGGGTTGAATGGGGTTAGGTACGAATCGTACGTAAATCTGCTTTGGGTTAGGATTGTATTTGATCGTACGTATGGGGACGTTGTAGGTTTACGAATCGTACGGGAAAAACGCTTCGTACGGCAAATCGTGGGGGATTTTACCGAATCGGAATTGGCCCCTAGGTCATTGATCACCATCTATTAGTTAGCAACTTAGTGAATTAATACCTGTAATATAGTACTTCATTGACAAAAGGAAGGGGCGATCACACATTGGGGTGCTGTAGCATAAAGCATGTGAACGGGCCCAAAAGTTTAAGTCTATAGGCTAAGAGGTTTCTGGGAATTCCTCAGCATATATGGCTAATTGTTCTTTACATTAAGTAATCTCTTTCAACCATTGCAACACTTTTGGTGCGGGTTTCCCTTTCCAGTGCTTAGCAACTAATTGTTTCGCCAATAGGGCAGTGACAGCAACTATGCGCCTGTTACAGGGCTTTAATTTTTTCACCAATCCCAGTAAACAAATCTCGGGTGCGCAGTCCACTGCCTCGCTCACAATCGCCGTAAGTGTGCAAGTTACATCTACCCAGAATCCATGAACCGGACCACGTGTCCAAGCCAAATGCACAAAGTCTGCTCCATTGACCCCACACCTCGCACAATGGGCATCCTCTTGCAATCCATATCTTTGCAGTGTCAACGGTGTATAATATATTTGGTGCAGAGACTTAAAATTAATCATGCAGAGGTTGCAATTTTCAGTTAGACGGCACGTTAGCGCACAGCATTCCACCCAATCCTCCCAAGGTAGCGGGCTACTCAGCCGCTCATTCCATTTATACAAAGAGTGAGAGGTTGGCACTCTGTCTCCCTTTGCGAAGTCGTATATGGCTTAGTAATGAGGCCTTTTGACTCCTCTATAGATATCGCTACATGCAAGACTTTCAACATTTTCAGCTTCTCTAGGAAACAAGGGTCGAGCGCTCTAACAGGAATACGCAGCCTGGTATAAACAAAACTCTACATCACAGACTGTTGTCAAATGAGACAAACCGGCCATCAGTATACATGTCCCCCATTTTGGTAATTACCGCCTCGATAATATGCTTAGAGCCCACGCCTCATGAGTAACTGAGGTGCCTGGATGTGGCTTGAGTGGCATAGAGGGTGCACATATATTGTGTACACCTGCACATTTACTCAGGGCCCTCCGTGCCCTTAAAGTGCGTGCAACAGTGTCAAAATCTTTCTCATCCTTCAAACTCTTATACTGCAAGATCATAACCGTCAGTGGCGTCGGATACGCAGTATCTGCCTCTACTGCTAGATGTGGGCAATAGCGCTGGGGAAAGAACCAGTAATGTACAAATAGGGCTTGTGCACAAAGGTGGAGCTTCAAAGCCCCCTATCAAATGGCAATGCTAGCATTTCCCAGCTACATCTTAGCGTTTTTCCGACCCACACCATCTATAACAGGCAAGACTGTATAGCCTGGAAAATAGCGCTGTTAAGCTTTAAAGGAATGTTTACAAACATGTATAACACTTTAGGGAGAATCGTCATTTTGGTTACAGCTATTCTATTAGCCATTAACAAGAGAAGCTTGGTCCAGCTTGCAATCAGCTCATTTAGTTTGGTAATCACTCGTCCGTAATTCATAGTGATCACGGTATCAGTTTTCCGGTGTATCCAGACTCCCAAGTATCGCACTGGATCATGTGACCAACTGAGCGGAAACTCCAACTCCACTAGTTCGATACAGTCTGTGAGTGTGAACACTGTAGACTTGCTCCAATTAATGCCAAGACCAGAGAATCTCTCGAAGCACTCATATTCTCTCAAAAGGGGTGCCAAGTGTTTTGCGGGTCTTTGATGTATAACATCATGTCATCCGCATATAAGGAAATTGCTAGAGGCCTTTGCCTGAAACTCAAGGCTGCTGTGGCATGTTGCTGCCATATCTTACAATCCAGGAGCTCCAATGCCAAAGAAAATAACAATGGGGACCACGGGCATCCCTGCCTAGTGCCCCGATAAATAGTTTTTGGTTCAGAAACCACCCCATTTACTCCATTATATGTAAGCCGCACCCATTGTAGAAAGAATGGCGGGATCCCCATACGCTGTAATACCACAAACTTGTAATACCATCAAAGGGAGTCAAAGACCTTGGCCGCGTCTAAGAGCACGGCCGCCCCTGGAAACCTGGCATTCAACTGGTCTAGAACAACTTTTGCTTAGTTTATGTGTAGTGGAACGTTTGGGTACGAACCCAGATTGATCCGGCAATATCAGCTGGGGAACCAGAGGCAATAACCTATTGGCCATTATTTTAGCTAATATTTTAGTATCCAAGTTAATCATAGAAAAGGGGTCGGTATGACTCGCATCTGTTGTCTACTTAGTCAGGCTTTAAGAGTGTGACAATTAGAGTTTCCTGAAGGATACCCATCTTGTATGCTTCAGCATATACCTCTAGCAATCGGGGGGCTAGTGAGTCCACATATGCCGTATAGAACTCACCTGGCAAGCCGTCTAACCCTGCTGCTTTGCCATTAGGTAGTGATATTATAGCCTCCCTAATGTCCTCTATTGTAACAGGCTGTGTGAGATATTCATGCTGACCAAGTGATAGCCAGCCTAGTGCAATATCATTGAGGTAGTATATTTGATCTGGTTTTTCCAACGGTGATACAGGTCCATAGAGTTCAGACAAAAACTGCTGGAAGACATCACTAATGACCGAGATGCTATATTGGGCAATGGAGTTTTTATCTAACAATTCTACTATATACTATTGGCTGTTAGGTGACTGAAGTTTACCAACCAGAGCTCGGCCTGGTCTTCCCCCTTCACCATATTGCCTAGCAACCCATCTCCTGGACCTATGCTGTGACTCTTGTTTTGCCGTTTAACCATACTCAGAGACCTAGGGGCACATTAGTATGGCGTGCAGACTTTGTCCGCCCGCCATACCGGTGGGAAGTGGGACCGCCCGCAATGCCTGTGGCGGTCCCGCACATCCCATTAGGATGCGCCCACCGCACTGGTGGGTGCATCCCACATTTTTAACATTGCTGAAAGCACCGCCCGCCGCAATGCTAAAAATGCATGTTGGTGCCTGTCATGTTGTTCTTTGAAACGCAGGGGGGTATCCCCCATGTGTACCCCCCACCCCCCCAGAGTCCTTGGGGGCCAGCAACGGGCCCCCCAAGCAGACTCCGCATGCCTTTCCATGGCGGCAATGCCACCATGGAAAGGCATTCAGGAATGCCCATTCTAATATGGCTGGCGGTGTCTGATAGACCGCCACCATATAGAGCCCTTTTCCACCCGGTCGATATGTCGACCGGGCGGAAGAGTGGCACCATTTGAAAGCTGGCTTCGAAAAAGACAGCACCTGCAGGTCCAGCATCACAGGGGAATGATCAGATAGTGTCTTAGCATGATGGAGGTCCAACGTGACCCAGGCACTGACCTCTCTGGATACCATCCTTTAGTTCAATCTGGACCACGAGCTGTGTACAGTAGACATAAATGTACCCTCCCTGGCCGTCAGATTGTGTGCTGCGCCAGACATCCACAATCCCCTCCATTTCCATTTTCTCACTAATCATTTGTGCTGCACGTGTGCCAAGTAGTGCTTGCAGACCTATCTATGTGGGGGTCCAAATATACATTTAAATCCCCACCCCAGATCACTGCTGCAGGGGGCATTGTAGCAGTAGACCACCAAACAACATTATAAAATGCGGGATCATCCATATTCAAACCATATACATTTACAAATAGCATTCCATGTCAACAACTTAATGGACCCACCGATGCCATGCTTGTGTTGTCCGTACCTGGCTAGTCCAGATTTGACTACAATCATGACCTTGTAACACATTGGATCTGCTGGCTAATGAGTTATGCGCTGTCACTGCATTTGGACATGAACAGTGTACCCACCCCCACCCACTTCAGCACCCACAACTTTCCAAAGTCATCCAAGCAACAGAGAAACAACACCCATTTTAGAAACGTAGTATAGAAATAAATTTGGGGTACACCCATGTTGGGACACCAAAGTGCAATCAGCATCCCTGATATGAAGGGTGGTGGCCAAACAACATATAGATTATGCTCATCGAAACTACAGGCATGCACAGGAGAGCAATAGTATGACCAACAAGCATTAGCTATATTATACAGCACTTGCACAGCCCCTTATTATTAGGAGTGAGGAATCAAACAAAGTGAGCATATTACAGCCAACCAGGAATAAGCGCCCCAGTCTATGCGCAGGACACAGTTTGTGGTTGGTGTCTTCAGTAAATCACAGGGGCAGCAGCAGAGTCAATCTTAGATTGTGGGTGGCATGCCATCAGTCCTCCTCCTTGTCCGAGGAAGTTGATGCCCCTCGTCTGTTCCACGTTAATGACTTGGCATAGTCCAACGCTAATTTGGGGTTAGTGTATATTTTGGCTTTTCCCGCAGTGCCTTTGCACAGGCGAGCTGGATACAGCATAGCATACGGGACATTTTCGGCCATTAGTAACTTCCTGAAGGATTGGAATCCCTTTCTGGCCACCTGTACCGTCGCAGTGAAGTCTGGGTAGAAAGCCAAACTACTGCCCGGGGAAGTGATGCCTTGCTCACGAGACAACCACAATACAGAATCACAGTCCCTATAATTGAGACGTCGGGCCAGGATGGGCCTCGGCAGGGCCCATGGGGCTGGTCGGGCCACCAGGGTTCTGTGTGGTCGCTCAATGATCAGCATCGCATATAGGTTCTCGGAACCAAATATCTCTCTAAGCATGTCCTCCACATACAACTCCAGCCTCCCAGTAATTCGTAGGATATTGCGTCAAGACGTGACCTCCAGGTCTTCTTTTTTTTGTTTGGATCACTGCAAGCACTTTTTCCATGTTGAGGGTTTTTGATGTTACACTTTGTATGCTGTCCTCTGCATCAGATATGCGCTTCTCCGCTTCCCCCAGCCTAGCACCCTGCTTGCCCAGCTTGGCAGACATATGGTAAGTTCTGAGATTAAGGGCATCAATGTTGCAGTCTATGGATTGTAGGCTCCCCTGCATGGTGAGAAGTGTGGCTTCCAACGTCAAGGGCTTTTCTGAGGGAGCCTTGAGCTCAGAGTCCGAAGTGGCCCTCTGCTGCACTTTGCCTGACTTCCGTACCTCAAAGGTGAGGTGGGCCGTTTTTTTATCTGTTTTGCCTATTGTGTGGTACAATGCACGTCACAGGCAACTCTAACAATGCACGTGTCATCAGGGAGCCCAGTCACGTAGTTTGGCAGGAAAGTGGGCACAGGAGCGCAGCGAGGCAGCACACTCATGTAAACACTTGTATTTCTCTGTGGGTTCGCGCAAAATTCAGGCCGCAGGTTTAAGGAATGCCATGAAGGACCCTCCAATGTCCAGCACACTTTGCCCCTTTTGCTCGTTAGTGAGTAGAACCGACCACAGGGGCCGATCGCTGCAGAGTATGGATCAATGCTATTCAGCCCGCGCTATCACTAGGGCCCTCTCGAAAATACCACACCAGGCAACAGTCAGTGGTTCAGGGCCCCGGCCTTTGAAGAAGAGTGTAGGCCTCACAGCAGGGTCTACAACTTACCCAGCCGCTCGCAGCATATCAGGCCTGCCCAGCAACACCATCCAGGCAGCACACACTTATCTGAAGCCTCCATGGTCTGAGGCCAATCCGTTAGTCCACCGTCTGTCACACCTTCAGACTGCCAGCGAAGATGAGCATGAAAGCCAGCAGCCGCCGCCCCCGATATTGAGATGCCCGCCCAGTCGCGTACACCTCCCAGCCTCTGTTGGCAATCAGGCATGGCTCAATCTGGGCACTGGAGTAGGGGGTTGATTGCCTGGGCATCACCTCAGGGTCACCAGCTCTGAACACAGCAGTATCCGCATGCAGATCACCCAAGCTGGGCCTCCATCGCCTCAGCGCGTCGCCATATTGCATGCCGGTCCGTAGCGAGAGCGATCCACATCTCTCCAGACAGGTTTGCAGTTCAGCGCCTCTCCTGCGGCACTCTCAGACTCTTTACAGCATCCCCCACCGATATGGGGCTAAAGATGGCAGGATTAGAGCAGGATAATGGGCGGATAGTGCGTTTGGCCTGTGGAGTTGCACTAAGGAACAGCCATCTTGCTGTGTGCCCTCTAGCGCCCAAAGTACCCCAGATTTTTAGGGCCCATTATGTTTGCCATCAAACAGCTTAGCATTGGAATTCATTACTGGTCCAACTAAGAATGGAACCATCTGAAAACAATGCTTCCTAACAGGCTCAAAACTTGGCTGTTTAGTTTATCCTAGCTGATGCCCTGAGTGAGACACTGATCTTATTAGTATTCTGCTTCCACTGTGAGATCTCTGGTCCTAGCATGGGGGCACCCCGTTCAGTGTAACCATTGTGCTATAGAAGATGTTTCATTATTATTAATATTTACTCAGATCAGACACATTTTAACTAGGTCTTGATTAGAGAAAAAATCCTAACAAACTCTCTCATGAGAACAAAATATTATTGATTGATTCGATCAGTTCTAATGTGATATTTATCTGATCATTATTACCTAGTTTCAAATACTAGAAATGTAAAAGATTTGCCAGCGCCTTCCTTTCCACTCTGCCGAAATCACAATCAACTCTCTCATGAAGAGTACACTAGATTACTGCATCAGCATTCTACTTATTTATTCACAATATTCTTTGCTGTCACTAAAACATCTTAATGTTTGCCACCCTCACTCTTTTTGCCACCAATCCAGACACACAAATACCTTGACACAATTACAGTTCTGAATGAATATCTGTAATGTTAGGAAATTGTAAGCCTTCTCCTTCCAGTCTCACGGAGCTGCTCCTACTACATCCTCATATGAGAACTATGTGTTCACTGACAAAGTTCCGAAACCACAAATATCAAGGGATATAGATATCATTTCAAAATATCAAGCACAAAAATATTGTTATCCTATATCTATAATGTTTTATATTATAATCAAATAGTATATATAGTATATAGTATGTGTATTGTTACTTAAATAACTTCCTATCCTATATCTCTACAAAGTAAAGAACACACACCTAAAATATATGAAAAAATTATGGCTTTTTTTTAACATAATTCATTTTCAATTAAACAATTAATGATAATCAACTTATAATAGTAAAAAAATATTTTATTAACTTCTAATCCTTTCTTGCTACAAACCCGACAACGTGCACTTAATATATATTTTTTAAACATCATCATTACATAATTTACATAATTGATTATCGAATAAACTATCAATAATAATTAACTGATAATACATTCATAATATTTAAATAATTTTCACCACCTACCCCTACAAACACCTCATATATAACCTGATGTATTTCTTAATTACACAATTTATGGAATTAATTATGAATTAATAATTATGACTAATTATCATTAATTATTATAATTAATTTCCTTCACATCCTTTACCCCTACAAAAACGCTAACATACACCAAACATCCTAATAATGTTTTGACTTCAATTACTTGATTTACATAATTAATTGACAATTAAATAATGAATAAAAATTACTTTTTAATTATTCAATATTTATAATTAGATTACTTCCCAGCCCAATCCCCTTTAAACCCTATAACCGCACCTAAAACATAATTTAAAAAAGTGATTTCCCATTTAACATAACTAAATATGAATTAAACAATGAATATTAATTATAATTAATTTACTTCCTACCATGCACCCCTATAAAAGCCACAACCCACTATGGCACCAAAAATAGAAATACACTAATTTATTAAATAAAAAAACAACTTAAATTTACAAACTATTTAAAAAAATAGAAAATATTCATAACATATACAATAAAAAAACATACAACAAAACATGATAATAATTAAAAGATTAGGGGCCAGATGGAGGTAATCCTATTTTACCGATTCTAAAATACCGAATTTTACTGATTTGGTATTTTAGAATCGGTAAATGGGATGTAAGTAAAAATTCGGTAATTGTTACCGATTCGGTAAATATCGGTATCAGCCATTCGGTATTTACCGAATCGGTATTTACCGATTCGGTAAATACCGAATCGGCTAGGAAAAATAAAGTAAAACTCAGGAGTCAGCCAATCAGGTGCAACCACCCCCATCCCAACCAGGAAGTGGCTACACCCAGGCAGCTGGAAGCAATTAGAAGCTTCTGGGGAGGCTGTGCGAGCAGAGCGGAGTCCCTGAGCCACAGGAAAACATTTGTGCTTTTAAAATTGAAAAATGGCAAACACCAGTGAAAAGGAACTCCCAGAGAGGAAGAGAAAAATAAAATTCCGCACATGGAGCTGCAGGTCCTCGTGGAGGAGGTGGTGAAAGAACACCACAAATTGTTTGGAAGGCAGTCCCTGACTGTGGCTGAATCTGCCAAAGAAAGATTTGGCAGGAAATACAGTCCAAGGTGAATGCTGTAGGAGCGACTCCAAGGGACATAGATGACCTGAAAAAGAGGTGGTACGACCTCAGGAGCTTGACTAAGAAGAAAATTGCATAGCTCCACCAAGAGGCAAACCGAACTGGAGGAGGGAGGAACCGTGCACCTCCCCTGACTGAGCTGGAGGAGCTGGTGGAGTCCAGACAGTGTTAACCCCACTCCAGTAGAGGTAGCAATATACAGCAGCAATGCATTATGGGAGATGTAGTCATGTAAAGACCTACCATGTCATACAGCACACCAAGCAACAAGTTATGCAACAAATATCAGTGATAATGAAGCCGAGGCAATATGTACAGTGTTTCAGTGAGAAGAATTTAATTGTATAAGCAGTGAGGGTGGAGCACATAGCTAATGTACGCTTTTATGTCGCAGGCGCACCAGGGAAAAGGAAGGCAGTGAACCACAGATGGACGACAACCAGGAGGCAGGCACAAGTGCAGGGAATGTCACTGAGGACACTGGTGCACCAACAACACAGCCACCATCCCAAGAACTTGAAATATCTCCACAGCTGCAGGCATCCCCAGAGCGTTCAGGATCCCCTCTGCTACTGTCCTCACCTGAACTGCCTGCGTCACTGCCGCAAACAACACCTGCACCTCAAAGGAGCAAGAGGCATGCCGTTGCCCCACTAGTCAAAATGGAAACATCAGCAGGTGACATGGAGGGGGGTGAGACAAAAACCTTGGCTGGGGAAGGAAGCACAGCCACACAGCAGTCCAGCGCAGAGGGTGCCCGCACGGTTACCAGACGTTGCAGGCCCAGACACAGCAGTGCTGAACAACATGTGGAGGGTCCCAGTGTCTTCCATGGACTGGAGGATAGCATGGTCAAGATCCTAAGAATGTAGGGGAAGGCCATCCAGTTGGTGCAACGCCAGATGAGGTACCTGAATTCAAACATGGAATACATTGGGAAGGGCATCAGTGCACTGGTTGATGAGAACAAAGAGATGGCATCAGGTATGAGGGAGATGGCTGCAGGGATGTGGGACATGTCGCAATCCGTGGTTCTCTTGTGCACAAAACTAGATCAGGACAGAGCAACAAGGAGGAAGGACAGGCAGGAAGCACAGCAACACACCAAGGCTGTTAACTGCCTGGCCACAGCAACTTCCCTTCTGTGCAGGCGAAGTGTAAACATGCAAGAGGGCTTAGCACACAGCAGCAATGAGGTTTCCAGGGGCCTTGCAAGGGTGACGAGTGCTGTAGAGGTGCTGCTTAATGCAGAGTCAGCACATACTGCTGCACTGGATGTTCCTGAGAGTGAGGAAAGCACCAGTAGGAGCAGCATGACAAGCCCCCCTTTTGCTGAGGCACGGAGGAGCAGCAGGCTCCATGGTGCTCCAACTTCCCACACACCCAGCGAGGACAGCCAGACAATTACATCTGGCACCGGTAGGCGTGGCCAAAAATGACCTATGTTGCCCACACTCCATGACTTTTAATGGGGAAGTGAGCCAGGACTTCCATTATTAATGGATTCCATTTGTGTTGCACATTTGTGCCTTTGAGTACCTGCGTAGTGCCAACAATTAAACCACGTTGGGTACATACTCCACCTGTCTGTGTCTCTTTACTTACTCAAAAATAGTTGCGTGTGATCTCTGCCCGTCTCTATCTGCCATCTGTAGCTGACGCAACTCCTGCTGTGTTGGGGTCCGACAGTGCATGTTCATTATCATCATGGTCCTGGTATTCGCACAATTCCACCTCTGTGCCCTTCTTAGTAGCAAAGTTGTGCAACTTTGCCCAAGTTGCAATGATCTTACAGCAGATGAGTGGTGAGTACTGTCGTGCACCTCTGCTTTTGTGGAGGCAGCGGAACCTGCTTTTTAGGAGCCCAAAGGTGTGCTCAACAACGCTCCTAGTGGATTTGTGTGCCACGTAGTATCGTCTCTGACTTGGCATTGATGGGTTCTGGTAGGGTGTCAGGATAAACGAGAGGACGGCATATGCGCTGTCACCTATTGGAACATAATAGGGCCATTAATCACATGCACAACAACACATACATCTGCAATATCTATCAGGGTGGGTCACAGTGTTTTACCTAGCAGGTATCCTTCTCTGAATTCCCCCGCTGTCAGGCATCTGTATATCCCACTGTTCTGAAAGATGTAGGAGTCGTGGGTGCTTCCCGGGAATTTGGCCACAATGTCTGTGATGATGTTGTTGGCATCACAGATTACCTGCACATTGATGGTGTGTGTTGACTTCCTGTTGCGGTAAATGTACTCTGTGGCAGCAGATGGGCAGATTGGGATGTGAGTGCCATCAATACAGGCAATGACGTGTGGGAAGTGTGCCAGTTGATAAAAGTCAGTCTAGGTCTTTAGCAGTTCTGCATGTGTGTCAGGGAAGCTGATATAATGATGCATTCTCAGCATCATGGCCTCTAGGAACTTGTGGAAGAAACGGGACAGGCAGCTCTGGGACACCCCACCTACCGCAGAAATCACCCTCTGGTAACTCCCAGAAGCAAGCAGGTGTAGGCTGCATAGCACTTGCACATGGGGTGGAATGGCGTGCACCTTAGGTGTTGGGTGCTCCAGGAGTGGGTGCAGGTCCCTGATCAAGTCCAGGATGGTTTGGGGGTCTAGCCTGTACCTCTGCAAGATCTCTGCCTCAGTGAGTTGGAAGAGCGTTATCCGCTGTCTGTAGACTTGCTCCTCCCGTCTCCAGACCATCTCTCCTGCTGCCTGTAGCCGTAGACATCTTGCTATCACGTAGAATGCCGCCATTCTGGTCACACTGTTGCATTTTGGGGCCTTTTTATAGCCTGCACCTGGTTACCACCTGCTTTCAATCCAAGGTAATTACCGACTCTTAAATACCAAATTTCATGAAATGCTGTATTTTAGAAGTTACATACATCTCGATAGTCATTTTTTACCATTTCCTACTGACTGATTCGGAAAATACCGATTCGGAAAATACCAATTTGGTAAATTCCAATTCGGTATCTTCCGATTCGGTAAATTACCGACTCGTATTTACCGAATCGTTCTTTTATGGGCTCCTACATCTCAATAGCCCAATACCGGTCAGTAACGGCCGAAATTCTGTATTTTCGGCCATTACCGACCAGTATTTGGCTACCTACATCTGGCCCTTTATTATTAACATCAATATTTTTGTAAATAATATGAACAACATCAAGATTAGTTACTTTAAAATCAATATTCTTGTCAACAGTATTTTTGCACACAATATCTGTGCTTCAGGATATTTCAAACTCGATATTTCTGTTCCTTGATATTTTTTTATAAGTTGTCTGAATACCAGAACTGTGTTCCAAAAACCTCAATTATCTCTTTTAAGCTAATGTTCTTTGATTTACCACTTGACAGGGATGTGTTCTCAGTTAATTATGGCATCCAGTTAACTATGGCACTTCACTCTACGCCACACCACTCTACTGTAGGACACTATATGATGCACCACTCCACTCCACTCCACTACACACCACTCCCCTCTATGATAATCCACAACAGTCCATTCCACTGAACTGTATGACACACCACTCCACTCTACAACATACCAATCCACACCACTCTTCTACCTCATGCCACTGTATGACACACAGCTCCACTGTACTCAACATGCCACTTCACTGTATCCCACTCCATTCTACAACACTTTACTCTACTCTACTTCACTGTATGACACTCTACTTCACTGTATGCCACTCTGTGACACTCCACTCTATTTTACTTTTTTTTTTTTTTATAAATTTTTATTTGGCAATTCAAAAAATGCAGAAGTAACCATATAAAAACAAAACAAACAATGTTTCAGTCTCAAAAACAAATTTGCAAGAAGTGGAATACAACAATTAAGATAGAAAGCAAGTATCAGGGAAAAAAAAAAAAGAAAAGAGAACCAAGATATTATTTACACCGGTGGGCACATTCTAGCTAGCAACTCTAATATTTGCTCCAATTCTCAATTGGTTTCCAGATCTTAATACCACGTGCTTTAGCCCTCAACCCTTTACAGGCAAAGATCGCTTTCTCTTGATTATACATACCCAAGAGTCTTGATAACCATATCTGAAAGTTAGGGGGATCTGTATCTTTCCAACGTGCTGTTAGTATAATACGATACACAGCTGTCCCCAAAAAAAGCAGTTCTTCTTCTTCAGTGGTATGTGACAGTGTATTATCATACCCTAAGATGTACAGGGAGGAGGATTCGGCAACTGGATGACCAAACACTTCCTTCCAAAAATCCATTATCATTTTTTTCAATACTGATAATTTTTCGCACTCGTATAGCATATGAATTAGATGTGCCGAATTTTTTCCACATCTAGGACATTCTGAGTTAGCTCTTTTCCCCCATGTGTAAAGTTTAGCAGGGGTAAAATCTAAATCATAAATGGTCTTATACAACTGTGCTTTTAAATTAGAAGACATAAACAATTTTGTTGACAATAACAATATCTTATCGATATCAACATTGGAGTTGTTTAATTTCCTTGACCAGCCCTGCTCCACAGCAGCGACATCGTCGGATTGACTGTCTATTAGTACATCATAAATCGTACCAATCCTAGTTGAAGATCTTAGTAGACAGTCAAATAGAGGAATATTCTCCAGTGTGATATCTGCACTCTTTAAGTCCAGTATCGTGTTGATCTGAATGTATTTGAATACGCTATTGCTGGGGATAGAAAATTTAGATTGTAACTGTTGGAATCTTTGTTTAGCGGGAGGCGACAAGAAGTCACCGAGAGTCGAGACTCCACATGTTTCCCGTTTCCTGGCAATCGTATCATATATAGATGGTGGTAGTAGGGTAGAGTGCCAAAGCGACGTATACTTATTATGTTTAGTAATACTCAGTTGTTTTCAAATTTTTTTCCAAATACCCCAAACACTCAGTATAATCTTAAATTTGACTTTTTTGTAGTATGAAGATTCAAGTTGTCTTACTAGAAGACCTCTCGCCTTATCCCCGATAATTAATTCAAATATTGAGGGAATATAGCTCTCACCTACTTCACTTCCCAAAGATTTTGTATAAAATAGTGGCTTCATCTGATGTAATAAAGCTGCAAGCATATAATATCCCAAATTAGGTATTGCAAGGCCCCCTCTTATAACTGGGAGAGAGAGAAAGTGGATAGATCTCCTTATCTTCCCATACCCCCATATAAACTTGGTCATCTGAGATTCAAGGATCTTAATGGTTTTGTCGTCCACCAATATTGGGATCGCCCGGAACAGGTAGAGAACTCGAGGTAGAATTTTCATTTTGAGAAAGTTGCTTCTTCCAATAATCGAGAGATGTATCCGCTTTAAATCTGTTGTTATTTTTTGTACTAATGGATCATAGTTTATTTTAATATTCTCATCAATTTTAGAGGATATACGGACTCCCAGATATACCGCACTGTCTACTTTCCTAGGATCTATAAATTGGGTATTTTGTGTACATATAACCAACGTTTTATCCCTATTTAAGGAGTACCCCGAGACTTGACCAAATGCATGAGAAATTCGATTTCAATTATTGCCTCCTTGGGGTGTGATGTTACTACCGCCACGTCGTCGGCATAGGCTAGTATTTTAGTGTCAAATGGAACCAAAGTAATTGGTCTAATTGCATCGGCATTTAGCAATTTTATAATGAGGGGATTTATATATAGTGCAAAAAGGATAGGGGAGCATGGGCACCCCTGCCTAGTCCCACGGGATATATCAAAAAGACTTGACTCCTGACCCATCGCCAAAACTCTGGCCTTAGGTGAGAAGTACATTGCTTTTAGAGACTTCATTAGGCATGGTCCCATATTATTTTGCTCTAAAACTGCCCACAAAAAAGCCCATGAGACCCGGTCAAAGGCCTTCTCGGCATCTAGGAGGACCACCGACATCCGGCCCCCCGCGACAGCCATGGCATCAAAGAGGGCAATGACACGTCTAGTGTGGTCCGTAGTGCCCTTACCTGGAATCAAACCATGCTGCCACGGAGAGACCAGACGCTCGATCGTCCCCCTGAGCCGATTAGCCAAAATCTTAGAGTATAGCTTCGAGTCTGAATTGATCAGAGAAATAGGTCGATAGGATGATGGCAATTTAGGAGGTTTGTCTTTTTTTGGAAATACCACAATATTTGTTTCCAACCATGATCTAGGGGGATTACCACTAACTTGAACTCCAATAAATAAGTCAAGAAGTATAGGAGTTATAATATTATCCAAGATCTTATAAAGCTCGAGGGGAATTTTATCTGGGCCTGCTGCCTTGCCCGAGGCCAATTGTACTAGAGCTAATCTTACTTCACTCATGGTTATATCCCTTTCTAGGTCTTGTCTAGTAGCCATATCTACCCCTAAAATACTTCCTGATTCAGCAGCCCATCTGGCCACTTCATTTTTGATTGTATCGAAGTCGAGAGAGTCCTCATTATTATACAATTTCATGTAAAAATTTTTAAAGACTTCTAATATTGTTTCAGGTGTTGTAAATTCTTGACCCTCTGACTCAATACACACAATTGAATTGAGAGATTGTTTTTGCCGAGTACTGAGTGCAAGCTGCTTCCCTACCCTCTCTCCTGTTTCGTAGATCTTATTACGGTGGGATTGATAGGTCTCAGCTGCCCTTTGAGTAAGCTTACTATTTATCTCTGCCTTGAGGATCGTCATTTCTCTCAAAATTAAATCCCCCTCTCCATCCTCTCCACCCTGAGCAATTATGGCAGTATGCTTCTCTTCTTTTCTAGCTAAATTTTGTAGCTGAAGTTCATTTAAAATTGCAGTCTCTTTCCTTTGCCTAGCTACATAGCTAATTGTCTCACCCCGTATCGATGCCTTAAAACAGTCCCAGACCGTGTTTCTAGATGAACTATACCGATTACAATAAAAAAATCCTTGAGCCCATACCTTAATATACTCAATATATCCCCTATTGACGAGGAGTCCAGCTTGTCCGAAGTCTGGCCGTATTGTCTATGCTAATACAGAGTACTAACGAATTATGATCCGCTATAAGCTTTTGTAATTTGAAAATTCTTGCCTGACTAACCCTGTTACTAGACATCCAGATGTAATCTAAACGGACGTATTTTTGATGGGGATATGAGAAGTGTGTGTATCCTGGATCTTGTGGCTGCTTCAGGTCCCATATATCGGACAGGCCCAAACTTTCCTTTAATTGAAGGAAAGCGCTATAAACTTTAGGCTTACGGCCAGTATATTTGTTTCGAACTTGTCTAAAAGCAAATTCCATTTTTGGCTGGGAGATATTGAAATCTCCACAAAATATAAGTGCCTGAGGCCATGATGACGACTCCGTCTCAAGATCCTTAAATATAGAAGGGTCGTCCTCATTAGGGGCATAAATAGAACATATTGTAATCCCCTGCTTAAGCTCCACTATAACCCACCTGCCGAAAGAGTCAGCAGCTACCCGTCTGGGTTCACCCAAAAATGGTTCAGCAAATATAGCAACTCCTCTAGTCCTTGAAGTATGAGAAGTACATCCCAACAGGTTAAGTCCAGGAACCCTTAGTACTCCCCTTTCAGCCCAAGGGATATGAGTCTCTTGAAGACATATAATATCAAACGCATTCTGTGTAATTATCCCACACATTTGTTCTCTTTTTATCCTATCATTAAGGCCAGCCACATTCCAGGAGCAAAGTTTTATCCTAGCCATGTTGTGCTTTGTTTTTCCCCCAATCCTGATTTATTATATTGCCAAACATAACTCTATTTTCTATGTTACCACTACAAGTTACTTTTCTGATTCTGCTTCTACATTCATGATTGCCTTTTTTAGACTTTTTCCCCCAGCTGCTTCCCCACCCGCTCCCACCCTTTGACCCTTGCCGCCCCCCACCCTCCAAAAACAAAGGCATATAGAATCCATTAGAGTCTGTGGTGATGAACGTGCATTGTCACTCTGGTGCTCTCAGTCTAACAATTAATAATTATCCATAAAATCCCAGACCCTTAAGTGAAAAGACCAGAAAAAACGGAAAGTAAAAGAGTAAAGTAAGCAAACAGTTATAGAAACTTTTATCCCCTCTTTTCCTTCTCATGAGAGGCTATCTAGGTACTCTTTAGCCTGAACCTCAGAGGTAAAAAACTTTGTTTGGTCGCCATTAATTACTTTCAGCCTAGCAGGATTATTAAAGTATGCCTGGAGCTTCTTGTCTTGAAAAGGTTTTATGAGCTGGCGCAAGCGCCACCTCCGCTCAACTGTGATGTGACAGAAGTCAGGGCGTACAAAATAAGTTATATGACCGCTAGATTTTTTTGCCTCTGGCCTCGCTTTCTCCCATACTGCTTGTCTCAATATAAAATTGCCGAAATATACAAGTATAGCTCTCGGGTAAGCACCGGGTTTCGGGGCATTCCTCATGGTGAAAGGTACTCGATGTGCACGCTGCACCTCTAGATCCCAATTCCAAGCTGAAAGTTCTGGTAGGGAGTCTTGAAATAATTTGACCATAAAGGGACGAGCATCCCCACCCTCCGCTCCTTCAGGAACACCGAGGACTCTCAGATTATTTCTGCGTACGCGGTTCTCCATATCTTCGAGCTTCCACATCACATCGGAGAGCCCCTTCTCATGATTGTCAATCTGCTCACGATTTACAGCAATCTCAGATTCATTACCGACCACTCTCGCTTCTACCTCAGTCATACGGTCATTAAACAAGGTAATTTTCCTTGAGAGCTCCCTGGACTTTCCGTAACTCTGCTTGTGCCTTCCGCCCATCTTGAGAAGTCTCTTCTCGGTGTGCCGCAATGGCACAGCACCATCTCAATTGTAGGGGCAGATTTATCGATTGGGGTCCCAAACTCCGGCTGTTGGGTCGAACCATGTAGGTTTGCTGATGCTGCTGGCGGTGGTAAGCTACTTGTAGATGCATAGTCCCATGTCATCTCATCTGTATCATGTTGACTACTTCTGTGTCTGAGTAAGATTTTTTGAGCAGTTTTCACAGCCTTAATACTAGTTTCGTCATCACTAGAGTTGCTTAGATTTGAGCCTGATGTCCAGCCGGGCTCATCTGAAAAGGAATAGAAATCACTCGGGTCCCTATCCCTTTCCTTATCCCTGTCTTTATCCTTGTCTGTATCATCTTCATCTTCACTCTGATTGCGTGATTCTTCAGGGAGAGCTGCCCCTTGTACCTAGTGTGAAGCACCCTGAATTTCTGACTGCTGATTGATCTGAATTTCCGTAGGCTTAGCTGCAACTAGATCTGGGTTAATATGGTCCAGACTGTGAATTTCAGACTCAGCGGGAATAATAGGGATTGTATTTATTGCGTTATGCTGAATGTCTGTATGTGTATTAGTCTTGGGAGGTATATTGAGCTGTTCCAACCCTATATCCAACCCTACATCCACTTCCTCCAGTACTTCTCGTAAATCTGGTTGAGCATCTAATATAGCTGTTAAGGCATTTACCCCTCCAGGGGTGCCATCCACACTTTCAGTAGCTACAGTCCCAGGAGTCAGCAAATTAGTTTTCGTAAGAGGGTCAGACAGCTCATTTGTGATACTTAGAACATTTGCTGCTGCCAATGCTTTTCTCCCCACGCTGCTCGTACTCTCCTCATTCCCCACATTGGCATTGACATTGTCCCGGCTCACCGTATTGTCCTGAGGGATTCCTCCCTCTATCTGTGCACCTCCGTGTGGAGCCCTTTCACTTTCAGTAACTCCAGCTGATTCCACCGAACCAGCCTCTGTTGGTGGCGTCTGAGGTGTGCGGTCCGCTCCTGGCTGACTCTGCAAGCCTTGACCCGGAAGAAGCTTCCCCGGGGGTTTACGGAGGAGATCAACCACAGAGGGAGCGTTTTGTCCGCCTTTCCGGACGGCACCGGCAGCTGCACTTGACTTGCCGGGCGTCTTCTCAGGGGTCCCCACGGCAGCCGGACTCTTCACTGCTCCTCCTCTGACCGAAGCCTCCATATTTTCGTGCAGAGCGAGTCGCGCTGCTCTCGTCTTCGCCGCAGCCGCTGCCGAGGCAGCGTTCTTCGGTGCCATACCCTTGCAGCAGTCGCGGTCACTTGGCACACTTGGCTCCGACTTCAACTCTACGTCCGACCCCACAGAGCAGTACAGGTAGGACAGGCAGCAGCCTCGATGTTTCCTAGTAAGCTGACAATAATATTGTATGAGGGCGAGCCCTATTACCGTAGCCAATGTGGGGAGTTGGTTCTTTACTCGCGTCGTCTGTTCTTTGAGAGGTGTATCTGAAACCATTATGTGTGCGGCAGCATGAAATAAAACTCCAACTGTTACTAACGTGAGCCGGCACAGATCTTTTCCTTAATAACGATGTTTTCATGAAAGATAGCCTCTCAATTGTAGTCCGTTCAGCATTTCAGCATTTCCTCATTCATTCAGGGGTCAGTTTGTTTTCTTCCTCGACTGAGAGCACTGAGCGACCCGCACTGCGGTCTCAAGCGACCGCCATCTTGCCCCCGGGATCACTCCATTTTACTACGTTCAGCTCCATGTCAATCTATGCCACTCCACTCTATGACACTCCACTCTACAACATACCATTCCACACCACTCTTCTACCTCATGCCACTGTATGACACACAGCTCCACTGTACTCTACAACATGCCACTTCATTGTATCCCACTCCATTCTACAACACTTTACTCTACTCTACTTCACTGTATGACACTCTACTTCACTGTATGCCACTCTGTGACACTCCACTCCATTTTACTACGTTCAGCTCTATGTCAATCTATGCCACTCCACTCTATGACACTGTACGACAATGTATTCCACTTTACACCACCCCAGTCTACAACACTCTACACCACTCTATGACCCTCTGCTCTACAATATTCCAATTTACAAAACTCTATGACACTCGACAACACTGTGCTCTACTCTACTGTACTTCACTCCATGATCCTCCATTCTACAACACTCTATGACACTCTACTCAATGGCACTACACTCTATGACACTCTACTCCGCCACATGTCATACCATGCAACTCCACATTATGACACACCAATCCACTGTAACATACACCACTCAACTCTATGACATGCCACTCCACTCTTCTCCCCTTCACTTTACAATACTCTACAACATGCCACTCTATGACATACCACTCCACTCCACTCCGTTCTACAACACCATTCCACTCTATAGAACTCTACTCCGCTCTGAGGCATGCCACTGCTCTCCAGTCTACGTCAAGCCACTCCACTCCATATGACTCCATTCTATGACACGTCACTCCACTCTTCAAACTCCACTCCCCTCTACACCACTCCACAGCATCTGTGCCACAAAACTTTACACCACGACACTACGCCACACCACTCTGTCCCAAGACACTTGATGGCACTCAACTGTATACCAATCCACTCTACTATACTCTATGACTCTCCACTCTGTGACACTTTATGTACTCTATGCCATTCCACTAGACAACACTCTACTCCACTGTATTCCACTCGACGACATTTCACTCCCCTACATGGCACTCTTCTACAGTCTACTCCACTTGATGAAATGCCACTTACCTCTACCACATGCTACTCTGCAAAGTGACACTTAACTCTATTCTACTCTGTGCCTATCCACTCTAAGACACTCTATGGCACTCCACTCAATGACACGCCACTCCACTCTACTCTACTACAAGCCACTTTATTCTATGCCAACCCAGTCTATTCAACGACATACCACTCCAATCTACTCCACTCCACTCCACTCCACTCCACATCACTCTACTCTACACCATGACCATCTATGCCATGACACTATGGGGGTCATTAGGATGACGAGCGGACTTAGTCCACCCGCCATCCTATCGGATTACAGGATCGCCTGCCATAAGGGCGGGGGTCCCGTGGGGTGGTATAAGGATGTGCCCGCCACAGTGGCGGGCGCATCCTGCATTTTTAACATTGTGGCGGGTGGTGCTCTCAGCACCGCCCGCCACAATGCTAAAAATGCATGTAATGCATTTGCATACACAAAGCGGTAGGCACCTCGCGGTGCCTGCTGCATTGTGTATGCAAATGCAGGGGGTACCACAGGTACCTCCCATGTGCACCCCCCACCTCGCCTTCCCCATGGGGGCCCGCAAGGGGCCCCCAAAGTGAAGACCGCCTGCCTTTATGCCGCCACAGAAAGGCATCTCCCAAAGCCCATACTAATATGGATGGCGGTGTCTGATAGACACCGCCACCATATTAAACATTTTCAGCCCCGGTCTCAAGGCGACCGGGGCGGAGAAGCGGCGGACGATCATTCCCTCTGCCTAGGGGGGAAATGGGGGGGAAATGGGCGGTGAGTGGATGGGGCGGGCAAGGATGTCGGGCGGATCACCACCGCCAGCATGGCGGTGGCGATCCGCCCGACATCCTAATGGGCCCCTATATGTCACGGTACCCTATGCCACACAACTCTATTCTATGACACTGTACGCCAAAGTGGTCTACGCCACTTTATGCCACATCACGATATGACACAACACTGTATGCAAGGCTTATTTATAATCTTCCTTCCAGATCTGCATCACTCCCACTTTGAAGAGTATTACTCCGGCTATCAGTGGGAAAGAGAATAATATTTAAGATCTGCTGCCTTATTCACAGAGATCCAGTGGTGAAAGTACCAAGATACTTACACCAAAAGCTTAAATGATATCTTACTGTCAGGAATCTGCGATATAAGGAGAAAGAGCTCCCTACTATTCCCTGCATTCAACGTACTGGAAACGTTTACCTTTTTGTATTTGAATTTGCTCTGAATATACCAAATTTAAGTAATTGTTGAATACCTTTCTATTTCTATTTAATTTATATAAACCTTTCTATTTCTATTTAACTCTGCTGTTTCTGACCCTGTTGTTGTGTCCACCTGCAGGGCCGAGACACCCCTTTGGAGTGATTCGTGCGGGATAGCAAATCAAAATAATATAACAGAACATAACACAGTATGGCACTCCACTCTACTCCAATGTACAACACCCTACTAGACTTTATGACACGATACGGCCCTCCACTTTATAACACTGTTCTCCAATCTAAGCCACGCCACTCTAAAACACTGTACTATATTCGATGCCACTGTACTACATTCTATGCCACCGCACAACACTCTAATCCACTGTATGGCACGCTCTGACACTGTACTCCAGTCTAGGGAACTCTCTCTATGCCACTCCACTGTACTGTATAACACACTACTCCAATCCTAACGTCTACTTAAAGACATCTTTGAAAACTTTTTTAGAAAATGTTAAAAGAAGGTGGACAGAGTTGGATGGAATTTTCTGGTTGATCCGATTTCCCAATTGGAAAAAAACATTAGGTTGTTGTTTTGAATGTGGAAAATTCTGTTTATTATATATCTGCAAAGGCAGGACCAAATATGAACAATGATAACTAACACATGTTTGACCTACAATGATGCACAGTCCTGGCTTTCTTTTAGGCTGTTAGTAGGGGTGTGTTCATGATAGAGAAAAAGTGAGGGAAAGAGAGTGAGATTAGGTGCAGGGTCAGATAGAGGTTTCCATGCGAGTTCAAAGATTTAAAATTATAGAGAATTTGAAGGGGACTGATTGGGTACCCAACTCACAGAGTGTTGGAGTTATATGTAAGATTTTGTATAGGCCAAGGTAAGAAGCGAAGATTATAAGTAGTATATTACACAGAGACGAAGGATGACCCAACGTGGAGGAGTCGTGGTCTTGCAGAGTTGTCGAGAAAGCTCCAGGCTTGCACATCATTTTGGGCAAAACATATGTCAGATGTCCTTGTGCCCATATGTTGCTGCCTTTGCAAGAACAATAATACAAATAATTTACCAAATTCGAAACAACAACCTAATTTTCTCTTTCCATTGGGAAATCGCATAAAAAACAGAAAATATCATCCCACTCTGTCCAACGTCTTTAAAGAAATCCCTTGGTTCAATGGAACCTTTGTAAACTACTCCCATTATTAGGCTGGAGAATACCAGGGAGCACAACCCCACTTTTGTAGAATGCTAAAGACTAGGAAGAAGAAAATCTTTAAGTACAGTGTTGCCTGCTTGCTAATGCATAGAAGCGCCTCCCTTCTTCATCAGGATTTTCAACATTTCCATAAACATATTGAACAGTACAGATGTGAGTACTGATGCATAGAAGATACCTCAAATGACCAGAGAATGATCTGAGATGAAGCACTCCAGTCTGACTAGTTGTTTACAGTTTGTAATTAGGCAAACAACAAAGTCAGTACAAGACTACTGATACTCATGAAATAATTCAGTGTTGCTTGTAATTATGGACATTGTTGAAGGCTAATGACATATTTAGAATATAAAAACATGTACTTCCTCACCAATAATGCCATTTGTCATCTACATTTTAATGGTAGTGCATTTGGTGCTACATTCTCTCCGGAACCCTGGTTGATGGGTGCAAGCAGATACATTTTGTAAATATAAATTATCAGTTGTAAGGACACACATTTTTCCATTATGTTTCTCAACTACAACAGGTTGTTGATAAGACAGTAGTTGAGCAAGCTATTTAGGTTATGATTATGTTTCTTCAGAATTGCTGTCATTTGACCAATTTTGAGAAAAGCAAGGAGCATGCCTACTATGAATGAGGTGTTATCAACTTGCACCATAGAAAGCATATGAAAGATACAAACCTAAATTTATGACTGTCAAGAATGGGTTTGACAGCTCTAGCTTAGCTATCAGTCGGGTTGCGAAAGTTTAGGTTAAAGTGGCCCCCATATGTTATGAGGTCTTGACTTAGAAGTTATTTTTTTATTCATATAATTATGTTTTTATTCCACATCCAGATGATGGAGCCAATCAGAATCAGGGTCATTTACTTTTGATAATATGTTCGTTGCTCCAAAAATTATGCTTTATTTCACTTCAAGATGGCATATATAACTGGATCCATTTAATTTTCTTTGATAATAATGATGCAAGAGCAGTGCTTCCAAGTTTGAATTTCTTTCACATTCTACTGCCACTTAACATATACCCAAGATGATGAAATGTTAATCTTCCCTCTTTTGCCCTGTTGAAAAGTGAGGAACGGCCCACACAGCATGATCTGGCATTAACAGCCCCCAATCTCCTCTCTCTACCCTACAATTATTGTTTGCAAAAAAGAAAAATGACATAATGTTACAATATTTCAATTAACATGTATGTTCTAATGCCATTTGAGATGTCATCAGTGATGTCATAAATAATGTCACAGAACATTCTATAAATAATGTCATATATTATGTCATAGGCAGTGTGTGGCATTGCAACAAGTTATAGTTACCAATGCTAAATATAACTGGAGAATGTCTGTGTTGTTTTTAATTCAAAACTTTAATGTCATCACTGAAATATCCACCTAACTATAATGTTAATTTAACCTTTGTTTTCTCAGTGAACAAATATGTGATCAAGGCCACGGCTGTGGCCGAAACGCGTCATGTTTGGAAGTAAACTTTATGCATCAACACGAGTTTGATTGAGCGTTTCCTTTGTGTTGGATTCTTTTGTGTTACAAATTGCTCGTGGTCTCATCCGGCACAACGCTTCACCCCTCACGGGCCCTGATGGAGAGTCTAGCTATATATATATATATCCTCCTGCACTGGCTCACATTCGCTGGAATCCTCAGCACTTTGATACTGGTGCAGACCTCAAGGCTGAGCCACACCAAATTTTCATCACACACACACAGAAGCAATGATTCCAAAGTTAATTTATTTTGAAATCACTTCAGGTTGAAAACCAAACTGAAGCGTTGCGTTCTCTACTGAGAACTTGAACATGGTTGAAATGACGATGTTCACAAAGACCAATAAGAATACTTTTTAGATGTCATGTGATACTATTTTGTGCTTGATCCCATCACAAGGTATTGTGGGAGTTGTAGTTTTTCAGTGCTGTACATTGTTTTTTTATCGTGTTTAAATGAATTAACAAGTGAAAAAATAATAATGATAATAAGGGTGAATAATGAAATAATTAATTCAAAATAAAGTAATTCAAAACAAAAGGCATTGGTGCTGTACATTAGTATATGCAAAGAGTGAATAGTGATATTTGCAATGAATTATTTAATCACTTTAAATGTCTCATTAATTCATATATACACAGTCCTATTTATTTAGACAATTTTCCCTTTATTTCATTTTTCAAAAGTTAGTCTATCATTTGATCCATAATCCTGCCCTCCGGTGGGCATTGCCATATAATCATATTTATCTTTTCAGTTGCACTTCCTTCTTCACCAGCTATCCTCTTTACATTCAATGCCCTTAAGACATGTTCATGTGATATATTCTATGATTACGTTATATGTCCTTTGTGTGGAAACCTAAATTTCATACGAGAAGTATACAGTTTCAATTCATAGTTGGACATACAGTTCCTTGCTCTGGTTTAACCCGAACGGAGTAAAAGTTCTAAAATTCAAGATTTGTCTTGATTCTCTCTGACGTAGTTTTTTCTCACGATTGCCTCCTCGATTACTTTCTGGTACTGTTTCAATTGCATAAAAGTTTAGCAACTTCCAGTTCCCCTCATGATTAGACTCCATATGGTTCACCACTGCCTTTCCTTGATCCTTATTTATCGTTGCACAGACATGCTCAAGGATTCTCTTTTTAAGCTCATATATCGTGCTCCCTCTGTATTTCAGGTAGCATGGACGTTCTATAATTTAGACAACATATTTGCTCTTGCGTGTTATTAGTTCTTTTATTTGCCACATTTTGTTGTTTGGCATTCTTACTTCTGTGATGATCCTAGGTATTCACCAGCATTTACAATTGTGGCATTCAATGAATACTTTTGTTTTTAACCATTGAGCCCCTTGACCTTCTATTTCTGTTGGAAGTAACTGTGGATTAATTTATCTTTCAGATTTTTTGCATTGCGGAACGTTATGTTGGGATGCGTTCCCATGATTTTTACTGCTATGGGATCCAGTTGGAGTGTCTTCCATTTTTTCTTTAGTATGTTTGAAACTTTTTTAGATTCACTCGAGTAATCCATAACCAGTCTTACTGGTTCCAGAGTCTTTTGGGTTACTGCTAGTTTTGCTTTTAAAGTTTCTTCCCTCTTCTTTTCCTTTGATCTCAACCAGCACTTCCTTACGTTGCTTTCCTTGTATCCTCTTTGTTTCAAACTCAGTGATGTTTTCATGCTATGTTTGTTCCATTCAGTTTCCTCTGAGCAAATCCATAGAATTCTAAGGAATTCTCTGTATGGTATGTTCAGGATTATTGATGCTTTGTGAAAACTGTTTGCATGTAATGTGGCATTTGTCGATGTTTGTTTGTGGTGTAGTGTGGTTTGGATTTTATTGTTCACTACATATATTTCAGTGTCCAGGAAAACAATTCCATCTTTACCAATGTATAGGTAAATCTCAAGTTGGGGTCTGTGGAGTTTAAGATTTAAAAATATTCCTGAAACTCTTTTGCTGTTCCATCCAGACAATTAGAAGGTCGTCGATATACTGCAGTCACATTGCAGTCTTGTTTACATACTCGTCATTATTTAGGTGCCAGGCTAGCTGTTGTTCCCACCACCCCATTACCAGACATACATAACAAGGGCTAAAAGAAAACCCCATTGCTCATCCTTTTATCTGCTTCTACATCTCTTCACTGAACAAGAAAATATTTTGAGTCAGGCACATGTTGATCATGTCAAGAAGCATTTGGTTTTTCTGGATGTGTTGTTGTTCCTCTCTTTTAGGAAGAAACCACAAGCTTGCATTCCTATGTTGTTATCGATGTTTGTATATAGAAATATTACGTCCATTGTGATGAGCATATAGGATTCTTTCCAGGATATATCCTGGAGGTGCCGTTGTAGGTCGCTTGTGTCTTTGATGTAAGAATTAAAATTTAACACAAATGGCATTAGAAAGAAATTGATGTAGTTGGCTATGGGCTCAAGTAGTGATCCTTTTGCCGATACAATCGGACGACCTGGCAGTTTCAAGGGATTTTATTGAAGCTTTGGCAGGAAATAAATTATTGCTGTGATTGGATGTTCCGTTGTGAGGTATTTCCTTTCCTCATCATCAATGAGATTTTGTGAAAGCCACTCCATCATTTTCTTATCTAAGATGATTTTGAAGATCATTGTTGGATTGTTTTCCAGTATCCGATAGTACTCAGTCTTTTTTAATTGTAGATGAGCTTCTATTTCATAATCTGTTTTATACCAGATGACAATATTACCGCCTTTGTCGGCCATTTTTATGATGATATTTTGTGTCAAATTCGCTAAGGCAGTTCTTTCTTGTTTTGTGAGATTGTTTCGAGATTTTTGTTTTTTAAGTTAATAAAGGTCTTGGATCACTGCTTTCTGAAAGGTATCGATCTTGTTCCCTGGTGTTAATTGTGGGTAGAAACGTGGGGTCGATTTCTTGCGACTCAGGCCCGCTCTCATTTGAGGGCAAGCCATTTCCACAGTAATGTTGTCCTGTTTGTTTTCTACATCCAAGTTGATCAAAGTTAGTAAGGCATTTGTATCTGTGGTTGTTAGGCTTGGATCGGGTATTTTGGATCTTTTCCCTTTTGCATGGTCAGCCATTTCCTTATTTTCCTGTAAGATTTTCGCTAGTTTTATTTTTCTTATGTAGTTGTAGATGTCTATTCTGGTTTGAGCCATATCCATTTGTTGTGTTGGACAAAAATTGATACCACGTTTCAACAGTGATATTTCAGAATCCAATATGTCCCGTTTGAATAGGTTAACCCCTGTCAATTCTTCCGTTTGATTCAGAAGGGTTTTTTCTGACGCATACTTCTTGTCTTGCTTCCAATTTTTTCTACTCCACTTTCTCCTCTTTCCTCTCCTTGTTGTTTTCTTTGTTGAATGACCAACCTCATATCTCCTAAAAAAGAGTTTAGAATATACCCCCCACTCCTGTAATAACTCATTGGTCGCATCCTGGTGGCTCGGCATTAATGATATTCACAGGCCTCCTCAGTACTCTCTGTACCTCCAGATATTTTTTCAACGTGATTAACTCCCACCACTTGTTTATGTCTTTTCTACTCAGTTTTTCCCATAGATTACGTTTGCTCCATATATCAGTTTTTTTTAAAGACTTTTACTCGCTGTTTGATTATGTATGTCTATTTCTTGATCAAAGAATGAATCTAACACTTCATTTCGTTTCGCTTCTTTTCTCCATTATTAATTTTCATGCTTTCGCTGAGATTAATTGTTAGTGGCTTACAGGAGTGGGGAGAGTATTTTCTAATCTCTTCCATGGGCTTAATAGCCATACTAGTGAAACACATTGAACTGGCACTTACTAAAATAAAAGAGGAATTACAGGATTTAGAAAAGGATTTTTCAACATTAGAATTGAACTCGGAAATGACTAAATTGAAAGAGGAATTGGAATGACATATTGAAAAACACGAGCATACGGCGAAACTGATGAAACAAACCAAGTTCCAGCGGGATAAAGACGACTACACAGAATGGCAAATTTTCACATATGCTAGAAAGTTTGATAAATTAAAGCAACAGGACAGAATGAACAATGCAGCCCAGACCTCTAGCAGTACCTCATCACTAACTTATACAGATGCTATTGAAGGGGATTTGGAAACAACTGGAGACCAAGTTAAACACACTTTTGTAGGAGAAATAAGGTTGGTCCTTCAGCAAAGACAGTGGGAACAAAACCGAAACACATTACAAGGTCAAAGAGGAAGGAGAAGAGGACGCCCGTGGGAATCCAGAAAACTATGAGATGAGGAAAGAGGAGAAAGTGGAACAACAAAAATTGGATCCACAACAAGAAGTATGCATCAGACAAAACTCTTCTGAATCAAATGGAAGAATTGACAGTGGTTAACCTATCCAAATGGGACATATCGGATTCTGAAATATCACTGTTGAAACGTGGTATCAATTTTTGTCCGACACAACAAATGGATTTTAGAAGCTGGCCCAGGGCGCATACCTGAAGGTAGCTGGGTTGTCCACAAAAGGCTTCCCCCATTTAACATCCCGGTGAACAACAGGTATGATACTCTGGAGGAGGTAGATTGACTTGGGAGGGACCATATAAGGTTGGGCACTCACAAATGGTAGGAAACAACCCCACGGGTACAGCTGGGTGTGGCCCGAAATGAACCACTGTGGGTAGTGGTTCAAGCCACCCCCAGTGGATTAACCAGGAAGGAGGTAGAATTAAACCATGCGGGGTCCCTGATGTCCCATCCTCTGCCTTACTGGGTGATACAAGCAAAGAAAGTGTATTGAGGAGGGAATCAGATGAGTGCTGTGTGGTCGACTCAAGCGCCTCTTTATTACACAGCGCTGTAGCCTCTGAGGTTGTGAGTGGGGGGAGAGGGAATGTCAATGGGATGAGGATACTTTCATGGAATGTGGCAGGCCTCAAAAACAACCTGCCCTGCCTTGAATGGGGTGATTTTGTCGATAAACACAACATCTGTATCTTTCAAGAGAGGAGGGCGAGGGAAGACCTCCAGTGGGTGGGTTTTGCCTCATTCAGCAAACATTTTGTGATCGTTATTTGCGAAGAGGCTCGGATGGGCACACATGATAATGAGAAGCAGAACAAAAAAAGCACTTAAAGTTTTGTGTGGATTTTCGAGAAATGGCTTGGAAACATGATGAATTGGCAAAATACATTGAATGAATTTGAGTAAAAAGGTTAAAGGATTACGGTTAAAAAATGAAGGTTAAGGATCTAGTATCCATTTATGCAGTGCAATCGGGTGTGGAGCGCTAATCACACTCCCCACATGCATTATGTAATTATGGTGCACTCTGGGCAGAGCACTACCCGATTTTGCACGCACTACGGAAACATTGAGAAAAAAACGATACGGATTAAACGCGGAAGAATCAGGAGTGCAGACCACCACTTGTGCTGTTTGATACTTTCTGCCCATATTGGTCTTTGCACCCTAAGAAATAACAGACATTAGAAACTGAGACTGTATCCACTTGAAAAAGTCCATACAATTCGAGCAGCAATACTCGCAAAAATGTGAATAATTCAGAGAAAGGCCAATGATTGAACATGTGTCAAGTTAGGCTCTTGAAACAGTATGTTTTTGAATCATGTAAGATGTCTGTTAATATTAAGGCTTGATTTTTATTACAAAGTCCACGTTTGTTCAGGGGGTTAAAATGCAATGTGGGAACTGTAGTTCACAGAGGAAAGTAACAAAGACATGTGATCGAGAAACGCAAGAAAAGGGGAGGAGTTGAGAAGGTTAAAATCAGGGAATCTGGTGTGAAAAATTGGGCGATGTCAGGCGCACGTGATGCGGCAAGAATAGTCATGAAATGAGCAGGTACGCGGTATGTGTAGGTTTTGAAATCAAAGGGTTTGAACGTTTGTTTGGAAACAGATTGTCTGTAAGAAACGGGTGGGCAGCTCGAGAAATTCAGGCAAAGGACCTTTGATGAGTGGTAAACAGTGAGGTCTAAAGAAGATATAAATGTGTCATGGCTAAGTGAAAAATAAGGGGGATTGCCAGAATATAGCATACAGATTCACAGATTCAATGAAAAAGTAAAAGTTAGACTGGATTCGACACGTGATTAGTAATGGTTACTCGTAGCACTGTCTTATTTGGTTGGTGAAGGGTTAATAAAAAGCAAATGAAGTGGTGGGCATATGTACTTTTACTAGAAGCCACAGTTTGCAGATCACTTAGCGTAGAACGTTACAAATTTTTTATTCAATGAATGAAATGGCCAAAATGTAATATATATATTTGTTAATTCACAGTTACCCCTGAAGAAGGGCTTTTATAAGCCCGAAATGCATTGGGTCAATAAAGAAGACTGCTTGGAACCAATTCGTGCATTTTTGTGATCGTTATTTGCGAAGAGGCTTGGATGGGCACACGTGATAATGAGAAGCTGAACAAAAAAACACTTAAAGTTTTGTGTGGATTTTCGAGAAATGGCTTGGAAACATGATGAATTGGCTAAATACATTGGATGAATTTGAGTAAAAAGGTTAAAGGATTAAGGTTTAAAAATGAAGGTTATGGATCTAGTATCCATTTATGCAGTGCAATCGGGAGTGGAGTGCTAATCACGCTCCCCACATGCATTATGTAATTATGGTGCACTCTGGGCAGATCACTACCCGATTTTGCACGGACTACGGAAACATTGAGAAAGAAACTATACAGATTAAACGCTGAAGAATCAGGAGTGCACACCACCACTTGTGATATCATTCAGCAACCCAGCAACCATGGGGAGAGGGGGGTACCCTCTGGCATTTTATCCATCTGAGTAGGCACCCACCTTGGCTGTAGAGCGGAGAAGATGACAACACCCACAAACGACATCCAGTGTGTCCTGCTCTCCTTTCTGACAAAGACGAAAATTGTCATAATTAACGTGAATTCCCACCCTGTTAATAACAGCCAAGAATCTGCCACTATTGTCCATCTGGGACATTTCATTCCCACCATAGATCCAGGGATATGGTTGATTGTAGGGGAAGATTTTGACTGCCACTTTGAACCCCTCACCGATCCATCTCACCCAGTCCCAACGGATCTTTATTGGTCTTTTCCTGATCCCCTCACCACTCCCATCAAAGTGTGGTCCCCACTGGCTATGCAGCTAAACTCACTCTCCCTAGCTTTATGCTAAGGGCATGTAATGGTTGGACTAAATCCGACGAGCCAGGGCAGACCACATTCAATAAAGAAGGCCAAGTTTCCCTCATCGACTATATCATGGTGGAAACAAGACTTTGGGAAAAAGTTCTTGACTTTTGCATCACGCAAAGGCAGGATAGTGACCACAACGCCCTAATCTTGATCTTAAAACCATGGGACCTCGGCATATCCAAATCCTCCCCTGTCCCGCTAAATCTGCCCAGAGCATTAATACTGACAATAGAAGAAATGTGAGATGATGTCATATACAACAGTGTCCCTCTAAGCTGGCTAAAGTCTATCAGCTAGCAACCCCATTCATAACTAAAATGTGGGAGGCAGCACAGGTGGAGGGTCCTACCATGGATCTAGACTATGTAAGGAAAATACACACAGATTTTACCTCGAAACTGGCGGTTGTATTTTTCCCGGTGGTGCGTGTTAGAGAAAATAGTCGAAATAAATGTCCCTGGTTCAACGACAAGTGTCGCAAGGCCAAGCGGGACCTTCTGGGTGCGGTCAAGGCCAAGGATAGGTCACAAATTAAACTTGCTAGGGTTAGGTACAAATGGTCTACCCAGCAGGGGAAAAAACTGGGAACTAGAGAGGAGGGAAATGCTCAGTACTGCCCTGAATGACAAAGATCTGAAAACCTTTTGGGCAATAGTGAGCTCGGGTGATATGGAATGGAGACCGTCCACCGAGCCCAATATAGCTTCTGCAGCCTGGGAAACTCACTTTGGGTCACTTTACTCCTCTAGGGATGGTTGTTCTGTTAATATAGCTAGTTCCAGCATGGCTGGAGTACCATTAGGTGGGGGAAATGGAGATTACCATGATCGAAGTGGGAAACGCATTAGCAAGTTTCATCGTAACAAAGCCCCAGGTTTAGACAAATTACAGGGCGACCTCTTTCAAGAAGAATCCACAATATGGGTCCCATACTTGTGTGCCTTATTTAACACCATACTGAAGTGTATGGATCCCCCCATACTTGGCGCAAGGCTGGGATTGTTCCAATATTCAAAAAAGGCTATCTCCTCTCAACCTCTAACTACAGGCCGATTAGTTTAATTGATATTTCTTAAAAACTCTTGGCCGGGTACTCCTGGACCGCCTTCAGGGTTGGATGGAAGAAGAACAAATACTAAGCCCCTACCAGGCCAGCTTCAGATCAAACATGTCAACTGTAGACCAGATATTCAGACTACAACTATTTTTCTGGAAAACGGTGACTATAGAGGCTGGCAGCCTCTATTTAATATTTGTTGATCTGAAGTCGGCTTTCGATCTTGTACCAAGGGAGAAACTCTGGAAGGTGTTGAGTGACCTCTGGATCCCTCCCTTCCTTTTAAATGTCATAGAGAGGCTCCACTTGGAGAATTACACACAAGTACGATGTGGAAAATACAGGGAACTTACTTCCCGTTTTCCTGTCCAAACAGGGGCACGGCAGGGATGTATTTTAGCCCCTACTTTATTTTACCTTTTTATTAACGGTCTTATTGACCATCTTAAAATAATTTAGGACAACGATGCCCCCAAGCTAGCTTCTGGGAAGGTCCCTGTGCTGATGTTTGCAGACGATACCCTGTTACTTTCAAATACCCAATGGGTATCCAGCGCAGATCAACCGGACAAAAACAAAATATATGGTCTTCAACCGTCCTCACATGATCCGTCCAAACCCTTCTCTACACAGCATTCCTCTGGAAAGAGTTGAGATATTTGATTACCTGGGAGTTACCCTGTCAGAACACTTTGAATGGGGTCCACAGTTGGACAAAGCAAGGCTCAGGCTAATCCAGACAGTGGGCAGTAGAATGAAATTGCACAGAACCTCAGTTTTTAAACCAGCCACCCCTGTGGTGAAGATTTATAAAGGACAAGCAAGGGGCGCCACACTATGTGGGGCGGAGTTGTGGGGGCATTGCCCTACCACTAATCTGATGAAGGGGGAGAATAACTTCATGCGTCAGCTTATAGGCCTACCCTGTGGCACCCCCCTTACACACCTTCGCATGGACCTGGGTATGAGGCCCCTTGAGGAAGAAATCGCCCTGATACCTTTAACTTTCTTTCGGAGGATGTTGGTGATCCCAGAGCTGTATGTCTACAGGGCCGTGCGAACTGAGATTTTATCCATTTGTACCATCAAGAAAATGTCATGGCTGTGTCACATAAGGGATCTGGCCTTTAAGTTAGGCAAGCCAGACCTCTGGAGAACACCTGAGACATCATGTGCCATGATCTCTAGGTTGGATTAAGCCAACTGCTATAGAATAGCCTAGCTTACGTCTATTCGAGAAAGTGCCTCGTGTGTTTGTTTAACAGCAGAATTTCTACTAGTAAAAGTTGTACACAGCAAGGAAAATGTTGCGGATTTTATTCAACCCCCTTTGGCCAGGAAATTGTATGTGCAATTTAGATTGGGCACCCTTCCATTATTAGTGCATACTAGTAAATGGGTGAGAGATACACAAGGTGAATGTCCTGCATGTAAATATAAGGAGGAGTCTGCACTACATGTCCTGCTCCTCTGTCCGGTTTATTGGCTGCCGCGCAAGCGTTGGTTAATCCAACAATGTAAGAATTTAGGCTTCGTGCAATGCATGGAGGCTTACAGAGTTTTGAACTATGACACTCACCCACCAATTGTCTTTGCTGTATCATGATTTTTAAACTGTATGTGGTGCACTCTGCGGGCCAACTTAAAGTAGATCCCATGGTTAGGAATAAATGTATGAACTCACGTAGGTTGAGCAAGTCTGAACCCACGCTCTGGGCGGGAAACGTCGTTTAAAACGTGGTGTTTACACCGCACAACCTTTTCCACGCAGCTATTACAATGCAAGTCGTTACTACGACTTGCGCTGGATGGCGCTGTGGGATAAGGAATGTTGTAATTTTATATTCCAACACCTTCCCTACTGTTACGGGGACTGGCGTTGGAATATAAAATTATAAAATTCCTAAATCCGCGCCCTCCAACGCAAGTCGTTGTAACGACTTGCGTTGTAAAATCTGCGATGTCAAGTACCGCGATCTAAAAGATCGTGTTGTACTGACATACATCCGCTCTGGGCTCTGCATTGTAGTCCTACATTTTTATCCTTGTAAAAGTTTAGAATGCATTTCATCTTAGGATGCCCGCTTTTATTCTGTTTGTATCAGGTATATGATATTATTATATATTATTTCACATCCCTGCTGTACTCTCATGTATTGTGTGTTTTCCCCTCTCACTCGTGGGATGATTATGTATAAGAAGATGTTTGGCAGTTGCCCCTATTTCTAATCTCAAGTGTATATTATCTATTTGATTGTCTGCACTTTTATGGCTTTAGCGGCCAAAATAAAGTTAATAAATGGAATGGATATGCCTCGAGTCATCGGAAACCACAGGTGTGGAGGCATATGCATCCAATTCTGCTTCTCCTCATTAATCTTTGCTGTGGATCTCTTTCTCCAGGGCCCCCTACACCTGAGCAGCAGACCCCAATGTCTATAATCCTGAGCGAGAATCCAAATAAGTCCTTCTACGGTATGTATCCCCATTGATTGGATTGTGCACATTCTACCACACTCCAGTAATGTTGTACATGGAGCACAAAGCATATCTTCACACATGTCATGCGTGTTTGTACAATTCACATGTTTTCTGTGATTTTTTATGCATGTGCAGTGACATATTCGGGGGTATGTGCACTGCTGTAGATTAGACCGGCACAGTAGCAGCAGTTGACTCATTATACATCTGTGGAACCTGCCTGACCTCAGCAGTCAGAATCAGATCGCGGCTACAGCAGTCGGATGGTCAGACAGACTGCATCGTAATGACCCCCAAAGTGTCATAGTGAGTCTCGTTGAGCATAAAAAGATTGGGGTGATCTGTCTAACGAGAGCTGAAAAAAATACAGTTCCCAAGGTTAATTCCCATAGGAGGTTTGGACACAACTGGAGCACAAACCTCTGGGTAGAATTACACTACATTTGGCAGGAAGGTAGATGTTGGTTCGCAGATCAGGCTTTTGTCTATTTGGTTTCAATCCATTCAGTAGTTGTTGAGAAATATAAGGGAAAGCAAATAGGAATATTTGGGCGGATTGATTGTCAGCACTTCAACCAGAAAGTGCAGGCAGCCTTCTTGGGACCAATATACATGAAGGCACCCCATTGAAATACTTTGCAATGAATGGCACATTCTGAGGGTCACAAAAAGGAAAAAACATTTTTGGATGGTACCATACTAATTTTAGGTATTGTGATGTGTTGATTTTACCCTTTGAAATTGCTTTCTGCTTGGAATACATTAATCATGTTTGAGAGAAAAAATAATGTTTTCTCATGATTTCCCTATAGAAGTTATAGGAGGTTTTCCAGAAGCTAAAATGTAAGTATATTTTTTATCAATTCACACTATGTTTCTCAGCCATATGAGAATGAAATCTGACATTCTCAGTAAAACATGTTTTTCCAATAGGAACAGTCTGTCAATTGATTTCCATTTGTTCTACTGCAGCCTCCCAGAGTTTTCTAAAGAACGACTAGAGCACCAACAGTCTTATTTATGATAAGCATATGGCACACTTGAGGCCATCTTTATTTAAGCAAACTGGAAAACTTAAAACATTTAATTTAGAATGAAACACAATGAGGAGGTTCATTTTGTCATAAATTATGGTTAGTGTTGCAGCCAAAAAAATAAGGGCACTTTTTAAGTGAGATCTCAAATATTGATCTGTTGTACATCAACAGGGGCAGCCTGTTTGTTGATTCCCTTGTGTTTTAATGCAGCCTCCAAGAATGTGCTAAAGAACAACAAGAGTGCTAACAACCTTACTTATGACAAAGGTATGGCACACCTGAAGCCATATTACTTGAATCAAACTGGTAAAACTTAACATATTTAATGTAGAAAGGAAAAAAAAAGAGGGGTTACATTTTGTCATACAAATTATGGTTATTGCTGTAAAAAGAAAAATTAGGACACAGTGAGTTCTTAAATATCTTCCTCTTCTATTTCATTAAAACATTCTGACATCTAGACTGAAACATGCACTTGTAACACTATCAGCAGACTGCCAATTAGCTCCCTGGAGATCAACACTTTACTACAGTGTTCTAATGAGCAATTAGAGTGATAACATTCAGAATTAATGCCATAAGTGTGACACATCTGACCTCCATCTTAATGGAATTGAAGTAGAAATACGAAAGCATTTTTTACTGAAGATACTGCCATAGATAAAGAGTTTATTTAGCTTCATAACAAATGAGTCTTCCAAGATGGCCACCAGAGAGAAAAGAGCTCAAATTTAGCACAAACATCATCCAGAAGTAGGGTAAATATAGCCCAGTGTCAGAAGTGTGCAAAACATCCATACTTCGGACTTCTTTATAAAAGTACATGAAAGGGATAACATATAGGAGCCTGTTGCTTGCTCCTATGCTGTCAGTCACTCCAAAAGCCAGAATTGTAACTGCATTTGACGGGCGTCTCCCTCACTGCCTAAATACCTTTTTAACCGGCATGTGCTTTTTAAACATTGTTTCTATTCTGTGCTGATACAACTGCTATATTGAATTTGACTGTGTGGTGGGAGGGTGGGACTCAAACTCCGCTCTAACAGAGTTCCAATGGTAGACACGAAGCAGTGCCATTTTGATGGGTGAGCACTCTAGTTGTTTAGCACAGGGGAATAAAAGGAGCAGCACTGTGCAGACTCATTTGGCCTCTCTATAGCATGTTGCTTGCTCCCCATATTGTCAGTCACGCCAAAAGCCAGAATTGTAATTGTACCTGACCGGCGTCTCCCTAAGTACCATTTTGACCAACAATCACTTTTTAAACATTGTTTTTATTCTTTGCTGATACAACTGCTATACTGAATTTGACTGTGTGGTGGGAGGGTGGGACTCGAACTTTGCTCTTACCGAGTTCCAACGGTAGACAAGGAGCAGCGCTATTTTGATGGGTGAGCGTTCTAGTTGTTTAGCATGGGGAAATAAAAGGAGTGGTGCTGCGCGGATGCAGTTGGCCCCTCTCTAGCCTGTTGCTTGCCCCCGTTGGTCAGTAAGGCAAAAAGCCAGAATTGTAACTGTGCCTGACATGCGTCTCGCTCACTGCCTAAGTACCTTTTTTACTAACAATCACTTTTTAAACATTGTTTTTATTCTTTGCTGATACAACTCATACATGCCAACATTTCAACTTCGATAAGAGGGAGAAATATTCGCGGGCGGAAAGACCTGAATAACGCGTAACACGAAATGGGTCAGGCGTAACACAACATAGATTGGAAGCAGTTGTGGCTGGTGGCATTTGAAAGTTGTGGGCTGTAAACATCTGTGGGAGTGCACTGCAGCGAGCGAGCACAGCTTGCGAGCCTGAATACCCTAAGGAGGGTTCGGGGTTCACCCCTGAGAAAATTTTGAAAAAAGAGTGGGTAAATGGTGCATTTTCAAGCAAATTTGAGAAGCAAGAAGGTTAATAAAGCAATTGTGAAAGTGCAGTGTACATTAATAAAGGGATGTCAAAAAACAACATGTAGATAGAATTGTTTCTGAAGCTTGGCCCTGCCAGTGCCACGCACCTCTGACCACTATACACTCTGCGTGCCAGAAGGGCCTAGCGTCAGAACATTTTTACTGTCAGGTTTTTGAAGCTAGGCCCAGTGCTGGCACTCAGTGTGTATGCTTCTCAGAGGTGCGTCACGCGTGGCAGGGCCTGTAGCTTCAGAGTGAGAAACATTTTCTGCACCAGTCTGCGTTCTCACTCTATAAACACTAACATTCTTTAAAGTGCAGAGTCACTCTGCACTTCAAAGAGTGTTAGTTTTTAGAGTGGGAACGCGACCCAGAGGTAATTCAGAACTGCTTTGGATGAAGGTGCACATTTGCTTTGTGTGACTGTCCTCCAATTGTTCCAATTGCCTCTGACGGTCACTGATAACATTTACGTTTGGGCCCTAGAGACTACGAATGTTGAAACTATAAACAATAGGCAATTTCCGAGTTTCCGAATAATACTATTGTAGTACTACGTCTCTAAAAACTAAGTGCTATTTGCCAAAATCCACACTGTAGATTTTCACCTCAATCTGCTGCATTTCTCGGAGGGCTCCTACCACTACAAGCAGAACTCAGGTACACGTAGACCTACTACTTTGTAGTATGTGTGGGAGTAGCCAGGGCGGGGGAGTGTCAGAAAAATAAACAATACCTACTAAAAAGTGGGAGAAAAGAAGAGAAAAGTACACAAAGTAAGGGGGAATAAGGAGGGCATGAATACGTATAACCACTATTACAAAAGTGTAAGGCAGACCCAGTGCTCATAAGTTACACCCACATTAATTCAAGCAGTACAACTGCCCAGACAGGCTCATATCTACTCCAGCCAAGCCTTGGAGTAAGCCACTCACATGCACTGCAAGCGAATCACTCTGAAAACCAATGCAGACAGGATATAACACTAATAGGAGAAAGGCAAACATTAATAAAGTAAATAAAAAAAATCTAATTCACCTAGACATGGAAGAAAAACCATCACCCTAAATGACATACACCTAAACTACCATAAATAAATGGAATAAATACACAGATGAAATTACAAACAATAAAATATAGCGCATTTCAAATATGCTCACATGTTGTGAAACCTGGGAATAACAAAATCACTGACATACAATTTTTACATGCATCTCCAAAATGACACGTCATATGACATGGGTCACTGTTCAGAATATGCCAAGTCATGCACAGCATTACAATATACATGCACACAACCACTCAATGACACTCAATTAGCACAAACCTATTGAGAGCACATTAAAGCACGGTTTGCACCGTGCACTAATATACACATTGAATTGTACAGAGACCACGGTTGTGTTCGCACACTGCACACGCTCTACGTGGGATCCCTATCTACTTACCTTGGGTGGTTTCTTGGGTCCCCAGCAATTCCAAGCCCTCTTGACTGTGTGTCAACTCGAGTTGTGATTCTTATACCACTTTCTTCATATTTATAATAAAGGGTAGGTGTAATACACATCTGGCTCTGTGTCTTCTGTCATCAAAATTAGTGAATGTTCATAATCCCACACAGAGATACCCGACGAAGAAGGGGGCATATGGAATGGCTATAGAATCACATTGCTGGATGCTGCTAAGCAGAAGGTGGAAGTTATCAAAATACAGATGAATCACTGAAGCTATACAGGAAGTCATTTTGGTAGAGCAGAGAAGTTGGGATTAATCTACAACTTTTCCAGGTTCATGCTGTGCAATTCAGCTAGCAGATGGGTACAATCTTTAACATCAAAGGTTAGTGCTTTGTCCTTAATTCTTGAAAGGGGAGATTGTGCAACAGGCAATCAGGATTTTATTTTTAGCAGCCGCACAATAGATCGTGCTAGTGCAACAACATCGGTCCCAAACTCTTATTTTTGGTTTGTGCTGTGTAAAACTGCCAAAAATAACATGTTGATATATGTCACAGACTATAATATCCCCCTCCAAGAATTAAGGACAAAGCAATGATCCCCGATTTTCCAGTTGCTCACTGTGCAATTCAGCCAGCCAGTAGATGGGTACCTGCCTCTGATATTAAAGGATAATGCTTTCTTAGAGAGGAGAACCAGCAAATTAACAGGGAGAGCTGAGCCAGGAGTGGAGCTCGGCTTTTAGGGCACGTGCACGAGCTGAGCAGTGAGAATGTTTGCTATGTACATCATACAACAAACATCACGTAAAATATGACAAAATATCTTCAAAATTCAAGAAAGTTAATTTCTCTAACATGTAGAAGCTTTAACATTAAACCGTCATATTACAGCACTGTACTAAGAAATACTTACAAGTGATAGTTTTGAGGCACAAACCATTCGTGAACTAAGGCAAGTCATGTGTCATGTAAAACCTGTAAACTGCCCAGATTAACTGATATTCTGAACTCACATATTTGAAAATGCTTTAATAAGCGCTCTTGAAGAAAAATGAGTTTTGGTGAAATAAAGTATTTGCCTAAAATCACACAATTTAAACAGGGAAGCCACAATTTACAAATCAGCACCTAAATAGGTATCTATTTGTCTTTACTTATGCAAAAGCTTTGGTTTTACCTTTTTGTTCATTTTTCATGTAGCATGAACTGGCCCAAAAGTCCTGGAGTGCCTTACATAAGCCCCAGCTATATTACACAATGTCACCATTCATTGTTTATAGGCATGGGTAGATTAAGTGATTAGCCCATAATCACAGGTTTTAGAACCAATGCTGGGACTTGAAACTGGTTCCCCAGTTCCAAAGTATGCAACTCTGCCCCTAACACCACATCTGGAGTATAGGGAGAACCAGCATTTCATTGTTGGCGCTAACAAAAACAGAGTTCCAAACTCTGTTTTTGTAAGCACTATGTGAAACGGACCCCCCCAAAAAGTTAATTCCTCCCAAAAAAATTGAGGACAAAGAGTTAAGCTTTAATGTCAGAGGTAGAGATTGGCATCAACATTTTAATTTGCATAGTTTTACAAAGTTCAAATAAACAGTTAGACACCTTGGTTGAAACACATTTTTTCTCCCAGGGGCTACTGATAGGTTTCACTTGGTTTTTCTTTTTTTCTTACCTTAACGTGTGTCAGGAGCACAGAAAAACGCTATGGCAGGCAAAGGGGGTGTGACAATATTTCAGGAGCTGGTTTCTGGCAGAGCCTACTTCGAGTCACAGGAAACCAAACCCTAGTGCCTGCTGAAGCCCACCGAGGAATACTTTTACGCTGGACGTAGTCAGGCAAAATTCCTTTCCGGAGTCCTCGCCCCTGGGCCTGCCTAAGCTCACATTAAGCCAATAGCTTTAGGACGGGCTCAGGTTATAATGTATTGGCAACTACAGGAGGCGGGGGAGAAAGGGCAGAGAGCAGAGGTCATTTCCGAACTCTATTCAGCTCTAAGTTATCTCAAGCCGATCATTCTGCAATTCGCATGGAATCGGGTTTTTCAATACAAGAATCGGGAGGCGGGAGACTAGCCATCAAATCGGTAGTCTCACGCCTGAATCGGGAGGGTTGGCATGTATGACAACTGCTATACTGAATTTGACTATGTGGTGGGAGGGTCGGACTCGAACTTCGCACTTACCGAGTTCCAGTGGTAGACACAAAGCAGCGTCATTTTGAGGGGTGAGAGCTCTAGTTGTCCGCTGGCATGCCTAAGGCAAGTCCATCTGTGCCTGGAGGCGTCCCAGAGGCCCATGCTGCTGGTTCTAATGCATATCACGAACAGTGCATAACTTACAGCAAAGCCATGCTGATAAACATTGGTAAGGCATCTCGCTGCCACAACTACGCTATTCTAAAATGCGCACATTGTAACTGGGTGGCATCTGATAACAACGGTGGGCTTATTTACTTATTACACTGTCTTTGAGAAAGCATGAACTCCATGTCCATGAGCTGATACAAGAGTCTAGCCCGAACATTATATTTCTGACGGAAACATGGCTCATGAGGCCTCAAATCCCACCATTGCTACAGCCATACCTTCAGGTTATCAGATTCTTAGGAAAGATTGTGCTGTCGGCAAGGGTGGTGGAGTAGCAATTAGTTTTAAAAAGGATATTTCCTGCTACATTTTCCTTATGGGGGCGTTGGATGAAGCTGAATGTTTAGGTTTTCACTGGGCATTGTCAGTATACCAATCCCTGGCCTGAGTCTTAATATAGGCCCCCAGGGCCAGCTGAGAATTTCCTTAAATCCATCAATGAGGCAATCTCACCCTTAGTTCTCAAGTATAAGCACTTCCTGGTACTGGGAGACTTTAACATTCATTTGGATAAACTCTCGGAGCCCGATGCCATTTCATTGACCAAGTCCCTTGCCATCTTCAACCTGTCCCCTTATATCTGTTACCCGACCCATGATAAGGGTCACACCCTTGACCAGATAATTTCTAACTCAGATCTCTAAATAGAATTGCCCTCAACTTTAGTACGGTCAGATCATTACCTTATAGGTTTTAAGGTGTGTAGGAAGGTAAGATGTCCTCAATTTCTTCGCAAGCAGAGGGAAAATACCTCCATCGAATAACTTCAGCTGCTCTGAGCGAAGCAGTAGAACATCAACCACTTTCATTAAGTGGCAATCCTGAGAGTGATGCTCTCTGCCTGGAGAATTTGTTGCAGCAACGTACCGAGGTGCTAGCTCCTATGTCCACCTGCTCTTCAAAAGCAGCTAGACCTTCTGCCCCATGGTTCAAAGAAGTTCCTAGGCAGAGTAAAAGCGTCTGTAAACACCTGAAAAGAGTATGGCATAAAAAAAATAATACAGAGGACAAAGAAATTCATCAATGGGCCTTGAAGGTCCACCATAACTAAATGTATGAGGCCCAAAAAGCATTCTTTCTTCCAAAATTGAGTCATCTGGCAACAAGAGCAAGGACATTTTTAAAATTGTGAAAGCCATCTCTTCTCCGTGGTCGGCCGCCAGGCCTTTCACCCCTACTATGGAATGGACTAGCCAACTTGCTTCCTTTTTTCCATGACAAGATCAGAATCATCCGAAACAAGTTCACTGAGAACCTCTCATTGGAGGGAAGGAACTCCAGATTTTTAACATCTTGAGCCCCTGCGGAGTGTCCATCATTAACACAGTTTCCCCCTCTGCAAATGGAGACTTCCTTGGAGATCATGAAAGGCTTTAAGTCAGGTACTCCCTCGGACCCCTGCCCAGCGAACGTGGTTGCCTCGTCATAAATCCAGCTGCTAATTTTGTCCTTAATTCCTCGTTGATCAATGGCCATGTGCCTAGCAGATGGGAAAAAGCAAAAATTCTGCCATCGCTAAAAAAGCCAACTATAGACCTATTTCACTGCTCTCGTTTTTTTCCAAGTCTCTAGAAAAATGTGCTAATTTAGTCATTACAGATTATGTGGAAAAAATAATCTCCTCCAACCAGAGCCAGTCTGGTTTTAGATCTAATGTCAGCACAGAAATTGCTCTGCTCAAAATTTCAGACCCCATCAAGGAGAAGTTGGATAAAGGGGTAAAGCGGTGCTGATTTTGTTGGACCTCACTGCGGCTTTCGACTCCTTGCCACATAACTGCCTCCTGTACAGGTTATAGGAGTGTGGCCTGGGTGGCATGGTTCTGAAGTGTTTCTCCTTCTTTTTGGAGGATAGATCCCAAGAGGTCTGGACTACCCCTTTTCCTGCACCCATTCCTTCTATGAAGGTGGGTGTCCCTCAGGGTTCAAATTTGAGCCAAACACTTTTCAACCTATATATGTCTCCCCTTGCAGAAGCATGGCTGATGAAGGGTGTTACCCATAAACCGGTCCCAGGATGCTTGTTTCTAGTTCAGAGAAGAACTGGCTTGGCAGATCAGACTGGACTGTTCCCATGAGGCAAACGGTCAAGACTGATTTGCATATAGCTGGGTCTGAACTGATGTGGCAAAGTGGGATAAATAATGATGATGGATTTAACCCAGATCTGTGACTGGGGGTGAGTGTCTGAAAAGTTTCAGCGCTCCGTCCATCATCTCTTTATGTTTGCTTTGTTTGCCCTAAGTTGGTAGGGTATGCCCAGATGTAGGTCCCTTGCTCAATTTTCCACTAGATTCAAGCTAGCCTGGCTGCTGGAGGGTGTTCCCTAACAATCGGACCCAGGATGCTTGTTTCCGGATCAGGGAAGACCTGGCTCGGTAGTTCAGGCTGGACTGTTCCCATGGGGCACAGGGTCAAGACTGATTTACATCTAGATGGGTCTGAACTGAGGTGGTGAAGTGAGCTAAAGTTTGATGATGGATTCCACCCAGATCTGTGACTGTGGGTGAGTGTCTGAAAGGTTTCACCGCTCCGTCCATCATCTCTTTGTGTTTGCTTTGTTTTCCCTAAATTGGCAGGGTATTTATCACCGAATCCTGGCTGGATGAGGAATCAGCCCCAGAAATATTGGAGGCGTTGCCTCCAGGTTATGGGATATGTAGGCTGGATAGAGTCATCGGGAGGGGGGTTGGGATTGCTGTGATCCATAAGGGTGACATCAAGTGTACCCTGGAGGCGGCACCCATTCTGGAATGGGAAGTGGGTGTCTTCTCCATAATGATCAACAATAATTATATTATTAAAGGTCTATTGGTGTATAGACCCCCTGGAGTCAGTACTCAGTTTCTCGCCAGCCTTATACAAAATTTACTTCCCTCAGCCATGCGCTATGACAAATTCCTATTATTAGGGGATTTTAATCTACATTTTGAGGATGCCTCCAATATCCATGCCCAGGAAGCTCGCCACGATCTTCGCACCTTGCATTTAATTTTAAAATCTGAGCTACCCACACATCGGCTGGGTCACTTGTTAGATCCTATCTTTTGTAATTGGGAAGCTGTGAAGGTTGATCCACCGGAACCGCTGATCTGGACGGATCATTTGATAGTGCCATTTTACTTTGAATGCCCTGTGGGCATTAAGTATGAGATGCGGGGTGGCACCTCCAAAAAACAGAGGAAGTGGGCCAAGTTTTCTTCTGTAAGCTTTGCTGCATCTCTGGTTCAGGAGGGGCCCCCAGAAGGACTCGGATCTAACATTGATGAGGCTAGTGAAGCACTGGACCAGCGCATTCAGCGTACCCTGGATAAAACGGCCCCGTGGTCCAACATGGAACCCGCGCGGCGAAAGAAATTGGCAGCATGGTTCAATGGCGAACCCAAAGCGGCCAAGACGGCCTGTAAACGACTTGAAAGATTATGGAGAAAAAATTACTCGTCGGCTTCTGAGAGGGAGTATAAAGAAGGCTTGAGAGGGTATCACGCCCTTATAAGGAAAATTCGGGCCGCTTATTATACGGAGCAGATTGATAAGGCTGACTGCTCTGCTAAAGAGCTCTTCCTAGTCTACAAAGAAATATCATCTTTGGAGTCTACAGGAGAACAGGATGTGGTTTCAGTACAATCCTGTAATCAGATAGCTGATTTTTTTCACAAAAAAGTGCATGATATCTACTCTACCTTTCCCGCTGAGGCTAGGACGCGCCCCTTAGGCAGGGAGTCATCTGGGGAAGTTTTCTTGGTAGAACACAGTTTGAGTGCTTTTACAGTTCCTGGGGGGAGCTGTTAATCAATGTAGCCAGAGGGGTTAAATCTGGTTCCCCACGTGATCCGGCCCCAGCTAAGATCTTAAGAGGTAATATGGAGGTGTTACTCCCGTATACCAGACACCTCTTATCGATATCTTTTGAATCTGACAGGGTGCTGATGAACTGGAAACAAGCTGTGGTCCTTCCTCTTAAGAAAAAAGCCCATATTAGTATGTCCCAGATGAGTAACCTACGACCGATCTCTCTTCACCCGTTTTTTGCCAAGATAGCTGAAAAGCTGGTCAACCAGCAACTCTCTGCATTTATTGAGGCTCGCAGGCTTCTACATCACACACAGGCAGGATTTCGAGCCTGCCACTCTACAGAATCTGCGCTCCTATTTTCCATGGAAGCCTTGCGCAAACACGTGGATGAGGGTCAGACAGCGGCACTGATTCTTTTGGATCTCAGTGCCGCGTTTGACACTGTGGCGCACCATACTCTACTTCAGTGTTTGAGGCAGGGTGGAGTGGTGGGGCTGGCATGGAAATGGCTGTAATTCTTCCTCTCTGAGCGCAGCTTCTATGTTGAGCAGGGCCCCCACAGGTCAGAGGCTTTTGACCTGAATCAAGGTGTCCCACAGGGCTCGAGTCTCAGCCCCACCCTTTTTAATCTGTATGTGGCGCCGGTAGCATATATTGCGGAACAGTACGGGGTGGAGGTTGTAACCTACGCCGATGATACTCAGCTGGTTGTGGCTCTGACACAGCCAGCTGTGCATGCGGCGGGTAGGTTTGCGGCTTGCTTACAGAACTTGGCTAATTGGATGGCCAAAAATTGCCTCAGACTTAATGGGGATAACACCGAGGTGCTCATAGTAGGTAGGTCCCCATCAGTCTGGACCTCTGCGTGGTGGCCGCAGGAACTAGGGCCCCTGCCGGTTCCTAGGGATCAAGTTAAAAACCTTGTCATGTGTATCGACTCTAAAATCTTGCTCGACTATCATGCTAGGCGCGTGGCAGGTACCTGCTTTGGCATTCTTCGCAGTCTGAGGAAAACACTCGACATGCTCCCGATGTCAGCTAGGAGGGCCCTGGTCCATGCCTTGGTCACCTCCAGGCTGGACTATGGGAACGCCCTCTATCTGGGAGCAAGCGCGAGGTGTCTCCAGAGACTGCAGTATATACAGAATGCCGCCGCACGCCTGATACTGATCTGATGATCCCTAGGGGAAGCCCTACAAAACAGGCATTAAGGGCACTACACTGGCTGCCTATTAAAGAGAGGATCCAGTTTAAGTCCCTCTGCATTAGTCACAAAATTGTTCAGGGAACTGGCCCCAGTTTCCTGCACAGCCTGTTAACTCCGTATGAGCCCGCTAGACTACTGAGGTCGCAGGGTGCTGTTCTGCTACAGGTCCCCAAGATCAGAAGGGCGCGCAGTTGGAATACTCTTCCCCTCAGGCTCCACATGGAGCCTGTGGAGGCAGCCTTCAGGAAGGACCTTAAAACTCTGTTGTTCCATATGGTTTAGATTGCTTGGGGGTCAGTATTTTGGTTGGGAGTACTTGGGCCACTGGAAGCGCGGGGACACACTGGCTAGTGTAACCAGGCACTATATAAGCTCAGTTTATTATTATTATTATTATTATGCCCAGACAGCGGCCCCTTGCTCACTTTGCCACTGGATTTACGCTAGCCTGGATGATGAAGAGTATTACCCAGAAACCGGTCCCGATATGCTTGTTTCCGGTTCAGGGAAGACCTGGCTAGGCAGTTCGGGCTGGACTTTTCCCATGAGGCACAGGGTCAAGACTGATTTGCATATAGATGGGTCTGAACTGAGGTGGTGAAGTGAGCTAAAGAATGATGATGGATTCAACCCAGATCTGTGACTGGGGGTGAGTGTCTGAAAATTTTCAGCGCTCCATCCATCATCTCTTTGTGATTTTACTTTGTTTTTCCTAAGTTGGCACGTTATGCCCATACGTGGGTCCCTTGCTCACTTTGCCACTGGATTCAAGCTAGCCTGGCTGATGAAGGGTGTTACCCAGAAACTGGTCCCCGAATGCTTGTTTCTGGTTCAGGGAAGACCTGACTTGGCAGTTCGGGCTAGACTGTTCCCATGAGGCACAGGGTCAAGACTGATTTGCACATAGCTGTGTATGAACTGAGGTGGTGAAGTGAGCTAAAGAATGATGATGGATTCAACCCAGATCTGTGAATGTGGGTGAGTGTCTGAAAGGTTTCACCGCTCCGTCCATCATCTCTTTGTGTTTGCTTTGTTTTCCCTAAATTGGCAGGGTATTTCCCTAGACAGGGGTCCCTTGCTCACTTTGCCACTGGATTTAAGCTAGCCTGGTTGATGAAGGGTATTACCCAGAAACCGGTCCCAATATGTTTGTTTACGGTTCAGGGAAGACCTGGCTAGGCAGTTCGGGCTGGACTGTTCCCATGAGGCACAGGGTCAAGACTGATTTGCATATAGATGGGTCTGAACTGAGGTGGTGAAGTGAGCTAAAGAGTGATGATGGATTCAACCCAGATCTGTGAATGGGGGTGAGTGTTTGAAAGGTCTCAGCACTCCGTCCATCATCTCTTTGCGTTTGCTTTGTTTGCCCGAAGTTGGCAGGGTATACCCAGATGTGGGTTCCTTGCTTACTTTGCCACTGGATTGAAGCTAGCCTGGCTGATGAAGGGTGTTACCCAGAACCCGGTCCTAGGAAGCTTGTTTCTGGTTCAGGGAAGACTTAGCTTGGCAGTACGGGCTGAACTGTTCCCATGAGTCACAGGGTCAAAACTGATTTGCATATAGCTGGGTCTGAACTTATGTGGAGAAGTGAGGAAAAGAATGATGATGGATTCAACCCAGATCTGTGACTGGGGGTGATTGTCTGAAAAGTGTCAGCGCTCCGTCCATCATCTCTTTGTGTTTGCTTTGTTTGCCCTAAGTTCGCAGGGTATGCCTAAACGTGGGTCCTTTGCTCACTTTGTCACTGGATTCAAGCTAGCCAAGTTCATGAAGGGTATTACCAGTCAGTCAGTGAAAGCTTTTATTTCGGTTAAAAACCATAAAAAGACAGTTTACAATTTCATAGTCTAATTTAAAAAAGACAAGTTAAAAACTGTTAAAATAATCACGGTAAAAACGGTATCATAAAAGTACATATGGACAGTAAAAAACAGTATAAAACCAGTACACCCAAAACATGGTATCAAACATAAAATATTAGCTAGGGTCCCACACAGTGGATACCTCTACCATGGTCAAGAAAAAAACCTTTAGCTATTAAGGGGTGTTTTTAGACTTCCTTTTAAAATTGCACACCTAATATACCACATAGAAATGAGGAACCTTGATGTAGCGAACACGGCCAAGGCCGTGGTGTCCGTTCTTAGAATTCTCAACACTGCCCTAAAGTCTCTGAGACCTCTGGACCTGCAGTACTGGACTATCCATTTAGCCCTTGCACCGCGGTAGGAGGGGCAGAAGAGCAGAACGTGCTGATCGGTCTCCTCTGCAGCCGCGCACCCGGGGCAAGTGCTCACTGGTTGCGTACTCCTCGTCCATTTATGTGTGAGGCCCCTAAGCGGCAGTGTGCCATGCCTAAATTGGATGTATAGCTTCTTGGCCAGCGGAGGCTGGATATCGTCTAAGAATTTCTCAAATCATGGGAGCGCCTTGAAATCCAGAAAGTGCTCGGTCAGCCTACCCATAGAAGGATTTGTGAATACACTAGCGAGGCGATGTTGATTTAAAGCTAGACTCAAGGATTTTTTGGAGATCTGGGTTCAGGCCGCCTCGGGAGACTTCCACAGGTCCCCCATTCCAAGTGCTAGAGTAAGATGTTTGATATAACTTAGCCATGGGATCTTTCCCACTCCACTTACGGACAGGAGATCGCGCAGATCCTCTCTGAAGCTCTTTAATTCTGGAGTGGACCAGAGCCATCTCCAGTATAGCAGTGGACAGTTCGAAATGATATCCTGTATGGGCACTAATCCCAAATCGAACCTTAGAGAAGTTGAGGGGTACTCCTTGGGAGACGCAAGATCCGTCTAATGAAACTATTCTCCGTAAGCGAAAGTGAGGGAGTACTGGTATGCCCCCAAAGGTCCGCCCCATAAGTCGCACCCCCTCGTGCCTGCACTTTGTATATTTCAACCGGCGGACCCACTAATTTCTGGGATGTTTTATTAAAAACTTTAAGAATACCACCCAAGGATTGTGATAATTTCAGGTTCGCTCTGGCTACGTGTGAGGACCAGTCCATTTTATCATTAAGGGTAACCCCCAGATAATTAAATGTGGACACTCAGTCCAAAGGCAGTCCATCCATGTGGGGATAGGGGCAATTTGATTTATTTTTAAGGTTATACAGCATGTACTTGGTTTTGGAGACATTGATCTCCAAATCCCTCATTCTGCAGAAGCCACAGAAGGCCTCCAATGTTCGCTGAATACCCCCAAAAGATTTTGTTGTAGGAGGGTATCATCAGCGAACATTAGTGCCGGTATCTTCCGCCCTGCCAGACTGGGGGAGTCCAAGTTCCTAGCCCCTGCTAGATGTGTGATCAACCCATTAAGATATAGGGAAAAGAGCGTAGGGGCCAGAACGCACCCCTGTCTCACGCCTTTGTCGACAGGGAACTGTGCCGACAGCTCCCCACCTTTACCGAACCTGACCCTGGCATAGTTACCCACATGCATTTGCCTAATGAGATCACACAAGTAGGTCAGGGCACCCAGTTCCAGGAGCAAAGCCCAAAGCTTGTCCCTGTTAACTAGGTCGAATGCGGACCTAAGGTCCACAAAAATCTAAAACAAACTACCTGCCCCTAGAACAACAGTCCTCCAGTATATGAGCTGGAGCCTGAACAGTTGATCAATCGTAGATACTCCCGCCTGGAATCCTGCCTGCAGGGAGGTTAGGATGTGGTGGTCATCCATCCAATTCTGCAACCTGAGCAGAAGGACTCGGGCGAAGATCTTCTGCAATACATCGATCAAACTGATGGGTCGGTAATTTGCAGGGTCAAGGGGGGAGGCCTTCTTATAAATGGGAATGATTTCCGCACCCAGCCATGTATGGGGAATATCCAGACCCTGCATGATGGCGTTAAACAGGACACACATGTAGGGTGCCCAGACCCTTTGTTCGGACCGATAAAGGTCACCAGGGATTCTGTCCAGCCTTGGAGCTTTCCCAGCAGCCAGGCTTTTAAGCGCTGCATTTACTTCCAGCAAGGTGCACGGATAGTTAACTTGGGTTATGCCCCTCAGCTGCTGGATCGGCTAGGGGATCAAGCGAATATAGGGGTTTAAGTGGGCAAGCCACGTATCCTCGCTGAGATTAGGTGATATGGCTGGCATCTCTGTCACCGATCCCCCTCTAACCAGGTTCCAGAAAGATCTATAGTCCCGGGTGGCAAGGGCCCTGCTCACCTTGTCCCACCTATCCACCTCCCATTGAGATTTGGCCTCTGTAACTAGAGTTTTGTAGTTTTGTCTAGACTTCTTAATTTGTCTGGGTGACCCCATTTTAACCTCCTTTACTAGCATGGTTTTCGCCTCCCTACAGTTTTTATTGAACCAATGTTGTTCGTTCTTCCGGGCCCCAGGCCTACCCAGATTGTAGGTGTAGAAGTATCCTACCAGTGCGGAAAGAAGCTCATTATGGGTGTGCTGGAGGGCTGCGAGGCTCGATGGGTCTAGATTGAGCCCTGTCATGTCACTAGCCGCTACTAGAGCCCCAGCTACGTGATTAGAGATTTCTGCTAACGTGTCCGGGCTAATGCCACCTTCGCTCAGCCAATTCGTCTGCCTCCCGCCATTTGCAGGTAGTTCTCATTTTGTGAGGGTTCCACTATCGTCTGTGTATTGTGTGCCCCTAGGTGGATGGCCAATTCCAGCGTTAGGAGATTGTGGTCACTCTCGACCCGGGGGATTACCCTAAACGATTTTACTTTTGCCCAATATTCTACATTGACCAGGATGTAATCTATTGAGGTGCTTCTGTCTCATCTATTAAAAGTGTAAGCACCCGGTATTTCAGGTAGCAGTCTACCATTGCACGCCCTAAGGGAATTAGAAACAACCAAATTATTGATTGCAAGGACCAATGGGGATAATCGCTTTGCTGGATACATGTGGCATTCAGAGATTGACCAAATCTCGTCCTCCTCGGTCGTGACCGGGGGAATCCCCCAGAGTGGCTCAAAGTGACAGTTAAAATCTACGCCTATCACCTTGTTATAAGAGGAGGGGAAGGATAAGAGTAGTGCCTCCAGGGCCTCTAAAGTGGATAATCCTAGCTTGAGTGGAGTCGGGCGTAAATAAATGTTAATTACGGCCACCACTGAAGCATCCTTAAGTGTAAGGAGAATGCATAGGATATCAGGGCTGTGTGTATCAACTATCTTGACCCATGTGTACTGCTACCCTAGTGCATAGTACTCCTGATGGTCTTCCCCTAGGACCCTGCACTGCCGGTGTGTGATAGGACACAAATCCTACCCTACATGGGGTAGACAAGAGCCAGGTTTCCTGGAATAGGCATATATCATAGCCGTCCATCAGCTCTCCCCACTCCGGGATCTGTAATTTTGCCCCCAGCCCTGCCACGTTCCAGGACCCAATCAAGGAGGAGCTGAGGGATGCCTGGCCACCGGGGGATTCCGGTTGTGAGTCAGAGGGTGGTGGTGGACCACGCTGGCAAACACCCGGCTCCCGATCCCCCCCAGAAGCATTCTGGCTCATTGGTGGGCATGGGGATGAAAAACCGACCTCTATGGGGCACTGGTTTAGATCCTCAGACTCTGCTTTATTGCTAGAATCTCCCTCACTCAGCCTCTCCGAGGAATGGTTAGCCGTGGCATTGTCTTCCCCTTGTGGTATTAGTCAGTCAACGTAGCTCAGTGCCCTATATCTATTGGCCACCGGCACATTATACTCCCAACCATAGCCATTTAAATGAGGAGGGGGTTTCGCCATGGTCTGTGGATAAAAGTACCCCAAGTGGTGAGTACAGATCTTGCTCGTATTTTCGAACCCGCCATTACCTAAAATGTGTTTGACCACCTGAGTGTCCATGAAATTAATGATAACACAGTCACCTCCTATGTCCTTGTGTCTGGTGCCCAGCCAGCTGACTCTGCGTACAAAGAGGATCTCCCCCTGCCCCGGTCCTACTCTTGGTCTATGCCGATTTAGCCAAAATGTGGTTTTGTTTTTTAGCTCTAGGTAGGATTCGGTGGAGCTTGTTTCCAGGGGTGGAACTCCTGTAAGCACCACCACATAAGGCATAGCCTCAGGCGGGAGCTGGGGACGTGGAGCAGGTTTTAATGAACTCTCAACTTGTCGTTTCTGGGGGGCAGGGGGCACAGGTTAACCATCAGCACGTGACCGCATCACTGGTGCTACCAAGGGTGGAGGCGGTACACCTGTTAATGGAGCAATTGCTTTGGGTGCCTCAGATGGACAAGGGGTACCAGCAGATCTATTTGGTACACTTGTGGGTTTCTGCAAGACTACATGGGCCATAACGTGTGGTGGATTAGTTGTTTGTATGGGAGGGCTACCCACCAGACCCATGGCCGCTGGAGTACCTGAAGTGGAAGCTGTATCCTCTCCCGTGACGTGGTTCCCCTGTGAGCTAGCTTGCTGCAGCTTCCTTGGGCATTTATTAGAGACAAGAGACAGGATTCTATCTAGTCTTGATGATAAGGGTTTCACATAAGAACTAATTACTTGTTCTGTGTAAGCCTGCAAATCAGTCATCAAGTGTGTGACCCAACGAGGTGGTGTGGAGGAGAGGCGGGGGGGGGGCTGGCTCGGACTGTACTCTAATGGGAGAATATAATTTCTTCCTCTTCGTGTATTTTCTTGTCGTTTTTGTTTTTTCCTTTTGGGGCTAAGCACGGAGTCATTGGATTCAGTTGGATGGGGAACCAATGGAGAGGGTGGATCAGAAACAATCACCTCCAGTATGATCTGGGCAGACGGTAGCTCAAAAAAGGAGGGCATTTGGTAAGCGGTCGACTCAAATGGATTAGCAATGGTCGTAGAGGCGTCACCTTCTAACCGTGGGAGAACTAATGCAGGGGTTGAAGATAGACGCCTTTCCCTATCTTTGATGGCCGTTGCTACTGCTCCTATGGTTTTCTGGTATCTAGAAACAACAATGGTCCCCAAGAGTATATAAATTCAGAATCAGATAAACAATAGTCCACAATGGGAACTATATTGGCCACTGTCCAGCCGGACAGGGTAGTTTATTTTTTACAATGAAACAAATATTGGGGTGTGGAAGGGCACAGTCCTGTACCGTTTTTAGGAACAAACAGGGAGAGTTTTTAGGCAAGAAGGAGCATGATTGGCCACTTGTAATTCAGTAGACATTGAAAGTAGTGCCAATAAAAGTGCTAGACACAGCGTAAGTCAGACATAATAGTAGGGCTGTGAAAACACTTAAAACAAGTCGACGTTTCGATCCCTTATGCTCAATGTTGCGGGATCATCATCAGGACTAACAATACATACATTTGCTTGCCTGGTATAAACATTTAAACACACAACCGCCCATATGGGTCGGGGGGTTTTTCAGGGAATTTTAATTAGTTGAGATAGGTCCTCGTTTTGATAATCTCCTGTTTAATACAGGTAGTTCCGTTATGTCCACCTCATTTCCATTAGGACGGATTTTTCTTGCGGCGGAAATTGGCCTATTAGGTCCGATAATGATCAAAACGAGTCAGTGGGAGGCGGTGCCTCCGTAGTGTCTGAGGTCCCTGGGTGCTCTGCCGAGTCGCAGTCACTAATAGGCCAATTTCCGCCGCAAGAAAAATCCGTCCTAATGGAAAGCAAAGAGTATGTTAATGTCCTATATCTAGTCCTCCTGGAGTACCTATTGAATACATTACCTGTTGTCCAGAATGTGGCTGCTAGGGCGATCCTTCTGCTTAAACCTAGGACTCAGATCTCTCGACACCTGAAAGCTCTGCACTGGCTCCCCGTGAGAAGAAGAATTTGCTTTAAAGCCTTGGTCTTGGCCTTTAAGGCACTACAGCGCACGGGTGCCCACTATCTCAGAAAGAGAGTCACACACAAAACCCCCGCAGAAGCTTGAGGTCATCCTCACTGAATGTGGCGGCTGTCCCTAAGTTTTCCTGCACACGTATAGGAGGCTGCTCCTTCCAAGTGCAGGTCGCCTGAGTCTGGAACCTCCTGCCGGCGACACTCAGACAGGTGACTGACCTACTTACCTTCAGGAAGTTGCTTAAAACCTGGCTCTTCCAACATCTACCTTAAGTGTTCCTCCCCTCCAGAGACAGCAGAAGCCTAGTTCTGAGGTTCTCTAGCACCGGGACAATCTGTCTGGGTAGCTGTGCGCTTTATAAATACCTCTCATATCATATCATCATTATGAATGGAGTAACAAAATACAAAAATGAAAGAGATGTTTTTATTTGAGGCCTTCCCCACAGGGTACAAAGTTGAAAATGTTCCCATTAATGGATGCTTTTTGTGAGAGATATGTGCCTTTCTTTTGTTTAGTTTTTACATATTCTGATAGTATTGTGTGTAGATCAAAAACTTATATTTGATAATGAAACTCAATATTCAGGTATGTGAATTGTACTTAATTTGGAGAAAAAAAATATTGAAAAGTATATGTATATGTGAGAATGTTATAACAGAGTATCAAATATTTTGATAAAATATTGAAATTATATTAGGTAATGTAGCTGTGGTTTTGTGACTGGCATTGTATGTTTAGTAACAGGTGACTAAGATGCTTAATGTGTGTATGAGAATGTGACAGTTTGTCTGATTTGCAGACTAGGTGTGTGAGAAGTTGGTCCATAATCTGTTGCGTGGAATTAGTTTGCTGTACATTTGCTGCATACCACATGGTGTAATTGGTAGGTAATAGTCTATAGATTAAGAGTTAAACTTTAAATTAGCAAGGTGTTAGAAGATGTGGAAATATTTACATTTGTACATATGATGTGCTGTTCTCAAACACTTACCCAGTAACTACTTGTGTACGTAGCAGATTCAAACATAGTCACCGTCACATCTATATTGCTCTCTTTTCCGTAACACAGCCACTGAGGTGTTTGTTTAATGCCACAGAGATATTTAGAGTCAGAAAGGAACTGAAATTGATAGTCACATACCAGCATAGTTACTTAAATTTCTCATGTCACTACTACAGATGTCCTCCTACAGTTTCTCAGATATGTTGGCAAGTACACAAGCTTCTCATTCATGTAGAGAAATACTCTTTCAAACATGGATAATGCTTGGTAGTACAGGCCCTGTATGTGCACTTTCACTTGTAGCTTGATTTGCATGTAAGAGCTATTTGTCAAGTCCTAAATCCAAGTTTCAGTATGCTCAAGTCACACCTGAGAGATGCTGTAGGTGTGCTATAAAGCATGCTGTTTTGTGCTTAAAAATTAGAGATGTTCTTTTCAGTTCACTTAGTTACTTCTACACTGTATACCCCAAGAAGCACTACGTAGAGTATGCCATCCCTAAAGCAACTGACATACATATTCAGAAAAACATGTTTCTATTTCAGCTCTTGAGACAGCTACAGAAGCATCTATATATTCAGTCACTAACTAGAAACTATTAATACATGCAGCAGAATCAAACGTAGTTGCAGGCACACCTACGAAACTCTGTATTGCCCAACACAGGACAAGTAGTTCTGCAGCCACTTACATAAATACACTTAGACAGCCATAGCGGTAGTGTAGCATGCAGTTACATGCCAGCACATTTACTTATACATCCATTGGCACTGATAGAGGTGGCCTTCTACATTATCTCATATATGTAGGCAAGTGCTGACAATCTTTACAACCATGAAGAGGAATTGTATTTAAAAATGGGTGATGGCTAGTATTGAAGACCTGTCTGTGCACTGTCACTGCAGGTTTCACTTAGCATGTTATAGGTGTTTCTGGAGTGTTTAACCAACTGTTTAGTGCACATAACACACTTTTAAATTATGATGGGAGTATGCCATAAAGGATGCTGTTTTGTGTTTAAGTGGTTGCCAGATGTCCTCTTGAGTTGAATAAGTTAATTGAGCCCTTCGATGCCCCTATCTAAGTACTACATAGAGTATACACCCCTAAAGCAACTGATATACTGATATAACCTAATGAGACAGCTACAGAAGCCCATATAGATTCAGTCACTTACTAGAAGAAGGAAAAAAATCTAGGTATAATGGTGGATAAAAGACAGCACATTGAGGACCAGACAAAAGCCACAACCTCTGCCACCTTTAATTCCCTTACACTACTAAAAAAGGTCAAACCTTTCCTGCCAGAAGACAGTTTATGAACAGTTGTCTCATCCATTATCTTATCCCGGCTGGACTACTGCAATGGGCTCTATTTAAACATCCTAGAGAGATATCTACACAGATTGCAGATCCTGCAAAATGCAGCAGCAAGTCTGGTGACAGGCACCCCCCAAATTCGTATCGGTAGCCAAAGAAATTAAAAGATTACACTGGCTGCTCATTAGGAAAAGGGTGCACTTTAAGTCACTTTGTATTGTCTTTAAGGCTCTACATGGTCAGGGTCCTGATTTTTTGAATCTCCAGTTTCAATGGTACGATCCCAAAGGAACCCTACATTCACTAGGAGCCAAACTAGTGAGCTTACCACCCATGAAGAAAGCCTCGTGGGGGGGAGAAGTTTCATTAAAGGTGCGGCCAAAGCGTGGAATGCCCTCCCCTGGAGTTTGAGGAACTCTACTGACCTCCTCACTTTCAGAAAACTCAAAACCTGGCCTTTTAACTTGTAATTTCCTACAGCTACATGTTTCCATGCCACTGATGTTCTCAGTAGAATTGAGCTACTAGCGCCAAGACACCTCCGGGTAACTGTGCGCTCTACAAATATAATTAACATAACATAACAGAAACTGCTTATGTCTGCAGAAGACTCAAAAGTAGTTGCAGTCACACATTCATAGCTCTCTATTCCCTTACAGAGGAACTGAAGTATTTGCACAGCCACTCACATACACATACAGGCAGCCATAGAGCTACTAAAACTCATAGTAACATGCCAGCACATTTCCTCAAACATCTTATGGCACCCATACAGGTGTACTGCTACACTCGTTTTCATATGTAACAAAGTACCGACACAACCGTCTGAACCATGCAGAGTATAGTTCGGGAAATCATGGGTGAGGGCTACTAGAGCTGACACTGTCTGTATATTCTTTAAAAAAAATTATAAATATTTTTATTAACAAACTTGGCAATACATTTAGATATCATACGACAGATTACAGTCTCCATACATATATTGGGGTAGCATTCACTCTCAATACATTTATAATACGGTACTGCATTAACGATATCAATGTCGTCCACAGTTCTCCTCCGACTAGTCTTTAGAAAGGAATACTTCTTTCACAATAAATTATTTATGCAGGCCCCAATTTCCTCTATACTTTGTCCAGCAACCCAACGTTTTGTCTCATTTCTTAGGGTAACATCTGCTCTGAAACACCACTTTTTCAGCTGCACAGCATCCGTCCAGATCTTCACTCCACTGAATCACTGTTGGTTCTTCCCCTCCCTTGCTATGTTCTATTTTGATACAATGTATGCTCTCTTAAACCAGAGTGTTACATATTTACACCATCTATCTTCTCCTGTCACACATAAAATATGCCATTTTGTATCCATTGGGGCTTCTTGTCCCACTACCTCTGCCATTATCTAGGTTATTTCTTTCCAGTACTGTTTTTTTTTTTTTTTTATCCTCATCTGCCCGACACACGTCCCTTAGATGCGAAGAAGACAACCCGACCAGCTCACTGCCATTGGGAGCAATGCCCTGGAAATTGAGCCGCTACACACCTTGGCAGAACTTTTTATGAGTTGGTGAGTACGACCATGCATCTTAATGACGATCTCAAGGCAACTTCGTGCCAGTAAATCCAGTATGCAGATATCGGGATCGGGGCAGACCACTATACTGAACCATTGAGTAGATGGGCTTAATCATCGGATCTTTGGGGGGAAAAAAAAAACCCCAAGAAGACAGAGAAAGGTTCACTTCCACTCTGTCAAAAATTTCCAAAATGTGAGGTTCTGGGCTCTACATGTTCTTTTCAAGTCTAGCTTGGAAGTTTCATAAAGTGAGGTTAGCCATGTGGAGTGAGTGGGAGAGGTAATATCCACCCAGTGCATACATATCTGCCGTCTTGCCAACAGGATGGCATAAAATATGAAGGACCGCGCTACTCCAGTGATGTTCTGGTCCAGGCCAAAAATAACAAGTGATAAAGTTAAGGAAATGTTGGTCTTAATAATTGAATCCAAAGTTGCTTTGATCTCCATCCAATAAGTCGATATGTGGGGGCAGTCCCAAAACATATGTATATCGGAAGCTGCTAACAATTGGCATTTATTACAGCATTTCCCCTCTTGATATTTGGATAAACGTAAAGGGGAGAGATATGCCCGGTGTAAAGTAAACAGGTGGTTTCGTCTAAGCCAAGCGGGTTTGACCAATTTATACAAAAGGGAGAAAGATTCTGCCCACCAATCCTCGTCTAGTGCCACAATTTCTCTACCCCATAGTTCCGTTGGGAGATTAAAGTCCCCATCTATCTCTTCCAGTATGGACCAATACCAGAGAGCCACCTCCTTACCTCCTATCTGTTTTTCGACTAATTGTTGTTCTAGAGGACTAATTCTGCCGGTATTAGGGTCTTTCCTGATTAATTCTCTGGCCCAGCTACTAATTTGTGTGTATTTAAATCTTGATAGTGTCGGCCCTGCTTTCTCCCTAAGGTCTTCCCACCCTATCAAGATGCCTCCATATAGCAATTCACCCCATCTAAGAAGCCAGCTGTAATTAGGGGGGTTGCCAGAGAATCTTGCAGGCACAATGGAAGCCCAGGAGAATCCCAAATCTGAGCGTGGTTAGAGTAGTACGCCAACCCCACTCTACGTTTAATTTGTACCCATGACTTCAGTTGTGTTAATAGAGTCTTCAGCCTCACCTTTTTAAAAAACTTTTGATCTCCAAATTTAAATAAAAACCCATCTAATGGGAGGTTTGCCCCTACCAGCATTGCCTTGAATAATTTCCCATTTGAAGTGAGATCTAGTGACTTCAAGAGCATTCTTGAGTGGGAGAGCTGGAATGCCCAAGAGTAGTACTGCAAGTCTGGGAGGGCCAATCCACCTTTTTCCCTCCTCCTCCTCAGTTTTGTCCAAGCCAACCTCGTGGCTTTATAGCCCCAAATGAAGGAATGTATTTCTTGTTGGCACTTAAGAAGTTGCTTAGAGTCAAATGCAAGGGGAATTGTGTTAAAAATAAAGGTCAGTTTCGGAAGGATAGACATCTTTACAATGTTAACTTTCCCGAAAATTGATAATCTAAGCCCCACCCATGATCTCAAAAGGGCCCTACACTCTCTGGCGACCAGATCTAGGTTAGCTTTAGCTAAGACTTTAATATCTTGCGTTATTTTCACTCCAAGATAACGGATTGAACGGATTGAGGGCGTCACCCCAACACCCGGATTGGCGATATTCCACGTCATAAGCTCAGTCTTATCGGCATTGATATCGTAGCCCAAAATAGTTCCGAATTCCTTGGCCTTTTTGACCACTATGGGAAAAGCGTTTGCTGGATCACTGGTGTAAATAACAATATCATCAGCATATAGCCCTATTTTCCTTTCCCATCCGCCGAATTTAAATGAAGAAATTCTTGAGTCATCCCTAAAGGATTGTGCAAGTGGCTCAATGTATATGCTAAAAAGTAAAGGGGACAAGGGACACCCCTGTCTTGTTCCCCTAGTAATCTGAAAGGGCTGGGTACATACACCATTGACCATGATGCTTGCACTAGGATTTGTATACAGGAGTCCAATTGATCTCCGAAAATTTGGACCAAATTCAAATTTCTTCATGGTCTCGGCTAAATAAGCCCAGTTTACTCGATCAAATGCTTTAGTAGCGTCGAGGGTCATAATGGCCATAGGAAGAGAAAACGTAGAGGCTATGTCCACTGCCCCAATTAAGTCATACGTAAGGTCCGAAAGTTGTCTACCCTTTATGAATCCCTTCTGGTCTGTATGAATTATTGAGCCAACCTCACGTCCCAACCGATTCGCCAACACAGCTGCAAAGAGCTTGTAATCGCTATTTAGAAGCGAGATTGGCCTATAGGAGCCACACTTAGCTGGATTTTTCCCGGGTTTCGGGATCAGAACAATAATCGCCTCGCCCCATGATTTAGGAGGGGTCACACCATTTACTAAGATGTCGTTAAAAAGTCTTGTCAGCACAGAAACTATTTCGGGATCTAGTACGCAAAATAATTCGCCAGGGAGACCATCAGGGCCTACTGCCTTACCCCTCTTCACCTTTTTAATGCTTTCCCTCACTTCTTCCTCTGAAATAGGCCTTTCAAGACGGTCTCTTTGTTCAGAGCTAAGAGTGGGAAGAGTAATCTTCTCCAACCATCTAGATGTTAATATCGGGTCCACCGAGATCTCCTCCTTATATATTTGCTGGAAAAACTCCAAGAATGCTTCTCCAATATCTCTGATGGAAGATCTTTCAAGTGTCTCCCCCTCTAAAATGATGTGCTTTATGTGTTTCTTGGCCTGATCCGATTTAATTTTCCATGCTAGGACCTTACCCGCGGACTCACCGTACTCAAAGTTGGAAAACTTACTTGCTTCCCATCTCAATGCAACCCTCTCTTGAAGAATATTATCTAGTTTCTCTTTTAGGTTTTTACGCTGCTCCTGCTCTATAATGGTTCCAATTCCGGAACCAATACGTTGGTCCAAGGATGAAATATCCTTTTCGATATTGGCGTTCTTTGCCCTATATATTCTCCCTCGATAAGAGGCCCTGTTAGTTATATAACCTCTCAAATAAGCTTTATAGGCCTCCCATACTATATTTAACTGGGTAGAGTTTATATTGGTATCCATGAAAAATTTTGTTTCTTGGATGAGGAGGTCAGTTTCTTCATCCTCTAAGAGAGTCGTGCGGTCAAATGACCATAGAGTCTGAGAGGGTTGCTGAGCCGTTTGTAAAGAGAAAAATATAGCGGAGTGATCTGATAAGTGTGAGGGCAGGTATGTTAAGTCCTTTAGGGGGTCTCTTAATGAATAACTAAAAAGAGCGTAGTCAATTCTCGACTTATGATTATATTTATGATTATGGTATGATACCCCAAGTGCTTCACCTGCTCTCTCCCTCCATGGGTCCGCCAATCCGAGCGTTGACATAACAACCCCCAATACCTGCCTGGATTTCTTATAAGTTAATGCCCTTGAGTTGGGAGATTTATCCAATTTTGGGTTAAGTGCCAAATTAAAGTCTCCCATCCAGATTATTGGACCTTGAGTTGTTAGGAGGTGGCTCTGAATTTTGTTCAGATATGAGGGGTCATCCTGATTAGGACCGTAATAGCCAACCAGATTATATGGTCTACCCTCTAGACTGACTTTGGAGTATAGCCACCTACCACTAAAGTCTTCCTCATGGGCAAGAATCTGAGCTCTTATTTGCTTTTTGAAAATAATTAATATACCACGAATATTCGCATTATGGTTGGTACAAATAAAACAATCTACCCATCTGATTTTACTCAACATCTCCCTCGCTTCGTGTTGAAGAAGATGAGTTTCCTGAATGACGATGACCTGTGCTGGAGAGTCTCTCAAGTATTGCAATATTCTATACCTCCTACTCTTAACACGCAGGCCATTGACATTCCAGGACAAAAATTTAATTCCCATCAGCTGATGTCCATACCCCTACCCCAGCTCATTAGGTAAGTATAGAAATTACATCTCCCAATGTGAAAAGAACAAAACAGAAATGTGTTTGGAATGATTTGTGAGTGTGGAACGGTGTATGATCGATGAGGATATTTTACAATTTTACCCCTTCCCAACCCCCTCCCCTCCCTGGAAAACCCCCCCTTAGTTATTCTGGCCATTGGTGCCAGATTTGTCTCTCTAAGGAGTCCCCCTTTGCCCAGCTCAGTTACATATATAAAATATGTTCCGGCATACCTAGGTAAGTACTTTAGGGAGAAACCATCATAATCATAGAGAACAGAAAAAGCTAGAGGTGGGTAATTGTCACAAAAAGTTTCCAGTCCGGGTTAGTGCTCTAAGAGTTTTTCCATTATTTATTTGTTTGTATATATATATATATATATATATATATATATATATATATATATATATATATATATATATATATATATATATATATTATTTTTTTTCACCTTTCCATCCCCTTATGTTCTTTTTTTTTTTTTTTTTTCTTCCCTTTCCCCAACCCTATATTCCTTTTTTTCCTCTTTTTTTTTTTTTTCCCCGTTTCCTTCCTTTTTTTTTTTTTTAATATATATATTTTTTTAAATATATAATTCAACACCCTCTGTGAAAATCCCACTTCCCCCTATCTCCCTTTCTATGTATATTCATTCTATTTCACATGTCTTTTATCTCTGTGTCTCTGTGTCTCCCTACTATTTAGTCTGAAAGCTTTACCTAGATATTTCCCTGTTGATGGTCGCTAATAGATGTCAGAAGTTCATCTGCCTCCAGTGGGGAGTGGATGTTATGCATTTTATTGTTGTACATAACCCTCAGGAAGGCAGGAAACCTCATCTGGACAGTAGCTCCCAGAGACCTAAACTTCTCCATTTTTTGACCTAACTCCCATTGTCTGTCAAGGGTAGTTTTCGACAGGTCAGACCTAACAACATAAGAGAAGTCCGGAGCTTTTAGAGCTGTAGATTTAAGTGCTAAATTCAAAATCTTCTCCTTAACAGAATAGGTTAAGAAGTTGACTAGGATCTTCCTTGGTTTAAGTCTCCCCTGTTTTAAACGGAACGGATCTCTGTGAGCTCGTTGAATGTCTTTTTCCAGGTCTTCAACAGATTCCTCCAGGTTCAGGGACTCTTTAAGCAAGGAAGCAACACATTTTTTCATTTCACCTCCCTCTTTTTCTTCTTTTCCTTCTGGAACTTTCAAAATTCGGATATTGTTCCTCCGTGAGTAGTTCTCCAAAGATTCCACTCTCTCTTTAGTTGCATTTCCATCGCGCCTTAAGTAGTTTATCTTCTCGTTTGCAGAGTCTAGTTTGGCTTTTAAGACATCTACTGTGCTTTCGAGGGTATCAGTCCTCTCCAAGAGAAGATCTACTCTCTTATCCAGTGCATCGAACGCCGCTTTTATCTCTTGCTGATTGCGCTTAGATTCAGCGAACCCACTTTTGATCTCATTTAGTAGGACTTCCAATGAAATCCTCTCCTGTGTCTCTGGAGTCTCACCCACCTTAGCATGAGGGGCTGAAAGCCCAATCTCCTCCTCCAAGATATTATCAACAGGAACCCCTGAGTCTGTGTCCAAAACTTCTAAAGGGGCAATCCCTTGGGTATTTTCTATACCACTCATCTTTCTAACCTCCTCTTGAGGTATGCAGGAGATTTCTAGGACCTGAGGCAACACCTTGAAGTATGATTTAAGTGAGGGAGTGAGCCTCACCGCACTACTTTTAGTGTGTTTGGGTTGTGGTTTAGCGCCTAGTTTTGAATCTTTTGAAACAGACAACCGAGGAGTTGTAGCTGCGGTGACTGTATTGACAGGGTTGACGGTATAGTCGCCGGAAAAAACAAAAATAGAAGGGCGCTGGGAGCCCTGGGTAGTCTCACTAGGGTCACAGTCTAAAACTTTTGCTCCCTCTTTTGCGATACCAGAATCAAGACCCACTACAGTGATGGTATCAGTAAGGGTATTATCTTCCACAATATCTGTTGCTAAAGACCGTGTCTCATCACCCCCAAACACCGAGTTCTTAGCTCCTTTAACACCTTTAACACCCCCAGACTCCTGCCCAGACACCTTACTTGAGGGTAGTGCTTGTAATGCTTGAACAGGTATTTTTCCTGCACCTTCCTCTTCTGATGCTGCCTGAGTCCTGGGTTTAGATTTAAGATGACGAGTCCTCAGATTTTTCTTTTTTTCCACGTTGGAAGCACTACCTGATTGTGGCCCTTTAGTTATGGCAGGGCACTTTTGGGAGGAGAGAAGGCCGCTGAGATCCCCAAAAACACCGCGGGCCGCCGCTCTGCGGCTCCTTCGCAGCTCCACGGCTGCCTCTGCCCACCGGGAAAGGGATGTGGAAGACGGAACCCTGAATCCGCACATCCGCGCCTCTGCACATCCACACAACCACAAGGTAAGCGATCTCACTCGAAACTGAGATCACGAAATCTGCGCGGACCTCCGTGGACCTCCGTGGCAGAACTACAGAACTGGCAGAACTACAGCTCTCCGGAGACAGCTGACGTGACAGCCGACAAGCAGATCTGTGGTACGGCTAGCGCGAGCGAGCAGGCGGGCGGAGCCAACTCTACCTCTCCCGCAGCGCCCTGCTCAGAGCGGCTCCTGTCACGGGGAGAACGCTGGCAAACGAAAGAAGGTAACGGCTAAATAAGTCTCGAGATCCGAACAAGAGTCACTGCATCTCCCGAAATTTGTTAAAGTAACGCCGATAATACCACACCGTTTCGCTGGGCTTTCAGGAGCTCCGTAAGAGAGACGCGACCCGCCCTAGCCGGCGGCCGCCATGTTTTCCCCCAACTAGGATCCTTTCCAGTACTGTTGTATATGGGGGCAGTCTCATAGCATGTGGTAGAAGGTGCCCCATGCTCCACAATCCCATGTGCATGTCAGTGTCATTGTGGCTCATTAAGTATAAGAGTGTTCTAGATGTATAGTATCTATGTAATATACGTAATTGTATGAGATGGAATCTCATCCTTATTGCCACCTCCCTAGGGCTCTGTATCGCCTCTGTCAGTCATCTTCCTTCATTGAACCTAGGTCAGTCTCGCATACTGCTTGAAGAGACACCAGTGAGTCCGGAGTATTATTCCTTATTTTTTTATATATATTAGAGAGGTTGCTTTGGACAAATTAGGATCTAATTAGATTCTGTCTTCTAGGGGTTTGTATTCTGCTATGTGTTTGCCATCTGGTAAATGACGTCGCAGGGCATGCTTTAATTAAATGTATCTGTATTGTTCAGAATTGTGCGTTTTGTATTCCTTTTGTAGGTCGTGGAGCTCAATCATCTTCTGCCCTCTCCACACGTCTCCCAGACTATCTATCCCCAATATTTCCCATTTGCGAAACCCCTGTAATCTTCAAACCTCCCTCAGGAGGTGGCTATCCCACAATGGCGTTTTCTCTGTTAATTTCCATCCCAACCCAAACATGTTGTTGCCTCTCTCCATATGCGGATCACCTGTAGGGTGTGTGGTGGCAGCTGCATTCCCTCCCACTTACGGTACAGCGCTGATGGGTATCCTCTCTTCCCCCTTAATATATGGTCCAACCTATAGGTGAGTTCATCTTGCCCCATGAATACCCACTCATTGATTGTAACCAACTGTGATGGCCAGTAGTATATCCTAATGCCTGGGATTGCAAAATCTCCCTAGCACACTCACCTCTTGAGTTTGTGTAATACTATTCTCGGGCATCCCCCTTCGAATAAGAATGATCGTATTTCACAATCTACTTTCCAGAAAAATTCCAGCGGCACCCTCAATGGCATATTTAGCAGGTCATAAAAAAATGGTGGCAACGCCATCATTTTGAACAATATTGCCCACCCTATCAAAGACAGTGGGAGTTGTCTCCAATGTGTGACATCCCTTTGAAGCTTATCTAGTTGGGGCACTAAGTTGCCATCTAGGAATTCTGAGTCTGTTCTAGAAATTTTTATTCCTAGGTACTTGAACTTGTCTTTGATCATTAGTGCTTGAGCACTGGTTGGTAGGGCCGGAGTGGGTCTGACCGGCATGTACATCAGGGATTTCTTTATTTGGTAGCCCGAATACCCCCCCAAAGAGATTAAATATATAGAGTATATGGCCTAGCGATGATTTAGGGCTTGTGGTGTATAGGAGTATATCGTCAGCGTATAGAGATATTTTCTCATCCCATCTGTCACTCCCTGGGATACCCCGTATAATCGGGTCACCTCAGACCCATGCCACTAAGGGCTCCAATGCCAAGGCGAAGAGCATAGGGGAGATCTGTCTAGTACCTTTATTCAGAGCCAGTGATCGGGACACCCTCCCATTTACCTTTACTCTTGCCATCGGATTAAAGTACAGTAACCACACCTAGGCACAGACCTTTAGACCAAATCCAAACTGCTCCAGCACCAGAAATAAGTAATTCCATTCAATGCTTTTGAATGACATACAGGTGTCCAGTGACAGTAAACATTTATTTTCTTCTGGTCTTTGTGCTGTAAGATATTGGTCCATATATAACCTTCTTAAATTGAGCTGGGTACTCTTATGCGGCATGAAGCCAGATTGGTCAGGCTGCACTATGGATGTTATTATACCAGCTAGTCTTGTGGCTAAGACTTTCGCCAGTACCTTCACCTCCATATTTCGCAATGATATTGGACGATAGAAGTTGTGGTCTGTCAGTGGTTTACCCTTCTTTGGAATGACCACAATAGTGGCCAACTGTTGGTCCTCAGGGACCATTTTCGAGGGTCACAGGTTACAAGTAGGAAACAGAATTTAAAAAATACCTAGAAATTCACTGAAAAAAAACAAAGGTTACAGGGACGTTATAGTTAGGAAATAGATTCGAAAAAACCTTAGAAATTCACTGAAAACAGCAAAGGTTACAGAGATGTTATATTTAGGTTCACATTTCACTCATACAAAACCAGTGAATTTCCGCATTTATAGTTACTTGAGCTAGCTATAACTTATGCCCCCTCAATGCACTGCTTATGACCTCACATATTACATTATTCATGACATGGTCAGTGACATCAAATGTCAAATATGTCAAAGTGTATTTTCTTGAACAAATGAGGAGAAATGTGTTCAAATATTCCTTTTGTTTACCTAAAGTTCTATACAGTGAGGTGCCTTGTTTCATTATAGTTCAAAACATCTGCTAAACAGAGAGGAAATATACGGTAGTCACTAACAAGGTAAATTCATTGAATGTGACACACGCAATGACTGCACTATGTTGGAAAAGCTCCATGGTAACTTCAAAGTCTGTTTTCTCTAGTTTTTATTCAACTTCCAATGAGAGTATGAAAAGACTTATTTAAAAGCTGGTCATGTGATTACCTTCTTTTTTCTTTGAGCATTAAAAAAGGCATGTTTGCTGAAACACGTCTGTGGCACAATAAATTGGATTCATTGAAGCTGCAGTGTGCTCCATCTTTTGTTTTCTTGGAATATATATCACATAAACTTACCTTACATCTGAATGTGAGCATGCAATTTAAACACCAATCCCTGCAACTCTGACACCTAGTAGTTTGAGCAGATCCTCATCCTGGACTATGATGTTGGCCCCGTTGTGCTGATGCTCTGTGGGCTGCATCCCTGTGGTGCATGCATAGCCACACTCTCCCCCACAGCAGCTGATGTTCCCACAGGGCATATCCCTTGTGGGGGGGTAGTACTGTATCCAAAAGATGAGTGCCACCACCTCTGCCTTGCTGAAAATGAGACGGAGCTGCACTCCTACACCCCATGGGTGCCCACTGCTGGTGCAGGGGGCACTGGCACTGCTCCTGCCTTCTTTTGCCATAGCGCTGCAGTAAAAGGAAGGAAGTGGTAAAAGGAGGAGGAGGACAGAACGAAAGGGAAACAAAAACAAATTGCAAAAAAGTTTTGAAAACATAAAAAGCACAGTTAAAGCTGTAAAATACACACAGAGAAAGACGGAGAGTGATATAAGTAGGTAAAGATTAAGATTGAGGTGATCAGATGAGGGAGGATTAGGTAGGGTTTTAAGCAGTTTAGAGAAGAAACAGAAGCAGGTAAAACTAAAATTGCAGTGCCCATGCTGACCGCATGGTGCAGTTTGTGCTGATTTTTAGGGCAGTACATGCTACTGGCGTGAAAAAAACTGAGCGAATAGCAGGAAGAGAATTTTTCAGCCCATTGGTGGAATTCTACGTAATCTCATGCATTTTTTGGTGAATCAGCGGAATTCTGTGAAGTGAAATTCTATTTGTTTTGCCCAGGTGTAACCATTTGAAACAAAGTAATTGAAATTCACCACTTACAGTTATCTTAACTAACTACGACTTGCTCCCCGACCATACACAGTGTTGTATCCCTAATGATTTCATTGCTGATGTTGCAGTGATGGTATCAATGATCTCATAGAACATGTCAGGGGTGATGTAATATGTGAGGTAATTTGCAGTGCATTAACTGTTTATTTACCGGAATTGGACTATGAGAAAGTCACTTTTTGCCCTGATCATCGCCATTTCTTTGACTAATAATGGTGGTTACTGACTCTGATTGTGCCCTGGGCTCTTCTAACCAGGCCCAGTGTCAGTGCCCTGTTGAAAAAGCATATGCTAAATAGATGTAATTATAATAGGTTCTGAAAACCTACCTGTAAGTCCCTAGTATATGGTAGGACATGTGGGTTTAGAGCCCCAAGTGCGTTTAATGCACTTAAGTGTGCACTGCAAATTCGACTTTTGAATTAAAAGTACTTCCAAAGTCTTAAACTACCTTTTAGTTACATATATACATCACCCCCAAGGTTTGCACAAGGAGCCCCAAGCATTTTTGTAGCAATGTTTTCATATATCTTATGTTAATATCAGGCTTTGTGTATTTCCTGTAATAAATAGTACTTTAGTACCAAGCCATGTCATTGATTTATTTTTGTGTAGTTTGACAGCCTTATATAAAAATGAAAAAAATGGCATTTTATTTAGATATAAGACTTTAAATATACTAAATAAATATAATTGTTGTTGTGTGTTGTTTATTTAAGTGATGGGCTTTGGAGGTGTTGAATAATGGTCAGCATAGGCCCACACTCTCCTAGCCTGTTAAGGAACATACATTGATCTTCTCATATAGGTGTGACATTCCAAAGCCTATTCTTCATGCAAAGAAAGTGTGACACCTGACAGAACACTTTGTAGTTTAAAACATTATATACCCAAGTTCTGAGGGACACAAGGTAACCCTATTGTGTTGGATGGGATACTCTTGAGGTAGTTTGAAGTAATTAGGAATGCCCACATCATTTACGAAATTGATTTGCTTTTGAAAGTACTGTGATACCTTCATAAACAATATTAAGTTGTATTTACACCAAAGACTTATTTTTTATTGAAAATACAGATCTAAGGTTTCATGGCTTTCCTTAACGGTATATTTGTTAGTGTTCAAACTAGAGGTTGTGTTTGTGAAAAGGGTACCGCAATACTATTGAGGTACTACAGCTGTACTTTGTTTTGTAAAACAGAATTTATTGGCTAATAACTCTGTCAATTGAATGAGACAAGACACATATACCCTATATCCACATTGGTAATTTATAGCTTCAAATGTGAAGGTTGTGCTCTTTGTAAGGAATATCTTTGGTTCAGAATCCACCTTTTTGGTTTAGAACAACTTCAGTGACTTAAGAAGATGATCCTGTGTTGTTGCTAGAGGAGGAAGAAGAGATGGTGAGGAGGAAGAAATTGAAAGACTCCATAGTGTTTTTATTTGCCACTTGGAAGAGAAAACGTGAATTCAAAAGTTGTTACATGCAACTTATGTAATACGATTAGTTTCCTTAGTAACATATGTTAAGTGAATAATATACTACTACACTGATAGGTGATTGTATTTAATAAACATAACAAAAGTAAATTCATCTAGTTATCTATTTAAGTTTTTCAGACATAACTACCATTTATGTTACACTAATATGTCATCATTTACAACATTCACAGTTCAAGATGATTATATGATGGTAATCTTCATGAAATACTGGGAAAACAGTCAAGTGGATTGTAAAAGAAAACATAGATGCTGTGCATGTCCAAGTGTTACTATATTTAAGTAAATTGATAAATGTGAAAGCATAGAATACAGCAATACTTAGAGCTGAATTTTCCAAATGTCATCACCCATGCCAGGCCAGATAATGACATATCTTGTGAACTATGAACCTACAACTCATAACTACTATTTTAGATTCATACCAATGGTAACGTCATAACATTGAACTGTTGCTGTAAAATAAGAAAGTAAGTCTATTCAAAATACTTAGGCAGTCTATGCTTAAAAGTCAGAGTAGAGTCATTATATTCTGTCCAACCTGTGCAATTCTTTAAGTAGATTCTGTAGATCCTCAATGCTGCAGTCACTCCATGATAAAAACAATTCTGGTATTAGTAGTATATGTGCATCCTGAAATAGTAATTTGTGAAGTCGTAACATTAAAATCAAAACCATTTATTTTTCTGCTATTGACAGTACATATTTGAATCATAAAAGTTACATATTGGGTTACCGTTGTTAAATGAAGTGGGGAAACAAGTTTTGATTTATGAGGTTGGACGTTAATTGTTTTGCAGAGTTTTACATATTAAATTCTTAGATGCAATTAATTTGCATTCAGGTATTGGTAGCTATAAAAATCTTTCAAAGTTTGTAACAGTGGAGCTCGAATGAAGATAATTGAGCACTCATGTTCCCGGAGACTAGCTTATACAGAACAGTTCAGAACTCAGGTGAGTTCATGTAGGTATTATTTCTAGAACAGCCATACATAATTCTTGATTATCTTGTTGTTCATTGATAGAAGATCGTATCACCCGTCTGTATATATCTACCATGTCTCTTATGGTAATTTTAAAAGTGATATGTGGTTCTGTGACAAAATCTATTCATTAAGATTTATCAAGGTTTTGCAGAACTGTTGATTTGCATTGTGTTGCATTATTTTGTTGGCATGTTGTAGGTAAAAAGGAGATTTACAATTTCATTGATGTAGCAATTTATGCTATTCTGAAATTGACACTGATGCAAGATTCTAACAAATCTTTTCAGAGAAGACTGCAGCAGTGAGAGAAGAATCAAGTCACCATAAAGCCTCAGTAAAGATGTACCTTACATGCCCCCTATCCACTTACATCAGAGAATTATACTTAGGGGCTAATTACGATGCCATCCGGAAAGGCTCCGAATGGGATTTGGTGAATCCGATTCGGAACCTATGTTTCTGACCAAATCAGATTCCTTTCCTAACAATCAATTGCGATGAAAGGAAACTGTTGATGCTGTCTGAATTGGTTCCAAATGGCATTCAGGCAGTCCGAGTTGTTCGGAGCTAAATCATACAGCTCTAAGGACACGGTTTCCGAACTAGCGATTATGATGACCAATTCAAACAGCTGTTCTGAATAGGTTTGTCTGACACAAAACGGCTGTCGGAATCTTACTTTGGGGGACCAAAGCAGATCCACCTTCACCCGTAGGCTTCCTGATGTGGCCTGTGGGTGTACCCATGGGACCCCTCTTTAGAATCAGGCACAGTGTAGCAGGCACCATGGGGTGCCAGCCACAGGGTGCAAGGTTTTCCCGAACCACCCCCTTTTTCAATGGGAGCCTGTGTTCTGATTCGGAACACAGGCTCCCATTGAAGTCAATGCGAGTACGACCGAACGATGTTCGGACGCATCATAATCTGTCGGATGGACGCGCAGAACCTGATTCAGTCAGAAACAATTCTGGAACCGAATCGGTCCGAAATTTTTCGGACGACATTGTAATCGATGCCTTAGTATTTGTGTCAAATCACCAACATCGTTTTATTTTAGTGAGGTTCCGCATTAATCTCATCCACTGATGATGGGCTTTCCAAAGAATATGTATACGCTAAGCAATATATCATTTTAATGAATGTCGCCCTGCTATTCATTTTATCAAACAATTGACTAATTCCTTTGTATGTCATGCTACGGCTTCGTTTCTCTGGTCCTCTCCTAATAGCAGAAGAGCGATAACTGAATGGGAGAGCTAAGGACAAAAGTGAGGCGACTTTTGATTAGTTTTGATGGCATAATGCACTTTAACAATGTTTCTGATGATTGCCTTTTTAAACTTAGGATTTTAAACATGGATTCCAATTTGGTTTGTATGATGTATCACATATATCATGTGTAATTTATACTGCTGTTTTTTATCTTGTGTACTTTATATACATTTGAAACATTGTGAAATAACAAATTTTGACTGACTGACTGACTAACACTGTTGTCCTGTCATTTCTGTATTTTTTTGTCAATTGTTTTCAGGTACTCCCAATTCTTCTTTGTCATTGTAGTTTGTTTAAATTTTTTTAAAGACATTTTAGGTTTAAGAAATTAGGATATTGACCAAAATGAAGAGTGTATCTGTTTCACAAACAATTATGTTCCGTTACACAGCTACTATCTGTATTAATTCTTGCCTCATCAAAAACAGTAATCTGTAGTCCAATATGTTTTTTTAATTAAAAAAAGAGCAACATTAGCCATACCCTCTTTGAATACTGTTGACCCAGTGTAATGAGCGCATAATCTAAGCTTGGTTCTTGCAATTTTTGTAATGTTCCCGCATAAGCCAAATACAGAGGACACTGTTCTCTATAAATATATAAATCTTTTGGAAGAAAGAATATTGCTGTACATTGGGAGATATGATTTTGCTGTTTAGGCTAGTGAAATCTTACCAACATAAATTTAATGTCTTTATTTTTTCCAGACATAACAAAGGCCACACAAAATCCCATGGATCCATTTACTAGTCCTTCTTCTACATGTAACTCTTGACTTAAAGTGCACGGAAAGCTTTACATAGCTCTTTCCCACTGTACGTGAAACTGATTTTTCCACTGTTTGTAATCTATTAACTAAAGTTTAACTTATACGTATGTTTAGTCTGTGATCTCCACTTTAAACCTACCTATTTTTCAGGTGTAGCATTTCATAGTTTAATTGTGCACATTCTTCCACAGTTGGCATTAAAGAAACAAAAGGTTGTACTTTTGAGAGACAGCAATGCATAACTTGAGCAGGTGAAGGAAAGTTAGCAAATAATTACCTGGTATTTTGTTTCCTTGGCATAATATCTGCTTCATTTGTTATAATGTACAGGGGGACTGTGTTTCAATATCTTGACATAATCCTTATAGTAAGCTCCTTTCATATTTTGTGTTAATTCTGTATATGTGAAGTACAACCAAATGTTGACTTTGCTTATAATTCCCAAACAACTCAGAGTTTGGTCTTGCAAAAGTTTGTTGAAAATTATTTGAGCCTTTACAGGAGTTAGTTATATTAAATCTTCAAACACAATTACACGTTTGCCCACAAACACATTTTTGTAGTATCTCCTGCATACAAAGATGGACAAATGCGAACATTAAGTCAGAAACCATACTAACTTTATCTATAATCAAATCATTTAGTTTTTAAAGGACTATATCAAGTTCCAGGAATGTATCAGTATTTAATTTTAAGTAATGCAGTTTATTATCATGCTTCACAGGTAGTACCAATAGAAGAAGTAAGGAAATGTATTTGATGTTATGTGCTGCTTAGCCAGTAGAAGCAGTAACTATGCAAGATAAATTACAGCTAGTAACTTAATGGACATAAGCAGTAATCACAAGTATGTACATCCTTTTTGACTTGGTCCATTTCATTTTGTACCTCATCCATGGCTTAAGTTTTAATAATTGGTTGTCCAAGTGGATCAGCACTCCTGGAAGTAGGCGCATTATCAATAGAACGAGCATTCTGTTGAATTTCTACATTAAGAGTGTTCTAGTCCTCAATTTCATGATTGAGCATATGTAAGTATGTCTGAAATTCAGGCAATATAATGTTATTTTTCAAAACAATAAATATATCTTCATAGCATTAAAGGGACCTATATGGTTTTTTTCTTGGTGCCATGGTTTAAATGGTTGAAGAAGTTCTGCAGTAGTAAACTTCTTTCTTTTCGCCTGGTTCACAACTTAGTACATGATGATTAATAAAAGCTTGTTTACTATGGTGTATTAAAAAATTATTAGTACCGTCTACTCAAAGTTTCCACTGCTTATCTCTTCTTTCACATTGTTTCTATAGGTGTAGAATGGAGAAACTTCATAGAGGCATAGTCTATCTAACAATGGACGTCTCTTTGGGGAGTATGTGTCCAAAATACTCGTTTTCTAAATATCATTGTTTGTATGATCAAAATGATTAGGATATTCAATTTTGGGTAGGCTTTTTAGAACTCATTAACATGATGATGACAAACCTCACCAAAGCCACATGATTGCCCTTAATTTACCATTTAGCTTAAGTAACTTAATCAGTCACAAGCTACAAACATGATGGCGAGATAGCATTTGCAGGCCACATCTGTAAATCCTTTTAATTAAGGATAGCACTGCAGATATTCCTTTCAAAACTACCTTCATATCTGTTGTTTCTGCTGTTTAATTTAGGAAGTAACATACTGTGTAACAACTGTTGAGTTACCTGCAACAAATTGTATATTCATGTTAGCATTCCACATATGTAGAATTAAACAGTTGCAGTCATTGATCTGTTATGATTCTTGTGGTGTTCCTCAATAAAACATGTTTTTGGTGATTTGCTAGTAACCACGGGCCAGATGCATCAACCAAAAAAGCGATCGCAACTGGTGCGAATCACCAATTGCGTTCGCAAATTAAAGAAACGGCATGCATGAAGTGAAAACGCATAAAAAAAGCGAATTCGCAAACGCAAAATAGCGAAAGCGCAATAAACTCGCAATAACAAGGCAGAACCCCATTAGCGAATCGCAAGTAGCGAGAAATCAAAGAATCTGCGATTCATATAGCGAAAGCGCTATATCTAAATAGCGAAAACGCTATAAAATCGCATTTCTCATGCATGTACAATCGCTAATTGCGATTCAGTCAAAAATCGCTATTTTGCATGAGCAATTTACAGGGAATCACAATCAGGTGGTAAAAAAAAAAAAAATCCCCACTCACCTGACTTACATCAGAGGTGTATTTAAACAGACCCATGAGGCCACAGTGGCCTCCCACAATGGCAGGACTATACATTTTCGTGAGGAGGAGGAGGATACTTGCAGCAGGCCAGGCCAGAAGGAGAATCCAGGAGAGAGTCTTCCGTCTGCGCATCACATTGTTAGGACAGACTCGTGAGCAAATTTATGAAGTACAGGATGAATGCAGCAATGATACTAGACCTGATAGCTGAATTGGACCCACTATTGCAGCGGCAAACACATAGGACACAGGCCATACCTACTCATGTCCAGGTGCTATGTAGCCTGCACCTCCTTGCGTCAGGTAGCTTCCAGGACATAGTGGCAGAAGCAGGAGGGGTATCACAGAGCTCCCTCTCGCGGTTCTTCAAATCCTTCCTGGCCGCCATGATGACTGTGATCAACAACCACATCACCTTCCCCACCACCCCACAGGAATTGAGCCAAACAAAACAGGATTTCTACCAAGTAGCAAGGTTCCCACACGTGATTGGATGCATTGATTGCACCCACGTAGCCATATGTCCCCCTGCCGTACATGAGTATATATTCCGCAACCGGAAAGCATATCACTCAATCAATGTCCAAGCAGTGTGCAATGCTGAGAACATCATCACCGACCTGGTAGCACAATACCCTGGAAGCACTCACGATTCATACATCTTCCGCCATTGTGGCTTGCACACACGTCTGCTCAGGGGAGATTTTGGCAATGGACACCTGCTAGGTAAGTTCAACACTATACACATCACTGACTTAGTCATGGCAATGCATACCTGACACTAACATCTTGTCTGTTACTCTGTAGGTGACAGTGCATATGCGGTGAGGCATTACATCTTGACTCCATACCTTAACCCAGCCAGCCCACAACAACAGAGGTACAATGCAGTCCACATCAGGACACGTAATGTAATTGAACGGACATTTGGATTGCTCAAGAGTCGCTTTCGCATCCTGCATAAAACTGGAGGAGCAATGCTGTACCAACCGGAAACCTGCTGCAGGATAATTGCGGCATGTGCAATGCTGCACAACATAGCAACAAGGAGAGGCATCCCCATTGAGGAATCCGACACAGAGGGCAACCAGCCCCCAGCACAACCACGCTGTGCACATCTTGGTAGTTCAGCGGAGGGACAGAGAAAACGTGCTGACATCACCCAGCATTATTTCTAAGGTATGTAACAATGACACACAACACTCATTAGCATTTGAAGGTGAACTATTTATTACCACGGCAGGCGGTAGGGGTGTGTAAAAATAACAGAAATGGTGTCCATTAGCACATTAACTCCATGCACTGAAGGACAGAGGAGACACACTGAGGACTTGTAATGCAGTCACAAAGATAGTCTTGTACATGGTTACGTCACTATGAAGTCTAACACCCCTCTAATTGGGTTTACCGTCTCCTCCCTCTCACACCCAAATGTCTTTCTTCTGCTTCTGCATCTGCATTCCCGGATGCAGCGGGAGCTGCCTGTCTATGGCTACTGCTCCTCCTGACAGCGGTGAGTGGCACAGTGATGCTGCTGCGGCTTGAAGCCTCACTACCCTCTTCCGCTGTAACATCGCCCTGAACACCAGTGCTAGCCTGCATCAGTTCAACGGCAGTTGTAATATGCCCCAGTGCCTTGGACACATCCCCACAACAATGGCCCATATCTATCTGCATTTCTACAGACTGACGTGACAGCTGGGCCACGCCTGTGCTGATCTTGTTGTTTGACCTGGTATAGGCGGCCATACATGTGAGAAACTGGCGATGCCTCCTCCTCTTTGTGGTGTGTCCCTCCTGCATCACACGCGCAACCTCCAGCTGGGCGTTGTTCGATTCCCTGTGAGCCTCCACTAGTGCAGTTGTGAGCTCCCTCACACTGTCAGCCATTGCAGTAATGTTAGTGTTCATTTTTGTCATCTGCAGGTTGATTGCTCCCATGTGCCTCGCTTGCACGCGCTGCACCCGCACCATCTGTGACTCCACGCCACCCCACTGATTGGGACTTCCTGCTTCCTGTGCCCAAGTATGGGTCCATGGCCTGCGACTTGTCCCTGGCCGGACATGTGCCTGCGGTGTAGGTGTGTTGCTGGCACTTCCACGGCTTGTACTAGGTGCAGTAGATGTTTCCTGTTCTATCTCCATTGGCTGCAGTGGTGTAACTGTGGCCCTGCGTTTTGCTGGTGCCTTGGCTTTGGGTGGTGGTGTCACAGGTTTTGACACCGCAGACTCTTGGTAGGGCTGTGTGCTGTCTCCAATATCACTGTCTTCACTGTGTGCATCAGCTGCATCTGTGATGTGAAACAGTGCAATGTTATTTAATTTTGTTATATGAAATGTGCAACCTTAATTAAAATATACTTTTATGTTCTAACTGTCTCTCATCTATCACTGTACTGCTTTTTGTCAGCATTTGGGCTTACTGTGTTGGATTCAAACAGGCAATTGGGTACTACTGACTACAAGTCCCATGATGCATTGGTCTCCCTATGTGAAATGTGTGCTGGACTATTTCTACAGTTATTTAGCAGGTCGATTCACATTTGGGCACTATCAGTGTGTACATTGTTCAGTTGATAGTCATGCATCTTACCTTGTGTGCTACAGGCTGCCCCAGATGTGTCCAGATTCGTTACTCCAACCACAGCTTCATGCTCAATTGTGCCCTCTACCATGTCCTCCTGGGGTGTGTTGTCTGGGACTGTTGGGCCTCCTCCTCCAGTCCCCTTCGCCTCCTTCAGCCTTTCCGCTACCCGCTCCTTGGCACGACTGCGCAGGTCGTACCAGCGTTTCTTCAGGTCATCTATGCTGCGGTGTGTGACCCCCACAGCATTCACCTTGTCCCTGATCCTGTTCCAGATCCTTCTCTTGTCTGCCTCTGGCACTTTAAGGGAGAGCTTCCCAAATAGCTTTTCATGGTTGTTTGCAACCTCCTCAATGAGGAGGTCAAATTCACCCTCACTGAACTTGATTTTTTGCTTCCTGCCCACTGCACCCTCCTCTGTAGCTGTTTGGGACATGGCTGTCTTCACCTGTGAGCTGACTGCAGTTTGTTTTCTTCTGCTCTCTCTCCCTGCACTCAGCTTCTGCCTCTGTGTTCCTCTGTGCACAGGTGGCTGCATGGGCTGATTGACTTCCTGGTTGTGATGTCATCAGCCTGCTTCCAATGCGACTCTGTAGTTTTCACGCTCCCGCTATTTGCTCCCGCTATTTGCTCCCGCTATTTGCGATAGCTAATTGCGATAGCAAATAGCGGGATAACAAAATGCGAGATGGGCGTTTTTTAACAATAGCGAGTCCTTTCCATGGGATCGCTATTTTATTTAGCGATTTTTACCGATTCCTTATTTTTTCGCATTCCTCATCATGCATAGCCAACAGCGAGTCCTTAATAGCGATTCCTTAAAAATCGCAATTAAGGACTCGCTATTTCTTTGCTTGATGCATCTGGCCCCACATGCCTTACAGATGACATAAAATTGTTGACCTTTCCCTACTGTAGAATTGGTCTCGGAATCCAAAGCACCATTTGTAGTAATATTTAGAATTGGTCCAACATTTTCTTAAGGTGTGTTTACTGTACATATGTGGTCAAAAGCATAAAACTTGTTCAGATAGTTTTTTGTTGTTGTTTTTCTTTGGCATGTCACAAGTTACATAGCGTTCAATAAACTTTAGAACTGTGTCATCACATCGGACTCATATCCAAACCATCCATTAACTAGTGAAGCATAGTTTTAAATTTATTGCTGCACTATCTACAAATATTGGTAGGAAACAAAAAATACATTTCTGAAGGTGTTTTGCAGTTAATGTTCTGAATATTAGCTTCAGCTTCAATAAGTCATTAAAATAAAATGCCGCGTACATACTCAGCACAGCTTAAATTATTAAATCAAAGAGGAGGTCTAAAATTTTAGATCATACTTTTCAATTCTATGTGTTTTTCAAACCAATGTTCATAAGTTCTTCCCGACATGCCATAATGTTAATTAAGTGGTATTCGAGATTTCCATCTTTATCATGCACCTTATCATCAAAATACTGTGCTGTTATATTTGTAATACATCAAGAGACAGTGGTTCCTTCAATTGAACCGAAACGAGACTTCACTTCCTAGGCCTATATTAATAGGTGCCAAAGCTGATTATTTATCACATGGTTTAATTCAATCATACTTAGATCAAGTCTCGAAGAAAAGCCTTAGCGGTAGACACCAAGGGTTTAAGGAAAATATCTATTTCTTGGCACAGTGGCTCTAGAATAGAGCTGCACCCAAAAACAATGGGCCTACACGGTGGTCAAGGGCACACATCATGTACCAGCAATTCTGATGAAAATTGGTAACTTCTACATTTTTGTGGCCTGCTTGTTTCATGGCTCTATACTCACTTTGCTCTATGGGTTATGATAAAGTTTTGGATTCACATATTTTTTTGGCATAGTTTAAGTGATTTGCTGCTGTTAGGCAAAGTATTTTCTACATAGGTAAAGTGAAATAAATGTGTCGGATACTTTAGTGGTCCCATTTTTGGTACATGGGCATAGAAATATTTGTCTATTAATACCACAATTTTTTATGGCAATTTGAGTTGCCTCTTGTTGTGAGCTGATGGTATCATGATGCGTAAAGATGGAAAGGTTTTTATTATTCTTGTACAACATTTTTCAACATACCTGAATTTTTGGGATATTTGTATGATTGGCCGCGCTTTCTGAGGCACTTTTAGTCATACACAGCTGTCCTGGAGTGTCCATTATATTTCTTTCCCATAAAGATTGTTTGGTTACTTCCTAGATGCTGTTTCACACTGTGAAAAAATAAATGAGGGAATGATTTACACAATCCTTTAACATAGAACATCTAGCATTCCTGGTAAGTGTGAATACTATACATGATCTAAAGAAGACAACTGATTTGTTGCGTTACCACGCCATTAAAGTTGATGTATTATTGTCCTACCAAAAATTCCTCTCTATTACTCCTAATTAAGACTCCAAAGAAATTAGATCAGAAAAAGGGATCAAAACTCCAATGCTATAACATGCAGACACACATTAATCAATGTCTGCTTTGCAGTGTACTACAAAATGGAGTCAGCTTTAGGACTTACCTAAGTGCAAACTCTCACTTGTGATTCCATTATATATATTTTTATATAACCTATTGAACACTTGTCTTCACTTGTTCCAAAATGTTCAGTTCTCTACAGGGTTTAACTGGCCACCTTTGACATAATGACAAACTTCATCATGATCATTGTATAAGTATTATCTGTTTAAGTATAACTGAATTACACCATGTGATACAGAATCAGCATTGGTACCTAATAATATTTGCCTAAAGAGTGGAGGCTTGTTTCGCTTCATCTGAGGGAAGCAATGTCTCTTGATATTTTATGTTAGTAAGACCACTTAAAGTTTGCATAACATGTACAACAGAAAAAAGTGACAGAAAATGTACTTTCATATTGTAGTGTGAAAATATAAGGAATAACTTGCCTAAGCGTGGACCCTCTGAATATAATCTTGTAGCTGGGTGTGGAGTGGACAATCACCATATCATCCACCTTTTTTGACGGGAAATACCTATACATAGAAACTTGCCTCTAGTGTTTATTTCCCAAACACAAAAATGCTCTCCGTTATCTTCCTTCTTCTGATTTGGTTCTAACTAATCGCCCATCATGTCTCTTGAATGTTGTGAGAGTATATCATAATGTTCATATATTTGTTCAGATTGTTCTTCAACAGTCTGTTAAATTTTCCCTGTTTGATTTGCTTTTCCAAATGATAAGTATGTAGAGGAGATGTAGTTTACAGCACCACAATGTTTATAGCATTGTTGTTTTTTTTAAAGTAATGTAGTGCTTTCTGCACTTTTGTTCTACGCTAATTAATTACTTCCAAGGAAGTAATTGCATATTGCATGGTATTCACAGAGATCACATCTTTTTGTTTGCAAATAGAAAGAAAGTTACATTGTTCCATGCCAATTAATCCATATTTTAGATTTTTTCATGGAGATCAATTTTTTTTAATTTCTTCTAACAATGTGTTCTACAGCAACAAATGCAAATCGATTCGATAACTTTATTTCGGCTTCAAAGGACCATAAAAGCTCAAAGAAATACATTCTATACAAATATTAAGACAATAAATATTAAATGCCATTAAGATACATTGTATATACAATGAAATACAATACATGTTAAAACGAGGTTAAACTATATTTCGTTATCGAACTTTACATTTAGTTAAAACGGAAGTAGATACTAGGGACAAACCAATCTCCTACGCCGATGCCACATCGCGTTAAGGAAGTGTGAGACAGCAAAAGTAATAGGGGGTGCGTATCGTATTTTAAAATTCTCATTGCTTGTGAGCACTTGCAAAACCCCAAATTTCTACAAATTGGGATTACGAGCACCCCGATACCCTGGGCAAAAGAAAAAGACATGGATTTCATCTTCTAGAAAATGTCCACAGACTGGGTATTCTTTTTGGTTGTTTCGATTCCATTTACTAATGAAAACTCTAAGGGGCAAAGTGCCCAATCTAAGTTGCATATTGTGTTTTCTAGCTAGTGCAGGGAATACTAGGTCCAGGAATTCTTCCCTTTTATATTCTGCCTTGACCTGAAGAAACTCTGTGGTCAATCTTCCTACCTCTGTGCTCATCTGCAGGGTGGCTAAGTTACAATTCTTGTAGTGAGACATCACCTCAGCCTTAGTGATCTCCGGGCAGGCAACATCCGGGGTCTCCCAAAGCTCAGGTAAGCCTCTCTTACTGCTGGTGAGCTTAATGTATGACAACCGCCTAATGTTCTTGCCTCTTAGAACAACCCAGATTTCCCTAAATTCATTTCTGTAAGACACGAGTTCCGGCACGGACCAGAGTCTTTTCCAAAATAATAAAGGGCGTGATGACATAACCTCTTCAATGGGGAGCAACCGTAGGTCCAGGCGCAGCGGTACAAGTGGTGTACTCACCGGGAGACCAAATATGTTCCTTAAAAAGGTATGTTCAGCCTTCACCAGGTTGGGGGCATTTTGGTGCCCCCAGAGTTCTGCCCCATACAGTGCGGCTGCTCTGGCCTGCACATTGTAGATTTCAATGACTGGGGCCGCTGGTTTGAACTCCGACTCTCTGTGGAGGTTCTGCATCCCCCCACTACTCTTGTTTGTTTAAATGTTGCCTTAGCCACCTGCGAATCCCATTGAAAATGTTCACCCAAGGTAATGCCCAAGTATTCGAAGGTTTTAACTCTCTCTAAAGGAACTTCTCCCAAAAACGGATTTGGGCATGTCTGCCTCGGGGGATTGAAGATCATAAACTTGGTTTTATCCAAGTTTATCTCCAATCCCCGCGAGACACAAAAGTCCGCAAACCCATCCAGAGTTCGTTGGATGCCCGTTGACGTCTTGGACAACAACAAAGTGTCGTCCGCGAACATCAGAGTGGGCACCCGACCCGTAACCAACCTTGGGACATCTATGTTACCGATCCCAAGAAGGTGATCTACCAGGCCGTGGATTTACAAGCAAAAGAGGGTGGCCGCCAGAACACAGCCCTGGCGAACCCCCTGTTTGACCGGAAATCATGGTGACAATTCGCCCTGCCTACCGCACCTAACCTGGGCATAATTATCAGTGTGGAGCCTTACTAACACATTGAGGAGGTATCCAGGTGGACCCAGCTCATATAGCACCTTCCAGAGTTTATCTCTAGGTACCAGGTCAAATGCTGACCGCAGGTCAACAAAGATCATGTAGAGGCTGCCACCCTCTACAGTCACTGTTCTCCAATAAAGGACCTGCAGTCTAAATAGTTGGTCCACAGTTGATGTTCCCTGCCTGAAGCCAGCCTAGAAAGTGGACAGGATCTCCTGTTCCTCCATGCAGGTCTGTATTCTGCTCAGGATGATGTGTCCCATCAATTTTTGGGTGACATCTATAAGGCTAATTGGCCTATAGTTGGATGGTTTCAGAGGGCAACCTTTTTTGTAGATGGGGACAATTTTGGCACCCCGCCAGGAGTCCGGTGGGTCCATACCCCTCAAAATAGCATTGTACAAAACACAGAGGTAGGGGGCCCATATGCTTGGCACTGAACGGTACAGATCCCCGGGTAGCTTATCCAAACAAGGGGCTTTGTTAGGGGGCAGTTTCAGAATAGCTGTCTCAACCTCCAAAAGAGTGATCTCCCAGGCCCCCTCCAGTCGATACTCATGGGGGGGGCATGGGAGAGGGGTCTCCAGAACCTCACTGCTCGGGAGGGAGTACAACTCCCCGTAGTGTAGCTCCCAGACCGAAGCAGCAATGTTAGGTTCGTTGGTCAATTTTCCTTCCTTAGTCCCACAGCTCACAATTGACCAGTAGGATCTGGAGTCTTTAGTCTTGAGTACAGTTCTGAGCTCTTCCCAATTGCCTGCCTCCCACTTCTTCCTAGCCCTCTTAGTAGCCAGCTTGTACAAACGCCGACAAAGCTTAGTCTTTTCTTTGTCCTGAAGCCTGACCGCACTAATCAGTTCTTTTTTAGCTTTCCTACAGTCGGCGTTGTACCAGGGTTGAACTATGACCATTTTTGGCTTGGATCTCACCTCTGGGTAAAACACCTCCCCCAGGTTCAATACGAGCCCCTGGTGGATATTTAGGGGTTCCTTGCTAGCACCTGGATTTTCCTCCGCCTTTGCCATATCACAGAGGAGGGGCAATGCCCTTAGATAGACATCAGCCAGTTTATTCGGAGAACCCAATATGTATGGCCACTTAACTCTTCGCCTGTTGTTGGTTAAAGATAGTGGTGGGCCTATAAGGTTTGAGTCAGAACCTGGGTTAGACAGGCCCAGACTCCCAGGCTTAAGAGACATAACCAAGGGATTGTGATCACTATCTTTCCTAGGATGGATTTTAAAGTCTGAAACCATACCCCATGTTCTGGCTTCCACCAGGATATGATCGAGGATGGAATTTTGGCCCTCCCTGTTAAATGTAATTTGGGCCGGACTATCCCAATTTGTCCTCCCATTGCAGGCTCTAAGAGTGGTCGAAAGAGTGAGGGAATTAATTTGTAGGACCAGAGGGGTCCAGGCTCTCACCACCAGGGTCTGCGGTTCCGGAATAAACCAGAGCTGGTCTTCTTCATCAGGGCCGTCACAAGATGGATCAGTGAGTGGCTCAAACTGGCAATTAAAATTGCCACCCACAATTAGCAAAACTGCTGGGTCCAGAGTTGAGATGAACTGTGCAAGTTGGTCTATAGTTGGGGACTCCTTCCCACTGACAGTAGGTCATGAGTAAATATTCATTAGCGCAGCTTGCCTGTTCCCCGGGAGTGTAAGCAACACACACTGCACTTCTCGGGACTCTGTAGGAATCTGGACGGCCTGGGCCCCTAGGTGTGTGCCGACCCAGATACTCAGTCCCCCGAAGGTCTGCCACTCACCTTCTTGGTAGTTGGTTCACTGAACGTTGCATACCCGCACCTTTGTTCATCTTCCAGTGCCCAAGTTTCCCGGAACAGGCAAGCATAATTTCCACAAAGGCTACCCAGTCGGGGCACAGCAATTTATTCTTAATCCCAGCCACATTCCAGGAGAGGATTTTGATAGAGTCCTTTGCCATCTCCTCCCTGGAATCAAAATCCACTGAATTCAAGCTGTCCCCCCGAGCAGACCCCTCCACTGTTGGGTTTATACTGTTTGGGTTTATAGAGAGTGCCTGCCCCGACTTTGATGGCTCGCTGTCCCCGGGCCCAGCCTCCAAGGCGGTCATACACAAACCCTCCAATCCGCCTGTGGAGGACCGGCCTGGACCCACAGACGTGTGTCAATCAATTTGGTCTAATACACTAAATCTATCAGTAAGGGCAAGCAAATCAATCCGTGGACCATTAATATTATTTCTCACCCGGATATCATATGGTCCAGGATCTGGGATATCCTGGACGGCCCAGTTTTGGAACCCTCTCACCATACTCACAGTGGGATAGAAGTAGGTCAAGGGCAAGGATTGTACTTGTGATCTAGGACACCACGGGCCCAGTTAGAAATATGGTCCACCACCCTACTGTCCCTGAAGTTTATGACTATGCAGTCACCTTCAATATCTTTCGCCCGCGTCCCTACCCAACTTACCAGCCGGGCAAACAGGATTTCACTTGAAACATGCAGTGGCAGTGGCCTGTTGTAATTGAGCCAGTGGATGCATTTATTTTTTAGAGCGCAATAATCCTCCCTTTTCTCTTGGTCCAGGGCTGTTACACCTGCGAGAACAACCACATACGGTGCCGACTCAGGTGGAAGATTCAAACAATTAGTTAGTGTTTCAGAAATTGGGGGATTAAAGGTTGCACTCCTGAATACGTGGGTTTGGCCACAGTCTAGCCCACCACCCCCCACCTGCCCAAGAGGGCTATACCCCTCTGTGTGACTATCATAGCCTACTCTAGCTAGGTCCCCCTGACTCCGCGGCTGGTAACACTGGGGTTGCGGGACTATGGGCTTAGATGCTGGCAATACAGAGGGATTACAAGACACATTATTGGACCCAGGTTGCCTCGCTAGACTGTCTTTGGTTACCAATGGACCATGAACCGCCCCCTTCCCTGCGCCAGCAGAATACAATTGTTCCAGACTTGTCCGTCTATTTTCAGTGGCATTTAATCTGTCATACAAGGGACTACAAGTCTTGAAAAAGATTTTTTCCATCTTGGCCCAGAATTCTTCTCCCTGGTCCGTGTAACAGACATCATTGGAGGCTAGAGATGTCCTAGGCACATATTCTGTCCGCTGGACTACAACTGGGCTCACGGTGTCAGATGCCATTTGGTCCATTTCCCCGCCGTTGCATTTTTACAGCTTGGCCTTCCTCTTATTCAAAGGTGCTCCCCGACGCTTCCTTTTGGCTGGAGCTACCGGAGCATCTGCACCTCTATTTAAGCTAGTTGCGGAGCGAGTTTGTAGCTTCCTAGAGGTGGGGCCCAGGCTTCAATCCTAGTAGCCGATGTTTTCTGTGCTGGAGATAGAACGACCTCCCTCACTGGGGATACCAGGGGTCTTATTTCAATTTGCACCTGGTGAGGAGAGACCTCACCAGCGCCCCTTCTGCTAGATTTTTCAGATAGTTCCAACCTAGTGGGTGAGGGGGCCAATGCTAGCCGGCCCAGAGAGGACCGCTTGTCGAAGTTAGGATCCACAGAAAACCTTTTTTCAGTTAAGTCTATTTGATGGTCCAACATAGACGATGCCCTGGTGAGAAACTGATCGGGGGTGCCAATAAACGACCCGCCAGGGATCGACTTTCTTCCCGTTCCCCTTCCCACTTTAGCGCCCGCCATAACAGGGTTGGAGGTCACAGTACCTTATGTCAAATGTCAAATGGAATAAAGCGGGCACTACAATGCTCTCACAGCGGTAATTAATATACTAGTAGGAATTGGTTCACACCAACCTTAGCTTTGTCCTTTGCGGTGGAGATGGAAGAGGGAGACCCCGTCCAGTCCTCTTTCGGCCTCAAACGGGCCCGCCCTTGGCCCAGGCTTTGCGGGGCCGGAAGTAATAGCTGGCAAAATCACCCCCGGTATCAAGGGGGAGGGTCCGCTTGCCTGCCACGTCCTCCTGCAGCCTCCTGGTGCTTGTGGTTCGGCTTTGAAGTCTCTAGCCGGTCGCGCTGCGTCTCCTGCGGGAGACGTGAGGTCCTTTTTAAATGCCCCTGGTATCAAGGGGGAGGGGCCGCTTGCCTGCCGCGTCCTCCCGCAGCCTCCTGGTGCTTGTGGTTCGGCTTTGAAGTCTCTAGCCGGTCGCGCTGCATCTCCCGCCCCAAATGCAAATCTGATTAGGTAGGTGATGAAGTAGTGCATAATTTCGATCCTTCAATTGCAAACTTAGGCCCCATTGGGATGGCGGGCCGACTTTAGTCCGCCTGTCACCCTAGCGGTGCTGGGACTGGTTTCCAGTGGTGTGGCGGTCCAGCACCACCAATTAGGATGCGACCACCACCCAGGCGGTTGCATTCCACATCTTAAGGTTTGCTCCAATGCCAAAGAGGCATGCTGTGCATTGGCATGCACAACGTGGCAGGCACTGCACGGTACCTGCCACCTTGTGCATGGCAATGGAGGGGGGTACCACAGGTACCCCCCAAGTGCAGCCCCCTGCCCCCCACCCCAGCAGGGTCTCACAACTGGCCCGCAAAGCAATTCCCACCAGCCTTTCCAAAGGCCTTTACCACCAGACAATGCCACCATATTATGCCTGAATTCCTCTCGGTCAGCAATCGTGACGAGTACCGATCAGCAGAAAAGCGGCAAACGGAAAGTACATGGTAATATGGCTGGGGTAAATGTGGTTGTGATGGCGGGTGGATGCTCTCCGCCGGCCAGGCGGTGGCGATCCGCCCGCTATCATAATCACCCCATAGTGTTTTGACAAATTATAATATTTGTTCAAGTGGTCCTACCATCAAATAATGTGTGCAGAGAATTCTGATATGATGAAATGTGGAGTCACACTTGCCATTTCTGAAACAATCTAATGAATGATCATGTAGGTTAGTATTGTTCACAATAGTCAGGAGTTTTGAAGAAGTTTAATTATTTAAGTGGTGATGACATTTTATATGTCATTACAAATGCCCCTAGCTTCAGAATGGATGTGTCTCTGATATCACAAATAGAAGTGCATTTCCACTTATAGAATGGGGTTCTGGTTTTTTTCTTTACTAATCTTAACTAAATATTGTTTTTAGTTTTACTATTTCTTCTTCCATGTCAGACTTCATAACACTGGAATTCATGTGTCACTGAAAGCACATAAATATTCTGTTGATGATAACTCTCTTCATGAATGTATGGTGTAGTGCTTGGCGTATGTGTTCAAATTTCCTGAAAAAGGTTACAGATGTATATTTTTATTAAATGTTTATTCCGTGTTTTTATATATTTGATAGGTTGCAAATAAATGGTCTAAGGTTTTGACTTGATTCATTATGAAAATGAAGAGTTTTCTTTAGATATGAAATGCTTTTTGAACCATATATTGAACATATTGTTTCTGAATAGGTTTCTAATTCTTTGCACTCATGAAAGGAGGTATTTTATGCCGATTTATATGGGCACATGTTTTATTATCCTTTCCTAATCTTGTCTGTTCTTGTGAAGGTGTATATTTTTCATTGTTGAGTAGCTAAGGGCCAGATGTACAACCATTTTCTTTAGAGCCCCGCAATTTGCAACACATTGCGAGCTGCAAATTGCGAGCCGCTAACTGAAATGTACAACAGTGTGTTTTCACTGTTTTGTGATTCCCGATGGGGTCGCAAATTGCGAGGCTTTTCAATATTAATGAGCCTGTCGCAATTTGGAAGCTCATTGTGAATGCCAGCCCTCCCTGGGATGGTGGCATGCTGGGCTCAGCAGACATCCATGTCTAGGACTGCATTTTAGTAAAGCAGCTTTTTTTTAAATGCAGCCCGATTTCCTTAAAGAAAAACGGGATGCATTTTTAAAAAACAAATTACATTTTCGTTTAATTTTTTAAGTGCATGCAGTTGTCCCTGGGGCCACTGCCAGCCCCTAAAAAAATATTTTGCATGCATTTGCAAAGGGGAACTTCCCATTTGTGAATGCATCACCACCTACTTGAAGTAGGTGGCAATTGCGAGTGTTTTGCGACTGCCATTGCAGTCGCATAACATTAGTACATGATTTTGTGACTTGCTATTTGGAACGGAACACCCCTTCCAAATAGCGAGTCGCAAAACATATTTAGAGAGTCACAACAAAATTGTGACTCGCTGAACAGGCTATGTACAGGGCCAAATAGGTTTTTGCATGCGCAAACAGGTTTGCAAACCCATTTGTTCATGCAAAAACGGGTCGTACATCTGGCCCCAAGTCTTTATAGTGCTCTCTTGATCAAGTGCTTTGTATAACCCTTTTACTACTATGGTAGTACAATTTAGTTTTTTGCTTCTCCAGGTAATGTGGGCAAATATATTTTTAGAAAAGACATAAAGAGGTAACAGATACAGTATAATTTGTCCTAATAGAATTTCTATTTTTTATGTATTCCCTGTATTATTTTAGGGACAGTTTTCTATAAAGGAATGTTACTATTTAATATAGAAATAAATATGTGGCGGTGAGAAGGTATAATTTTCAATTTCTCTGTAGTGTTTTTCGAAGATGAAATATAGTTGTATTTCTCTCTACCAGTCATCAGAGTGCCTATGGTTGTTGGTGTTATTTAGTAGTATTGGACTGTGTTTATAGCCCACATTTTGTTATTATTCAGTCACATAGTACTTTACTGCTTAATTTTATTCCTTTTTTACTTTTCAATTCATTTTCATTGTCTTGTATGCAGATGTGTGCTTCACATGTCACTCTAATATAATTAAACTGGTGCTAGCTCATTTGTTTACTTCGTTTTCTTTTTTGGTATAATTTTGCTACATTGGTTGCCCAAATTTTAGTAAAGCCAATGATTGTCCTGCTTTCAAAATGAAGTCGCACTTATGATGCAGGGTCTTGTAATGGATGGAGTACCTTTTTCAACCTAAGCAAATTAGTCTATTTAAAAAAATAAAAAAGGTTCTTTTAAGAACCACCCTACTTATGTATGTTTAGTTTCAATAAATACTGCTGTTCTTTCGAGAAATATTTGCAACAGTACTGCAGTACCTCTACAAACATTTTTAGAAATATGTGACTCAGTAAAAATATTTTTGCTACCTCTGCAGGATTTGTTTAACTACTACATTTCTTCCGATACATTTGAAAAACACCAACAATCTAGATTTCTCATTAGCATCTAGAACAAACAAAGGGATCTATTACAAGTCTGGTGGTCCATGAACTGCCAGACTTGTGGGGCCCACGGTAGTGGTCTCCTGAGTGCCCCATTACAACCAATGCCCCACTGCAGCCACCAGGGAACCCCCGTTCCCTGGGGGTGTTGCGGTGGTCAGGAGGCTGCAATATGCTTGGCAGGACCGCCACGGTCCTTCCAAGAATATTATGAGTTTCCTCTCTGCTGGTGGTGTCACGGCGGTTCCTACTTCTTGAACAATGAGGCAGAGAGGAAACAACAGGCCCCCTGTGCCTCCTCTGCATGGGGATGCATGCAGTGGGGTACAACATATGCCCCCCTGTACTCATGCATCCCAGTACTTAAAAAGCATGGACTTAAAAGACCATGCCAAGCAGGAACTTTTTTTGGCATTCCCATAGCTGTGCCCATTCTCAGGGCCTGGCTATGGAAAAGTAAAAAAAAAAAACACAGAGGAGGATACTCCTAATATGGCAGACAGGGTGAACATCTTTCATTAACCAATGGTATTGTGTTTTGTCATCATCAGGTACCATGGTACATCGTAAAAGTACAGAGGTATACTGTTGCCCAACATATCACTACGTGTTTATTACTTATATATTAATAGACTACTAAACTAATTCTCACCAAATAGCAAAAAAGTATGCTTTCCACACCATAATCTACTTTCCTTCCAATTTCATGTAAATCTATTCAGCCACTTTACAGCTACAACTGATGAAAAAGTCTATCGAAAATGATTTGGGGAAAAAGATCTTTTGGGACCCTCCTTTTTTCTTTGCACCCTTTAACTAATCACCATGAAACTTTGCATCATTATGCAATGTAGAAAAAGGACTAGGTCTGCAAAGCTTTGTGGAGATTCTCAAATGGTGGTAAAGTTTTTCCAATGGAAAATCTGAGGAATTTGTGTCCCTGGGAATCCTAACTATATTTAAATATATAAATATATCCTTCGAACTCCCGAGATCAAAAATGACAACCGGGCACATACTCCAATTCAAACGTGTGATTTATTTGAATAGTAGCATGTCCATACGATGTACATATATACAGTTGGGACACAAATTTACAAAGGAAAAGTGTTTTTTGTTTTGCCAATAACTAAAGTGCCGCAGCACTTCCCCTGTTAGGTCCAGCTGCTGTGCTGAAAGTTTCGAGAAAAAAATAGGTTAAAAAATGCATTTTCTCCATGTTAAGTCTATGGGGATTTTTCATTTTTGAACATATCTACAGCCTGAAATGCTAAACGGAAATACACCAAATTTGGCAGATAGCCAGAAGTTGTTCCAGAATGCACGATAGTCCTTGCACTAGACTCGCAAATACTACTAAAATGTGATTTATTGTCAACAGTTCAACCAGGAAGTGTTGGCAGCTAACTTGGGACTCTTCTTGAACCTGAGTCCCTGGGAAAAAAAAATTAGAAAAGAAAAGGGGAGAGGGTAAGAATACCCTGAATCCTCTTGGGAGGGTCCTTGAGGGACCCTGCCAGTTATAAAAAGCATTTTTATTTTTTTTATTGATATGGACTTGCTGTTGAATCTGCGGCAAAATTAAAATTAAAAAGGATGCACGGACGGCCGCGCATGCTGTACAATAATAACCTTAATGAAGGAGGGGTGCTCATGGGGCGATCCTCCTAGGATTTTATTAAGCCCCGAGGACTGCCACATTCATGGGGCACTAAATAGTAAAAAATGCAGGGGGCTGCTCGCCCGCCGCTGCCCCAGGGGCAGCTACTTCCCCGGGGGAAAGCATTACTGAATGAAAAATTAAATGTATGGGAGGACCTAGGCCTCCCTCGCAGCCCTGGGGACTGCCACCTTCCTGGGGCACTGTTCGTATAAAATACAGGTGGCCACTCACCCCCCTCTTCCCCAGTGACAGCCACATCCCTGGGGCACAACATGAAATAATTTAAGATTAAAAAAACATGCAGAGGATACCTTCCTGCAGCCCCTGAACTGCCACTTCCTCTGGAGTCAAATACTTTGTAATATATAGGGGGTCCTGCCCCCAAGCAGCCCCGGGTACCGCCACCATCCTGGGCACACATACAAGAATAAAAGGGGTCCATTGCAGACCCCCAGGGATCACTACCTCTTGGAGCAGACTGCAACAAAGGAGGCAGACTGCGAGGCCCCCTCCAGGAGCCCTAAATCACCTTCAAGCTTACCCCACAGTCCCATTGGTGTGTGGGGGCACCCACCTAAAATGGGCAGGCCCTGTGGGCGTCCCTCCCCAATTTTCCAAAATGAAGTAAAAAAAGAAAATGGTCAGCCCATGGGGAATGGGGTTCTCGGAGCCGAAATCTGTATGGATGAGTGAGTGGATGTATGTGTTGATCTATGAATCAGTGAGTGGCTGTGTATGTACTGCATGTGCATGAACATTGGTTTAAGAATGGTATTGTGGTCATTGGCAATAGTGTTTGAAAGGTCATATGGGGAGTGGGTGCATGCCTAAGAGATGTTGTGGATGATGTTATCATTGATATCTTCAGTGATGTCATTTAAGATGTCATCAGTGATGTCATTAGTGGTGTCACTGACCATGTCCATACCAATATTTGAGGTCATAAGCAGTGCATTGAGGGGGCACAAGTTATTGCTAGCTCACTAACTATAATGGCTGAATTTCTCTGGTTTTGTATGAGTGACACCTGAGTCTCACTATAACATCTCTGTAACCTTTGTTTTTTTCAGGGAATACATATATATATATATATATATATATATATATATATATATATATATATATATATATATATATATATATATATATATATATATATATATATATATATATATATGTGGTATTATGGGACTGGTAGTTCCTAGGTGAATTATGCGAGCAGTGCTAACGAGGTGCAGGTGGGCCAACCACCACTTGGGAAGGAGGAGCCTGCCTTAAAGATTCCCAAGTGGGTGACACACTGTTGATACTGCAGCATTCGATAAAGGCATCGCACCGAAACCGGTCATGCAAGCCTCCCATTTAAACAACTAAAGAAGCCCTGTTGTATCCTGTGTTTCTCTTAACCGTAAGGAGGAGAAGTTGTTTTTATTTCATCGCGCTGCCTATGGCGTGTACACAGGACCCTTTCAGATTTGCGGTCAAGGTAACATGGGAACTTTGTGATGTTAGCCGAGGTATCAGAAATTTTCCTTGACTCGCCATCGTAACCTCCGAAAGAAATGAAATCATCACTGTACCTGCGTCTTAAAGATTATTCAATCTATGGAGGCTGATGTGAAGAAAGAAAGGGACATTGAGTTGTTAATTTTCAATTTTAGTGTGTTTTCCCTCTTACCTGCACCGAAGTATCAGCTTGCGGTATTATGGGAGGAGCCTGCCTTAAAGATTCACAAGTGGGTGACACACTATTGGGACTGCAGCATTCGATAAAGGCATTACCCCGAAACCGGTTATGCAGGCCTCCCATTTAAACAACTAAAGAAGCCCTGTTGTGTCCTGTGTTTCTCTTAACCGTAAGGAGGAGAAGTTGTTTTTATAAAAAAAAATATATATATATATATATTACCTTCTGGCGAACGCCAGTAGGTAATTATAGTTAGGACCTAGTTTCCATAGGAAATCCACAACATTCTATTTGGAATACCTTTGGCGCCGGTGGACGAATCTTTGCAAATTTCTCAAAGAAGATGGCCCGCTCCGCTCCGCTCTTTCCCTGAAAGTTTTGGGGGGATTTGTCAAGTGGGGGCTGAGAAAAAACAGGGGTCCCAAAACATGTTTTCCCCATGTTATTTTCCATAGGACGATTAGACACGGCTACAATCCGAACTGCTGAGCGGAATTACAAGAAATTTGGCAAAATGGTAGAGTCTGATTCGCCGAGCACGCTTTTGCTTAAATGGTGTAAATCCCTCCAGTTATTCCTGAGAAAATCAAAAGAAAAAAATATATATATATCTAGCATTCCGAGCACGGGCTGCATGCTGATTGGCTGTCAACTGTCTGTCAACACTCCAAACCAGAAATTGTTGGCAGCCATCTTGGGACCAATATACATGATAGCACCTCATTAAAAAGCAGTGCAGTTAATAGAAGGTTTTAAGACTTTAGTTACATTATAAATTATTTGTTGATAGTACCATACTAATGTTAGGAATTGTGGTGTGTTCTAAGGTGATTTTACCATGTGAAAAAGCCTTCTGCTGGGATATCATGAATCATGTTTTAAAGAAAACTTTTTTCTCATGCTTTTCCCACAGAGGTTTGGAAGGTGATCTATAAGCTTCATTCACATTATCTTTCTCAGTCATGTGAGAATGAAGTCTGACATTCTCAGTAAAACATGTACATCCAACAAGAGCAGAGACTCTCAGTTGATTCCTTTGTGTTCTACTGCAGCTTCCCAGAGTGTTCTAAAGAACAACTAGAGTGTTAACAGTCCTACTTATGACAAACGTATGGCACACCTCAAGCCATCTTGATTGGAATAAAGTGGTAACTCTTAAAATATTTAATTTAAAAAGGAACAACATGAGGGGGTTCATTTTGCCATAGAAAGTATGATTAGTGCTGCAGAAAGAAAAAATAGGGCACATTTTGAGTGACTTCTCAAATCCTCTTCTATTTCATTAAGAAATTCTGACATTCAGACTGAAACATGCACTTTCAATACCAGCAGCAGACTTCCCTGGTGAGCAGTAGCTTTACTACAGTGATCTAATAAGCAACTAGAGTGCTAACATTCTGAATTCATGGCAAATGTGTGACACATCTGAATGCCTCCTTGATGGAATCAAAGTAAAAAACTGAAAGTATTTCCTACTGAGGAAACTGTAGTAAATGAGGAAATTAGGAAACTTCATAACAAATACGTCTCCCAAGATGGCCACCAGAGACAAAAGAGCCCAAATGTAGCACAAATATCACCCAGTTGTAGCCCAAATGTAGCCCAATGACCGAATGTCCCAGAGTGTTCTAAAGAACAATTAGCACGCTAACAGTCTTACTTATGACAAAAGTATGGCACACCAGAAGCCATCTTGATTGGAATAAAGTGTTAACACTTAAAACATTTAATTTGCAAAGGAACAAAATGATGGGGTTCATTTTGCCACTGAAATTATGATTAGTGCTGCAGAAAAAAAAATTAGGGGACATTTTGACTTCTCAAATCCTCTTCTATTTCATTAAAAAATTCTGACATGCAGACTGAAACATGCACTTTGAATACCAGCAGCGGACTTCCCTGGTGAGCAGTATCTTTACTACAGTGATCTAATGAGCAACTAGAGTGCTAACATTCCGAATTTATGGCAAACGTTTGACACATCTGAATGCCTTCTTGATGGTACCAAAGTAAGCAAGCATTGAAAATGCAATAGGTTTTGCCCTCGTTTAAGTTAAAGCAATTCTGTTTGTAATTAGGTGGCTTTTTAGCTTTGCTTGTATTAGTGTTTTTCAAACTTTCATGTACATAACATGCATTTGTATGCATATATGTATATGTATGCATGCGTTTATGTTTGTATTTATATAGATATATATTTTATATATATGTTTATATAAGTATGTATATATGTATATAAACACATACATATATATAAATGCATATGCATATATATATATATATATTACCTACTGGCGGTCGCCAGTAGGTATATATAGTTAGGATTTTTTCTCTATGGGTTTTTTGAAAATTCTATGTCTAATAACTTTGGCGTTTGTGGACGGAATTGGCTGAAATTTTCTGGAAAATGGAACATTTTGTTTCTGAGCAGCCACTGGAAATTTGGGGGGAGTTGGTCCAGGGGGGGCCGAGAAAAAAGGGGGGTCCCAAAACGTGTTTTTAACATTGAGTTTTCCATAGGGCGGTTAGCCTCACTTTTAGCCCGAACGGCTGAATGGATTTGCACGAAACTTGGCAAATTTGTAGGGACTGGTAGCCCGATGTGCCTTTTGTAGGTCTCAATATATGTGCTGCAGTGGATTTTGAGAAAATAACGTTCAAAAAAAGATATATATCTGTAAGCGCGGACCAGGCAGCGCCCCGGTACGCGTACTTGACACGTAACGGAACTTCGCGTAGCGAAGTTGATTGGCTCTGTGGTGTCTGTCAACATTCTAAACAGTCCGGAGCGGCCGCCATCTTGTCTCTCGGTAGGATCGAGAGACAAGAGGAGGTCAAAAGCGAAGGGGCAAATGACCTTAAGGGGGCATAGTAGATACTCCCTGACCCCCTAGGTTTGATGTGGAGGCTTTAAAGGGGCCCCGCTAAGCAAAAAAAAAAAAAAATTTTTTTTGTTTTTTTTCGTGGTTAGCGCCCGGTACGCGAACCGGGAAGCGTACTGGGGAGCGTATCACAATAAAAAATGAATGATAGACTTTTCAAATGCTGTATGTTAATTGATTGTTGGTTTTGTTGATTATTTTTTTTTTTTTAAATTTTTTTTATTGTGTTTCATAATTTATTAAACTTTCTAACATTTCATTGTCAGAAATTTCATAATCATGGAATATAGATTGTAGTCTCTGAGGTTGTAAAATGTCCTCATTTGCAAGGAGGTTATCTACTGCTTGCACACATTGCAGTAGTTCTTGGTCCCATGTTTCATCCATAAATTCAATCTCATTTGGATCAATGATTTCTGTGTTGGACTCTGGAAGGACAATTTCAAATGAAATGTTTTGTTCACTTTCCATTTTTCCTGAAATTTGCATAAAAAAAATATATATTAGTAGAGGTAGGGCACTGTTGGGATTAATTTTAGATAGGCAGTTTTTATCAGAGAATTTATCTTTGGGCAGTGTATAGTATCAGAGTGGAAGTAGGAATATAAAAAAGTGTATCTAAATTTATAAGTACTACAGAGGGATAGTATATAACTAACAGAAAAAGTTTGCCATATTAACTTAAAGTGCACAATATACTTCAGTTTTAAAAATAACAACTTACCTTTAAAAAGAAGTTGAAGTTATTAATGAAAATCCAAATGAAATGTACACCAGGAAGTAGTAGTCAAAATGGCTGTGTTTCCTTCTCTTCCTTTATATATATTCGGGTACATAACCAATCAAATATCATGTAAAAAAAGTAGAAAATGAAAGTAACATTTTAATTGGTTGTCAATTCCAACACTTCAGATGTGTTTTGTGAAGTAATTTACCTCACGGTATTTAGAGAGGACTACAGGCTAAATGGCTAAATGGAATTCCAATCAAATTTGTGAAAATGGTAGGGATTGGTATGTAGTATGAGTTATTCTATATTTGGTGAAATTGTCTCCAGTGGCTTTTCTGTGAACTACTTTCCCACCTTTTTTGATGGTGCGCTTCCCAGGAAGCGACCCGGTACGCGAACCGGTGAGCTCCCTGGTACGCGAACCTTAAGCGTAACGGGAGTTCACCATTTTGTGTTTCGGTCGAATTATGATACAAGATGGAGGGCAAATAATGTTCAGAATGGGTAGAAGGGGGCACGGTAGACTTATCTTGACCCCCTAGGTTTTGTGAGGGTGGCTGAGGAGGCCCATATGTGCGGAAAAAGAAACATTTTTTTTAAAAATTTCGCGAGGTTAGCTCCCGGTACGCGTACCGGGTAGCGCACCAGGGAGCGTATTTTGTTGAAAATTAGTGAAAATAGTTAGAGTAAAAAAATAATTGTGAGTGATTAGATGTAGGGTAGCTCTGAGAAGAGCTTTTGGGTTTATGGTACATTTAGGTACTTATAAGTAGGTACCAATGCACATTTTTAAATTCAGAGTGAAAACTCTGTTGCCCTCATCTGAGAAGTGAACTCCATCTCCTCTGTAGATATCTTGCATGTAGTAACGCAAGTTATTGTTGTACAGGGAGCCCATTCCATGGTCTCTCATGTAAGCTGAAACAGATTTGTTTACATGCTTCCTCGACTTCTCAATTTGTGGACAAAATTGGTTTGACCACCTCCATTTCTGTCTTTGGCATATATTTGAATATACCAAGGCAGTCTGAGGAAAAAGTGCCATCAATTGCTCAAAGGTGTCCTTTAAAAGCATTTCCAGACCTACACCAGTCAAAGTGCCCAAGTCATTACCTCCACAGTGCACAATTAACAGGTCAGGTTTGGGCAAATGCATAAAGGTTTTCACCAATGGTATCAATTGGTGACATTTTAATCCTCTCTGGCCAAACCACTTAATTTCCACATCTTGTAAATTGAGGTTAGGTAAATTCCTGCTTTCAACGTACCTTTGAGCCCAGTGAATATAACTATGACCAACAATCCAGACAGAAAACATGGTGAGAGAAGGTTCTCCTGCAGTCAGATGAAGTGTGGCAATGAAATGGCAGTTGAAAAAATGTGAGTTTGAAATGAAAAAAACTGTGGAGTTTCTGTGTTCATGAAGTAGTAACAGTGATTGGTGGATTTTGATTGATGAAAACAGAAAGTTAGGGTGTAGAGATGTGTTCTTTGAAAGATGTATTTTGAGTGGTCAATAAAAAATCATTAAATGAAAGAAAGCACTGGATATGCAGGTGCACTGAGAGTTCAGAGTTCAATTGCAACATTGTTGTGTGAATTTGCAAACACCAGAGTTTCTCCAAGAGGTGGTTGCTATGGAAAATAGGCAGAAAGGGCAGAGGGGGAAGGGTTTTCATTTGAAAAAAAGTGAGGGAAGAGTTTTGATTGGGTGACATGAGAAATATGTGTGAAGAATTACACCATTTCTGTGCTTTTGATAGCTGCAGACTCTGGAGTGCATACCTTTTGCTCTGCTGAAGACAAATTGGTGTGTTTCTGAGACTGTTTTCAAACTCAAAGTATTTGCTAAGGTGAGAAAATATTTCTTTACTTTAGATAGAGAATAGTGTGCTTTAAGGAGAAAATTATGATTTATGTGGCGCAATTTGCTAGTAAATATGCTCTCACATGTGCATGGAAATTTTTGATTTTGAATGTTTCTGTTATATAGCCATGTTAAAAGTGACTCAACCATGCTGGAAAGTCAATCAAAAAATGATTTCATGTATTTTAATGACATTTTAAGTCATTTTCTGATGTGCAGTGTTTAGAAATTATGATTTGAAAATCGTTTTTGTGGAAAAGGAATTGTTTTTAAAATCATGACAAGGAAATAATGGTGTATGGTTATTTATAAGGCAATTGACTGTCCTTGATGTTATTTTTCTCATTTTATTGTAAGACCTTTCTCTGTGGCGCAAATTGCTTGTAAATATGCTCTTACATGTGCATGAAAATTTTAATTATCAATGTTTGTGTTACATAGCCATGATAAAAGTGAACCAACCATGCAGGAAAGCCAATAAAAAAACGCTTTCATGTGTTTCAATGACATTTTAAGTCATTTTCTCATGTGCAGTTTTTTGAAATTATGATCTGAAAATCGTTTTTGGGAAAAAGGAATTGTTTTTAAATTCATGAGAAGGACATAATGGTGTATGGTTCTTTATAAGGCAATTGACTGTCCCTGATGTTATTTTTCCCATTTTAATGTCAGACCTTTCTTTGTGGCGCAAATTGCTTGTAAATATGCTCCCACCTGTACATTGAAAATTTTGATTTTGAATGTTTATGTTACATAGCCATGTTTAAAGTGACCCTACCATGCAGGAAAGCCAATCAAAATACGCTTTTATGTGTCTTAAGGACAATTTAAGTAATTTTCCCATGTGTAGTGTTTTGAAGTTATGATTTGAAAATCGTTTTTGAGGTAAAGGAATGTTGTTAAAATTTATGTTCGCCATATGCCCCCAAATTTCTTTCTCAGGGTTGCAGCAGGGTGTTCTTGAGACACCCCTGCACTTTTGGAATAAATTCCTAATTTGTGATGAGCAAATTGTTAATCGCAAATTGCACCTTCATTTATATGAGCCTCCTAGCCCATGGAAATGAATGGGTAATTTGCAATTAGCAATTTTCTCATCGCAAATTTGGAATGGTAAAGAATCGCTATTTATTCCTTAAAATTCGCTTTTTTGGAAATGCAAAATAGTTATATGATACATATGGCGGTTGATGTCTAACAAGATAAGAAGCTTATGGATACATTTATGATGACTGGTGCAATGAAGTAGAAATCACTTACTTCATTGGTAGGCCTTTACAATAAATTATCTCCTCTGTATTCTTCATCAAGCATAACTTTAATCTGCAATCCTGAGTAGGCCTCACCTTAAACAAACCTCTGGATAGGCCACATCTTATTGTCATCCTGATTTAATCATTTATAATTCTAGGGACAGATTTATGATAGGTGTATACCTCTTTTGTGCCACTTAGAAAACATTGTCCATGGGGAAATGAATTAAAATGTCATTAAGACACATGAATGTGTTTTTTTTAAACGTTTGCAATTTTTTTGGGTCACTTTCAACATGGCTATGTGTCTGAAATAGTCAAAATCTAAATTTGCAATGCACTGGTGGGAGCATATTTACAAGGAATGTGCTTCATGGGGGAAGGTCTTATAATGTAATATGGGAAAAATGACATTAGAGATACTGAAATGCCTTATAGAGAAGCATACACCATTATGTCCTTGTCATAAATTTGCAAACCATTACTTTTCCCCAAAAACGATTTTCAAATTATATTTAGAAAACAGTGCACATGTGGAAATTACTTAAAATGTCAATAATTCAAAAATTGTGATTCCTTAAATGCAATGTATAAAAAAAAAATATGTAAAAAATGATATTAAGGATTTGGAAACTACCACCAACTTGTAGTTTGTGGTAATTTGCGAATTCTTTTCAAAAAGAATTTTTTTTTTTTAAAAAAAAAGGTCCCATATGACGCCCATACATGCCATTAGGGCATGTAGGTGTGCCATGTGCTCCCAAATTTCTTTTTCAGGGGTGCAGCAGGTTGTTCTTGAGATACCCCTGCACGCTTGAAAAAAATCCTATTTTGTGATGAGCTAATTGCTAATCACAACTTGCAACATTAATTCCTATGAGCCTCCTAGCCTATGGAAATGAATGGGTAATTTGCAATTAGCAATTTGCTCATTGCAAATTAGGAATAGTAAAGAATCGCTATTTATTCCTTAAAATTTGCTATTTATAATATGTAAAATATTTTGATGATACATATGGCAGTTCATCTGTAACAAGATAAGAAGCTTAGGGATAGATTTATGATGAGTGGCGCATCCCCAGGGATGTGACAGTCATCCTGCGCCACTGTTCCGCCACCCATGGTGTGCTGCATTTACAATGCGGCGCAGCATGGGGCAAAAAAGGCACAGATGCGTGACGCATCTGTGCTGTAAAGGTGGCGCATTGCTGGAGTTGTATCGTAAGTGCGATGCAGCTCCAGCAAGGATCAGGGGTGCCCCATCTATACAATGCTGCGTCAAGACCTATGCCAGCTTCAAGCAGGTGCAGGGTTTTGAAGCAGCTTTCTCCTATCTGATTGTAAATGCGGCACACCATGGGTGGTAAAGCAGTGGTGCACATTAACTGGTGCATGCCTGGGGATGTGCCATTTAATATAAATCTGCACTTTAACATTTGAGTATGTGCAGGGGACACAGAGTCGTTGAGGCTTATCCAAGGTTAAGAACAGATGAGTCCTGTTCAGTGAAAAATTAGACATAGGCTTCACCTGCTCAGCATCGCTGGACATGGCTAAATAATAGCTGCAAAATGTTACTCTTGTTAAATAATTTTACTATTATAATCTGTGAGATTTGTCTCTTACTCTGCAACATCTCATTGTTGTTGTCTTTCTTTAAAGATAAAGACAACCTCAACATGAGCGACAATCTGCAATCAGTTGATTTTGACCTCATCATTGAACTTGTAATTGAAACATCAGTGGATGTTGATCCATTGGATGATTTAAATCCTGAGGATGAAGAAGAGCGTGATGAGGATGCAGATTTGTCCGAATTATATGATATAGGATGGGAAGCTGACCTGCTTGAGCCTTTGGAATTATAAACATTTATTTTTAAAATTTATAATCAATAAAAAGTAAAAAGGTAAACCGTTTAATTTAAAAATAAAGACACCTTCAAAAACAGGTTATGTGTAGTGTCTTCAATAAAATATTAAAATATGCTCATAAAATTAGATCAGATTCACATATAAAATAGCATAGGTAACATAAATATAAATCTCATTTCTTTTCTGCTACTTCTGTATTGTAAATTTGCAAGGACTAAAAAATCTTCTATTTAAAATGTCAAGTAGTGTGTTATGTTTTTGATCACTATTACTGATTTACTGTTTGATAATATTTTTTTATTAACATTTTTATTATATTTTTCCTCAGATTCAACTATGCCTACAAAAATAAGAGAGATGAAGGCTGCAAAACGTCAAAGACAGCAGGAGAAAAAAAAAATGCAGCAGTCCTCTAACAAAAAGATTTCTCAAGCGATGAAGAAAGCACCGGGTAAGAGCTCTAAATATTTCATAAAAAATATTTCTAATAAAAAAAATATTAGTACAGAAAATGTTTCAATCCATAACAACACAAGTAAATCAAATGGAAAGAAAAGGACAAATGAAAATGTTACTGCTAGAGCAAGAGATAAATCTGTGCATGATAGTAGAAGGAAACAACAGTTTACGGAGATTCGTAAACGAATGTTCCGTAACAGGATAATTGGCAATTTGTTAAAAAATATTAAGAAAGGTCAACAGAAATTAGTTTTTTATAGGAGAAAAAAAAAAGTTGAGAAAGTTATTGATCAGGCTTTTGAAATTAAACGTAAGTTATTTATTTTGATAATCAATAGAATTAGGAAGCTAAACAAGGCAATTTTTGATTTCAAAAGAAATAGTAGATGGAAGAGAATAGTTAATCGTAGTAATTTTTGTGAAGTTTTTTCTGGAGAATGGATACATAGTTCAAGCTGTGAGGCATTTTTTAATGAAGAGAGTTATTTCCAGGATAATGATTTGGTGCATGCAGTTGACATCAGTGGTCGTGCTTATGAAGTGAAAGATGGTTGTCCAGTTGAAAAAGAAAAACTTGTGACAACAGAGGCAGAAGAGTTGTTAGGTAATGAGGTTTTAGGAAGACGTGCTAAGGGTCCTGTGTACACCTGGAAGTGTAGTAGTATTTGCAGTGTGCGACAGGATTCCATCAATTTGCTTTGTGATTTTGTACGGTCATTTAACAAAAAAAGTTTGAAGCAGAAAATGAGGTTGTTGCAAGAATTAGATCCTTGCAGAGTGAGAGAAGTGACAGGTTTGCATGGTCATTCACTGGCTTGTCTTTCCAGGAGAGTATGCCAGAGTGTTTTTCATCATTTCAGGATGCTAGCAGTGCATCATAACAAAGTGAGGAAGTTAGTTAGACTGTTGTATTATGCTAAGAGTCCAGCAATTATGCTGAAACAATTATGTGCTGCTCTTCTGCATGGTTCTGAAATAGATGTGAGGAATATATGTGAAGAAATTGAGTTTTGTTACTTTGGAAGTAAAGAGGAGAATGTTGAAATTGAGCAAGAAATAGAGGGTCATTTGGAAGATACTGTACATGTTTCCAGTACAGATAATTTCCAGAGGGAAATTGCGACGTTTGACATGAAATCAAGTGAGAGGCCTAATTTCACTTGTGTGTGTTGTCGACGCACTTATTATAAGAATCAGACTAAGTTAGTGGATTTATATGCAAAAAGTGAAAGGGAAAATAATAGTGAATGGAAGGATTTTGCAACATACTTGATGGTAGAAAATTGTTTTGATTTGGGATTGGATCAACGTGTGTGTACTTATTGTTGTAACAAATTAAAACAAAACCAGATGCCTGCTAGAGCAGTTCATAATAATCTGGAATTGGTTGAGATTCCTTCTGAATTGAAGGATTTAAATACTTATGAATCTATTTTGATTCAAAGTATCCATCCCTTTCAGGCTATTGTAAGAATGGAGCCAAAGACAGGGAAATTGCCTCCATCAGATTTACAGAGAGGATTAAAGGGAAGAGTTGTTTATTTGCCTCTAGATTTGAAGAAAAACATTAACACAATTGGAGTAGAAAAAGTGGAAGAGGAACCTCTGGTTATCTTAGTTAATGGGGTTCCGACAAAGAATAAGAAAATATGGCAAGATTTAGTAGATGTTAGGAAAGTTAAAAAGGCAACATTGTATTTGAAAAAAAATAATAAATACTATAAGAATGTATATGTTGAAGAAGAGGAAGTAAGTGAGGAAGAGGATAGCGATTTGTGTGCTGGTCAAATTGAGAAAGTAGAACCCTCTACTAGTGAGGAAATATATGAACATTATAGTGTTCATCCTTTGCATTCAAAGGAAGTCATGGGGAATGCTATTGAGTTGTTTCAAATGAAACAAGCCAAAGGGAGTCCCATTAGTGTTTGGGAGGAAAGTTTGGAAGCTCGGTGTTTCCCACAGCTTTTTCCAACAGGTCAGGGAGGAAGATATGATGAGCGACCTCATCAAATTCCTGCTTCTGAATACCGGACTTTGCGATTGTATGCAGGAGATGCTAGGTTTCGACAATGCATTCCATATTTGTTTCATCTCCTGTTTGAAAGCGATCTGTCTGGACTGTCATATGCAGTGAACCACATCTTGAAAAGTGGTATACACATGCAAAACATCTCGGCAAGTGATTTTATGGATAAAGTGAATGTCCAAGATAGTATTTTGGATTCTCACCTGATTAATCTCATGGCGTGTCAGCGTGGTACTAATGAGTACTGGTACCGTCGTCATGGTGATTTAAAATGTATGCTGAGGAACTTAGGTACTCCCACATGGTTCCTCACTCTGAGCTGTGCCGAGTATGGCTGGGAAGACTTACTTGAATTTCTACGAGAGGCAAATGCTAACGTAGAAAACATCGAATTCAAGACACCCGGAGAACTGTGCTCTTTGGATCCAGTCAATGTATGTAGGTACTTCAATCATAGATTTGAAGCTATGATGTGTTTCATCATGAATAAGAAGAATCCACCTCTTGGAGAGGTGTTGGATTTCTTCTGGAGAAAGGAGTACCAAGCAAGAGGTGCTCCTCATATACATATGTTGCTGTGGATCAAGGATGCACCTAAATTTGGAACGGATCCAGATGACTCAGTGATGAGTTTCATCCAACAGTATTCTACGTGTGCTGTTCCAAACGCAAAGGAGAAGAAAAGCCTAAGAGAAAAAGTTCTGCGTTTCCAAAGCCATCGATGTGGAAAGTACTGCCGTCGTAAATTCCGAAACAAGGACAAGTTCTACAGTAAATGTCGTTTCGGCTTTCCACGACCGGTGATTTCTAAAGGAAGAGTAAACAGTTTGATGTCTTCGCTGCGACACAATGTCATGAAGAAATCACCTAAAAACACTTACAATTTGAAGAGGAATGAAGAGTCCAAGTACATCAACGACTACAACCCGGTGATTTTGTCCATGTGGAATGCTAACATGGATATACAGTTTGTGGCTGATAACTGTATGGCTGTGGCTCGGTATGTGACGTCTTACATCACCAAAAAAGAGAAGACAGAATTGAAGGATATGTGGGAGGACATTTCCCATGAAAAGAGCCTCAGCAAGAAGTTGTACAGTTTCAGTCTGAAGATGTTGTCGCATCGAGAAATCGGAGCGTACGAATGTTCTGACCGGTTGTCTTCAGCAAGTCTCTATGCCAAGTCCAGGAGTATCGTTTGGGCGAGTCTTGGTCTTGCTGCAACGCGTAATCGAGTTCTCAAACCTGTGCGGGAAATTGAGTATTTGGCGGAAAAGGAGCCAAACAGTACCGACATTTTGAAGACAAACATGTTGGATACATATTATCCAAATCGAAGCAGTCACCTAGAGAATGTTTGTCTGTATGAGGTTCTGCAAAATTACATGTTCAAGAGGAACATCAAAGAAGATACTGAGAAAGGAGTGTATGCTGTAATAGGAAGTGAGGGATGTCTGGTGAAGCAAAGAAAATGCCACTTGATAAACCATCGAAAATTGAGTGGCGAATCTCCTGAAAAAAAGGAGTTTTTCTATTTAGCACTTTTGCAACTTTTCAAGCCTTGGCGTGCAGAAGAGGAACTGCTTGGAGATTTCCTCTGTTATGAAGACTCTTTCAATGCCGCCAAGGAGACCATAGAATGTCCTGCTTTTCCCAAATATGTAGAAATGTTGAATGCGGAAATTGAGCAGGAAGCAACGATTGCAGCCGAGATTGCCAGAGACAGTTCTCAGGACAGTCAGAGTTCTGCTTCATTGAGTCAGGATCCACTAGGAGGACCTCTTATTGAAAATGAAGCTGCCACTGCTATGAATGAGGTGGAAAGAGCCATGGCACATGCTCAAGAGGATGCGGTTAACTTAGAAGAGTTGGAAAGGCAACTCAACGTTGAGCAGAGGAAAATATATGACGAAGTTACCATGCAAATTGATCATGGATTAAGTCATGATAAGAAAGAGTGCTCATGTACGTCGTTGAAGCCTGTCCGACTGTACGTGAGTGGAGAAGCGGGAACTGGAAAAAGTTTCCTCATTAAAGCAATTTCATGCTATTTGCAGGAAAGGACAGAGTCATCGCTGTCTTGTGTTGTCACTGCTCCAACTGGACTGGCAGCACATAATATTAAAGGGATTACTTTACATCGTTTACTGATGCTGCCAGTGGAGCATGACAACAAATTAGAATATCACAAGCTATCTGGAGATGCTTGTTTTGAAGTTTCAAGAATCTTGAGGAAAATGAAACTTCTTATCATTGACGAAGTAAGCATGGTTTCCAATGTCATGCTTGCCTTTGTGCATTTGAGGATGCAAGAAGTTCTCAAAACAGAGTATGATGTGTTATTTGGTGGCAAACACATCATTGTTTTCGGAGATCTTCTGCAGCTGACACCAGTGAAAGGGCAACCTGTGTTCAAAATGCTCACGCATGAAGATACCAGGAAGTGCCTAGGCAGCATTGGCAACGTCAATATATGGTTAAACTTCAATTATGCTGAACTGCATGAAAATATGCGTCAGGCAAAGGATGAAGTTTACAAGACTATTCTACAAGATGTTAGAATTGGAAAAGTGACCGAGCATGGAAAAGAAGCTTTACATGCACGATTACTGTCAAATTTATATCCAGAACAAGATGTTGTGCCTGAGAATATTTTTCAGAAAATTACTGATAAGAAATCTGGAATATGTTTGATGCCAACTCTTGCAGAATGTGCCAAATTTAACAACAAAATGTTGCATTTAGAAAAGCAAGAGATTGTGAAAGTGGAAGCTATTGATAGAGTAGAGCATATGGGATCAACAATTATTTTGTCTGAGAATCTGAAATCAAAATTGGATTCATTAGAGAAGACTATATCTAAAACTGCAGGTTTTGAAAAGACTCTGAATGTGTGCTTGAACTGCCGTATAATTTTAAGAAGGAATTTACATGTTGAAAGAGGTCTGGTAAATGGATCAATGGGTAATGTTGTTGATTTTGTGAAATACAGAAATAGAGATGGAATTGAATTTTTAAAAATTAAATTTGATGGCATTGAGGAAGTACAGCTAATTGCTCGTTGTTCTGCTAGATTTTTGCTTGTAAAAGACTTATATGTTCGCCGTAAGCAGTTCCCTGTTTGCTTGGCATATGCGGTGACAATTCATAAATCGCAAGGTTTAAGTGTAGACACTGCATTGGTGAATATTGGCAGTTCTGTGTTCAAGGAGGGTATGGCATATGTGGCATTGTCACGAGTTAGAACTTTATCGGGATTGTACTTGATTGAGTGTGATGTCAGAAACATTTGTGCAGATCTAGATTGTGTTAAGGAATACAATAGGTTAAGAAGAGAGTATGCGCCACATTTGCCTCAGTTTCCTTTGTTTGAGAAACGTCTGGTAGGCCGGAAACGAAGAAATGAGAACAATACTGGGGAGGTTGTAGCAAAAAGACAAAAAGTGAATGAACCTAAAATTACAAGCAGAAACAAAGAGGATTCTGTTGAAGATGTTGTTGGTTTTCAGTTTGAAAACAGTTCTGGTGTCAACTGCTATGCTAATGTAGTAATGAATGTTTTGTTTTCTCTAAAAAATGTAAAAGAAGAGATTGTGGTCAATTCTGATCAAAGATTTTGCAGTTTGTTGAATTCTGTGTTAGAGAAATGTAGCACAGATAGAACAAAAATAGAAAGTGTGTCTGAAATTCGAAACCTGTTAGACAGATGTTCAGGGCAAACACAATTCTCTCAAAATATTCAGCAAGATTGTCAGGAGTTTTTAATGTATATGCTTGATGTATTACATGCTGAAGGTGTAGATGTAGATCAGCTGTTTGGGCTTTCTTATCAATGGCAGCATGACTGCGAGAACTGTATGGTATCAAGTACTACTAGTGTAGACTCAGAAAGATTTATATATTTAACTTTGCCAGACAGTAAATCAGTCTCCTTTAATAAGCTAGTAAAAGCTGCTAATCACAGCATGGAGTGTAGCCAATGTAAATCTGAAATGATGTCCACATTATTTATACGAACATATGGCCAGTACGTCATTTTAATGTTCCAACGATGTAGGCCTGATGGAACAAAATTGACAACTTTAATAAAAAAATTTGTAGCTTCGCAGTTGTCAATATCAGGAAGGACTTTTGTAACTACAGCAATTATATATCATGACGGCCCTTCAATATCATCAGGACATTACACAGCTTATTTAAAGTGTAGAAATGGCTGGTCATTCTGCAATGATTCTGTTTTAATTTTCAAAAAAAAATTGCCGTATGACCTTAAAAACTCTTACCTGGTGTTTTTAAAACCAAAATTTTAGGAAAATAATCTCGGGATATGATCTGTGGAATTTCAAGAAGTTCTAATGGCTCCTACACAATTTGGCCTTGAGGATAAGTGTAGTTCAGAGACATAACTTCTAATCAAAGGATTGGACATCATGGAGATGTATGTGCACTTTAAATGAGTTCAGAAAAATTGTTTCTTTTCATAAGCTAATTGAAGCAGCCAATCAAAACATGGAGTAGAGGGAATGTAAGTCTGCAATGCTGTCTACTGTTTTACATTGCTTTGTGATTAAAAGTGATGTAGAGAATTAAATAATTGTAGTACTCATAGAGGTAGTGTAAGTCTGCTTCATATTAAGCAGTATCAGTGTCATAGGAAATGTAGAACATGACTGACCAAGAAGGGGAAGATATTACTATTCCAGGATTGTGAAAATGATCTTCAACATTTTAATTCTGAAAGTTGCGGAAATGCCAAATGATGGGATTGGCTTACAAGAAATCCAAGAGTTATAAATATCTCTGACTAGATTTGGCCTTGTGAAAAATAGTGGTAGAGAGCAAGAAGTCATTTATTGCATGTAACGTGTTTTTAAAAACGATGGAGGTTTTCTTTCAGAAAGTGGCGGGCTGAAAGTAATAACAGCACAAAAGAGTGTAAGCTGTTCATAGGACATCCTTGGACGTCATGGAAAGTAAGTTAACTTTAAGGAGTTCTGAATTTTATTTTCTGATGTTGTATGGGTTTTTTAAACACAATCATTTTGATTGTGTTTTTTTTTCCCCGCTGTTACATGATGAATACCTTCAAGTCACTGTTTTTAGTGAATTTTGATACATTCTGAGAACAGCAAAAATAAACCATTTAACATGTATAATTAATTCTGTACTGTTTGCATTTATGATGTATATGTAGAACTGTGTAGGAGGCATGGAGAAGGTGAGTTTTCTGTAAGTGTTAAATTTATTGTATGCAGTGCTGCACTTCTACGTATTCTTTCATATGCTGGACTACATCTGCACAATGAGATACCTAAGCAAAGGAAACACAAGTGATGTGATTGTGAAATGAGCAAAATAAATTGCACATATTTCAATTACATCACTTGAGTTTCCTATCATTACGAATCACATTGTGCAGATCAAGTTTAGGTCTGTCCAGGGAAACATAGGAGGTTTCTACTTTGTTGAAGAGTGCAGTGGACATGACTCACTTCATTAGTAGACTTTCACAGATATTATCTCCTCTGTACACTTCAACAAGTGTAAATCTCATCTTGAACTCTGAGTAGGCCTCACCTCAAACAAATCTCTGGATAGGAGACATGTTATTAGCATACTGAAGCGACACTTTTCTGAAACAAGAGCAATGCAAAAGATGCACCATGTTTTAAGATAGGCCTCACTTCATCTGCATCAAGATACTGTTAGTTTAAAATGTATATCTTTAGCATTGTGTAGAGGACCTGGAGAAGCAGAAGCTTCTGTCAGTGTCAAAGTTGTTGAAAAACTATTTGTCCTTCAATATTTTCCCTTGTCTTTTGTAATTTTTAAATACATATTTTAATTTTTTTTCAAATGTTGGTTCTCTCTTTCACAGATTGAAAGTATAGAAATAAAATGTGATTAATTTAACGGCAATTACAAGGTAAATAGTTGTACTCTTTTCGTTACATTTCTATCACATTCACCTACTATTAGATCCACTGCTTCACTTCTTTAATCCTCAGTTTCCTGCCTTTGCTACTTTCCTCATTCCTTTCTCTATTACCTATTTACTCAACTCCTTCCACTCTTTTTCTCAGTCCCTCTGTTCTCATAGTTCCTCAGTCTTGTTCACTCACTCCATCTCTATTACTCTTAGTGTCTGTGAATTACTTTCCCAACTTTTTTTTTTTGGGGACCGCTTCCTGGGAAGTTGCCCGGTTCGCAAACCAGCAGCGTTATGGCAGTCCACCATTTTGTGTTTCGTTCGAATCAAGATACAAGATGGAGGGCAAATAATGTTCAGAATAGGTAGAAGGGGGCACGGTAGATGTATCTTGACCCCCTTGGTTTTCTGAGGGTGGCTCAGGAGGACCATAGTTCTTCACTCTTGTTCACTCTCTCTGATCTATTAATGTCACTGTTTATGACTGATCAAAAAAATGTTTTTTAAAAAAGAACAGTAACTATAAGGGAAGGAAATAGACAGTTATGTTAAAAGAAAGACAGCTATAGGGAGTAAACTAACGATACTGTTACCTACAATCCACTGCTGTTGATGTTACTGACCATGTCATGAATGATGTAATATGTGAAATCATCAACAGTGGATTGTAGCTAACAGTATCCTTATTTTACTCCCTAGAGCTGTCTTTCTTTTAACATAACTGTGTATTTCCTTCCCTTATAGTTACTGTTCTTTTTTAAAAAATATTTTTTTGGTTAGCTTCCGGTACGCGTACCGGGTAGCGCTCCGGGAGCGAACTAAGAGAAATACAGGTTGGCAGAGTTCCAAATTTTCTACCAATTTTTTTATAATGGGGAGTTAGTTCTGAAAAGAACTTTTTTTTTAATGTTTTTGTTGTTTTATATTTTTTTTAGTATTTTTTGAACATTTTTTTACTTTTTTTGTATTTTCTGAACGTTTTTAAAATTTTTTTGGTTTTTTTGGGGGGGGGGAAACAAAAACGATCCATTATAAAGGGCTCAACAGGAGCAAAAAAAAAAAAGAATTTATTTTTTGGTGCGTTTTGTGCAAACATTAATATGATTTTGAATTGCTCACAAAATCAAAGTGATGCTACTTTCTCTGTAGCAGATGAAAGCGCCACATTCCACGCACACTTGTTTTACGTGACCAAACAACATTTGGATGTTTGCAATCACCTCCCTCGCCTCTGGTCCCGACACCTCTGGAACCACCGATCTTCTTGCCATTTGGAGGGGATGTTGTTGTTGGTCACGTAGCTGGGCAGCACTATAGTTATTTGGGTGCCACCTACTCATATGCCGATGCATAGTATGATTCCCATAACTATATTTTTTATCGGTGCCCCTTGACAATCTGTCACCGCATATGCGGCAAAACACGTAACGAGCATTCACTTTCTTTTGCCCCTCAGGAATTCTGTAGAATTGCCAGATATAATTCTCCTGTCGATTGTACCTCCTGGGCTCCTCTGGCAAAAACTCATGCTCTTCCTCCTCTTCCTCCTCTTCCTGTTCTTCCTCTTCTTGCAGAATTACTTCTGCAGGTGGTCCTCTCTTTCTTGGATTTGGTGGAGGTGGTGGGCTAGCACCAGCTGAAGCTACTAATGAAGCCATCACAAAGTCTCAATAAAGGGTCTTTCTCTCACCAAGATGAAAGTCAGAGTGATGAAAGAAGGAGGGGTTTTCATCATTTGGGAAAAACAAAAGTTCTAAACCAATGAAAAGTGTCCATTTTAGATCACATGACCTTGTATTACATCATTAGGAAACCAAAAGTGAAATGAACCAATGAAAAGTGTTATTATCGAGTCACATGACCTGCTATGTTTACATTACGCGGTCGGCGCCGCGCCGCGGATCGCTTCCGGTTCGCGTACCGCTGCGCTTCCGGGTACGCGAACGTAGCACGTAATATGACGTATTACGCGAGAACGCGAAACGTCATGCTGACGCGAAGCGTCACGATGTTGTTTTGTAACGCGAGAGGTGCGCAAAAGGAACGTTTACCAGTTCGCGTACCGGGTCGCGCCTCCGGATTGAGCTAACGGGAAGCTAACCGGTACGCGTACTGGGAGCGAAACAAAAAAAAATAAAAAAAAAATTGTATAAAAAACATGTAAAAAATATTTTTCTTTTTAAAGAATAATACATTGTAAAGGTTTTGATATTAGCTATTAAAAAACCAATGAAATTCACTGAAAAAACCATAGGTTATAGACCATATATAGTTAGGAATTAGCATTTACAAAACCTTAAAAATTCACTGAAAAAACCATAGGTTATAGACCATATATAGTTAGGGATTAGCATTTAAAAAACCTTATTTTACTCACACAAAACCATTGAAATTCCATATATAGTTAGTTGCACTAACTATATATTGCGCACCCGCAATCCACTGCTGATGATGTCACATATTACATCATTCATGACATGGTCAGTGACATCACTGATGACATCACTGATGACATCTCAAATGACATCACTGATGACATCACTGATGACATCTCATTTGACATCAATGACCACATCACTGATGATATCATTCATGTGACAATACAATGCATCTCCTCACATTTTAATATAACCTCTGTTTCACCCAGTGTTAAAAACAGAGTATAATTTTTGAAACCATTGACACACCAATACTAGTTACTACATACGTACTCACTGATTCCTACGTCTACACACACATTCACTCATTCACCCATACAATCATTCATACATACAATCACTCATCTTTACAACACTATCATATGCACTCATACACCTATACAGACACTCACACTCTGCCACTCATCCATGGAGTTACTCACACACCTAGTCAGTCCTGTAAAGAATCAATCACACTTCCATTTTCTACTCTATACAGTTAAACATAGAGCACCTTACGTTTTCAACCATATACTAACACATACTTACTCTCTTATACAATCATTGATACAAGTACACATTGATCTGTACAGAGTCACACACCTCCCAGCCAGCCACACACACACTCAGTCTCCCATGCAAATACTTGGGCAATCAATCAATAACCCATATAGTTACTCATATAGCTACTGATCAACACATGCAGCAGTTTACAGAACAACAGACATAATGATGCACAAATTAAGACAGTTTAGTCACTAACCCATGCACTCAGTGAGACACATTTAATCACTCACTCATACATTCAGTCATGCACCTACTAAATCCTTCGTCCAGACACTTATACATCCACTCATTCTTCAATATGTAAGACATATTTTAACTTTACAGAAACATACAGTCACTGGATGTTGTCATCAGTGATGTCATCAGTGATGTCATTTGAGATGTCATCAGTGATGTCATCAGTGATGTCACTGACCATGTCATGAATGATGTAATATGTGACATCATCAGCAGTGGATTGCGGGTGCGCAATATATAGTTAGTGCAACTAACTATATATGGAATTTCAATGGTTTTGTGTGAGTAAAATAAGGTTTTTTAAATGCTAATCCCTAACTATATATGGTCTATAACCTATGGTTTTTTCAGTGAATTTTTAAGGTTTTGTAAATGCTAATTCCTAACTATATATGGTCTATAACCTATGGTTTTTTCAGTGAATATATATATATGTGCATATGTGTGTGTGTAGAGAGAGGTAGAGAGGTAGAGGTAGAGAGGTAGAGGTGTAGAGGTGTAGAGGTAGAGAGGTAGAGGTAGAGGGTAGTAGAGAGAGAGATAGAGAGTGGAGAGTGAGTATTAGAGAGTAGAGAGTGAGTAGTAGGGAGTAGTAGAGAATAGTAGAGCGTAGCAGAGAGTGAGTAGTAGAGAGTAGTAGAGTGAGTAGTAGAGTGTGAGTAGTAGAGTAGTAGAGAGTGAGTATTAGAGTGAGTAGTAGAGAGTAGTAGAAGAGAGTAGTAGTGAGTGAGTAGTAGAGAGTGAGTAGTAGAATGAGTAGTAGAGTGAGTAGTAGAGCGTGAGTAGTAGAGAGTAGTAGATAGTAGTAGAGAGAGAGAGAGAGTAGTAGAGAGTGAGTAGTAGAGAGTAGTAAAGAGTGAGTAGTAGAGAGTAGTAGAGAGCAAGTAGTAGAGAGTAAGTAGTGGAGAGTGAGTAGTAGTCAGTAGTAGAGAGCAAGTAGTAGAGAATGAGTAGTAGAGAGTGAGTAGTAGAGAGAGAGTAGTAGAGAGTGAGTAGTAGAGAGTAGTAGAGTGAGTAGTAGAGAGAGAGTAGTAGAGAGTGAGTAGTAGAGTAGTAGAGAGTGAGTGGTAGAGAGTGAGTAGTAGAGAGCTAGTAGTAGAGAGCGAGTAGTAGAGAGAGTAGTAAAGAGCAGTAGAGTAGTAGAGAGTGAGTAGTAGAGAGTGAGTAGTAGAGATTGAGTAGTGGAGAGTGAGTAGTAGAGAGTGAGTAGTAGAGAGTGAATAGTAGAGAGTGAGTAGTAGAGAGTGGTAAAGAGAGTAGTAGAGAGTGAGTAGTAGAGAGACGTTAGTAGAGAGTGAGTAGTAGAGTAGTAGAGGGGGTGTGGTAGAGAGTAGTAGAGAGTAGTAGTGAGTAGTAGAGAGTAGTAGAGAGTGAGTAGTAGAGAGTAGTAGTAGAGAGTAGTAGAGAGTGAGTAGTAGAGAGTAGTAGCGAGTGAGTAGTAGAGAGTAGTAAAGAGTGAGTAGTAGAGAGTGAGTACTAGTGAGAGAGTAGTTGAGAGTAGTAGAGAGTGAGTAGTAGAGAGTAGTAGAGTAGTAGAGAGTGAGTAGTAGAGAGAGAGTACTGGAGAGTAGTAGAGAGTGAGTAGTAGAGAGTAGTAGAGTAGTAGAGAGTGAGTAGTAGAGAGAGAGTACTAGAGAGTAGTAGAGTGAGGTAGTAGAGAGTGAGTAGTAGAAAGTAGTAACAAGTGAGTAGTAGAGAGTGAGTAGTAGAGAGTAGTAGAGTAGTAGAGAGTGAGTAGTAGAGAGTGAGTAGTAGAGAGAGAGTAGTAGAGAGTAGTCAGTCAGTGTCAGTGTCAGTCAGTCAGTAAGTGTCAGTCAATCAGTGTCAGTGTCAGTCAATCAGTGTCAGTCAGTGTCATTCAGTCAGTGTCAGTCAATCAGTGTCAGTCAGTCAGTGTCAGTCAGTCAGTGTCAGTCAATCAGTGTCAGTCAGTGTCAGTCAGTCAGTGTCAGTCAATCAGTGTCACTCAGTGTCATTCGTGTTAGTGTTAGTCATTCAGTGTCAGTCAGTGTCAATCAGTCAGTGTCAGTCAGTCAGTGTCAGCTAGAGCAGCTCTGCTGACCTGGTTCTCTGGCTCTAAAGCAGCTCTGCTGACCTGGTTCTCTCCCTCTAAAGCAGCTCTGCTGGCCTGGTTTCTCTGGCTCTACAGCAGGTCTGCTTACCTGGTTCTCTGGTTCTAGAGCAGCTCAGCAGACCCAGTTCTTAGGCTACAGAGCAGCTCTGCTGATCTGGTTCTCTGCCTCTAAAGCAGCCCTGCTGACCCGGTTTAATGGCTCTAAAGCAGTTCTGCTGACATGGTTCTCTGGCTCTAGAGCAGCTCTGCTGACCTGGTTCTCTCCCTCTAGAGCAGTTCTGCTGACCTGGTTCTCTACTTCTAAAGCTGCTCTACTGACCTGATTTCTCTGGCTCTAGAGCAGCTCTACTGACCTGGTTCTCTGGCTCTAGAGCAGCTCTGCTGGCCTGGTTCTTAGGCTCTAGAGCAGCTCTGCTGACCTGGTTCTCGGGCTCTAAAGCAGCTCTCCTGACCTGGTTCTCTTGCTCTAAAGCAGCTCTGCTGACTTGGTTCTCTGGCTCTAGAGCAGCTCTGCTGACTTGGTTCTCTGGCTCTAGACCAGCTCTGCTGACCTGGTTTTCTGGCTCTAAAGCAGCTCTGCTGACCTGGTTCTCTGGCTCTAAAGCAGCTCTTGTGACCTGGTTCTCTCCTTCTAAATCAGCTCTGCTGACCTGGTTTCTCTGGCTCTACAGCAGCTCTGCTGACCCGGTTCTCTGGCTTTAGAGCAGCTCTGCCGACCTAGTTCTTAGTCTCTAGAGCAGCTCTGCTGACCTGGTTCTCTGGCTCCAAAGCATCTCTGCTGACCTGGTTCTCTGGCACCAAAGCAGCTCTGCTTAACTTGTTCTCTGGCTCTAGAGCAGCTCTGCTGATTTGGTCTCTTGGCTCTAAAGCAGCTCTGCTGACCTGGTTCTCTCCCTCTAAAGCAGCTCTGCTGACCTGTTTCTCTCGCTCTAAAGCAGCTCTACTTACCTGGTTTCTCTGGCTCTACAGCAGCTCTGCTGACCTGGTTTTCTGCCTCTAGAGAAGCTCTGCTGACCTGGTTCTCTGGCTCTATAGCAGCTCTGCTGACCTGGTTCTCTGGCTCCAGAGAAGCTCTGCTGACCTGGTTCTCTCCTTCTAAAGCAGCTCTGCTGGCCTGGTTTCTCTGGCTGTACAGCAGGTCTGCTTACCTGGTTCTCTGGTTCTAGAGCAGCTCAGCAGACCCAGTTCTTAGGCTATAGAGCAGCTCTGCTGATCTGGTTCTCTGGCTCTAAAGCAGCTCTGCTGACCCGGTTTAATGGCTCTAAAGCAGTTCTGCTGACATGGATCTCTGGCTCTAGAGCAGCTCTGCTGACCTGGTTCTCTCCCTCTAGAGCAGCTCTGCTGACCTGGTTCTCTGGCACCAAAGCAGCTCTGCTTAACTTGTTCTCTGGCTCTAGAGCAGCTCTGCTGATTTGGTCTCTTGGCTCTAAAGCAGCTCTGCTGACCTGGTTCTCTCCCTCTAAAGCAGCTCTGCTGACCTGTTTCTCTCGCTCTAAAGCAGCTCTACTGACCTGGTTTCTCTGGCTCTACAGCAGCTCTGCTGACCTGGTTTTCTGGCTCTAGAGCAGCTCTGCTGACCTGGTTCTTAGGATCTAGAACAGCTCTGCTGACCTGATTCTCTGGCTCAAAAGCAGCTCTGCTAACCTTGTTCTATGGCTCTAGAGAAGCCCTGCTGACCTGATTCTCTGGCTCTAGAGAAGCTCTGCTGACCTGGTTCTCTGCCTCTAGAGCAGCTCTGCTGACCTTGGTCTATGGATCTAAAGCAGCTCTGCTGACCTGGTTATCTGGCTCTAGAGCAGCTCTGCTTACCTGGTTTTCTGGCTCTAAAGCCGCTCTGCTGACCTGGTTCTCTCCCTCTAAAGCAGCTCTGCTGACCCGGTTTCTCTGGCTCTAGAGCAGCTCTGCTGACCTGGTTCTCTGGCTCTAAAGGAGCTCTACTGAGCTGGTTCTCTCCCCCTAAAGCAGCTCTGTTTACCTTGTTCTCTGCCTCTAGAGAAGCTCTGCTGACCTGGTTCTCTGGCTCTATAGCAGCTCTGCTGACCTGGTTCTCTGGCTCCAGAGCAGCTCTGCTGACCTGGTTCTCTCCTTCTAAAGCAGCTCTGCTGGCCTGGTTTCTCTGGCTGTACAGCAGGTCTGCTTACCTGGTTCTCTGGTTCTAGAGCAGCTCAGCAGACCCAGTTCTTAGGCTACAGAGCAGCTCTGCTGATCTGGTTCTCTGGCTCTAAAGCAGCTCTGCTGACCCGGTTTAATGGCTCTAAAGCAGTTCTGCTGACATGGATCTCTGGCTCTAGAGCAGCTCTTCTGACCTGGTTCTCTCCCTCTAGAGCAGTTCTGCTGACCTGGTTCTCTACCTCTAAAGCAGCTCTACTGACCTGATTTCTCTGGCTCTAGAGCAGCTCTACTGACCTGGTTCTCTGGCTCTAGAGCAGCTCTGCTGGCCTGGTTCTTAGGGTCTAGAGGAGCTCTGCTGACCTGGTTCTCGGGCTCTAAAGCAGCTCTGCTGACCTGGTTCTCTGGCTCTAAAGCAGCTCTGCTGACTTGGTTCTCTGGCTCTAGAGCAGCTCTGCTGACTTGGTTCTCTGGCTCTAGAGCAGCTCTGCTGACCTGGTTCTCTGGCTCTAAAGCAGCTCTGCTGACCTGGTTCTCTGGCTCTAAAGCAGCTCTGGTGACCTGGTTCTCTCCTTCTAAATCAGCTCTGCTGACCTGGTTTCTCTGGCTCTACAGCAGCTTTGCTGACCTGGTTCTCTGGCTCTAGAGCAGCTCTGCTGACCTAGTTCTTAGTCTCTAGAGCAGCTCTGCTGACCTGGTTCTCTGGCTCCAAAGCAGCTCTGCTGACCTGGTTCTCTGGCTCTAAAGCATCTCTGCTGAACTTGTTCTCTGGCTCTAGAACAGCTCTGCTGACTTGGTCTCTTGCCTCTAAAGCAGCTCTGCTGACCTGGTTCTCTGGCTCTAGAGCAGCTCTGCTGACCTGGTTCTTAGGCTCTAGAGCAGCTCTGCTGACCTGGTTCTCTGGCTCAAAAGCAGCTCTGCTATCCTGGTTCTATGGCTCTAGAGCAGCTCTGCTGACCTGATTCTCTGGCTCTAGAGAAGCTCTGCTGACCTGGTTCTCTGCCTCTAGAGCAGCTCTGCTGACCTTGGTCTATGGCTCTAAAGCAGCTCTGCTGATCTGGTTCTCTGGCTCTAGAGCAGCTCTGCTTACCTGGTTCTCTGGCTCTGGAGCAGCTCTGCTGACCTGGTTATCTGGCTCTACAGCAGTTCTGCTGACCTGGTTCTCTCCCTCTTAAGCAGCTCTGCTGACCTGGTTTCTCTGCCTCTACAGCAGCTCTGCTGACCTGGTTCTCGGCCTCTAGAGCAGCTCTGCTGACCTGGGTCTCTTGCTCTAGAGCATCTCTGCTGACCTGGGTCTCTGATTCTAGAGCAGCTCTGCTGACCTGCTTCTTAGGCTCTAGAGCAGCTCTGCTGACCTGGTACTCTGGCTCTACAGCGGCTCTGCTGACCTGGTTTCTCTGGCTCTACAACAGCTCTGCTGACCTGGTTCTCTGCACTCATGATGCATGCACCCGACGTCTCGAAAATATATATAAAAATAATATTTTATTTTAAGTACCAATATATAATTTTTATGAATATCTCAGATAATCTCTTGCCCTAATGTGGATACTAAAGACACATACATATAATTTTAGAACATCCTTTTTTTTTGCGGGAGTTGGGCACCCAGCGTGCCCCAGCACGTATATGACGTCACGCGGGACCCGCCACCATGCAAGCGTCTCGCGAATGCACAGGAGCAGGAGTCGCGGCTGGTCGCATACCAAAGGCGCACATCACGTAATATTAAATGTATATGATGTGACTGAAAAACACGCAGCCTTCGCACACCATACGCGGATCCTTCATGAGTTTTCTAAAATGGCGTCTAGAATCCATGCACCCACCGTGATGTGTACGCTTCAAGTGCGCGACTCCGAAAAAAAATTGGGAACTTTAAAAAAAAAAAAAATATATAAATATAAGAAATTAAAAATGAAAACAAAAAAATGTATCAATATTTCAGTTAGAATTTTTTAAAAATATTTTTTTGCAATTTTAAGAAAAAATATATAATGTTATTTAATTAATAAAATATTTATAAATAAACAGCTAAAAAACTAGAAAATCAGTACAAAAATAGGTATAACTACTATCACACTTAAAAATTAGCATTTTAAAAACCTTTAAAATTCACTGAAAAAACCATAGGTTTCAGAGACGTTAGAGTTAGAAATTAGCATTTAAAAAACCTTGGAAATTCACAGAAAAAAACATAAGTTTCACGGGTGTTATAGTTAGTTGGCCATTTAACTCGTACAAAACCATAGAAATTCCTCCGTTATAGTTAGTTCTGCTAACTATAACTTGTGCGCCCGCAATGCACTGCTCATGATGTCACATATTGCATCACTCATGACATGGTCAGTGACATCACTGATGACATCTCAAATGATCACTGATGACATCATCCGTGTGACAATCTGATACACCTCATCATACACAAGTATAACCTTTCATCACTCACTGTAAAATACAGAGTACCATATTTGAAACCATTGACACACTAATATCCGTTTCTAAAAACCCACTAAGTGATTCCTACATCTACACACACATCTAAACAGTTACATATAGATTCACTCATACATGCTGTCAATGATCAATAGAACACTATTAAATATACACCTACATCGACATTACACACCAGCATACATCCTATTCACTTATGCAGTCATTCTACTCACTTATGCAAACAATTGATCATACTTACATTTACTAAGCTACACACTTATGCAAACACCACTTTATTTGTATAGATAGTAACTCATACTTAGCGTGTTATAAAATTACTATTACATGTATTCAGTTTTCAATAGTCACTCATACAATCACGGAGTCTTATGTATACTTATTTATATACAACTGTCACATACACTGTCTTTTATATTTCTAGTTTGTTCGACATGTATCATTGAGAAATATATTTACTCATCACCATACCCATAAAGAGATTCACTCACCCAAACAACTGTTTCCACATACAGTCTTAACCTCATATACCTAGTAAATCAGCTATTTACACATCTTTGGACAGTCACACACATCCCACTCAACCACACACACATTCACTATCCCATACAAATACTCACTTAACTCATTAATAACTAATATAGACTTTCACATAGCTAGTAACCAACTTATGTAGTAGTTTAAACAACAAGAGATAGAGATATACAGGTATTCACACAGTTTAATCACTATCCCATATATTTAGTGAGACACTTTAAATTAGTCACTTAAACAGTCAATCACATTGCTACTAAATCCTCCATTCAGGCACTTATACATCCACTCAGTCTTCAAGGCAGATTGATATATATATATATTCACTCAAAAAAACATAGATTTCACACACATTATAGTTAGGAATTAGCATTTAAAAAACCTTGCAAATTCACTGAAAAAACCAAAAGGTTTCACACACGTTATAGTTAGGAATTAGCATTAAAAAAACCTTGCAAATTCATTAAAAAAAACATAGGTTTCACACATGTTATAGTTAGCTGGACATTTCACTCATACAAAACCATTGAAATTCCCCTGTTATAGATAGTTCAGCTAACTATAATTTGCGCGCCCGCAATGCACTGCTGATGACGTCACATATTACATCACTCATGACATGGTCAGTGACATCACTCATGACATCACTGATGACATCTCAAATGACATCACTGATGACATCACTGCTGACACCATCCAGTGAATGTGTGTCTTTCTGAAAAATAAATATGTTTTATATATGTATATCTAAAGGTCGATGGAAGAATAAATGGGTTATTAAGTGTCTAAATGGATGGGTTTTAAAAAAAAATTGATTGGTTAACTGACTTATTAAGTGTATCTTAGTGAATACATATATTAGCGAGTAATGTTTAAATATTTAAATATATGAATCAGTGTCTCACTTTGTGTATAAGTGGCTGCATGGGTTGGTGAGTAGCTACATGAGTGTGTATATGGGTTATTAGTTGTTTTTTTGAGTATCAGTATGAGTGTCTGTATGGTTTGGTGGGGGTATTACTTAGCGCATAAATGCATGAATGACTGACTCACTGTTTGTATGTGTTTTGAAGACAGCATGTGTGCAGGACTATATGGGTGAATGAGTGTGTGTATGGGTGTGTTACTGAGTGAATGACTGTCTCAATAGTATCTTTATGAGTAACTACATATGTTTTAATCTAGTATATGTGAGTATTGATGCATATAAGTGAGTATATGTGAGATGAGAGATTGGAAGAGTTCCTGTTTAAATAAGTATGTGTTTCTATAAGTGATTGTTTAAGAGAGCAAGTATGTGTAAGTTTCCGTAGAAGTAAGTGTGGTAGTGTGTGTGTAGCTGTATATGCAAATAAATGGATGTTTGATAGTTTATTTGCATGTGTGAGTATGTGTGTGAGTAATTCTATGGATGACTGTCGGTGTGTACCAGGATGTATAGGTGTATCAGTACATATGATGAGTGAGTACATGTATGAGTGACTATATAGAACTGTTGGTGAATGAGTGGATGTGTATATAGATGGTGGAATTACTGAATAGGTTGTTGTAACTGGTATTGGTATCTCCATTTTTTTGAAAATTTTAGTTTCTATTTTTGAATGTGTGTATCAAAGGTTATATTACGCTGAGAGGAGGTCTGCCACGCTGAGAGGAGGTCTGCCACTCTTTCACAAGGATGGTGTCATCAGTGATGTCATTTATGATGTCATCAGTGATGTCATGAGTGATGTCACTGACCATGTCATCAGTGATGTAATATGTGACGTCATCAGCAGTGCATTGCGGGCGCGCGAGTTATAGTTAGCTGAACTAACTATAACGGGGTAATTTCAATGGTATTGTAAGAGTGAAATGTCCAGCTAAATATAACATTTGTGAAACCAATGGTTTTTTCTATATATATATATATACATATATATATATATATATATATATATATATATATATGTATATATATATATATATTCACTGAAAAAACCATAGGTTATAGACCATATATAGTTAGGAATTAGCATTTAAAAAACCTTATTTTACTCACACAAAACCATTGAAATTCCATATATAGTTAGTTGCACTAACTATATATCGCGCACCCGCAATCCACTGCTGATCATGTCACATATTACATCATTCATGACATGGTCAGTGACATCACTGATGACATCACTGATGACATCTCAAATGACATCACTGATGACATCACTGATGACAACATCCAGTGACTGTATGTTTCTGTAAAGTTAAAATATGTCTTACATATTGAAGAATGAGTGGATGTATAAGTGTCTGGATGAAGGATTTAGTAGGTGCGTGACTGACTGTATGAGTGAGTGATTAAATGTGTCTCACTGAATGCATGGGTTAGTGACTAAACTGTCTTAATTTGTGCATCATTATGTCTGTTGTGATGTAAACTGCTGCATGTGTTGATCATTAGCTATACGAGAGGCTATATGTGTTATTAATTGGTTGCCCAAGTATTTCTATGGGAGATTGAGTTTGTGTGGGGGTGGCTGGAAGGTGTGTGACTCTATGCATAGATGTGTGAGCAGTTTATTCACTAGGTGTATGAGTTCAAGACTGCATGTGGAAACAGCTACATGGGCAGTTGACTGTGTGCATGAGTGTATTGATGAGTGAATGGATATCTCAATGCTACATGTCATAGTAAGTACATATGTTAAACACAGTACATGTGAGAGTTGGCATATATAAATAACTGTGCATGAGAGCCACTGAATGAGTGAGTGGTTGTATCGATCATTGTGAACTTGTATCAGGGATTGTATAAGAGAGTAAATATGTGTTAGTATATGTTTCAATAAGTAAGGTGTGTTTAACTGTATAGTTGAAGAAATGGAGGTGAGATTGTTTCTTTGCATGACTGACTGGGTGTGTGAGTAACTCCATGGATGAGTGGCAGTGTGTGAGTGTCTGTATACACTGAGTGTATCTAAGGTTATATTAGAGTCTGAAGAGGTTTATCGTATTAGCACAAGAATGATGTCAAATGAGATGTCATCAGTGATGTCATCAGTGATGTCATTTGAGATGTCATCAGTGATGTCATCAGTGATGTCACTGACCATGTCATGAATGATGTAATATGTGACATGATCAGCAGTGGATTGCGGGTGCGCGATATATAGTTAGTGCAACTAACTATATATGGAATTTCAATGGTTTTGTGTGAGTAAAATAAGGTTTTTTAAATGCTAATTCCTAACTATATATGGTCTATAACCTATGGTTTTTTCAGTGAATTTCAATGTTTTTTTAATAGCAAATATCATAAGCTGTCGAATGTCAAGTACGTGGTAAGTAAAAATATTTTCGTGTTTATGCACACTGATCTGCTTTGAATGCTGCCCCCCACCCCTCATTTCTATTAGGAGTACTCTCTCTTTGCAGATAGTGAAGGGTAGTTAACGCAGGCCTTTGCCCCCGTTGCCCCCGTTGTAATCCGTCGTGCCTGCTTCTCTCTCCATTTGATTGATTGTTCTCTTTGGTTCATTCTCTATTTACAAACAAGCACAGAGTCGCAATACTCTGTTTAGTCTTTGCAGATAGCGAAAAATCGTGTAAAAAAACAAAAGGAATCGAGCAAAATCAGTAGGCCACTAATGGGATCTCTTTTTGACCTCCCTAAAATAGAAACATTAGGAACAACCTGTTGATAATACCAATGTGTATGTACATAAGCGGCGTTCATTTGTGTTCACAGTACCCCTTGTTGATTGTTTGAATCGAGCATTGAATTGTTCGAAGTTGATTCTCTTAAGAATCTTCTCTGCCTGCAAACGAGGAAGAATAGGAATATTCTCTCTCCCTTTGCAGATAGTGAAGGGTAGGTAACGCAAACCTTTAACACGTCGTGCCTATTTCGTTCCTCATTGATTGATTGTTTCCCCAAACATTGACTGTTTGGGAATTGGTTCTTTTTGGAGGTATTCCCTGTTTGCAAATATACGTAGGAAAATCTTTGCAAATAGTGAAAGGGTACGTAATGCGGACCTTTCTCCCCCGTTGTAATCTGTCATGCCTATCTACTCCCCACTGATTGATGCACCTGTTTCACCCGGACCATTTACTAGAGATACGTCATCTGGCCCGACCAGAGAGCACCCCTAGTGAAAAGGACATATGCAATAATAACGAAGTGATCACTGTATCCTGTTAACAGAAACTTTAGCATGAAACAACCTGGAAAGAAAAGAATAGGAAAACGAAAATCAGTAGGCCACTGATGAACATGAACTTTTATTAAACAACGAACAAAGAAACGATAACATAACGTAATGATAAAACCTATTAATGTCCTAGAAACAAGAAAACGTTAAAATATGCCAGTGGTGAGAGACCAGAAAAACAGTAAGAGAAACCAAATCACCCCTCGCTGTCCCACCGCCTGCCACGCCAAAAAAATCGATAGACTAGGGAAAATGCAAGTCAGTAGAACATCCGCCCCCACTCTGGAAACTTCCAAGGTGGGGCAGGGTTGCGGCTACGCCCAGCCGGGAGCAGCCCATATAAGGCGGGTCCTGCTGCCACGCCTCGGCCAGGAGATCCTAACGTAGGGTGTAGCCGGAGGAGAGGCCGAGGCCAGCGGGACCCGGCCAGGGGATTGCCTTTACAACGCTGAACAGTTGCAGGGGGGGGAATGTCTCCTCGACCCTCCCCTCTCTCTCCCAGTCCGGCCGCGGTGGCCCTTGACAGTTTCAGGTAGTCCCGCCACATGCCTTTCCGGTCCGGCCACCAACGGTCGGGGGGCCGAGGCCGACGGGATCCGGCTGCAGCCGATAAACCAAGAAACCCGTTCATGGGGCCAGAGCCAGGGGCGTCCGGCCGACATCTACCGGAAGCCCGGCCCGAAGACGGACGGGACACTTCTTCTTTCTTGAATAATGGCTGCGACAACACTGGGGGGGGATGTCTTGCACATGCCTCCGACCCCCCCCCTCGTCCTCATCGCCTGGTCCGGCCATAACAAATCTCAAGCGAGACGCCGTGGGGTGCACTGGGAGGGAGAGACGGTGCGAACAGGCCTCTCCCGCCTCCCCAGGTGGAGGCTTCCCAGCTGCACCCTCAGCGCTCCAGGCGCCAGGAAAAGGGTTCTTCCACTGTGGCCATGCTGCAACGTCTCGCCCGGCAGGGTGGAGCCCGTCCGCTCATTTGACCCCGCGATCGCCAGTAGCTACCGAACTCTCAAAATGGCGGTCGACCTGGCAAGAGCGGGCCCAGCATAAAGAAATGGCCCGGTCACTGGTTGACTCCACCACCGTAGTCCTCCACGACCTTGAAGATTCTAGAGGAGCCGCGGGAGTCTCCGACCCCCGATGGGGAATGACTGCCATGATCGCCCGTGGAGTGACGAAACTGTATCCGCGGGACATCGGCGCTCCCATGCTGGCGCCAGCCTCACTTTGAATTACTAGAATCCTGCAGACCTCAGTTCCGGTGAAAGCACAGTGTGACCCGGTAGGAAAAATTGTTGCACCCCCTCCCCTTTTTGACTGATAGTTCAAACCACCGATCCTTTCCTTTGCCCTTTTAACGGAACTTTGGACTGCCTCCCCCTCTTTTACATTTTCTAGAGAAAACAAAACATTAACCACTACATTAGCATAGCAGTTGACACCAGAACTGTTTTCAAATTGAAAACCAACAACATCTTCAACAGAATCCTTTTTGTTTCTGCTGTGACCCTGCTACAGCACAGGCATTGTCCCGAGCAGTAATTCTGCAATGCCGGTAAGAATAGCTGTGGTGCCTACTGGACTCACTCACCCCCGCGGCGCCCCACGCCGTTATTTGCTGGGCGGCAACTTACTAGACATCACTTTCGTGCCATCTAGATTTCAGCGCGTTCTGCTGCCTTGGAACTATTCGCACAACAGACTGCTACTGACGACCCACCCCCAGGCAACATCTTCTGAATTTTCATAAATTGAAAGAACTAGTAACATGTCCTCATCAGGAATTCAAAAGAAATTGCCACGGTCTCTTCGTTGTTTAAATGTTTTTACTGTTTTTGTTTTGTTGTATATATTTATATGTTATTAAAGTTTTATATTCCTACTACTTTGTTGGAGTGCTATATATTTTTAATGTGACACATAATTGTAAAAACTTTGATGTACAAAGAGTCATTCCTGGAATCTTCCGCTTCAGGCTCGGTCCCCTCCCCAATCACAATACAGGATGGTTTTCAGATAGTAGGAACACGTGTGGTGTGACGGATCTCATCGGGTGTGGGCCTTGATCTACTATAACTCCTTTGAAGAGGGGTGATTCTTTACAGCTGGGGCCATAAACTACATCTGCAGGGCTAGGTGATAGCCTGGACAATCGGACACAGAGGAAGAGGAGTGTCAGAGGGTGCGGTAGTGAATAGGGCGAAAGGGAGGTGTCGGGCGGGCACAGAGTGTGATTTTCAGGGAAGAGCAGCGCAGATGGGGGGAGGTTTATTGCCGATGCATAAGACAGAGAGCGGGGGTGACCAGTGCCTGGGGAAGATGCTTGCGAGGGTGGGGAGCCATGCTACGAATCGACAGCGTGCAGAGAGTGGGTCTGGTCAAGGCATCTAAAATGGCTGCCGTGCACGACAAAAGTGTGGCATTTCAAAAAAGGCAAGATGGCGCAGACAATGTTTTTCAACACTTCCTCATTTCCTTCGAATCGAACGTTAACAGACGTTGGTGCATATTACCAAAGTTAAGCAATATTTATCGCTAACGATGCTTACCAACGAATTTTTTACCGCTAAGCATCGTCAGAAATTATCGAAGATAAACCTTGCTATTATCAAGGTTTATCGCAAATGCGATAATAAACGGCCGCAATGCATGAATATCGCTAAAAAGTCAGCGATATTCATGCATTACCGAGCTAATGCTCTTAGCCATGTTATCCACCTCCCATTGGATAACATGGCTAAGAACTGCTCAGGGCAGGTGTTACTTTTTGGAGATATTCGCGCTTAGCGCGAATATCGCCAAAAGTTGGTAATAGGAGATAGATATCTTGCATGTTGTAATGCAAATTATTGTGGTATATGGAACTCATACCATAATCTCTCAGGAAAGCAGAAACTGATCCTTTTGGGACCGCCTAAAAAGGCCTAGGGGGTGAGGGGTACTCTACTTTGCCCCCTTTTCACGTTCCGAACTATTTTATTTTACTCTCTTCTGTAATTACACAAAATGGCAGCGATAAGATGCATCGGAGACACACAGTGAGAGAAAGGAGGCCGGAGATGAAGAAGAGATGTCAAATACACATTGGAGATAATATAGTGGCAGAAGGGAAGTAAATATGAGTAAACTTACCATGTAACATAAAAATGTTGCACTCTATACTATAAGTCTCATTTTATACTACAATCACTTCGCTACAACCTCATAAATTAAAAATAAAAATGAATAATGTCTCAAACAATTTTTGATTTCTAAATATAAATTTATTCTTCGGAATTTTCTAAATTTGAAAGAACTAGTAACATGTCCTCATCAGCAATTTCCTCATGAAAAGTCTGCAATGATGATTCTTGTAACTCTATGGTCTCCAAACATTCGATAAATTCGCCATCAACAGATTGATCAAAAAAATCATTCAAGTCATCTCCTCCTTGTGACAATATTTCATTATTGGTGCTGTCAATTTCAATCAATGTAGTGGAATCATTCAAGTCATCTCCTCGTGACAATATTTCATTATTGGTGCTCTCAATTTCAATCAATGTAGTGGAATCATTCAAGTCATCTCCTCCTTGTGACAATATTTCATTATTGGTGCTGTCCATTTCAATCAATCTAATGGAATCATACAAGCCATCTCCTCCTTGTGACAATATTTCATTATTGGTGCTCTCAATTTCAATCAATGTAGTGGAATCATTCAAGTCATCTCCTTGTGACAATATTTCATTATTGGTGCTGTCCATTTCAATCAATCTAATGGAATCATACAAGTCATCTCCTCCTTGTGACAATATTTCATTATTGGTGCTCTCAATTTCAATCAATGTAGTGGACAATTCAAAAGAAATTGCCACGGTCTCTTCATTGTGAGCCATTTTATTTTGAAATTGCTTGCTGTAAATTGCAGAAAAAAATAATCACTTTCATTTATCGTTTTTAGTAATACATAATATAAAACTAACTTTATCAAGTATTTAGTATAACAGAAGGACTGCAAATAAATAACAGAAAACATTTTTCAAATTATCTTCAAGTGTACAACATAGTTCCCCTTACAAATTAACAACTCACCTTTTTAAAAGTAGGAGAAGTGTTAGTACTGTGTAAATCAAACACCAGAAATTCACCACCAAAAATTCCTCACAAATGTACCTCAGACAGTAGTATCACAAAATGGCTGTGGTTTCCTCTCATTTGACATATATACATAACCAATTAACTTTCATCACACACAAATACAAAACCAAAGTAACATTTTAATTGGTTCTAAATTTCAACACTTTCAAATGTGTTTTCCCCATGCAATTTTCCATAGGACATTTACATACGTCTACAGCCTGAATGGCTGAACGGAATTACACCAAACTTGGCAAAATGGTACATCAAACCTAAGAGGTCAGGAAGGATCTACTATGCCCCCTTATGGTCATTTCCCCCTTCGCTTTGGCCTCCTCTTGTCTCTCAATCCTACCGAGAGACAAGATGGCGGCCGCTACGGACTGTTTGGAATGTTGACAGACGCCGGAGAACCAATCAGTTTCGCAAAGCTCCGTAACGCGAAAAGTACGCGAAGCGGAGCGCTGTTACAGATATATATCTTTTTCTGAACGTTAATTTCTCAAAATCCACTGGAGCACATATATTGAGACCTAGCAAAGGCACATCGGGCTACCAGTCCCTAATATTTTGCCAAGTTTCGTGCAAATCCATTCAGCCGTTCGATTATTATTATTATTTTTTTTTTTGCCCCGCGGGGCCCTTTTAAAACCTCCACATCAAACCTAGGGGGTCAGCGAGGATCTACTATGCCCCCTTATGGTCATTTGCCCCTTCGCTTTGGCCTCCTCTTGTCTCTCGATCCTACCGAGAGACAAGATGGCGGCCGCTACGGACTGTTTGGAATGTTTACAGACGCCGGAGAACCAATCAGCTTCGCTTCACAAAGCTCCGTTGCGCGAAAAGTACGCGAACTGGAGCGCTGCCCGGTCCGCTGTTACAGATATATATCTTTTTTTGAACGTTAATTTCTCAAAATCCACTGAAGCACATATATTGAGACCTACAAAAGGCACATCGGGCTACCAGTCCCTACAATTTTGCCAAGTTTCATGCAAATCCATTCAGCCCTTCGAGCTAAAAGTGAGGCCAACCGCCCTATGGAAAATTCAATGTTAAAAACACGTTTTGGGACCCCCCTTTTTTCTCGGCCCCCCCTTGACGAACCCCCCCCAAATTTTCAAGGGCTGCTCAGAAACAAAATGTGCCATTTTCCTGAAACTTTCAGCCAATTCCGTCCACAAACGCCAAAGTTATTAGACATAGAATTTTCAAAAATCCCATAGAGAAAAAATCCTAACTATATATACCTACTGGCGACCGCCAGTAGGTAATACATATATATATATATATATATATATATATAAATATATATATATTCACTGGAAAATAAAAGGTTACGGAGACGTTATACTGAAGTTCAGTTTTTACACACACAAAACAGTTATAGTCTCAAATAACTATAACTCATGCCCTAAGATAACTGTAATTCACACCCCCGCCATGCAGTTTTCTCATCAATAATTTCATTTTAAATGTTGCAGTGATATTATCAATGATGTCATAGAAGATGGCTTGGGTGATGTAGTATGAGGGAGAATTAGCAGTGCATGTGCTATCCCATGGGAGTCCCACCTGATAATGACAACATTTGCAGATTTTCTTTTCTTTTGGCACCGCGAGGCCCTCTGAGTCTTCTCAGGGGGGCTAGAAGGGAAGGGTATCTCTACCCTTACCCCTTATATAATTTAGTTTTTTGCAGGACAGGGGACTTAAGGGCTCATTATGATGGCGGGCGTATATCAGTCAGCCCGCCATCATAACGGGGATGGGATGACCGCCAGACATGCGGCAGTCCCACCGGCCCAATTAAGATGCGCCTGCCATACTGGCTGCAGCACCATCCCCAATGGTAAAAGTGTGTGCGCAGCATTTCCATGCACCTCGTGGCAGACACCACGCGGTGCCTGCCACCTGCTGCAGAGAACTGTAGAAGTGTACCTATGGGGGGGCCAATCTCTGCCAGCCTCTCCATGGCAGCATCGCAGCAATGGAAAGGCCTGTCCACAAGCCACATTATAATATGGCTGGCGGTGCCTGCTAAGCACCGCCACCATATTACTGGCCCAGCTCCGTCCAGCTAGAAATCGTAATGATTGCCGACTGGTGGAAAAGCAGCGGACGGACTTTATGTCTGCCACGCTACCCACCGCCATCGCGATATGGTGGGGGTATTTCAAGTTACAATGGCATAATGGTCGCCACCACCGATTGTTATGCCATCGTAATGAGCCCCTAAGTTCAGGTTCAGGTAATGGCTGCCTGCAACATTTTTCTCATGTTGCTTACAACTAATCACAGCTCTCGCTCCGATGGGAGTCTGACTCCAGCAGGTGCAAATTCACCCAAAGGATAAAAGTGCCCTGGATCAATCAGAATGCTCAAATCTTTTAAATTGTGTATGAGGGACTCTTGCAAGAGCTCTCAAACCCGACCATCCAGATATATAAGTATGTTTAATTCTTAACATCTCAAACAACTTAACTGATTAAGCCCAATTCACAAAAAGCAAGCTGCCAGGGACTGTCCGGGATTGTCTGGTACACAGTCAGGGCTTGTGCAAAGACTGGTGACTCAGTAGAAAATGAAGCCAAAAAAGGAGTACAGCTCTGTCCAGGATCACACAGAAAGTCAGAGGAGAAAACGGAAGCCAAAGGAAAAGCCTGCACTAACAAGATGGCTAAGACTCAGAAAGGACAGGCACTCAAGGCAGTCCAGCATTCAGAATCACTACACCCAGGACGGATGTGCGATACAGTTATATATAAAACAAAATTAAAAATTCAGGGAATGTAGGGTAAAGCACTTGGGAGCTCCAAACGGAACACCTGAAGATCAGTAAGTTTCCAGCCACAAATGCTGTTACAGATACTGACTGCGAATACTCAAATATAGGATATGCATGCAAAGGCAGGGTCGGTGGAGATGATACCAATGGTGATGTTATAAATGTAACTCGAAGACAATACTCACAGTGAACATGAAACATCACCTAGGTTGTCTGCTGTGCCCACGGATCCTGCTGATCAAACAGGAACACACAAGGCATTAACAGCAAGAGGGTAGAACTAAACATAGGCACAATAAACAGGGAGCTTGAAAATAGGAGTGCTTACTAGAAAAGCAAGGAAAGCAAGTAACAAACATACAAGGTAATAGAAGCAAGATAGCAGAAACAGAAAGACAGCACACTAGGAACTGGAACTAAGGAAATGGGAAGAAAGGCAGGGACTGGAAAAGGATAGATAGAAGGGGAGGCTACAAGGGTTTACCAGAATAGTATTGAATTAGGAGACAAGAAAACACAGTAGCACTGAAGGCTGTGCTGGAGCAGAAACAAGATTTGAGCAAAAGCTCAAAAGCCAAGGTAGCACTGCATGTAGTGCTAGTTCAGGAACAGTAAATTACTATAGCTCAGAAGTCAAGGTAGCACTGCAGGCAGTGCTAGTTCAAGGAAACAGGAAATAGCTACTACTCAGGAAAAGGAGGCAAGAGAGCATTGCAAGCAGTGCAAATCAAGAACAAGAAATAGCTGAAGTTCAGGAACAGGAACCAAGAATAACTATTGCTCAGGAACTCAGGAAACAAGGTAGCACTGCAGGCAGTGCTAATTCAGGCACAACAAATAGCTATAGCTCAGGAATTCAGGAAACAAGGATGACAAACGTTCAGGAAACAAGGGTCAGGTTCACCTGTACACAGCTACAATGATCAACCTTGGCCTGAAGGGAGCAGGGGCTCAAAAGAGCTCACAGTAATTACATGCAATGCATCAGGAGTGAGTAGGCTAGCAGCCGCCAGCCACAGGTGAGTGAAATTACTCCACCCATCCTGGGTCAGCAGGGGTGGAGATGAAGCAGTGAGCAGGAAATTCTAGGTAATGGAATTTCTGGCATGAGCAGGCTGGCTTCCACAAAGCCCGGCATGGATTGGGAATGGATTTCATTTGCCAAATAATGTCCAAATGGCAGGAAGTGAGGATGCCCATGCAGGAGAGTTTCTGGAAGCTTATTAGAACAAAGGAAAGTCAAACTATGCACACCTTTGGTGATGGGTACAAGAGAGCCGGTAGCGAATCATGACACAAGCTTTCTTAACTATGATCTATGCTTCTGACAAATTTTGCGTAATTCTGTGCACTAGATTTGCAGTAGCGCTGTCTAAAAGTCTATGGAAATTGCATGGGCATTTTGCTTTTTGGGAACCCCTTTTTTCTCAGCCCCCACTTGAAGGGTCACCCCAAAATGTTCTATACACAAACTAGACAAAAAGAGTGTTTGTTTGGAAAGTTTTGTGAAGATTTGTCAAATCGCGTCAAAGTTCTTAGCAAATCAAAAAAGGCATATCCTGTGAAAATGTTGATATAACTATAACTCATCTGTGGTAGTCACCACTGGGTACGTACAGTTAGGATCAAACTTACATAGGAAAAATGGGTTTCCTTTTCCTAAAAACATTTGCGCCATTTGATGAATCTTGACAAAAAATATGTTCTTCAACCACAGCACCAAACTGGAAAGTTTTGGGGTGATTTGTCAAATTAGGCAGGGGTTTAGGGAAGGACATGTACTCACCAATAAAAAATTAAGCCCATTTCTATTCATAAACTGCTTTTTCAGAATTAGTGCAGTTAAAAAGGACCAAAAACAGTAGGGTGAATACTCCAGCTCAGAGTTGGTGTGAGTCCAGCCTCAGATGTGGTCAACCACTGATACTGCAACACTCTATCCAAACTTTATACCTCATTCAGACAATAATGGAGGTAAGGTTTTAAAATAAAATCACTTAGGAGATGATGTTAAATTAATTTAAGTGTTTTAACCTAGTCAAAAGTATTAATACCTTTTTTGAAGGTAAAGAATATCCAAAAATAAAATATATTTTTTATAATATTGTAAAATATTTATACATCTTTTTTAATTGTAAAAATATTGTAGAATACTCTAGTCATTTATAATTTTTAATAATTTTACTTACAATATTGAAAAGTATATCATTTTTGCTTTAAGGGATTTTTTTTAAATGTAGTCTTCAGCAAACTAATTGTAATTTAATTTAATGTATTCAAAATAATTTTATTTTAAATTAAAATTAGATATTGTTGCAATATTTTTAATTTTGTATTACATTTAAAATACATGCATGCATAAAATATTTTACAATAATATTCAACATGAAAATAGTGTTAGTATTTGTTTAAGTTAAACACCTTTTTCACTCTTCACTTTATTTTACCATAGGGAGATATCTGCCACTGGCCATCGATAGCTTAATTTTGAATTAAGAATTGAATTAATTTAAATATAAGAAAAAATATTTGCCTTTGTCATATAGTTAAAATTATAAAATAGTTATGAACAGAATTATTTTAAAAAGTGTTTAAAAAATTAAAAACATGTAGTTTATAGTTCAGTTTATTATAAATTATTTTTAATTGCATATTTAAAAAGTCCAAATATATTAAACAAAGTAAATAGACAACTGCAACCAAATTAACTACACTATCCAAATTACATTGTATATGCTAAGCATACACTGCCCAAACATTCATAATCTGTTCACAAAAGGAGATGCACATTTAGTTTTAATCAGTTATGTCAACTCAATATTTTATATTTCAATATTTTTTACAAGGAGTCCACTGTTTTATAAGAGTTCAGATGCATGTTTCCATACTGGAAATATTACATTTGATCACTATTCACAATAATTATTAATGTCTTTAAAGACAATAGCCAATTGTGTTATGTTCCTATATCAAGCAAATTCTTAATATCCTAATAACTGTAAACTAAAATGAATTGAAATATTAAAACTTGCATCAATATATACAATTAAAATATGTATTTGCAATAGAAAAATTAAACCACAACACAAACAGCTTCTGACCAATTATAGCAAACACATCAAAATGTATATTCTTTAGAATCCTACAGCTCTTTGCTCAATAATACGGAATTCTACATTATACAAACAATATGAAACGAACAATTTTTGCATTGATGGGGATAGAATAACATCTCCATGCACTTCGGGTCCTCTAAAATGCATTGAAGGAAAGCAGTGTGTGAATTTGCCAGCATGTTGGGATCAATAACCCCTTGTAATAGAATCAATTGAATACAGTCTTTTATCCACCTGTAATATAAAATTGTACAACAAGGACCCCTGGAATAATGTGGCAGGGGGGATAAAATTATGTGGCATGGTTTACTAAATTATACACCAGGAAAAGGTAAATTATGTGGAACAATGGAGTATATTCTGTGATAGTATTACCTATTAAATTTGTAATTTTGTTCTCATATTTAGTCTATTTGGGAAATATGTCACATCCTTAATACCAGTTTGACACCCAAATACAGCAATAGGCAACAGAAAGATGGCCAGAATGTTTGCAAAAGTGTCATCCACTGTATAACATGTTTCTATAGTTTAGTAAATGTTGATCTATTTGACTAGTATCAATTTTTATTGTCAAAATGTGCAGATTATGTAGCGGATCATAGATTACATGGCAACTGCTGCAAATCAATAACTTTGCAAAAATGTGCAATCGCAAAGTCACATAATATCAGTAGCCCTGTATATAGCAAAGGAATATTGTGAATAAGAATGACATGACATAAAGAATATCCAATATGAGAACAAACATCTGAACTCTTACTGAACAATGGAGTCCTTGTAGAAACCCTGAAATATAAATTACTCCATTTACATGATTGTGGAATTTTGCTTTTCCTCTTCTGAATCAAAATAAAACAATGTATTTTTAAATGATTTCCTATGGGATAAAATGTTAAGTCATTGCCTCATCTATTTTTTATAGAAGGTTGTGGCAGTGTCACTGTTTAGCCATGTGTGGTGCTGGAATTACAAATGCTTCCTTTTGACAGCAGTAACTTAATACATTTCGCCCCATCTACTATTCCAGAGGATGAAGACATGTTACACTCGTAATTGTTAATTTACCAAAAAGTCTAAAGTTGTTCAAAAATGTGAGTGCAATCTATAAAGTGCAAGATACCTTTTTAAATAGTCGTTCTTGCCTTTAGTAAGGTGCTTAACATAGCACACCCCTTTGAGACACATGGCTTTTGTTCACAGTGTGCACACCCTTCCTTGATCTACTTTTTCCAAAGACATGCGAGTGCCGGAGTTTTGGAGCAGAACGGCATGCTGGAATGGTGCGTGAAACTAAAGACTGCATCCTGACAACTCTCCCCTGATAAAAAGAACCAAGAATCTCACAAACATTCACTATATGATTTAACAATTTACGAGAATCTAATTTCAGCTCAGTTTTAAAACTGAGACAGAATACCATTATCCCCACTAGCTTTACTACTTGCCAAACTGACCAATGTGATGAATAATTTTCTCATCAGTAAGTGAATTATTTATTCCTTGAACGTGGTCATTTGATATTTTTCCCAAATGTAACTGTAACAGCTATTCCACAATCAATGAGGTATCTGTTTCTGAATCTGCTTAACATACCGTCTTGTATTGCCTTATGAAAATATCTTGGATACAATGTGAATCCTTCATTACTTGTTATCTCAAAGTTTAGATCCTCTTTACTCTGTTCTTTTTCCACTTAACCTTTGCAGCTAAGGTGAACAATTTCTCCTTAAATTCACTTATTCTCGTAACTTTGTTGTGCTATAGTGATTTCATATGCCATCTTCTCCAAGTGATAAATGTATTTCTAGATTCTTTTTCGCCTTTTCCCAAGTTTTTCAACTAATATATTAGCCAGTAAAAATAATATTGTTTTCTGCTTTAAACCTAATTGCCTCTATATTATTAATCTTGGGCCTCCCCATTATTGCAATATTATATGATCTAGTCTTCACTTGAAACATTGATTTGAATGCATTCCCAAGAATCGGGATAAGTGAATGACCCTAAATTCACTTTGAAAAAACCTCTAATAAGCTGCGTCCTCTCTTTTACTCAGTGTCCATCCTGAAGTAAACTTTAACTAAATTTAAGTTTCTTGACATTACTGGTCAAGGTGCCCAAATTCCCACATTACACATTCAAATGTATGATAGCATGATCTGAGAAACTAATGGAATTATAAAACTGCACTCTTTTTCTTCCAAAAGCTTTGCAAAATAATAACCTAATCATGCCGCAAAATTAAATCTCCAAGAAAATAAAAGTATTCTTTGGCTGTGTGGTCACAATCTCTCCAAGGATCTATTAAGCTTAAATGTTCTATAATCTTTGCGATCACCCTGTCAAGTGTGTTCTTGTTTAGATCTTGCAATATGAGTTTCATGTAAGATAATTGCTTTTGTTTGGCGATGCATCTGGGCCATCGATGCCTTATTCTATTTAGCATTGTTAAATCCATACACTTTACATAAAATCATTTTAAAAGTTGTCAATTTTAGCAACAGGTCTATGCCACAACCACAAATTAGTCTTTCTTTTATGTATACATAATTGAAATCAATACTTCTGTTTTTACTATCAATTCTCTACACTACTAACCACTATAGATTCTGGGGCTCTGACTTACCATCCCCTCACTGCCCTTTCTCCTTCCAATGGCTGTGCGCATTCTGCCTCTCCTCAAACACCTTCATAGACCCTTCCTAATCTCTCTGGGCGCCAAGGTTCAACACCTAGCTCTTCCCTTCTCATTTCACAAAACCTTACCATTCACCATGCACTGATTATTTAATGTTTCCAAACAGTCTGGGTCTTTATAATAAATTCGAATATAGCTAGACATAATGCAATTACTTTGTGTCTTGCTTTACATCAGTTAGAAAGCTCTGTGCATATTCTGTATCTGAAATAGAATTCTCTTTTTACTATAAGGTTGTACTTTCAGTTCGGCCAGTTGTAAACGAGAAGCATTAATGCTTTCTGATGAGAATTGTAAAAATGTTTATTTAATGTCCTTTAGTTTTTTTTTTCATTTTTGATTGTCATATGAGAAAATGCATAGAAACGCAAATTCATGATTGACATTGTATATTTTGATAGAAATTGCTCAGGAAAAGATTTGCTCCTTAGCTTGTAGTCTGTGAAATATACCCACATTGTTCATGTATATTTTATTTGGTTTAGCAAATAAGATTGAATGGAATGCATTTGTGTTATTGCAATGTCTTCTGCAAATTATGACCAAACATAATTCATCAACAATCCTTAATAGCAACAGTTGGGCTTCTGTTTTATAATTAATCAAATAATGTATTGTACAATTATTTAAAATCTTTACAACATATAGTCCTGTAAAATGTAATAGGTTTGCTAAATGATTAAGCAACTACGGCTCCATGAAGTGCAACCTAAGCAAACCAGTACAATTTCTCCACTATGGGCCCGATTATGATGCGGTTTGGAAATCTTCCCGACTAAATGGGTTTGGGAATGGTTTCCGACTGACTCAAATCAGGAGAGTCTGACCAACCAAGTACGATGCATCCAGATGCTTTCAGATACGATTCAGTCGGACTCCCATTGACTTCAATGGGAGCCTATGTTCCAACCGAATGCATAGGCTCCCATTGAAGAAAGGGGTGGCTGGGGAAAATCAGGCATCCTGTGGCGGGCACACCCTGGTGCCTGCCACACTGTGCATGGCTGATAAGGGGGGACCCCTGGGTACCCCACGGGTCCCTTTGGGAAGGCTCAGCGGTTAGAGGAGGCAGACCCTGATGCAGAGGTCAGACCCGGGACCAGGGTTCAATTCCAGACGCGGCAGGGTCTTGAGCTCTTAATGTCCACGGACTTGATAATTCTCGCCTCAGTGCCTACTTGGATTGTGGGTTCACATTCTGCAACTCTGGGCAATAGCTTGCTTAATCTCCACTACGGCCCCACCACGATGGGATGCCTGGTCTTCACCTTGGGGATGCCCAGTAGGGGTAATCTCACAGGGAAAGGCCAGGACGGGTTCCCAAAGCAAGCGCCTTGAGACCTTACGGTGATAAGGCGCTATACAATAGCGTATGATTACGATTATATTAGGGGTCATTAGGAAACACGCCCCCACAAAGATGTACGATTCTGCTCTGTATGGATTGGTCATGCCAACTCGCATCATACTCGGTTGGATCGTACTCGGATGGTCGAAAACCTTTCTGAGTCGGTCGGGAAGACACGTTCCCAATCCGATTCAGCTGGAGCAAATGCCATTAGGAGGCCTTCCTAACCACATCGTAATCGGCCCCTATATGTGTTGGTTAAAATCATAGTAAGGTTATACTTGTATGTCTGAGGGTAACATCTATGGCCCCATATTATTTCTACCGCAGATTCTCTATTGTCCAGGTTGATTATAACCATGGAAGCAGTGTACTTGTGTGTCTGAGGCTAGACCTTCCCCTCACTTGGGGTTACTGCATTTTCTACTTGTGCCTCTGAAAGTAATTTCACTAAGTGGTAGACTAATATTGCATCCTTCCTCTCTATAAAGGCCTTCTGCAGGATTGATCTCCGATTCCTCATTAGATCTTTCCAGATACACTCTTAGGGCATATTTACAAGACCCCTGGGCCACTTCTGTTGATGCTCCAGTGCCGCACAATGCTGAGACATATTTACAAGGCCATGCAAAGACACCCTGCATGGTTTTCATTGCCTTGTAATTATGGCCACTTTCACATAGTCCTCTGCATGGAAGGGGCGATCCATGGGTGTTGCCTTAGGTTTTCCCACATAACACCCCTGATTCTGATGCATTCCCAGATTTGCATGGTTTAGGGAAACTGGGAATGCGCCAGATCCTAAAGCCTCACCAGGGGAGGTGTTAAAGTGGAGCAACGAGGGGAAATACCTTTATTTCTCTACATAAAAGTGGTGCAATGAGGAGAAATACCTTTATTTCCATTCACTGTTTGCTTTTTCTATGTGTGCTACATTCTGCATTACACATAGAAGGATAAAAACGCCATCAATTATAGATTTTGTGCAGGAAGGTGTCCCTTTACTCGCGCTTTCCTTATGTTCTGTGTGCAGTTAGCCAGCTCTTGGTCACTATTATAGCATTAACATGCTACACACTCCCAGCATCTTTCTCCATTAGTTACTGCTCGGTGCCCGCCACCTTTATTTTGGGTTTTGAACACCAACGAGCCAAGTATTGTGTGTCACCGCATTTATTATCATGTTAACACATCTAGTCCCACCATCTTGGCTTGCTTTGTGAGTAATAAAGAAACAAACTAGATAATTCTGGTCAAGTACTTCGTCTCTCACCAATTTGATTTAAGTAAATCAAGATGATTAAGTAAAACATGGTAACAAGAGTAAACGTTGGATTTCTTCCCTATTTGGCAGTGCTTTCTCTGTTGTGGTGTTGATACATTTGAAGCAGCTGATCTCCATTTGGTTAGGTCTGTAAAATTCTCTCACCATGTTGGATTAGATTTTCACATGAAGAACAGTACTGATTGAAATAAATTGAGCTGTATGTAATTTTGTTTTTTTTACAGAATTTGTTGTTAAAAAAGTTTTTTAGAGGCAGGGGTCTCAGGTATTTCATCAGATACTGGTGTTACTTTTCGCCTATTTTAGATATACAGAATATTCCACCTACTCAATTTTTCCTAAATGTCATTTTTCATACTAAAATGACATTTTCCAGTTATGGGTTTTGAAAGAGTGATCTAGGTGGTATCAAACAATATCACACTCACAGTCGATGTGAGTTTGTCAGCTGTACTCAACACAGAAGACCATCCATTCCTTTCCCATTTCTTCCCCAGTTGGGCAATGAGTCTAGGATACCTGATTGAAATCACAAATGGATAAAGTCACATTGGAAGCCTTAAGATATTTTGAAACTAGACTTGTGTTGCCTTTGTGGAAAATCTCACAGAGGTCCGCCTGTTCCTATATTGTTCTTAACATCTACATAAGTCATTTTGGTGTTTTCTTGTGCTCTGATGTATATTAATTTGCCTAAAAGGCCACCCTCAGATATTTTGAGGTCCTCTGTCTCCAAAGGGTTTGCTTCTTTTGGGAATATCACTTCATTCACTATCATGAGACCCTCTATAAATCCAGCTTATGCTGAAAGAACTTTTGATCTTTAAATGATTGTGGCGTCACAATGCTAAATGAAATCTCGCAAATTCTCTGATTTATTTCTGCGTCAATGCCTTTATTGTATGTGCTTTGAAGCAAATTCAATTTGTGGCTCATTGAGAGGATCATAGCTTCTCCAAGAATCTACATTCAACCTTAAAATCTTTATTTCGTTTGGCTCCAGAAAATTGTTGGCAGATCCTTTCAGTTGCACCATGCCTGATAATAGGTTAGATCCCATACCAATTGTTATCATAAATAAGGCGAATCACTTTAAATAGCTAGGAGCTATTGAAAAAGTTGTTTTCCAACTACATCACCCTCTGAACTTTGGCTATTTTGATGTGGGTACATGCTCTATTTCCCGAGATGTCAAAACACATGTACATTTGTACATTACAAATAACTTTGATATAGCATAACAGTATGATGAATTCAATTTAGAGCTGTTGATGGTGATAATAATTTTCTGTTTTATTACACTGGATATAATTTTACATGTGTACCCGCTTACTGTTATGATGAAAAATGTTCATGTTATACATCACAAATTATTTCAGGAATCAGGTGCCAAGGCATTGAATCTCACTAAATGCTAACCTGTAGGCATGTTTTCAATGTAAACACGTACTCCACTATAAAGTATTGCTAGATTTTTCAAAATGGAATGTCCCTGTGCTGAAATCCACTAATATTGTTGTGAAATTATCTTACTGAATTTGATTTCTATTATACTGCCTCTTCTTGTTTTAGTAGTTATTTCTGTCATACATCATTCAAGAGTTACTCACTCCAATGATCTAATTGGCCATGATATCCTTCTGAATCAGAAACCTTTCTCTATTATTAGGAGTCCAACTCGCAAATATCTGAATTATAAACTGCCACACACATTCTTATTTGTGCTAAAACTAAGCATTACAGTAATCATAAGCTTGAATTAGGAATATGAGTCCCCTCTGCAGAATATCTATAGGAATAGGTAAGTATTAAGTGAATAAGAGTTTAGAATAATGCTGACTGCTGAGCCTTAAAGGGGGCAATTGTTTTGATACAGTTTTAAGAAAGAAAAGTGGAAGGTGCCAGCATCATAGAGTGTGGACCACTGATAATTACTGAATATCCAATGCTTCAGGAGTAAAATAACCGAAAATAAGCTATTGTCAGCAACATTTTCAGAAGCAAATTAGCTCTACTGTCTATATGAAATAAGAAAATTACAGAACAAATTAGACTGCTGTTTAAGGACATCCAAGAGAAACATCTTTGGTAAGTGGGTGGGGCATTTATTGGTAGACTAATGGCCAGATATACTAATGGCTTGTGTTGTCCTTGCATCGCGCAATGCACCGCAAGCCCTTAACTGGGATTTACTAATCCATGTGTTTTTGCTCTGCGGAGTTTAGTAAATCCAAGGTAACAAAAAGTCAGTTTCTCTGCCTTGTGTTACCTTGAAGTAGGGAGGCATTCCATGAGTGGTGGAGTGTAGGCATTTACATGCATCCACTCATGGATTTTGTCACATTCCCAGATTTACAAAGAGTTGTAAGCCTGGTAATGAATAAAAATGGTACACCTCCCATTCCCAGGCTTTACGAGGAGAAAATATATTTTTGTTTATGTTCATGTGCAAGAACAAGCCTGCCTGTAACACGTTGGAGCCAGACTTCACACAGAGCAAGAAGGCAGTAGAAATGCACCATATTTTTGTAAATATGCCACGTTGATGATGTCTCCCTTTCACATAACACAGCACAGCAAGTTTCCTTGCAGCACTGCATCAAATGCTAGTGAAGATGCCACCAAGAATATACTCAGTATGAAACAAGAGGTCAATGGGAGTGAATACAAAAAATCCTGTCTCATCATCTGTAGACAGGACCGAGTAATAAGTAACATACAGCATAAAGTAAATTAATTTTGTACGTTGTGAGATGAAGTGAAATGCTGACAATGAGTGCTCTGCAGTGACTATGAATAAGAAATGCATGTGAAAGTCTCATAAAGGAGAGGAAGGAAGGGAGATGTTTGGACAACTGGGGGGCCAGTATAAAAATATGTTAGACAGTTAGTTGCTGTTATGGGAAGAATTAATATGCTTTGCACTTCAAGACGAGAAAGCAAAAGACACACAAAAAACATGACTATTTATGCATCATGTTGTAGTGAACAGATGGTAGAATGAAGTGCCACTGCAGAAATTGGCCTATTCTTGAAAGACCTATGTATATCAGTTAGAGCCAGTGCTCTCAAACAGACCAATTCATATGCGTGTGTGATGCAGGATAGAGGTAACTTTACCTTCATATTGTCACAAAATTCTCTTGGTTCTTTTCCATGGTTTCCAGTTATATCATGATGCTAAACATATTGTGGGATTTGTGAATCAAATGCACCGAAGCATACCAAAACACTGTTACTTTTATCCTCAGACAGTCATGAAACAGAAAAAACACAGCCAGTTAATAAAATTCCCTTTGCAACTTCCCAAAAAGTGATTCACAGCTGTAGATGTATCAGGTCATTCGAATTTATTCGATTGTAGACAAAACAAAGGCAGCAGATGCATGTTTCTTCCTCCTGAACTTTCTCAAGACTTATCTCAGGATTGAAAACAAGCAGTCCTTTCCAATGTAAGCCATTCAAAAATCCAAATGTAAAAGAATCCCTCTAAGATAGTTGTTTGTTTGTCAGCCTGAAGTTAATGTATCCATGACAAAATGAAGGCCTGTGGAGTCATTGCAGAATAAAGTGGCAATTGGTGCATCAAAGTTAGTCGATTTCAAACGATTCCTTATTCGCCATAACCTTCTGCACCTTTGCCTGCTGAACTGTTCCTGTATCAAGCGCTGGAGGTCTGGTATAGCGCTCTGTGTTCCTGTCGAAGCGCATCTGTAAGCGCTACTTTTCGCCGGACCCGCTCCGCGGGTCCCGCTTCACCGGAGCAGCTCATTGCTGTAACTGACATCTCTGGACTAAGGGCTTGAGGCACTCAGGGCTGCGAGCGAGCAGACTGCTGGACTCCAACTCCCAAGAGTCCCAGCAGCTGCCTCACCGATCACACCTGGTGACGCTCTCCCTCAAGGCCACGCCCCCTTCTTCCCCGCAAAAGGCGCCGGATTTCCACCAACAGCGGATACCCTTCTGCACCTTTGCCTGCTGAACTGTTCCTGTATCAAGCGCTGGAGGTCTGGTATAGCGCTCTGTGTTCCTGTCGAAGCGCATCTGTAAGCGCTACTTTTCGCCGGACCCGCTCCGCGGGTCCCGCTTCACCGGAGCAGCTCATTGCTGTAACTGACATCTCTGGACTAAGGGCTTGAGGCACTCAGGGCTGCGAGCGAGCAGACTGCTGGACTCCAACTCCCAAGAGTCCCAGCAGCTGCCTCACCGATCACACCTGGTGACGCTCTCCCTCAAGGCCACGCCCACTCCTAAGGTCAGTCAATAAACAGAGACTCCGTGCACCGCTGCGCGGGAGCGCGCGGGTAGCGCCCGGGAGAAGCCCGGGACAAGGGCGGGCCCTCTGAGGCCCTCAGAGGCACGAGAAGGCTAGGCTAGGCCCATCCCCTTAGGCCCGGTAAGTCATACCTTATAGTAAACTACCTGTGAGACTGCACCTAAAGCTAATCTGCAGCCGGGTAGGTATTTAAGCTCCTTTCCATTAGAAACACTTACTTGCAGTGTAATCACAGAATTCCCGATCGACATAAAACTCGCTCCTTTACAGCGCACTCACGATAGTGTTCCCCAGCCAAGATGACAAAGAAACTAAGATCTGGTAAAATAATAGTAGGAAGATCCAGCTCCAAAACAAAATCAAATCCCCTTCGAAACAAACATAGCCAATCTACCAACATGAAAAGTACCTGCCAGCTTTTTAACTTTTGGGAAAAGGGTAAAAACAAAGCCTTAGGGTTGGCTAATAAAGCAATGGACCCAAAAGATCCCGGAGTTATCCATTTAGACTTTACCATAAATGATGTTTCAGAAAATCTTGAAATCAAAAAAGCTAAGGCGGACTCAAGTCCAGCTAGGACGCTACAATCCCCCCCCAAGAGTGAGTTCTCACCCCCCCTGTTTTCTACTCTGAAAAATAATATTGACCTAGTACCAGAGGTAATCATAAAAACAAAAAAAGATATAGAGCAAGACAATTTAAACATCATGGCAATTCCCCTCGATGAAGCTACTCAGCCTGCAAACAGTTCTTTAACCAAAACTTCATTTCACAATGGTTTGTCTCCAATGATCCTAGATGAAGTCCTATGTCAACGGTATTTAGTATCCGATCCCACAGCAGTTGAGTTACCCCAGAATACTCCGCTAATGTCAAACCATGCCGGCCTACAACTTTACAGCAGTACCCCTTCCAAAACCTCACACTCTCACTTTTCCTCTAGCCCAACTTTAAATTTGTTCGGAATAAATTCCTCCCAATGAAAGGGGCCCGACAAACCGCTTTCTGACTCCCTCTGCATCTTAGAACATTTATTGGCCTCTATCTTACACTTATTGGAAAAATTTGTGGGGGGATCCGATTGTGTGCTTGACACAGTGACCCAAATTCTAAAAGTCCTGCTGAGGTCCCAAAAAGAGAATGAAGCGGGCGGGAAGGGGCCCTCCTCCCCTCCCACGGCCCCAGATCAGATTGGCATAAATGAGCAACCCCTAGTAGCTACAACTACTTCAAAAATAGTGCAAGAGAAAACAGGTGCTTCCTATCCATTTTCCAATTTAAATGGCTCAGTAAATCACGATTTTGTAATAAAACCCCATGGGGAAACCCCGCTAAAAACTGGTAATAATTTATTCCCAATTTTTAAGAAACAGAAGGGGGACGGGGAAACAGAGGAGGCAGCTATTCAGGGGGAAACTGATAATAGAGAGAAAATAGGGCCTTTAAAAAAGAACGGAAAGCACAAAAGGAAACTGTTAAGACGGATAGATAAAAATAGGCGGAGGAAAATTTTATTCAGGAAATACTTAAACTTTCCTCCACTGGAAGTGTCACCTCAAGCACAGATGGCAGCGGGAAATAACAAAAACCCCGTCAATATGTCAGCCAAAGAAAACACTTCCTTAACATCCAAGGCAAAATCACCCTTCTTACCTACCCATACATCCCCCTTGTCAGCAATTACTAACATATTTACCTTTGGCCAACAAAGCAATAATACTAGGGTTATAAAAGTGGCACATAAATCGACATCCCCATGTCAGGTTTTAAAGCCACTTACCCAAGCAACCATGGCACTTAATCCCTTCGCATCCGTCTTCCAGGGTGTAACAGCTCAGGGTGCTCCTCCCCAAGGCTCATCGAACCAAGAAGCAGATAAACCAACTCCATTAGGGCAAGAGCATAATCACCCCGCCGAAAAAATGTCTTCTTTCAATCCCTTTGTAATTACACCCACGGAAGCCCCTGCAAAGGTTACCTCGGGCAAAGAATACATAGAAAATAATATAGATACTGTATGGGTAGACTTCTTTCCCCTTTTTGAACCTGACTGTATTCTGAACAGATCCCTCCTGTTGAAATATTTCCAAGAATCCGCCAATCTGAAACTTATTCAATCAGCCGACCTAGATATAGTTCTGCAACAAGAGTCTGAAGTGGGGAAGGTTACGAGGGTGAAGTTTTACTCTAAACTGGTAGCTAACCTCATCTTGCAACGGGCTGCAGACCTCCAGAGTAGGGGAATAGATGTAATTCCTGTTTTGATGCCCTCCTGTCGGAATAAGGCTGTTAAAACGCTAAACCAACGGAATCCCCCGTCTTCCCTGCTGCTTGCCGCAGCAGGCAATATAAATAACTTGGGTGAAATCAAAGAATTAAAAATAAGCAAGTCTAGTGATTCTCGAGTGGTATCATATGCTCAAACCTCCTTTTCAACTTATCAAACTACCCCCAGAGAGGAAAAGGATCTCTGGAATTGGCTGCCCAAAGTATTAGCCGACAAATCTTCGGGAAAACCATTATCTAATCAGTTCCTTTAGCACGGACTTATCTATAATATCGTGGAATTCAGCAGGTCTAAAAAATAATATGGAGAAAATACAATTTCTCCTATCCCTAGAAGCAAACATCATATGCCTCCAGGAGACATGGTGCAATGAAAATCTCCAAATAGGGAAGGACTATATTGTTCTAGAAGGCAGCGCCACTGCGAATAAAAAAGGCCACGCCAGCGGGGGCATAGCCTGCCTATTATCCAACCGTATAAACTGGGACTACAACCACTTCCTGGACCCGAGTAAACTTTTCCAGGTGGTTACCTTGTTTGGGTCAGGCAACCTTTTAGCTGGAATCCACCTGGCCTTGATAAATGCCTACATCCCTCCTGAAACGGGTTTTAACACAATTTGAAATAAAATCTTCCTCCATATACAGAGCATTAAGGAGAAAGATCCTGGAACGGTTATTATCCTAACCGGGGACTTGAATTGTAAAATCTCCAACTTTAGCTTAAATCTATTTTCTGACAAAATAAGAGAAGATACACTCCATATTCCTCGGGCAACGTTCCCTGAAAATATATTAACAAATAAACGGGGTAAATTATTACTAAACGAGTTGGTAGAAATCGATGGGATAATCGCAAACGGGCGTCTCCCCTCGGACTCTCCAGCAAACTTTACCCACAGATCGTATCAAGGGGAATCGATTCTTGATTATGTTATAACAGGGTCTCATTCATTTGAGTTATTAAAGGATATCGCTGTAATTGATACCATCTTCAGCGATCATAAAATCATTTCAATCTTAATGAACGTACATCCCCCTAAATGTGACCAATGGTCCTTGAACAGTAACCAAATAAATTTTGGTAACAGTTCGGGAAGATGTTATTGGAATGCAAGGGCTCATCGTTACCTGGAGGATATGCTAGATATAGCAATCTCCGAGCTCCCCTCTTGGTATGGCCGTGAAAACGAGCTTTTTTCCTTATTTCTGAATTCAATAATAACAGGGGTTGAAAAGCAGAATAAGAAAAAATTCACCAAAATAACCTACTGTCCTCTGAAATTGCTCAATGTAGACCTGAATAAACTTATAAGGGCCCAATACTTAAATAGAACTGAGGATAAATCCCGACAAATAACAACACTAAAAAGGAGAAGGAGGCGACTCTTATATGCTCTTCAAAAAGAAAAAGAGGATACCATCTGGGTAAAAATAAGGGAAGCTGCAACTAATGGAGAATTGAGACAATTTTGGTCCCTTATAGGCGAAGGGTGCGGAACGAGAACCATTCCACTCCCTATCCCTATCGAGGAACACATATGGAGGGATTTTGTCTCTAATCTCTATGCCAGTAACCATTCAGTTTCCCCTCAAGTACGGGTTTTAGATATTAGCCCATCGACAGAGTCTTTTTCAGAAAAAGACATAGAACTCGCCATTGGGGAAATGAGACGCTCAGGGGCTATGGGCCCCGATGAAGTCCCAATTAATGTGTTAAAGCAGAACAGGGTCAAATGGAGCAAGCTCTTATGCCCTATCTTTAATTCCTGCATATTTAGCGGAAAGGTCCTACCTTCCTGGAAGGGAAGCATCCTGGTCCCATTGTACAAAAAGGGTGATCGTCTTCTCCCCCAGAACTATCGCCAGATTGCATTGTTGGATGCAATCGGCAAAGTTTTTACCAGATGCCTGCTCAAACGGATAAATGCTTGGGTTGAATCTGCAAATATCCTTCCACTTGAGCAGACAGGCTTTAGAAAAAACCACGGGACCATGGATAATCTAACTGCCCTCCAGGTAATAGTTGATAAGTACATAAGAGCGAGGAAGGGAAGAGTCTATGTGGCTTTCATAGATTTCTCCACGGCCTTTGATAAGGTCGACCGTCAGGTATTGTGGAGAAAGCTACACATCTTAGGAATGCCACATAGCCTCTTACGCTTGGTCCAGGATCTGCATGACGATACATGGTGCAAGGTTTTGTTGGGAGGAGAAAGAGGTCCATCTGCAAATGGCCTCAAACAGGGCTGCCTACTAGCTCCCCTCCTATTTTCCCTTTATGTTAGTGACCTTCCCCTTACTTTATCAACATGTGTAGGAATTGCTCCACGTTTAGGCGAAAGACACATCCCCTGCCTAATGTATGCAGACGATATTTTAATATTAGACCTCTCCCCCAAGGGTCTTAATAACCGTCTGCATGCACTACACATCTTCTCTGAAGAGCACTTTTTGAAAATAAATATTTCTAAAAGTAAGATAATGTGCTTGGAGGGACGAAACAAACTAAAACTGGACCACATTAGTTGGGAATTGGGAGGTCAGAAATTAGAAAGAGTAAAATCGTACGTCTTTCTAGGTATGGTAGTCACTAGTAATTTAAGTAATAAATTACACATTGAAAGCAGTTCTCGAAAAGCAAAGTCACAGGGTAAAGGCCTAAGAACTCTGTATAAATCAACAGGTCAGAGACACTTCGTTCATCTGTTGGAGGCCTTTCGGGCAAAAGTTCCCCCGACTCTGCTCTACGGGGTAGAATTAATTGACCTAGCGGAATGGGGCTTTTTAGACACAGTGGAGGGCTCCCTACTGAGAAATTTAACCTCGGTTAATAATAGTTGTAGCTCTGCAACCCTGCGTCTAGAACTCGGCCTTAGGAGTAGCTGGGCTCAGGGACTTGCAGGAGTGATTCGCTGGGTCATTAGTCTGATTAAAGGAAAGCCATCCACTCTCAGATCTCTTATTACAAAAGAGTTGATGGGCCCCCTAAATGCATACTCGATCCTAATAAAGAACTATAGGAAAGCTATCACTCTCTTGGAGTTGGAGGAAGCTTCCATCTTAGAGCTTTCCATGAATCAATTGAAATTACAACTAAAACAAGCTACATGGAAGCTAAGCTATGAGAGGGATCGGAATTCAACAACACAAAAAAAGGGGGCCACTCAAGTTGTTGATTCCTATTCAATCAGACAGATACAACCCTATCTGTCATGGAACATCCCGCATGGCTTACGCCGCTTTTGGCTACTTCTCAGGCAGGACTTGCTCCCCCTGAACAAGTTGTTGGCCAAATGGTACGGAATATCCAATGTATGTAATTTCTGTAACCTAGCAATTCAAGACTCCAAACATGCCCTGTTAGCTTGTCCTGCATTATTGACTTACCGGCGCCTCTGGATAAAACCGGCTTGTATTCAGTTTGGTATTTCTTCTGCAACAGCTCTGTTGGATGCTATTATTAGCCCCCCGAATGGAATTTTTTGTAACAAAATTTTTAATTTTTTTAAACGTTTCTTGGAACTTTATTAATAGAATGGTAAATTACTTTTGTATAATTACTGTCTGTATGAGTTGTTTTATACGGTCAAAATTTTTCATTGTCTTTTGTAATTGTATAATATGTGGATCTCCACGGAGTTCCAAAACATACTTAATAAAATTGAATTGAATTGAATTGAATTATTCGCCATAAGCTTGATGTTGTATTATCGTGGGGGCGCATGAACCGTAATCAGTAAGCATAATGGGTTCCAATTTCTGTGTTCCCGAACTGCTTGGTGTTTTAAAATAGGAGGTAAGAATACAGTTTTAAAAGGTATTTTTATTGTGGTTGTTACTTAACTTCGTTGTCTTAAATACTGTTGTATTATTTATTAATATTTTGAGTATATTTAGCATATTACCTGCTTTCTTAAAATTTATTTGTTAGCATATTTATAATGTGTGATATAGTTTTAGGTGTGAGATGTAGGGTCTATAGTAGGAGAGTGGGGAGTGCTTTTTTAATATTTATTTCAAGTATTTTTGTTTGTTTTTAAAGTTTTGTATCCTTTTGTATAAGTGAATGTTTTTAAACTCTATTGATAACTTGTACTTATTTAAGAATATCTGTTTTTTTTTATAATGATTGTGTAAATATATACTCTTGTTGTTTATGGTACTGTTTGTTGAAACATGATATGTTTTTATATTTGTTTTAGAATATTGTTTTATTTTGATTACTCTTCAAGTGATTTTGTAATAAATATTTCCATTTCAAGAATATCATTTTCAGTAGAAAATAATGCTTAATCATACTTTTAACTTCATGTTTACATTCAAAAGTGTAGTAGAGATTTGTTACTAATAACATTTTATTTATACACCGTTTAGAAAAACTTTAGTGTGGTATATTTTCAAGATGCTTATATATACATATGGGCCTTAAAAATATTTGTTACAAATTTCAATGAGTTTTAAAATAGTTTGAAAGTGAATATTGTTTTTAAAAAATGTTCAGACAATGAATTATATAGTAGGTACATCTTCCTTTATAGATTACAAATCAAATCATACAGCAATGCAAAACTCAACAAGAAAAAGGAAAAGAAACAAAAGCAAACAGTTCATTTGTATCTTCAACAACTAAAGAAACACAATAAGGAGAGTCACAGTCTAAGTCTATACAATTCTTTCTAACCAGTTAATGATCGGAGACCAGATTTTTTGCCCCCAGTCCGTTTCTTTAAGCCACGTTTTTTATAAACAGAACGCTCTAAATTATATAATCCAAGTAACCTAGATCTCCAATTGATAAACGTAGGGGCATCAGTACTGATCCACTGAGAGGTAATACATAGTCTCGATGTTGACAAAGCAATAAAAAGAAAATGTATTTCTGCATTCACACGAAGGGTGCTCGTTGAAGGACCCTCAACCCCAAAGATTACCAACTCTGAAGTGAGTGTAACCAGAGTTGCTAGAATCAGGTTTAAAAAGTGGCTTATATCCTGAAAAAACATTCCCAACCGAGGGCACGTGAAAAACATATGTAGAGAATCGTCTCCAAATAGTCTGCATCTGTTGCATGAGCTCCCCATGGAATGCACCCATTTAGAGGTTTTAGCAGGGGAATAATATAAATCAAAAATCGACATAAAATGTTGCTATTTCAAACTGGCAGAAAAAATTATAGAATTAGCCAATTCAAGCAAGTTGAGCAAATTAAAATCTACTCCTCCTAATTTCCTTTCCCAGCGAGCGCCTTGGGATATTAAATCATAGGGCCGCTGTGCCAATAGAGACTGATGAATTACCCCGATGCGTGGTTGTCTTTGCAGCAGTTCAATTATACTAATTGAATCCAGATTCCCCTGATATTTTTGTAATCTAGAACCTAGAAACTCCGGATTTGTAGGAACATAAAAAAATCTCTCTTGGGAAGACCAAAGATCTCTTGTAGGGAGGTGAATGATATCAGACTTCCTCCCTGACTTAGGTCCCCACGGAGCGTAATCCCTATATCGGCCCATCTAATCGTAATACTGTCCTGAAATATTGTGGGTAGAAGAGCATGAGCAGAAAAGGGAGTGTTTGCATTGGTGTTTGGAATTTTGAATCTTTTCCGAATATTGCTCCATACAGAATAAGCAGATTGTACTGGTTTAAATCTAGTTTTCTTAAAGTAGCTTGGCTCCAAAGTCTTAACTAACCTTTGTCTTGCACTCTCCCCTAAAATTATCTCATAAATGGAAGGATTGGTGGCAGCTGATTCAGTTTTTTTTGTGGTTACAAGAATTTCCATATGTTATAAGAGAGCAACCCAGTGATAGAGTAGGAAGTTTGGCATGCCCAAGTCCCCGCTTGATCTAGGGAGAGTCATCCATTTGATTGCTCTTCTAGGCCTTCGATAGCCCCATAAAAATCTAAAACATATCTGCTCGATTTTCAAATAGAACTAAGTGGGAAGAATAAACAAAATTGTCCGGAAGAAGTATAAACATTTAGGTAAGATAGACATTTTGATGACATTGCATGGACCATGTAGTGATAAATGCAGATGGTTTACCCTCTCCAAGAGGTTACAAACCGATTGAATAACAAGTTGTACATTAAGTACCTGGATGCGTTCTACATCAGATATAATTCTAACCCCCAAATAGGTAGCCTCTGGAACAGTTATAATTTTGGAAGGATGGAGTTTATCAGAATGTAGACACTGCTTTTTATCAATGCACAGTTTGTAACCGGATATTACACCAAACTGTTTAGCACAGATACTCACTAAGGCAAAGGCTAACCTTAAATTGCTGGTAAGTATGGCAATGTCATCAGCATAAGCCAATGTTTTGTAGATAGCATTATTCAATAGTACGGGCTCAATATTGATTTCCCTTTCCAGCTTTTCTAAAAAAAGGTCGATATATAGTGAGAATAATAATGGGCAGCCTTGTCTTGTACACCTGGTGATATTGAGTGATTGCGAATTTTGTCCACCTATTTGAATAGTTGTTTCAGGGGATGTATATAAAGCTTGGATAGCTTGCATAAACTCAGAGGAGAATCCCTTCCGGCGTAAATCAGACCAGAGGAACTGCCAGGAGACCCTGTTGATCGCCTTTTCTGCGTCCAACAGGATCATCCCAAGCAGGGATTCAGTGGCCTGTACCCTATGAAAGAGGGCAATTGCTCTCTTAACATGGTCTGTTGTGTTTCTTCCCGGGATAAACCCATGCCGTCTAAGAGATACTAAGGGAGTTATAACTGTACAGAGCCTTGAAGCAATTATTTTTGCGTAAACCTTGCTGTCAGTGGTGATAAGTGTGATCGGGCTGTAAGATCCCAGGTTTAATTCAGATTTATCCTTTTTCTTTAACATAATGATTGTGCTCTGTTGCCAGGATTTGGGGGTCAGTCCCTGCTGAGCAAGCTGGAATAAAGATGTTAGAGTAGGCTTCAGCGTGTGCCGAAAAGTTCTAAAGAACTCAAGGGGATTCCATCAGGACCAACTGCTTTACCAGAGGCTACAGATACGATCGCTGTCTCAATTTCAACCCAGGTAATGGGGGTATTAAGGACATCACTCTGATCAGGGGAAACTTTTGCCATTTCTACTTCATTTAAATATTCCATAATACTACTGGTTGTAGCCTCTGCTTCTGCAGTATAAAGTTGACTAAAAAAGTCATTTAACACATTAAGTATTCCTTGCGATGTATCCAATATTTGACCCTGCGAGTCTGTAATGTGACTAATAGTATTCGTCACAGCCCTTTGTTTAATTCGTTTGGCCAATAGTTTCCCAGTATTCTCCCCAAGTTCATAAATATCGGACCTGTGCTGTGTATATTTAGCAGAAATCTCTTCGGCATAAAATGAATGTATTTTTTTATTTGGTAACGGATATTAAATTTTGGCATGCAACAGTGTTTTGACCAAGACAAATTTACCTAGTAAGTTCAACCTCAGCAGAAGTCAGTTTGTCGACCCATTGTTTAATCGTATCCTTAATGTCATTCTGACGATGTAGGGATAAGCTGAGCATCTCGCCGCGTAAAGCAGCTTAAATGCATCCCATGCAATAATTTCAGAGGCTGTACCCCTAATAATATTAAAAAAATTGGAAATCCAACTGACGATAGGTTGGCAATAGGCTGTATCTAAAAACTGTTTTTTATCAAAGGTCCATAATTTTAAAGTCCTTGAAAGCCCAGGTAATGGAAGCCTTATAATTAACGAATTGTGATCGGAAATAATCCTCGGATATAGATTAATGTCTACTTTTTCTGCTAGCTATTGAGAGCAAAAAAAATAATCTAGCAGCACTAGTTTCTTATGTGGCGTAGAAAAAAAGGTGTACCCTGGCTCCCCGGATCTGTGTCTATGCCATATATCCACTAAACCGTGTTTGATGACTAATCCCTGTAATGTCTTAAATGTCTTGATCTTACGGCCGGGATATGGTATAGCGCCAGATAAGTTAAAGTTGTGCTCTATGTGGATATTAAAATCACCACATATTACCAAAGAGGACGGCCAGGTTGCTAAATTGATATTGATAACATTCAAAATGGCAGGGTTGTCTAAGTTTGGGCCATATGTGGAACAGATAGTAAAAATAGAACCTTTGATATCTGCCTCTAGAATCACTCACAGTCCCAATTGATCCTCTTTCTTGCGTCTACAAACAATTGCCCCATGTTTTGCTAAAATTGCTACAGCGCGTGTGTTGGTCCATTGTACATGCTAATAGATCAAGACCGATGTCAGGGAGACAGTTATGATTGCGCCAAGAGATGTATGTTTCTTGTACACACAACACCTCTATTTGCATATGCTTAATTACGTTGGCAAATACCCCCCTTTTTTGCAAGCATTAAGCCCGCTGATATTAATGGAACAAACCTATAGTTTATCCCTAGCCATATTCCATATTGACTTTAAATATATCTACTTGACTTATAGTATAGTTTTCGAAAAACATTTAAAGCATTGCTGAATTTGTCAAAATAAATGTCTCTCTGAAAAAAAGGTGTACATACTGATTGAACAATTTAGTCATGTCATGTGCTTCCCACCCCTCACCCCCCACCGGTATACCTCTCCCTCCCAGAGAGCCCCTCCCATTGCCCCCCTTTCATGAGGCATAGGGAACTTATTCCCTGGTTATGTAGAGCAAAACCTCCAACCCCCAGGCCATAATGAGCCTCCACCTCTCCTCAATAACAAACTGTTTCGGGAAAGGTATCAGAGCAGCTTAACAATATTAACGGGTTATCATTCTGAAAAAGGAGAAATGAAGGAAAAAGGTGAGTGTCTAAGAAGTCGTATCCTACGAGTACTCCTAGACTGATCCAATAGGGTGCCTCCCCCGCCCTCTATGTGTTGCAAACCCTAAATAAATGTTTTCAATTTTTAATTAGAAATTTAATTTTTGGGGACTTTGGTTATGTTTTACATTAGTTCTATTTATTTATTTTTTTATCCTCATTTTGTGCATGAATGTATAAGGAGTGGAAAGGGACTTTATGACATCCGAATACTGTGCCTTCACTCTCCCAACTTTACTGGTCCGGCAACTGAAAGTATCCCTGTGTTGGAGCTGTCAGGATTAGTCCTTATATATCCTTTACCATAATCAATAATTCTTTGTAAAGTGGGGGGAGCTAGCCTTCCCGGCTACTCGGCGGGAATGATTCCCGTCTGAATTATTGTCACCGCTTTAATCATTGGATATATCGCTTTTATTTGTGACCTCTTACATTAGTTTTATTTTAGGTGTATCCAGTAATAAATATATGCAATAAAGTAAAAACATGTCATTACATTTGAGTTTCAATTTGCAATATTGATATCTGTATGTATAATTCTGTGATGTATACTTTTAGGAAAAGTTTGTTAATGTGAAGTTGGAATAACTGTCAGTTTGGAGTGTGAATATTCAATCTGATTTCTTCAAAGTGCAACACATTTTACAATGCAGCTACGTTTGGAGAAGGAAAAGTAAATCTGAATTTCCAAAGTCCAACACTTTCACCAACATAGCTACATTTGGATAGGGAATATTAAATACTGGTCTTCAGATAAGAATGCTTTCCCCAATGGCGCTAAGTCTGAAGTCTAAGTCTGAAGTGGGAAAAGTAAATCTGATGACACAAAGTTCAACACTTACCACAATGTGGCTATGTCTGGAGTATGAATAGTAAATTTAACACAATTAAAGTCCATCACTTTCTCAAATGTACCTTACCTTGTAGTGGCAATAGTAAGTCTCAAGTCTCTAAAGTACAGCACCTACCTAAATGTTGCTATGTTTGGCATCAGACTGGTAAATCTTGGTTCCTCAAAGTCCAAAATGTTCCCAAATAATGCTAAGTTTAGTGTAGGGATAGTGCATCTGATGTACCCAAATTCCCAAAATTTCGCCAATGTACGCTTAGATTGGTGATAGTAAATGTGATCTCCTCACAGTGCAGAACACTTTTAAGTATGGAATACTTGTACACATTTGTGAAAAGAATTTTGTTTAGCTATGTTACACAGTTTTGAATAGAATGTATACTTATTATTTTTATGTTGCACATAGTTTGGAAATCCATTTATTACTAAAACCTGAACATAGATATTTCAAATATTACCCAACATCTTACAAAAATTGTTTAGTTACAGAAAATATTTTGTCCTAAAAGAAATTCTACATTTCACAACTAATAAAGATTTACAAAGTTTCATGCAATGGAACACAGCAAGAGAACTTGCTGTGCAGCATGGAAGGTACAGGGGCAGGGACGCAATGTGCAAGGGTGCCTGCGTTGTATGCATGATTGTTTTTGTGGAGGAAGCAATACCTTCCTGGACAAAAATAGTCCTCTGAGACTTTTTCCTCTTTCTATGTATGCTGTAAAATGCAGAACACTTATAAACAGGAAATAACAAGGATACATAAAGATATTTTTCCTTGTTGCACCTCCCCTGAGAAGGCATAGGATATTGACTCATTCCTAGGGTTACCAATTTTTGTAAATCTAGGAGTCTGCCAAAATTCATGGGTGGATGCATAGGAACACCCATACTCCACCCATATACCATTTTTCCAGGGCAAAGTAACTCAAGACATTGACTTGTGTAGCCTTGCTTTACTCTAGGTTTACTAAGCAACAACGGTCCGCTCAAGGTGCCCTTGAAGTGCTTGGTATATCTGACTTAGGGATGGATTTGTCTTCAGACACCTTGCAAGATGCAAGGGCAAGGCAATGCCTTGATAAATCTGGCCCAGGGTGCACATATATCTTCACATTTGGTATATTATATTTTTTAAAAGCTTTATCGCAATTTTTAACATAATACATTTCTTAAACTTTTATTTTAATTGTAATTTCATCGCTATACATTAGAAACTACTGTAAATAAACTGTTTCCATGTGTTTTCCTCTATTTATACATTTATAGATGAAACATCTGTTTCAATAACAAAAGTAATGATAACTATTTTCAAGTTTCATGTTGTTGTATAAAATAAATAAAATATATCTATTCAGTCCAATATATTCCATGGAATGTTAGTTTTTTGTTGTTGCAGACTTTCTGATATTTTTCTTTTACTGCTTGCTAGATGTATTCATTGTTTTTCACTGAACAAGGCTCTGTGCATTCACTGTTTCCATTTCTGGTCTCCAAATTAGTAGGGCTCGGCGTAGATGGAGTAGCACCACTACACATAATTTTTGAAAAAATTTGTGGAAAATGAGTTCATGTCCTCAGGGTCCATGTGCCCGGGACAGGGGTCACTCATGCCTGGGCAGGCTCCTTGATCTCCCCGGCCTGGCTGGGTTGAGAAGCAGGGACCGGTCCCGGGGCCTGAGTTTCGGTCAGGGCCTGGTGTTAGGGAGCCCCCGTCCTGAGGCCTGTCAAGTGTCCATCTGCCCAGGACAGGGGTCCCTGGTGCAGAGCCCCGGAGATCTGCAAGGCTCCATGGGTCTCGGGCAGTCCTCCCCCAGGTGTCTGGGCCCCAGGAGCACCTGCGGGCCTCCCCATGCCTGAGGCCCAGCGGGGGGTCTTCAAGCCCCCAAGCCCTGCAGCCCCCGTCCTGAGGCCTGTCAAGTGTCCATCTGCCCAGGACAGGGGTCCCTGGTGCAGAGCCCCGGAGATCTGCAAGGCTCCATGGGTCTCGGGCAGTCCTCCCCCAGGTGTCTGGGCCCCAGGAGCACCTGCGGGCCTCCCCATGCCTGAGGCCCAGCGGGGGGTCTTCAAGCCCCCAAGCCCTGCAGCCCCGGAGCCCTGCAGCCCCAGAGCCCTGCAGCCGCTGAGCCCTGCAGTCCCTGAGCCCTGCAGCCCCCGAGCTCTGCAAGGGCAGACGGGAGCCCTCCCGCAAAGGCTCGGGCAGGCAGATTGGTGTTACTTTGGTCCCGGCCATCTGGTCGCACCTCTCCCCTCGTCCATCTGGTCGCACACAATGCTCTCCAATGCGGTGACCAGATGGCCGGGCTGCCCTGGAAGTCCCGATGAGGGCTCATTTGCCTCCCCAATCCCAGCCAGGGCTCCAGGAGGTTGGGCATGTTCACGCCTAGGGTCCCCTGAGCCTCGCGGTGCACACGGGTTCCCAGAAAGAGGGGTAGCCTTCCTCCTGATTATTAGGGGCATGGTATGCCAGAACACTCCTCCCGGGCAGGCAGTTTATTGCCAGGGACCAGATTGTCTATGCCCGGACAACACCTCCCCTCCGTCCGGGGTCTCCCTCCTCCGGCCCAAGTGGATCCCCTGAGCCCGGCGTGGCCAGGTGGGAGCCCTACCGTGAAGGCTCGGGATGGCCAGATGCGATTCCTTTCGGTCCCAGCCATCTGGTCACACCTTTCCCCTTGGCCATCTGGTTGCACGCAATGGTTTCCAATGGGGCAACCAGATGGCCAGGCTGCCCTGGAAGTCACGATGAGGGCTCATTTGCCTCCTGGATCCCAGCCAGGGCTCCAGGCCGGGCGTGCCGGGCCTTGGGTCTAATGAGTCTTTTGGTGCGCACGGGTTCCCAGAAAGAGGGGTAGCCTCTCGGCCTAGTGGTCCTCAGCCAGCAGCTGGATGGGCCAGGATGCTGTCCCAGCCCAAGGTCCATCCCTGAGCCTGCCGTGTGGCAGGCTGCCCTGGATGGGATCTGGAGGGCCGGGGGAGCCTCCCCTGCTGGGCTGGCTCCGGGGGCCCCGGGGAGGGCAGTCGCTCCACCCCAGGCTCCGTGCCCAAACGAGGTTCCATGGGCCAGAGGAGGCTTCCCCTTTGCCTCTTGGCCTTGGGAGCCCTGACTGGTTCCAGGGGCCCGCCGGGCCCTGGGTCGGGTGCTCCAGCCCTTGGCCCCGTCCCCCGGTCTGCCGCTCTGCCAACGGCCTGGGACGGGGTTCTGTTGTGCCTGGGGAGCCTCCCTTTGCTTAGCTGGGTTGAGGAGCTCTGGCCAGGGCCTCCCCACCCTGGGCTCTGTCCTCGGTCCTGCCGCATGGCAGGGTGCCCAGGATGGTGTCCTGTGGGCCCAGGGAGGCTTCCCCTGCACCTCTGTTCCTGGGAGCCCAGGCTGGGTCCAGGGGCTCCGCCAGGCCCCGTGTCAGGTGCTCTGGCTAGGTTCAGGAGCTTTGGGCTGGGCGGCCTCCCCACCCCGGGCTCCTTCCTCGGTGCTGCCGCATGGCAGGGTGCCCGGGACAGGGTCAGGAGAGCACAGGGAGGCGTCCCCTGCGCCTCCGGGCCTGGGAGCCCTGGCTGGATCCAGGGGTCCAGTCGGGCCCGGGTCGGTGGCTCCGACCCTGGGCCCCGTCCCCTGGCCTGCTGCTCCACCAAGGGCCCAGGACAGGGGTCCGTTGGTCCCATGCAGGCCTCCCCTGCTTGTCAAGGTGTCCAAGGGCCTCGGGTCGGAGGGCCCGTCAGGTTCCCCTTTCAACCTCCATGGGTGGTGCCCAGGTGGGGCCTGGGACTCCGGTCCCCTATGCCCCGGTGCCCGCTCACTCTTTCATTGGGGCACAGAGTAACCAGATGGCTTCCCTTTCATGCCCAGCCATCTGGTTGCACCTTCCCCTCGGCCATCTAGTCGCACCTACCCCTCGGCCATCTGGTCACACTCAATGCTTTCCTATGCAGTTACCAGATGACCGGGCTTCCCTGAAAGTCCCGATGAGGGCTCATTTTCCTCCCCGATCCCAGCGAGGGCTCCAGGAGGTCAGGTACTTTCACGCCTTGGGTCCCCTATGTCACCTCATGTGCACAGATTAAAAGAAAGGGGTGTAATGTTCCTCCAGATTACAAGGGAGAGGGTCAGTCAGACCTCCGTGAGGTCTGGCGATTCTACAACCGGGGAAGGCAGACCCCGGGCCTGTCCGCTGGGGCCCCGAGGGGCCCAGGTACGCACCTGCCTCTCAGCCCCTTGCCGATGGTCCTTTTTCTCTGAGTTTTCTAAGTCAGACCTCTGTGAGGTCTGGCGATTCTGAAAACAGGGGAAGGCAGAACCCAGGCCTGCCCACCGGGGCCTCCAGGGGCCTGGGTACGCACCTGCCTCTTGGCCCCTTCCAGATGGTCAGTCAGACTTCCGTGAGGTCCGGCGATGATGAGACGGGGGAAGGCAGCACCCAGGCCCCCATTGGTCCCGGCGGGTGGGCCCGTCGGGGCCCCTGGGGCCTCTCAGCCCCTTCCTGATGACCTTTTTCTCCGAGTCTGCTTGCCCCGGGAGCAGGCAGGGACACTAAGTCAGCATACCCCTTGTGCAAGGTGGCCTGCCAGGTGATGCCCCAAGTGCACTCTGATCAATTGGGCACTCTCGGTCCATTTAGGGATGGACTGATTGGCCAGCCTCAGCTGTTGTTTCGAGCAAATCGCTTCCCCCCGCATGGACTGTCTGACTCGAGGGCCTGGCAGGAGACCCTAGCCAGCAGAGCACAGGATGAGTGGCCCGTGCAGCTCATGGCCCCCAGTTGTGTGACCCGAGCGGAAGGGGTCAGGTGGCACCAGGCCCTTGGATGCTGCTGCCCGCAGCATCCAAGGCCCGCGCGCTACGCCATCACCCCTCTCTGCCCAGCACCTTTCCACAGCAGCTCGGAACGACCGTTCCGAGGGGTGCCGCGGCCGCAGGTTCTGGCACCCCTGTGTCTCGCTCAGGCTGTGCCTCGGCCGCGCCTCTCCCTCCTGGGGGAGACGGCTGGGCCTGCCGGTGCCCATGTGACCCCACCTCTCCACACCCCTCCAGCGAGCCCTCCCACCCAGGCAGGTGGGCTCCTATCCCTGGCAGGCTTCCGAGAGATGGAGGGGTGCATGAAGGTTGCTAGTCGGGGAGATGGGCACGTGGCCCCCATCCTGTCAGCAGGTGCGGTTACCTGGTTGATCCTGCCAGTAGCATATACTTGTTTAAAAGATTAAGGGCCCGATGTAGGTAAATCCCATTTACCGATTTTGAAATACCGAATCCTACCGATTCGGTATTCAAAAATCGGTAAATGGGATGTAGGTCCCAACATCTGGATTCGTTACCGAATCCTTAACAATTCTTTAATTACCGATTCGGTAAATACCGAATCGGTAATGCCCATTCATTCCTATGGGCTTTGAAGCCCATAGGAATGATTAGGCATTACCGATTCGGTATTTACCGAATCGGTAATTAAAGAATTCACAAGGGTGCAAGGGGTGTCACTTTGACACCCTCTAGCACCCCCAAAACGGGCATGTGTGCAATGTGGCACACAGACATGCCCTAAGGGCACGTCTGTCTGTCACATGGCACATGTGTACATGCACAGATGTGCATGTACACAGGAATCGTTTTTTTACCATGGATTTGTATTCCATGGTAAAATACCGAATCTGTAGGCCATGTGCTGATGGAACATTGGATACCTACATTGCATTTTCGGTAGTTCTACCGAATCGTCATCATTACCGAATCGGTAAATATTACCGATTGGGTAACTTTACCGATTCGGAAATGATAACGATTCGGTAAAATTACCGAAAATGTGCCCCTACATCTCGATAGCCCTTTACCGATCGGAAACGGCCGAAAATCGGTATTTTCGGCCGATTCCGATCGGTAAAGGGCTACCTACATCGGGCCCTAAGCCCCTTGATGGTGACAATACATTTGGAAGGCTGCCCTATCAACTTTCAATGAAACCTTCTGTGCCTACCATGGTGACCACGGGTAACGGTAAATCAGGGTTCGATTCCGGAGAGGGAGCCTGAGAAACAGCTATCACATACAAGGAAGGCAGCAGGCATGCAAATTACCCACTCCCGACTCGGGGAGGTAGTGACGAGAAATAACAATACAGGACTCTTTTGAGGCCCTGTAATTAGAATGAGTACACTTTAAATCCTTTAACGAGGATCCATTGGACGGCAAGTCTGGTGCCAGCAGTCACGGTAATTCCAGCTCCAATATCGTATATATTATAGTTGCTGCAGTTAAAAAGCTCGTAGTTGGATCTTGGGATTGAGCTGGCGGTCTGCCGCGAGGTGAGCTACCGCCTGTCCGAGCTCCTGCCTCTCGACACCCCCTTGATGCTCTTGACTGAGTGTCCTGGGGGTCCGAAGTTTTTCTTTGAGTGTTCAAAGCAGGCCGGTCGCCTGAATACTTCAGCTAGAAATAATGGAATAGGACGCCAGTTCTATTTTTTGGTTTGCAGGACTGGGGCCATGATTAAGAGGGACGGCCGGGGGCATTCATATTGTTCCGCTAGAGGTGAAATTCTTGGACCGGCGCACGATGTACCAAAGCGAAAGCATTTGCCGAGAATGTTTTCAGTAATCAAGAACGATAGTCGGAGGTTCGAAGACAATCAGATACCGTTGTAGTTCTGACCATGAACGATGCCGACTAGTGATCCGGTGGCGTTATTCCCATGACCCGCCGAGCAGCTTCCGGGAAACCTAAGTCTTTGGGTTCCGGCGGGGGAGTATGGTTGCAAAGCTGAAACTTAAAGGAATTGACGGTAGGGCACCACCAGTGTGGAGTCGGCCGCTTAATTTGACTCAACACAGGAAACCTCACCCGACCCGGACAAGGGAAGGATTGACAGATTGATAGCTCTTTCTCGATTCTGTGGATGGTGGTGCATGGCCATTCTTAGTTGGTGGAGCGATTTGTCTGGTTAATTCCGATAACGAACAAGACTCCTCCATGCTAACTTGTTACGCAACTCCTAGCGGTTGGCATCCAACTTCTTAAAGGGACAAGTGGTGTTCAGCCACACGCGATCGAGCAGTAAAAGGTCTGTGATGCCCTTAGATGTCCGGGGCTGCAAGCGCGCTACACAGAATGGATCAGGGTGTGTCTACCCTCCGCCGACTGGTGCAGGTAACCCGCTGAACCCCGTTTGTGATAGGGATTGGGGATTCCAATTATTTCCCATGAACCAGGAATTCCCAGTAAGTGCTGGTCATAAGCTCGCGTAGATTAAGTCCCTGCCCTTTGTACACACCACCCATCGTTACTACCGATTGGATGGTTTAGTGAGGTT